>NC_044031.1:746346962-747047001 GCF_901765095.1 Microcaecilia unicolor
TGTAAGAACGCAATGGGCGTCCTAGTTTCGATTATTGACAAAATCCCTAAACGTCCCCAGCTGCACTGGCGATTTGGATGTCCTCATTTTGATTATAGGTAGGGAACTATGGAGGTCCCCAGCTGCTCTGTGTTTTGGGCGTCCTCATTTCGATTATGGGTGATAATGATAAACGTGCCCAGCTGCTCTTCCCATTTGGAAGTTTGCATTCCCTTTATTGGCACCTCTTTAAAACTGCTTTCTCTGTGCTTGCACTTTAGAGGTTTTTCTTTAGATTATGGGGTGGTATTTCAAAGCGTTTTAGCTTCAGTTATAGTAAACCTTGTTTTTGCCACTGTATGCTTTTGTATACCTGTTTGGTTTTTGGGTTTAATTTTTTTGTGGGGGGGGGGGGGGGACTTTTTGGCCAATTCTTGAAAGATAATTGGTGTGTGGGCTTTGTTTCAGACTGGGTGTTAGCTGGTAGCTTAGCATATACTCTGCATTTTCTACATCTGATCAACTCTCCATTCTCTACCCTCCAGGAGCTCCTTGCTGTGTGTGATGTGCTCCCTCACTGCCCCCCATTCTCTCTCTCCTTTGTTGAAGCAGGCACACTCTGGTTCCTTGGAGCCAACAGATTCTTGCACCACAAGTTCAAAGGTAAGCTCATACCTCTCAGCCACCTCTTCCCTTTGTGCTATGTAGGTGCTAAACAAACACTTCTTGCATCTTGCAGGACAGCTGGTCAAGAGGATTGGAAGAGACAGCAATGGACTGTAATACACTGCACTCTGAGAGCCATGATTGCTTCTACCCAATTCATTGCACAGATTTCTTGTTCTCTACTGGACACACTCAGTTGTGGCTGCCTGTGGGGTGGGGGAGGAGGAGGAGTGGAAGAGGCCCTGAGAATGGATGTGTGCATCCCTCATGGTCAAGGGCTCCCCATTCTCTGTATGTTCTCTGCATTCAAATCTTACCTCTATTTTCACCAGGTTCACAGGTATCCACAGCTGGTATAGTAGTTTTTCCTCCCGCTTTGCACCTCATGTGTCTCCCCGCTAGGTTCCATCCTTCTTTATGTGGTGAACCCCAGTCCCCTTTTATTATTTTTTATTATTTATTGCATTTGTATCCCACATTTCCCCACCTATTTGCAGGCTCATTGTGGCTTACAAAAACCTGTTATGGCATCGCCATTCCAGGAGATAGATACAATTGGTGTTATAACAGATTCATAGATGAGGAAAAAGATCTAAACAAAGTTATAGAAAGATAGTTAATAGAATAGGGTGAGGTGGTGAGGTGTTATAATTAAGCTTATGAAGTGCCCACCCATTCTCAAGGTTGCAAGGGGTAGAGAGGGGGGGGGGAGCATATATGCACTGAATGTCTTTTCCACATTATTCATCACAGTCCTGCAATCCCCCATAGTTATGGAACAACAACATTTCTAAATTCTATCCTGCAAACTATTTTCAAGGTGGCCACAGGTGCGTGCCTACCACAGCCTTACATAGTAACATAGTAGATGACGGCAGAAAAATACCTGCACGGTCCATCCAGTCTGCCCAAGACAAACTCATATGTGTATACCTTACCTTGAATTGAATTTGTACCTGTCCTTTCCAGGGCACAGACCATATAAGTCTGCCCAGCAGTATTTCCCGCCTCCCAACCACCAGTCCCGCCCCCCAGCACCGGCTCCGGCACAGACCGCACAAGTCTGCCCTCCCCTATCCCTGCCTCCCAACCACCACCCCCTCTTCCCCCCACCTGCTCCGCCACCCAATTTCAGCTAAGCCTTGATACCTTAAGTCATGGTGAGGGAGAGGGTTCTGGTTATAGTTCCTCTTCTAAATTACCTGCAGGTGGCTACAGCCTGGTGCCTATATAATTCCCTTAGCCTGTGCCCTTCTGTACCTGATGTATTATTATATTGCAATTGTGATGAAGTAAACATCCATCTAATGCTTTTACCATTGTTTTCCCTTCTCTCCTCAGCGGTATATACCATTGCTGATACATTCAATGTGAACCAATGGAAACCTATGGAACTTTGGAAGGCTGAGTGCTTTGAAAATATGCCTCAGAGCAAACAGAAAGTGCAGCCAGGAGAGGAGAAACAACTCCACACAAGCACAGAGCTAACAGCTCACACAGAGCAAAGGAAGGCTTCAGCAGATTTAGAGTAAAGGCCAAAGCAGGGGTTGACCGGAAGAGGTGAGCTTAGGTAGATAGACTGACATCAGCTCAGCCCCTGACGGACCAATCAGGAGCGGTTCCAAGCATTCCTCTGCCTGACTAGCAGAATTCTAACAGAATCATAACAGAGACTGATTTAAGGGCCCTTTTACTAAAGCTTAGTGTGTTCCACGTGGCCCATAGGTATAAAATAGGATACACAGCATGTAGACTATGCTAATGACTGTTAGCACATACTAAGCATTAATAAAGCGCCCCTTATTGAGCACAGCGCATTATTTTTCTGCATGCGAAGCTTTACCCCTTAATATTAGGCATCAAGTGTGGGCACATCGTATAGAATAGTGGCATTTACATGTTAGAGGTGCCAAGTGATGCTAAGTGCACATAACTTTGAGTTAGAGATTTACACGGGAATGAGGTTTGAGGGAATCCCTTCCAGGGCAGCCAAGAGACTGGGCTGGGCCCGGGGCAGGGCCGCCCTGTCGCCGCCCCCCCTCCGTCCACCACCGGGCCAGGCCCCCCTGAATTCAAATCATAGCGCCTCACCTCGACCTCGCTCCGTGTGAAAGAAGCGCAGCAGCGGCAGTCTGCAGATCGCCTGCCTTTGGGCCTTCCCTCCCTGTGTCCCGCCCTTGTACAAGTTACGTCAGACGAGGGCGGGACACAGGGAGGGAAGGCCCGAAGGGAGGCGATCTGCAGACTGCCGCTGCTGCGCTTCTTTCACACGGAGCAAGGTCGAGGTGAGGCATTATGATTTGAATTCAGGGGGGCCTGGCCCGGTGGTGGACGGAGGGGGGGTGGGAGGAGGGGACTACGGCGCCGGGCCCCCCTTGGAGACCCGGGGAATTTTGTCCTCCCTGCCCCCCCTGTCGGCCGCCCTATTCCAGGGTTGCAGGGTTCCTGTGGGGACGGAAGCAGTTCCTGAGAGGTTCCTGTGGGGATGGAAACAGTTCCTGCAGGGTTCCCGTGTGGACAGAAGCAGTTCTTGTGGAGCTCCCATGGGGATTGAAGCAGTTCCTGCAGGGTTCCCATGGAAGTGTAAGCTGCACCTGCGCCAGCCTCTCACCTACCAAGTACCAAATTCTTTGAGAGCCACCTCCTCCTTCTCCTTGCTTTAACAACTCAGATGCGGAAAGTCTTCCATTACCCTCTTTGCTCATGGGCTGATGCGTAGGCCTCGGCTCTGCCACAGGCATGAGCACTAGAGGACACCTGACCTATTGGCGCATGCATGTGGTGACCTCTCAGCATACAGTGCCAGTGAATCAGACATGAGTCTTACACGTGCGCACTAGAGTGTTCCAAGTTTAAACTTTTGTTCCTTCCTTGCCTGAAGTGCTGCAGCTCAAACTCAAAGAAAGACAGAGAGCCAACCAGAATGTTTTTAGGTACCATTAAATTCTTGTAGGGATGGGTGGGAACAGGTTGAATTCTTGTGGGGATGGATGGGAACAGGCTAGATTTCAGCAGGGACGGGTGGGAACGGGTTAGATTTTCATTCACGTGCAACTCTCTACTCTGAGTGACTTACACATGGGGAGAACATGGACTTGCTAAGTGGATAGAATATTACAAGTTGTGCCAACTTACAACAACCCCTGTCCTGTCATAAGTGGGGGGAACCTATATTTTGGTGTGCCAGCAGGACTTTGTGCTAGTCTTCTGTAACAGCTTAGGCAAGCCTTGATGCTGTTATGGAATTTATTTATTTTCAGCACTTGAGGCAACTATGTGGTTTACAATTTTCATTACATGTATTTTGCACTGTTCCTAATGGGCTCACAATCTAAGATGTATATTGTACCTGGGGCAATGGAGGGACAAGTGACTTGCCCAGGGTCACACAGAGCTGCAGAAGGAACTGAACCTGGTTCTCCAGGTCCACAAGCAGCTGCCCTAATCATATTGGCACCAAGTTATAGAATTGCTCTCATAGGTGCTCTTTTAGTATGCCATGGTAGGGCTACCATGGCAATAACACGCAGCAAATCGGCCCTACTACTACTACTACTATTTAACATTTCTAAAGCGCTGCTAGGGTTACGCAGCGCTGTACAATTTAACAAGGAAGGACAGTCGCTGCTCAAAGGAGCTTACAATCTAAAGAACAAAAATGCAGTCAATCAAATTGGGGCAATCTGGATTTCCTGGATAGAGGTCAATGGTTAGGTGCCGAAAGCGACATTGAAGAGGTGGGCTTTAAGCAAGGATTTGAAGATGGGCAGGGAGGGGGCTTGGCGTATGAGCTCAGGGAGTTTATTCCAAGCATAGGGTGAGGCGAGGCAGAAAGGGCAGAGCCTGGAGTTGGTGGTGGTGGAGAAGGTTACTGAGAGGAGGGATTTGTCCTGTGAGCGGAGGTTACAGGTAGGGGCGTAGGGGGAGATGAGGGTAGAGAGGTAACGGGGGGCTGCAGATTGAGTGCATTTGTAGGCCTACCGCTGAGCTACTGCAGGAGCACGATGGTAGTGCAAGTGTGTGCCACATGCCATGTCCAGCACTCAAAAAATACTGGTTCTGACTACACCACTGCCATCTCCTATTTGGGAGGCCGTAAGGGCCCTCACGCAAACCCAGTGGTAATCATGGGGCTACCCCAATTACCTCCAGGAAAGCCCCCACACTAAAAAAATTTATTTTTAGTATCAGGGCCTTACCTGGAGGTAATCGGGCAGCCCCATGCACTGCCCGGTTACACCAGGTTTTCGTGAGGGCCCTTATGGCCTCCTAAATAGGAGATGGCAGTGGTGTAGCCAGACCCAGTATTTTGGATGGGCCCAGAGTTAACTTAGATGGGCCCTTCCACACCACCACTACTCCCCTCCCCCCCCCCCCCCCCCCCCCCCCGGAGATATAAGTTTTTTTTTCATCTACCCCACATCAGCATCCCTCTACCTCCGCAGAATCCCGGCATCTGCCCATCCTTTGCTGAACCCCGTCTCTCCCCGGTGTACCTTACAGGCATCCCCGGCACCTGCAGTGATTCATTATTACTGCCTATGCTGGCCCTACAAACTTCCATCGGCCGGGTCCCGCCCTTATTGATGTAATTTCCTGTTTCCTGTCTGGCAGGACCCAGCTGATGGAAGCCTTTGGGGCCAACATGGGCAGCAATAATGGCTGTAAGATACACCAGGGATGGACAGGGTTCAGTGACAGGCGGACAGATGCTGGGACACCGCAGAGGAGAAATGTTGATGCGAGGTGCCACTGCTGGGTGGGCTTGAACCAATAATGGGTGGGCCTGCACCCACCCATGCCCACTCGTAGCATTACAGTAAGGACTTCCCCAGGAAACTTACCACCTGGCCATTTCCATTAAGAAAAAAAATCATTTTACCCACTGTGATAAAAGGGGGGGGGGGCCTCAGTGCACAGGTTTCACCATTGTCCTTTTACCACAGCTTTGAAAAAGGACCCCTTATTGCACAGGCACCTGTATCATTTAATATTTTTCAGAATTAATCTTGATATGTAGTGATAGTTTATATTTACAGCTATAAGTTAATACATTAATTGATCAGTAAAAGTAATTTACAGGGCACTGTTACCCTAAGGCTTTTTCCCCCACAGTTTTATTTAATAGTATAGACAAAAATTTCTTTATTGATTTCCACAAGATTAAATATTCTGTTTATAGCACACTAGTAATTCAACATTAATACTCTTTGTTATTTCCAATATCAAATTTGTTATAACAACCTGTTCAAAGCTTCATTCTATGTTTTTACTTTTTCTGTTTTCAAAATATTGAAATATTCAGTTCACTTGGAGGCATATTTTCAAACACTTAAAGTTACAAAGCTACGTGGAGGGGCATAATCGAAAGGGACGCCCAAGTTTTGTTAAGGACGTCCTCGCAAAATGTCCCGATGGAGGGGCAGGGAAACCCGTATTATCGAAACAAGATGGACGTTCATCTTTCCTTTCGATAATACGGTTGTGGACACCCAAATCTTCAAATTTTGGTTGTCTTTAGAGATGGTTGTCCCTAAACTTGGTCGTTTCTGATTTTCGGCGATAATGGAAATCAAGGACGCCCATCTCAAAAACGACCAAATGCAAGCCCTTTGGTCGTGGGAGGAGCCAGCATTTGTAGTGCACTGGTCCCGCTAACATGCCAGGACACTAATCGGACACCCTAGAGGGTACTGCAGTGGACTTCATAAAATACTCCCAGGAACATAGCTCCCATACCTTGTCTGCTGAGCCCCCCAAAACCCCCTAAAACCCACTACCCATAACTGTACACCACTACCATAGCCCTTATGGGTGAAGGGAGACACCTAGATGTGGGTACAGTGGGTTTCTGGTGGGTTTTGGAGGGCTCACTGTTTCCTCCACAAACGTAACAGGTAGGGAGGGGGATAGGCCTGGGTCTGCCTGCCTGAAGTGCACTGCTCCAGGTACCTGCATACTGCTGTGATGGACCTATGACATCTGAGGGTGGCACAAAATATTTTTACAGATGTTTTTTGAGGGTGGGAGGGGGTTAGTGACCACTGGGGGGAGTAAGGGGAGGTCATTCCCGATTCTTTCCGGTGGTCATCTGGTCATTTCGACCAATTTTTTGTGCCTTGGTCTGAAGAAAAACATGACCAGATAAAGTCGTCCAAGTGCTTGTCAAGGACGCCCTTTTTTTCCATTATGGATCGAGGACATCCATATGTTAGGCACGCCCAAGTCCCACCTTCGCTATGTCTCCGATAGGCCCCCTTGAACTTTGGCCGTCCCTGCAACGGAAAGCAGTTGGAGACATCCAAAATCGACTTTTGATTATACCGACCCTTGGAGAAGGACGCCCATCTTCCGATTTGTGTCGAAAGATAGGTGTCCTTTTCTTTCGAAAATGAGCCCAATAGTAACCTATGGAACTCTGTATGTCTAAGTGCTTTGAAATATGCTTGGTAACCTAATTATATGCAGAGCTGTACATTTCAGTAGAAAAACAGATATACAAATATGATCTTTAAAATGTTAGAAAATTGTTCTGTTGTAATACACACTGCCTTTTCTGATAAACAAATCTACCATGTAGGCTCACCATGAGGATTTCACTCTCTAAGAACTGATGATGTTTATATATAGCACTTTTTAGATAAAATTAGAAAGCTATTTGAGGCAGAGTCTTGCTGTTTACATGAGGTTTATTGCAGATTTATTCATCTGCTAGATCTAGTGGAAGCTGTATTTGATACCCAACCATCTCTGAAAAGTTAAAATTTAACGGAATTAATGGCAACATCTCAGCGAGGTTTTGAAAGTCATATAAGCTTTTTTGTGGATGACACAAAAATAGCCAATAAAGTGGATACCCCGGAGGGAGTAGAAACGATGAGAAGGGATCCCCAAAAGTTAGAGGAATGGTCGAGGGTCTGGCAGTTAAAATTTAATCAGTAACAAACAGTACTCCTATTCTCTATAAATTACAAAGTCTTTATTAGTGAAAATAATTCAGTGCATTAAAAACCTACCAAACAATACCCCTGCAACTCACGCCCACTACCATCCACATTTACACTTGCACCCAGATCACACATGCAAATCCCCCCAAAAGCACTAAGCATCAACCATAAAGTGCAGTTTCTTCAGTCTCTGTATATAATCAAAACACAGGGCTCAGTAAAAGTCAGTCACTTAGCCATAAATAGTAATGGCATACGGAACCCAGTTTTCAGCAGTAGGTGTCACTGCTCACAGTATCCAGCAAGCTCATAAACGATGAGAGGAAAAATCCTCACTGTAAACAAAGTGAAACCACTTTTCTTGTCCATGTGGTAAAAAACACAGAGGAACACATGCGATTGCAAAGTCACAAGTATCTTCTGTGGTTCAGCAAACAGTCAAACCTTTAATTAAAGGCGGCCATAAAACGTTTCAGGCAAGTGGGAAGTTTCCAGGGATAGATAATTAAACCAACAACATTGGTATACTCCAGAGTTCCCCAATGCGAGACCGCAATTCGTAGATCTTCCTCAGGGGGAACCACCCCGCATAGCCAACATGACCAACGTCCAGGCAGGGAATTCAAGCCCCGCCTTCAAGCTTCCAATGCCAAGAAGTGCAGAGTGATGCATTTGGGGTGTAGAAACCCAAAAGAGAGATACCGAATAGGAGGGGAGAAATTAGTAAGCTCAACTCAGGAGAGAGACCTTGGGGTGTTGGTGTCGAAGGATATGAAGGTGAAGAAACAATGTGACAGCCTACTACTACTACTATTTAGCATTTTTATAGCACTACAAAGCGTACGCAGCGCTGCACAAATATAGAAGAAGAAAGACAGTCCCTGCTCAAAGAGCTTACAATCTAATAGACAAAAAATAAAGCAAGCAAATCAATTAATGTATAGAGGAAAGAGGAGAGGAGGGTAGGTGGAGGCGAGTAGTTACAAGTCAAAAGCAATGTTAAAGAGGTGGGCTTTCAATCTAGATTTAAAGATGGTCAAGGATGGGGCAAGACATAGGGGCTCAGGAAGTCTATTCCAGGCGTAGGGTGCAGCGAGACAGAAGGAGCGAAGTCTGGAGTTGGCAGTAGTGGAGAAGGGAACAGATAAGAAGGATTTATCCATGGAACGGAGTGCACGGGAAGGGGTATAGGGAAGGACGAGTGTGGAGAGATACTGGGGAGCAGCAGAGTGAGTACATTTGTAGGTTAGTAGAAGAAGTTTGAACAGGATACGAAAACGGAGAGGGAGCCAGTGAAGCGACCTGAGGAGAGAGGTAGTATGAGTAAAGCGACCCTGGCGGAAGACGAGACGGGCAGCAGAGTTTTGAAGCGATTGGAGAGGGGAGAGGTGACTAAGTGGGAGGCCAGCAAGAAGCAGATTGGAGTAGTCTAAACTAGAGGTGACAAGGGTGTGGATGAGGGTTCTGGTAGAGTGCTCGGAAAGAAAGGGGCGGATTTTACGGATGTTGTAAAGAAAGAAATGACAGGTCTTGGTGATCTGCTGGATATGAGTAGAGAAGGAGAGAGAGGAGTCAAAAGATGATCCCAAGGTTATGAGCTGAAGAGACAGGGAGAATGAGGGAGCCATCAACAGAAATAGAAAATGGGGGGAGCGGGGAGGTGGGTTTGGGGGGGAAAATGAGAAGCTCGGTTTTGGTCATATTTAATTTCAGGTGGCGTTGAGACATCCAGACAGCAATGTCAGACAAGCACGCTGAATCTTTGGTTTGGATGCAAGGTGAGATATCAGGGGTAGAAAGGTAGATTTGGGAGTCATCAGCATAGAGATGGTAGAAAAAGCCATGGGATGAGATTAATGAACCAAGGGAAGAAGTGCAGATAGAAAAGAGGAGGGGACCAAGAACAGAACCCTGAGGTACCCCGACAGGCAGGGGGATAGAAGTAGAAGAGGATCCACCAGAGTGAACACTGAAGGTGCGGAGGGAGAGAACCAGGAAAGGACAGAGCCCTGGAATCCAAGTGAGGACAGGGTATCGAGGAGTAAGTGTTATGATTGGGGTCTGAACCCCTCTCAAACTTACCTCTTTCCTGGGGGTCAGCTTCTTAGCTGGCTTCTGTTTCTTTTCTCTGCCCTTTCTGAGCTGGCTCTGTCTCTCTGTGCTGGCAGCTTCCAGCAGCATGGGGTTAATTGTTTTACTTTACTACAGCTGTGTGGGTGGACTGAGTTAGCTCTATCTCTCTTTGGGTGTACTGGCTTCAAGTGCTTCACGGTGTTGCATTGGTGTGGGTTGGGCCTCTCTGTGTCAGTGTGCTTTTGCCTAGGTCTAGGGAGTGTGACATCATCAGGGAGGGCCTTGATAAGGAAGTGGTGTTGTTTCCTTCAGAGCCTTTGCAACGGTTGTGTTTGCTTTAGGTATGGTGGTGCTGTGTGCACTTCTGACTTTGTGTCTAGTTTCCCTGCTTGATTTTGCTAAGGTCCAGGTTAGTGTTAGTGCAGTGTGCACTGGTGTTTGTGTGTTTAGCTTTCCTGCTTTTCCCTTGTGGTTCCCCTGCTTTTCCCTCTTGGTTTGGAAGCATTGCTGTGTGTAGGGCTTTGGAAGCTCTGTTGCTGTTAGAAGTACTTCAGGGTTCGGTGTTGTTAGGAACACTACAGATTTTGCTGTTAGAAGTACTTCTGGTGTTTGTGCTATTGGGAGCATTGCAGTCTTTGCTGTTTGTGTTTTGGGTGCTGTAGAAAGCACTTCAGTTTGCTGTTAGAAGTACTTCTGGGTTTGGTGCTGTTAGAGGCACTTCAGTTCGCTGTGAGAAGTACGTCAGTAGCTTGGTGCTCAGTGGAACCTGGGTTAGGTTAGTGCGGTGGTGCACTGCTGTAACGTGGGGGCTTAGGAAGCTCCCTTGCTAGCTTGTGTTTGCTTTCCTGCTTTTTCCTTGTGCCTTCCCTGTCTTCCCTTTTAGTGCTATGAGCTCTTTTGGTTGTTTGGTGCATAGGAGCATCTTAGTTAGTTTAGAGTTGTAGAGCACTGCTTGTAGCTTGGTGCTTAGTAGCACCTGTGTTAGCTTTGTGTTTAGTTCCCTGCTCTGTTAGTATAGGGCTTAGGAAGTCCTTTTGTCAGTTTACTGTTAGGAACACTCCTGCTGGTTTAGGGCTTGGGAGCACGTAGATCAGTTTAAGTTTAGGAGTACTTCTGTTTCCAGTCCTGGTCCCTGTGTCATCCGGTATCAGGTAAGTCCTGCTGGCTACCCGAACCCAGGAGCTCAACTCCTGGGGGGCTTAGTAGCTAAGTGCAGGTGAAGCTGTGTGGACCAGTCCGGTGTTCCAGTCCTGTGTCCTCCAGTCCGGGGGGTTCCAGTCCTGTGTCCTCCAGTCCGGGGAATTCCAGTCCAGGATTCCAGTCTGTGTGTTCCGGCTGGCTGGGCGGTGCCTGCAGTCCCTGCCGGTGCCGGTGTGTTTGCCCAGCATTGATTGGTGGGTTTTGCCTGCTGATGTCACTCCTCGTCAGCAGCCCAAGGGCTCACGTTTGCTCCAGAGCCCGGCCCCCGTGAGCACTGAACCTGAGAACCTGACAGTAAGCTGTGATCAACAGTGTTAAAAGCGGCGGAAAGATCAAGAAGAATGAGGATGGAATAGAGACCTCTGGATTTAGCCAGTAATAGGTCATTGGAGACTTTAGTAAGCGCAGTTTCGGTTGAGTGGAGAGGGCAAAAACCAGATTGTACTGGGTCAAGAATAGCATGTGAGGAGAGAAAATCAAGGCAGCGGCGGTGAACAGCACGCTCAAGTAATTTGGAGAGAAAAGGGAGGAGGGAGATGGGTCGGTAATTAGAGGGACAAGTAGGGTCGAGTGAAGGCTTCTTAAGGAGAGGTGTGACCACAGCATGTTTAAAGGCAGCAGGGACAGTCGCAGTGGAAAGTGAGAGGTTGAGAATGTGACAGATAAAAGGAATAAGAGCAGGAGAGATGGCATTAAGAAGGTGGGTAGGAATGGGATCAGAGGAACAGGTGGTACATTTTGAGGAAGAAAGGAGACGTGTAGTTTCCTCAATAGTAACTTCAGGAAAGGAGGAAAAGGAGAGAGAGGGGAACGGACGTGGCCAGAAGCGTGCTAGGCTGCATAGAGAGGGGTATAAACAGCAGAAGAAAGGAGGAGTTGATGCCCCTCTACAAGTCGTTGTGAGGCCCCACTTGGAGTATTGTGTTCAGTTTTGGAGGCCGTATCTGGCTAAAGATGTAAAAGACTGAAAGCGGTGCAAAGAAAAGCTATGAAAATGGTTTGGGATTTGTGTTGCAAACCGTACGAGGAGAGACTTGTTGACCTGACCATGTATACCTTGGAGGAAAGGAGAAACGGGTGACATGATACAGATGTTCAAATATTTGAAAGGTATTAATCCGCATACAAACCTTTTCCAGAGACAGGAAGGTGATAGAACTACCAGTGTAATACTAGTGCCACTTAGGGCCTTGTTAACTAAGCAGCATTATAGGTGTGCATTAACCATGTACGTGCCTACAATATCCCTATAGGCGCCTACATGGTTAGCGCATGCGCTAAGTGTAGTCACGTTAAAAACACTAACGCACTAATGCCCCTGTACAAATCATTGGTGAGGCCCCACCTGGAGTATTGTGTTCAGGTTTGGAGGCCGTATCTTGCTAAGGTTGTAACAAGAATTGAAGCGGTGCAAAGAAAAGCTACGAGGATGGTATGGGATTTGCGTTACAAGACGTATGAGGAGAGACTTGCTGACCTGAACATGTATACCCTGGAGGAAAGGAGAAACAGTGGTGATATGATACAGACGTTCAAATATTTGAAAGGTATTAATCCGCAAACGAACCTTTTCCGGAGATGGGAAGGCGGCAGAACTAGAGGGCATGAAATGAGATTGAAGGGGGGCAGACTCAAAAAAAATGTCAGGAAGTATTTTTTCACAGAGAGAGTGGTGGATGCTTGGAATGCCCTCCCGCGGGAGGTGGTGGAGAGGAAAACGGTAACGGAATTCAAACATGCGTGGGATAAACATAAAGGAATCCTGTTCAGAAGAAATGGATCCTCAGGAGCTTAGCCGAGATTGGGTGGCAGAGCTGGTGATGGGAGGCGGGGCTGGTGGTTGGGAGGCGGGGATAGTGTTGGGCAGACTTATACGGTCTGTGCCAGAGCCGGTGGCGGGGCTGGGGGTTGGGAGGCGGGGATAGTGCTGGGCAGACTTGTACGGTCTGTGCCCTGAAAATGACAGTTACAGATCAAGGTAAGATATACACAAAAAATAGCACATATGAGTTTGTCTTGTTGGGCAGACTGGATGGACCGTGCAGGTCTTGGGTGGCAACCAAGCTAGGTACACCACTGCTTCCCAACCTCTGAAGCTGCTGTCGAAGCTCACTTCAGTTATGAGGTCATTTAAGTTTTGCTTTAATTGGATTCCATCCTTTTTCTATATAGTGTTCCTGTGTTTATGTCACGCATTCTTGAATTCTGTCACCATTGTCATCTTCACAACCTCCCACAGAAGGGCATTCCAGACATCCGCCACCATTTCTTTGACAAATTATTTCCTGGAATTTCTCCAAAGTCGACCCCCTGCAACCTCACCTGATCTCTATTATTTATTTATTTATTTGTGCATTCTTGTATCCCACTATTATCCAAAAACGAGTTTCGGTTCAAAGTGGCTTACAGTTTACATTTTGGTGGAGTTGCAGTAGTGTTGTGCAATGTGGAGAGGGTATCTATAGTTCATGTGGTTATTCATAGAGTTTTAGAAGAGATAGATTTGAAGCGGAAAAAGTAGTTTTTGAAGAGGTAGATTTGAATGGAAGGCCACGCTAGATGCTTCCTCATCTCTGAAAAAGATTAATTTGCATATTAATGCCATTTAAGTATTTAAGTATGTGTATTATTTCCCCCCATCCTCCTTTTCTCTAGGGTATACATATTGAGGTCTTCAAGCCTCATCTCAAACATCTTTTACACAAGCCCCATATTAGTTTTGTTGTCTTCCTCCGACTCGCCTGTTTTTTTGTTTGCCAATAATCTTGTGCACTCTTTTGAAAGAAGGTGTATTATTTGGAAAAAGAATGCACTCATTTTGAAACTGTGTTTTTTTTTTCCCCTGATAGTGCACCGCTGTGTATACCCAAATACCAGAGGTGTAGCTAGGTGGGTCACTCCCCTAAACGGACTTCCAGTGGAGCCGGTACCTATTTTTGACGTGATCTGTCACATCTAAAATACACACTGGCACCATTCGCAGTCCGCTCTCTGCTCCCCCTGTGCCGTCAGCCTGGCTACGCTTCTGCCGATCACTGCCCATATAATCAAAATTAATCATATATATCCAACTACAGATAATTTTGTGTATAGTTTCCAAACAAAGCCTCTTCCACTTAGATCATAGTTCATTTATTCACAATTCAAACAAGATTTGTTCATTAAATTTGAGGCAGAGCTGGCGCTAAAAAATCTTTCAGGGGGTGGTCCTTGACAGCCCGGTTTTGGGCGAAACATATGTTGGACATCCTTTAACCCCTGGGTTTGAAGAGAGATGGATATTTAAAAGATAAGTTCAATAGACTTTATAAAAAGTTTTTTTGAGATAACAATCAGTCATTACAGTTGACCTGTGAAGATGGTGGATGTTGTTAACGCTGCCATTACAATAATGAAAGTGGCAACGGACATCGCTGAGGTCATTTAAATATAAAGTTTGAATTGTGAATGAATGAACTACGATCTAAGTGGAAGAGGCTTTGTTTGGAAACTATACACAAAATTATCTGTAGTTGGATATATATGATGATTATTTTTGGTTACATGTGGATATCCAAAAAGTAGCTGAAAAATTAGTAGCCGATTGTATGAGTACTATACGGAACGCTGCCCATATGCATGCTCTCAGGAAAAGAGTGCATACTGTATCAGAAAGAGTGTGAGCTCACTGACTTTGCTCCCAAGACAAAAAAAAAAAAGGCTGGAAAAAACCAAACTTTCCTGAAAATGAGACAGGAAACAGGAAATGAACATTTTATGGTTGCCCATCCCTACTGTTAATATGTGCAGCTTCCATAGTGGGTGTAAAGGGATTTAGATTTATCACCTGCCTTTTCTCAGTAAGAGTTACATTCAAGTGCTGTTGGGCTTACAATGTAAGGGGCCTTTTTATTAAAGGGCGTTAGATTCTGGGCTTAGTGTATATTAGCATGACTTTCCGACATGCTGTGCCCAGATTCAATACAGCAGTATTTAGGCTTTAAAAAAAAAAATTGCAGGTCTCGTGCTAATGTTACTATTATTGTGCAGGACTTGCAAAAAGATTAATGCAGAAGCACTTGCTGCCTCCTATTAGGAGGGGCTACCTGTTCCTGCATTAACTCAGCATTAGCCATTTAACATGCGCTACTGCGAGCTTGCTAGCTGGTTAACACTTCCACTCCCATTATTCGCCCATGACACCCCCCCCCCCCCCCCGCCTAAAAATCCATTTTTGAAAAATAGTTAACGCATGGCTTAGCAAATGAAAACAGTCAAAATACTGAAAAATACTTCAACATGCTGCAGCAGCTTATTAGCAGTGACGTACCTACAGTAGTTCTCACATGGGGTGGAGCACCCCCTCCTCCGATCAAAGGGGTGCATGGAGCACGCGCAGCTGCAGCTCTGTGGGTTCCTTGCCCCAGAACATGAAGTTGGCGTCAGAGGGGGCAGGAAACCTGCAGAGCAGACATCCATTCGCCAGCTCCACACGCCCTCTTGCTGCCTGCACCCAGGGTGAACTGCCCCTCCCCCCCCCCCCTTGGTACACTAGAATCCTTTAATATATCCCTTTAGATCAAGGAAGTAAAATAGCATGCATACAGGCATTACTTTGTTCCCCTCCCCCACTCCACTGGTTTTCGCCCTCTCCACTCAACCGAAACTGTGCTTACTAAAGTCTCCAATGACCTATTACTGGCTAAATCCAGAGGTCAATATTCCATCCTCATTCTTCTTGATCTTTCTGCTGCTTTTGACACTGTCGATCACAGCATACTTCTCGATACCCTGTCCTCACTTGGATTCCAGGGCTCTGTCCTTTCCTGGTTCTCTTCCTACCTCTCCCTCCGCACCTTTAGTGTTCACTCTGGTGGATCCTCTTCTACTTCTATCCCTCTGCCTGTCGGCGTACCTCAGGGTTCTGTTCTTGGTCCCCTCCTCTTTTCTATCTACACTTCTTCCCTTGGTTCATTAATCTCATCCCATGGCTTTTCCTACCATCTCTATGCTGATGACTCCCAAATCTACCTTTCTACCCCTGATATCTCACCTTGCATCCAAACCAAAGTTTCAGCGTGCTTGTCTGACATTGCTGTCTGGATGTCTCAACGCCACCTGAAATTAAATATGACCAAAACCGAGCTTCTCATTTTCCCCCCCAAACTCACCTCCCCGCTCCCCCCGTTTTCTATTTCTGTTGATGGCTCTCTCATTCTCCCTGTCTCCTCAGCTCGAAACCTTGGGGTCATCTTTGACTCTTCTCTCTCCTTCTCTGCTCATATCCAGCAGACTGCCAAGACCTGTCGTTTCTTTCTTTACAACATCCGTAAAATCCGCCCCTTTCTTTCCGAGCACTCTACCAAAACCCTCATCCACACCCTTGTCACCTCTCGTTTAGACTACTGCAATCTGCTTCTTGCTGGCCTCCCACTTAGTCACCTCTCCCCTCTCCAGTCGGTTCAAAACTCTGCTGCCCGTCTCATCTTCCGCCAGGGTCGCTTTACTCATACTACCCCTCTCCTCAAGACCCTTCACTGGCTCCCTATCCGTTTTCGCATCCTGTTCAAACTTCTTCTACTAACCTATAAATGTACTCACTCTGCTGCTCCCCAGTATCTCTCCACACTCGTCCTTCCCTACACCCTTTCCCGTGCACTCCGCTCCATGGATAAATCCTTCTTATCTGTTCCCTTCTCCGCTACTGCCAACTCCAGAATTCGCTCCTTCTGTCTCGCTGCGCCCTACGCCTGGAATAGACTTCCTGAGCCCCTACGTCTTGCCCCATCCTTGGCCACCTTTAAATCTAGACTGAAAGCCCACCTCTTTAACATTGCTTTTGACTCGTAACCACTCGCCTCCACCTACCCTCCTCTCTTCCTTCCCGTTCACATTAATTGATTTGATTTGCTTACTTTATTTATTTTTTGTCTATTAAATTGTAAGCTCTTTGAGCAGGGACTGTCTTTCTTCTATGTTTGTGCAGCGCTGCGTATGCCTTGTAGCCAGTGGTGTGCTGGAGCAGGCTCTCACAGGCTCTCGAGAGCCGTTTGTTAAGTTTTTAAGAATTTTGGGAGCCGGTTCTCCTTGGCTACTTTAACAATTGGATCCCAAAATGTGGGCTTGGGCCCCTCCTGAATTCTCTTTTACTTTGCTGGCGAGAGAGAGCCCCCTGTTAACAATTTACCAGCACACCCCTGCTTGTAGCGCTATTTAGAAATGCTAAATAGTAGTAGTAGTAGTAGTAGTAGCACTTTGACCCCAGCCTCCAGCTGTCACAAAAAATAGCAAAATACAAAATGTGTGGAAGAGTTTAGGTAATTTTCAAAAAGAAAACTGTGTGGGTGGGTTCTGTGAAAATTAGCTACTAAGTGCACATGGTGAAAGTACTGATAAGCTTTGTAACACATGGGGTCTTTCAAAATTGTCCCCGCTGGGGCTCATTGCTCTGATCACTGTTCAGTACAGGCGTATATGAATTGTAACCCATTTTTCCAGCCTGTGCTGCCAGCAGCATTATTGTTTGTACTATCGGATGTTATGCCACAACAGGCTTATTTCATGCCATTTCAGTGCCGGTAATGTGAACCCACTGCTGCTTGTACATATCCCAGCTGTGTTCCCTGGATCGCTGCCCGCCTTCTTCCATCGGCTCCCTGTTTACATTTCCCTGATCCTGGCTTCACAGACTTTGGTTCAGCAGCCAAGCTGCAACTTCTTTTAGGTGTCACCCTTCTCCCCCCACCTGGTTTATAAAATCCCTAATGCAAGATGGCCTAGTGGTTAGGGAGGTGGACTTTGGTCCTGAGGAACTGAGTTTGATTCCCACTTCAGGCACAGGCAGCTCCTTGTGACTCAGGGCAAGTCACTTAATCCTCCATTGCCCCACGTAAGCCGCATTGAGCCTGCCATGAGTGGGAAAGCGCGGGGTACAAATGTAACAAAAATAAAATAGATACTATTGGAGATTCTACATGGAATGTTGCTATTCCACTAGCAACATTCCATGTAGAAGGCTGCGCAGGCTTCTGTTTCTGTGAGTCTGACGTGCAGGACGTCAGACTCACAGAAGCAGAAGCCTGCGCGGCCACATTGGTGTTCTGCAAGGGCCGGCTTCTACATGGAATGTTGCTAGTGGAATAGCAACATTCCATGTAGAATCTCCAATAGTAGCAACAGTGGAGGAGTGGCCTAGTGGTTAGAGTGGTGGACTTTGGTCCTGAGGAACTGAGTTTGATTCCCACTTCAGGCACAGGCAGCTCCTTGTGACTCTGGGCAAGTCACTTAACCCTCCATTGCCCCAGGTACAAATAAGTAGCTGTATACAATATGTAAGCCGCATTGAGCCTGCCATGAGTGGGAAACGCGGGGTACAAATGTAACAAAACAAAAAAGAGGTATTAAAATGGTAATTGAATAACAGGGCGCCTTCATTCACATGCTATCTGTGCGTGTAAATACACAGGATACTGGCATTTTTGCAGATAAAAGCACTCTTAAAATGCATAAGTAGCAGCAAACTGACTCAGTTCTGTTCCAAAGCGGTGCAGGTAAGTGGAATAGGGGAAATCCTATAAAGGGCAGGCCTGAGATAAGTGCCCTTTATATTTCGCATCTTTTTTTATTTACATGAATCACACCAAACTATAGATAACAGATACAATGTTTCCATCGGAACCAGAATATTCTTACAAAGATCCCAATCATACATCATGGTTTTGTTTCATACACAATAATGGTATATCCCTCCCCACCCACCCCTTGGCCACCAACCCCTCCCCCCATATGGGAATTAGATCACATCAAATCTACGGGAAATTCAAGAGCCTGATTCTTGTTGTGGGGGCTAGTGTGTCCCAAAAGCCATTGATGCTCTTCTTAGAACAGCTTTTTCGGAAATTTTGGATAGCTTTGTTCTAATCTCAAGAAAAGAGGGAAAGAATTCCAAAGAGAAACGCTACTAATTAAAAATAAGGTCTTAGCC
This sequence comes from Microcaecilia unicolor, assembly GCF_901765095.1. NCBI lineage: Eukaryota > Metazoa > Chordata > Amphibia > Gymnophiona > Siphonopidae > Microcaecilia > Microcaecilia unicolor. The sequence continues at coordinate 746,365,791 of NC_044031.1, forward strand.
ACAATGAGAAAACGTACATTTTAAAACTCTGTCTAAGAGATTGTTGCAAGAGCATATTTACTGCATATTTCTGCTTTAGGGAAAGCCCAGCTAGTACAAAAATATATTTGGCTACCTCTTATCACGGGAAAAACACAACATGGCAAAGTGAGATCAGAACATTTCTACTTTCCTTTAAAAGCCTGGATTCCTGTTGTAAAAAGGATTTTTTTTACATGTTTTTATGTTTCTGATTGACTCTAGAAACTACTACCTCCAGGGCCGGTCTTAGGTAGGGGCGAGAGGAGCGGTTGCACAGGGTCCCGTGTCTCCAGGGGCCCTGTGGCGCTCCCTCCTGCTCCCCACCACTGCCGCGATCTGACTCCTTGCCTCCCCTCCCCTGAGCCGCAGGGTGCTCTCCCGGCACATACCCGAAGCCGCCCTGGTGGTGTAGTGGAGTCTTTAGGGCAGGAAAGATCCCCAGTCTTTCCTGCCCGCTGCCGCCACTGATGCCTTGTTGCCGCATCGCTCTTTAAAAATGGCTGCCGAGACTGTTGGCTCAGGCAGCCATGTGAATATTCAATTAGTGTCTCATTACTGCTACCAAATATTACATATTAAGCGGATTTGTTTTAATTAATTTATCTAGTCCTTACATGCATTTGCTTTTTAAACCCAAAGGTTTCCTATGATAGCATTGTGCATATTTGAATTAGTTTTTCTGTACAAGTTTTGCTTGATTTGTCTTTATTTGAAATTTAAAAAAATGTTTAAAATGTAACTTGTCAACAAGGGGTTGGGGCAGGGGCGGGGGTCCCACCTAACTGGTCTGCACAGGGCCCTGCAATTGCTAAGACCGGCCCTGACTACCTCTGTGCAAAAAGTATAATTTCTATGGTATGGTCTTGTTATTCGGCACATCTTTGTGGAACATTCATTTGGGTCTCTGTCTTAGATCAACTGCTGCTACTTCTGTAGAGATTCTGTTATAACTTTGCTGAAACATCTTTTGTACTGATGCTTGTGCTGAGACCTGTGCAAGGTCTTGTGATTTTGGAGCAGGTGTCTGCGATCTGTCTTGCTCCACTGTCCCCCGGGAGCTAGACTGAGCTGAAGATTTGCTGTGCCTGTTTCCTCTGACCCCAGCTAAACTCTGATTCTTTGCTTCCTTATCTCCTAATTGCTTATCTGATTGTTTGCTGATGAATAATTGGCTGCATCTGCGTGATATCACTGACTGCTAACAAAAACCTAAGCATAATTATATAATTTTGGGGTGCCTGAGTGGATTTGTTTGCCCCTTGCAAAGAGTCATACAAAAAAAACTGTGAGCTGTGGCCCTGTCTAGATCATCTGTGGCTCCTGAGACATCCAGCAGTGGCCAGATGCCATTATAGAATAGGATGTCACCACATTGCATTGGGGCACCTAAAAGGAGTCCACCACTTAGGGGGCCCTTTTACTAAGCCACATAGACATCTACGCATGCCCAGTGTGCACCAATTTGGTTGTAAAAAGGATTTTTTTAACATGTTTTTATGTTTCTGATTGACTCTAGGAACTACTACCTCCAGGGCCGGTCTTAGGTAGGGGCGAGAGGAGCGGTTGCACAGGGCCCCGCGAATGCCCTCCCCAGACCAATCTGATCACTCAGTGACCATCTGCCCTTTTGGAAATCACTAAAAACCCATCTGTTCAGGCAAGCCTACCCAAACGATGCAGATTAATTCCCACAAACCCATCTATTCATCACATATCCAGGAGACAATGACAACGACCTAGACTACATCTCCCGCCACATTTTCCCCTGCTGATCCCTTGTTCTATCCCCTTTCGCCTCATCGACCCCTCCCCCAATGCTCACCTACCCTTACACCTCTCCTACTCCCTTCACTCTTGCCCATCCCCCTCCGCCTCATCTACCCCTCCCCCAATGCTCACCTACCCTTACACCTCTCCTACTCCCTTCACTCTTGCCCATCCCCCTCCGCCTCATCTACCCCTCCCCCAATGCTCACCTACCCTTACACCTCTCCTACTCCCTTCACTCTTGCTCATCCCCCTCCGCCTCATCTACCCCTCCCCCAATGCTCACCTACCCTTACACCTCTCCTACTCCCTTCACTCTTGCCCATCCCCCTCCGCCTCATCTACCCCTCCCCCAATGCTCACCTACCCTTACACCTCTCCTACTCCCTTCACTCTTGCTCATCCCCCTCCGCCTCATCTGCCCCTCCAGTTGCTCACTTAACCCTTGCTCATACTTCTCCTACTCCCCTCATCCCTGCATTTCTACATTCCTATTTCTTTTATTACTTCGATAATACTCAACTTATTTCTCTCCACCAATACTTTGTAATCCCAATTACTATGTAAGCCGCATTGAACCTGCTTTGAGTGGGAAAGCGCGGGGTACAAATGTAATAAATAAATAAATAAACTATCACCCGACTACAGCGTGGCCCGGGTAGTAATTTTATTTTGTACACGAATCCAGTAGGCGCACTGGAAAATTTACAGCACACAGCACTAACCGGGCAGTAATCGGCATGGTACGCGCACTGATGATTACCACTCGGTTAACACGTGAGACCTTACCACTACGTCAATGGGTAGCGGTAAGGTCTCAGGCCCAAAATGGATGTGCATCAATTTTCATTTTGCCGCACGTCCATTTTCAGACAAAAAAAAAGTGTGCTGAAAAATAAACCTGCACGAGTCCCAATACACATGTCTACACCAGTGCAGGCCACTTTTCAGCGCACCTTAGTAAAAGGACCCTTAATAGAATTAAGCCTTCACCCCTATTACATTATCAAGGAGGCCAACTTAGAAGCCTAATTCTCAAAGATAGGAGCATAAATCCTTTGAATAGTGCCCTCATAAACACTATGCTGCCAAAATGATCAAAATGTGCCCGGACTTGCTACCAATCCTCTAAATATGTGGGTCCAGCCCCAGCATCACAGCAGTGATCCCCAATTGGTCCTGCCTCAGCAGTACCATATTTATTTATTTTATTTATTTATTGCATTTGTATCCCACATTTTCCCACCTTTTTGCGGGTTCAGTGTGGCTTACAATATGAGTTAAATGTTGGAAATACAATTTGTTACAGATTGGTTATGGATTACATTTTGCAGAATTATGCGAAACAATTGAAGTGTCGTTAAGGAATGTAACACTGGAGCATAAACATTGAGACATTGGAAGGAAACAATGGGAGCTTAGAGGGCGATAAAAGGCATAAAGACATATGATATATATCTTTCTGTGATTGAAGGTATGAATGATGTGATGTTACAGGAATGAGAGTTCCGAGGTGAATGTGTGATGCATTCGTGAACAGTAGGTGTGGACTTTATGTGTTTTGGTTCTTTCCGTAAATCTTTTTGAAAAGATGGGTCTTCAGTGATCTGCGGAAGGAAGCTTGCTCGTTGATTGTTCTTAAGTTGCGCGGCAGTGTATTCCAATACTGCGTGCTCATTTGAGAAAAGGTAGATGCATGTAGCGCTTTGTATTTCACGCCTTTGCAGTTGGGGAAGTGGAGGTTTAGGAAGGTTTGGATGATCTTTTGGCGTTTCTGGGTGGTAGGTCTATTAACTCAGATGACCCTAGGCTGGCACCATTTTCAAAGCGATCAGGGCAGGTTTTATAACTAGCATCACTCAGGGAACTGGTGGAACAGGAGTGACTGGGGGCCATTCTTGGCCCCCATTGCAGGTATCAGATGGGGGTAAGAGGCTGGAGGGGTTAGGGGAAGGGGTTGTATTATTTTGCTTTTTTAGTGAGAACTGGGGCTGAACCTTTAAAATGAAATGATAAGAAATCTGAATTTCTTTATTATTTCGTTTAAAATGTGAAAGGAAATAAGGTGGAATTTTATTTCCAGCAAAAGCACATCCCTGAAAGTGATGGATAAAGTTCAGTTTATAATAATACACAAGCAAAGGGCTTTGTTTTCATCAATACCTACACTATTCAAAAAGCAGAAAGAGACGCCTTTGTGTTCTGGTTATACACCGGCTTGGATATTAATTTAAACAACTCATGATTCTTTATTGTGTTTAATGTTCATTTACAGCAGATGTTCCTCTAAATTCAATCCACTTCTGCCTCTTTAGGCAGTGGGAGTTCAATGGGCCTGAATACTCCAAATAGCCTTGCCACCTGTTCTGTATTTAATCAGGGCCTGGGATTTGTACATTGCTAATTATCTGATTGAACTGATATTCAGATCTATAGAGCAATATTCATGTTTGTCCAAAGAGGGGGCCCTTTTACTAAGCCATGTAGGTACCTACCCACGCACGCGTCAATTTGGAGTTACTGCAAGGCTACTGCGTGGCCCTTGCGGTAATTTCATTTTTGACATGCATCCGCTATGCATGCCGGAAAATAATTTTTATTTTCTGGCACGTGGCAGAAACCGGGCGCTAATCATCATTCTATGCACATAGATGATTTCTGCATGGTTAACGTGTGAGACCTTACCACTAAGTCAATGCTTATGGTAAGGTGTCAGACCCAAAATGGACGCACGCTAATTTTTGTTTTGCTGCACATCCATTTTTGGCAAAAATTTTTAAAAGGCCTTTTTTACAGGTGCACTGAAAAATGGATCTGCGCATGCCCAAAAAGACGCACCTACACTAGTGAAGCCCATTTTTCGGCTCACCTTAGTAAAAGGACCCTGTTCTTTCTGTGGAAAGGCAGGGAGTTGTGTTCCATTGGTCTGGCTGGGGGTTATATAGAATTATTGTACAGCTGTAGGATAGAGGGGGTTCTATAGAATAATGAAAACAGAGAGCATTCAAAGCATAAGAAGACAAATTAACCAAAAAAAGCACCAAGGGGCAATGGAGGGTTAAGTGAGTTACCCAGGGTCACAGGGAGCTGCAGTGGGAAATGAACCCAGTGCCCCAGGTTTTCAACCTACTGCACAAACCATTAGGCTGCAATTGGATTTGAACCCAGTTCCCCAAGTACGCAGCCCACTGCACTAACCATTAAGCTACTCCTCCATTCCTCCACATTTTTATGCTTGGGGAGTCTTTTGTCATATTTTATTACGCTTTTTAATAACTTTTATTCTTTACATCTACCGTACAATGAGAATTGTTCTTCTGAAACCTATTGAAAGTTTGAAAGGTTGATTTCAGAAACACCAAATGTTCTGTTTTCATGGAAAATGCAAGCTCTCCTTTTAGGAAAAGTGGCCCAGTGGTACCGAGCAGTCTTTCACTTGGCACACTAGTGGAAAGAATGGCCAAAAAGGATTTGGCACATATACTCAGATTTGTTTGTTGATTCAGCTTCATTTGCACATTTCATATTGGGTTACTGTGAGATTTTTGGACTTTGAACTATCCGATATTTGGCAACTAAGATTAATCCCAAAAAACGTGGGGTCATGCATTTGGGTCACAAGAATCCGAGGGAATGGTACAGTAAAGGGGGTGAAGTGCTTCATTGTACGAAGGAAGAGCGGGACTTGGGGGTGATTGTGTCTGATAACCTTAAAGCTTCCAAACAGGTAGAAAAAGTGACGGTCAAAGCCAGAAGGATGCTTGGGTGCATAAAAAGAGGGATGACCTGGAACAAGGAGGTGGTAGTGCTGTTGTATAAGTCTCTGGTGATGCCCCATTTAGAGTACTGTGTGCAGTTCTGGAGACCGCACCTACGGAAAGATATAAACAGGATGGAGTTGATCCAGAGGGCGGCTACGAAATTAGTAAGCGGTCTTGAACGCAAAAATTATAGGGACAGGTTTATGAACCTCAACATGTTTACGCTAGAAGACAGGAGGGAGAGGAGACATGTTAGAGACGTTTAAATATCTCAAGGGCATTTATGTACAAGAAGTGAGCCTTTTTCAACTGAAGGAGAGCTCTGGGACGAGGGGGCATATGACAAAGTTAAGAGGGAATAGGCTTAGGAGAAATCTAAGAAAGTATTATTTCACGGAAAGGGTGGTGGAGGCATGGAATGGCCTCCCGGTGAAGGTTGTGGAGTCGAGAACTATGTCAGAATTTAAGAAGGCATGTGATAAGCATGTGGGATCACTTAGGAAAAGGAAGAGTTAGAGGTTACAGAGGATGGGCAGACTAGATGGGCCATATGGTCTTTATCTGTTGTCATGTTTCTACGTTTCTATCCCGCGGTTGAAGACACCATTGGATACATACAGCTGCTAAGATAAGTGATGGCTATTTTATGTATATTGTGCATTTGACCAATACTCTGGCATGTTTGGTCCAATATAATTTGGGACACGGAAGAGATATGGTAGAGCGACAGTGTTATTTATTGGTATATAGACTCTGTATGCCACAACCATGACTGCTGTTAACTATCCCCCCTGTTTACTAAACCATGCTAGCAGCTGCAGTGCGCTAATGCCAACACAGCCCATTCATTTTCCTTTACAGTGAATTTGAGGGTAAGAAGAATCCCATGCAGCCCAAAAATTAAATGCATGTGAAGAACTTTCCTGATGTACATTCTTTTTTTTGGGGGGGGGGGGGGGGGGCTGTAGTTTTATCTTCTCAGTTAATTTCAGATTATCTGAAGGCTGGGATGAATCAAATGAATATTGAACACTTCTGTGTTCAGTCAAGGATAATTTCATTTTTCCCTCAGTCCATTTTACTTCATCTGTTATCGTTTGTAATTTAAACCTTGGGTTGATGCAAGTATTGTAGCAGCCATAAGAAATGCATCTTTGAATAGATGTGAAAATTGCTCTGTAACAGATTTTATTGTCTCTGAGAATGCTTTCATTATTCCATCATCAGACGTGTTATTGAGGTTGAGAAGTAAAGACATCACTGCAGGCAAAACAATGGAAAGAACTGACGAGGAATTACTTATTTCAGCAGTTAACTGTTCAAAAGGCTTTAACAGAGATGGTTTATTATTCTTAATATACCGCCTTTCACAATGAGTGGCAAGGCGGTGTGTGATAAAAATGATATAAGAAGTTGAAAGGAACTATATTAACAAATAGGACAGAGACAAGCAAGTCACATGGGGGGGGGGGGGGGGGCTCTTGGATACCCCTACTTTTTTTTGTTACATTTGTACCCCATGCTTTCTCACTCATGGCAGGCTCAATGCAGCTTACATATTGTATACAGGTACTTATTTGTATCTGGGGCAATGGAGGGTTAAGTGACTTGCCCAGAGTCACAAGGAGCTGCCTGTGCCTGAAGTGGGAATTGAACTCAGTTCCTCAGTTCCCCAGGACCAAAGTCCACCACCCTAACCACCAAAGTCCACCACCACCCTTGCAGATCACCAATGTGGCCGCGCAGGCTTCTGCTTCTGTGAGTCTGACGTCCTGCACGTACGTGCAGGACATCAGACTCACAGAAACTGAAGCCTGCGCAGCTTTCTACATGGAATGTTGCTAGTGGAATAGCAACATTCCACGTAGAATCTCCAATAGTAGCAACATTCCATGTAGAATCTCCAATAGTATCTATTTTATTTTTGTTACATTTGTACCCTGCGCTTTCCCACTCATGGCAGGCTCAATGCGGCTTACATGGGGCAATGGAGGGTTAAGTGACTTGCCCAGAGTCACAAGGAGCTGCCTGTGCCTGAAGTGGGAATCGAACTCAGTTCCTCAGTTCTCCAGGACCAAAGTCCACCACCCTAACCACTAGGCCACTCCTCCACTAGCAACATTCCATGTAGAAGTTGGCCCTTGCAGATCACCAATGTGGCCGCGCAGGCTTCTGCTTCTGTGAGTCTGACGTCCTGCACGTACGTGCAGGACGTCAGATTCACTGAAACAGAAGCCTGCGCAGCTTTCTACATGGAATGTTGCTAGTGGAATAGCAACATTCCACGTAGAATCTCCAATAGTAGCAACATTCCATATAGAATCTCCAATAGTATCTATTTTATTTTTGTTACATTTGTACCCTGCGCTTTCCCACTCATGGCAGGCTCAATGCGGCTTACATGAGGCAATGGAGGGTTAAGTGACTTGCCCAGAGTCACAAGGAGCTGTCTGTGCCTGAAGTGGGAATCCAACTCAGTTCCCCAGAACCAAGGTCCACCACCCTAACCACTAGGCCACTCCTCCACTCACACTTACACTACTTACACTAAATGTCAGAGCTCACAAACCACCTTTTTCCATGCTATGCGGAGCTGTCCCTAAATCAGGTCTTTTTGGCAGCGACTATTTAGCGTCCTCTCACGTATTCTGGGGCGAGCTTTACCTTGTACTCCTGTGGGGATCCTTCTGGATCAGAGTTGGGAATTTGGCTTATGTAATGCATGCAGTCTAATCTTGGTCCATAAGGTTTGCACTGTGGGGGGAAAATGTATTCTGCGAATATGGGTGGGATCTGAGCCACCTTCGTTCTGGTCTTGGAGGACTCATTTGCATACTTTGATGCTGCTGGAACGCCGAAGTGCTAATTTCTCTTTTAAGAGAAGGAAATCTTTTTTTGTCTGTCTGTCTGGCTGGACTATATTAACCTATTACTGCCTATAAGTTATGTTCAGTTTTGTGTTACACTGCTTACATCTTTAAGGGCTATTAGACTTTCCTTTGGTTTTCATAGGTTGTCGGGAGAAATAAGAATCCAATTCTCCTTACGGCACTTTGCAATATATCGGGGATGAGAGATGGGAGGGTCCTTTTTTTGTTGTTGTTCTCTAATCTTACATTTGCATACTTCTGGCATTTTGTTCTTCAGATACTTCTATCAGAATTTTAGTTATTTTTTTTTAATCTGTTCTTATATGTAAATGGAAATAGAGATGGGTTTTAGGTAGGAATTGGGGGGGGTTAACATTGTTAAACATTTGGGGCCTTTTTTTACAAAACTGTGCTTTCAATTCTCAAGGGTCATTTTACAAAGGTCCGCCAAAAAGTGGCCTGCGCTGGTGTAGACGCATGTATCTGGCCGAAATGACCAGATGACTACCGGAGAGAATTGGGGATGACCTCCCCTTACTCCCACAGCGGTCACTAACCCCCTCCCACCCTCAAAAAATATCTGTAAAAATATTTTGTGCCAGCCTCAGATGTCATACTCAGGTCCATCACAGCAGTATACAGGTACCTGGAGCAGTTTTAGTGGGTGCACTGCACTTCAGGCAGGCGGACCCAGGCCCTTCCCCCTCCCTACCTGTTACGTTTGTGGAGGAAACAGCGAGCCCTCCAAAACCCACCAGAAACTCACTGTACCCACATCTAGGTGCCCCCCTTCACCCATAAGGGCTATGGTAGTGGTGTACAGTTGAGGGTAGTGGGTTTTTGGGGGGGGGGGGGTTGGGGGCTCAGCAGACAAGGTAAGGGAGCTATGTTCCTGGGAGCATTTTATGAAGTCCACTGCAGTGCCCCCTAGGGTGCCCAATTGGTGTCCTGGCATGTCAGGGGGACCAGGGCACTACAAATGCTGGCTACTCCCATGACCAAAGGGCTTGCATTTGGTCGTTTCTGAGATGGACGTCCTTGGTTTCCATTATCGCTGAAAATCAGAAACAACCAAGTCTAGGGATGATCATCTCTAAGGACGACCTAAATTTGGTCAACCTTTTCCTACATGAGTACGCAGTTCTGGAATTCACTGCCGCGCAACCTGAAAACGATCTACGAGCAAGCCACCTTCCACAAACTATTGAAGACCCATCTTTTTGAGAAAATTTACGGAAAGAACCAAAACACATAAAGCCCACACTCACAGTTCAGTAATGCATCAATACAGCCACTCTGAATTCTCATCCCTCGTAATCTCACCACACTCATACCTCTACTCACAGAAAATGTATACCAAATGCTTTCCTGCTATTATATACTGCCCCTTTTAGTTTCCCGTTGTTTCTCCCAATGTTTCACTGCTCTTTTCCATTGTTATATTCCTTAATGATACTTTGACTTTGTCTCGCATAACTCCTCACAATGTAATCCATAACCGAGTTGTAACAAATTGTATTTCTATCACTCATAACTTATTGTAAGCCACACTGAGCCCGCAAAAAGGTGGGAAAATGTGGGATACAAATGCAAAAAATAATAAATAATAATATTATTGAAACGAAAGATGGATGTCCATCTTGTTTCGATAATACGGGTTTCCTCGCCCCTGGATCGGGACGTTTTGCGAGGACGTCCTCAACAAAACTTGGGCATCCCTTTCAATTATGCCCCTCAAAGTATCTCATAAAAGACTCCTGAGGAAATTAGAAAGTCATAGGATTGGAAGTAATGGCCTATTGTGAATTATAACTGGTCAAAAGATAGAAAACAGAGAGTAGGGTTAAATGGTTAGTAATCTCATTGGAGAACAGTAGATAGTGGGGTTCCTCAGGGGTCTATGCTGGGACCGCTGCATTTTAACATATTTATAAATAATCTAGAGATGGGAATAATGAGTGCGGTAATTAAATTTGCTGATGACATAAACTTTATTCAAAGTTGTTAAATCACAAGAAGATTGTGAAAAATTGCAAGAGGACCTTACGAAATGGCAGATGATGTTTAATGTGAGCAAGTGGGAATGAGGATGCCAAACTATAGCTATGTGATCCAAGGTTCCACATTAGGAATCAATGCCCAGGAAAAGGATCTAGATGTCATCACTGATGATATGTTGTAACCCTCTGCTTAGTGAATGACGGCAGCAAAGAGTGCAAATATAATGTTAGGATTTATTAGGAAAGGAACAGAAAACGAAAATGTTATAATGCCTTTGTGTTGTTCTATGGTGTTCTGTTCCCCGGCAACCTTACAGTACTTTTATAGTGCGGTCCTAAAATGTGTTTAATGCCTTTACTGTTGTTCTTCCTTCTAAGGATTTTTTACTGTTTCAGTCACTCACTGCAAAGATATATGAGCAACGCATTACGTGTAATGTAGTCTCACAAGTAATACTGTCGCCCCCTGTTTGTTTGTATAAAGTTTGTTACTAGTGGTCTATTCTCCTGCTACACTTCTTCCTCTTCTCAGCCAAGCTTGGCTCCTTTGTTTACTTACTGTTATTTCTTGGTAATTCCTACTATCTCTGTCCTGAGAGGTCAGCTAGGGCATGCCCTTTCCCTCCAATCGAGAACTGCATTCTAGGACCACCCCTGCTACCTGATGGCAGGTTCTGTCCGTACTGATCCCTTTACCTCCCCCTCCCTGGGCTTGTGTGGGCCCTTCTCCATTAGACATTCTCCATCTTGCTTCAGACAGCACATGTCCTGCTACCCCCCCCCCCCCCCCCCCCCCCCCCGCAGCAAGTGTATTTTTTTACCTCGTTCATTCTTTCTCATAAGATATTGCACAAATCTGCCACCCCATCTCTGAACTGCTTTCATCTATTTAATCACCTTCCCACCTCTGCAACAAGCTTCCTTCCTTTCTTCACTACTACTACTACTCATCATTTCTATAGCGCTACTAGACATGCACAGTGCTGTACATCTGAACACGAAGAGACAGTCCCTGCTCGACAGAGTTTACAATCTAATTAGGACAGACAAACAGGACAAACAAGAGATAAGGGAATATTAAAGTGAGGATGATGAAATAAGGGTTCTGAACAAGTGAGTAAGGGTTAGGAGTTAAAAGCAGCATCAAAAAGGTGGGCTTTTAGCTTAGATTTGAAGACGGCCAGAGATGGAGCTTGACGTACCGGCTCAGGAAGTCTATTCCAGGCATATGGTGCAGCAAGATAAAAGGAACGGAGTCTGGAGTTAGTGGTGGAGGAGAAGGGTGCAGATAAGAGAAATTTACCCAGTGAATGGAGATCCCAGGGATGAATGTAGGGAGAGATGAGAGTGGAGAGGTACTGAGGAGCTGCAGAGTGAGTGCACTTATAAGTCAATAAGAGGAGTTTGAACTGTATGCGGAAATGGACAGGAAGCCAGTGAAGTGACTTGAGGAGAGGGCTAATATGAGCATAACGACACTGGCGGAATATTAGTCATGCAGCAGAATTTTGAACAGATTGAAGAGGAGAGAGATGGCTAAGTGGAAGACCTGTGAGAAGCAAGTTGCAATAGTCTAAGCGAGAGGTGATAAGAGTGTGGATGAAGGTTCTGGTAGTGTGCTTAGAAAGGAAAGGGCGAATTTTGGTAATATTATAGAGAAAGAAACGACAGGTTTTAGCAGTCTGCTGAATATGTGCAGAGAAGGAGAGAGAGGAGTTGAAGATGACCCCAAGGTTACGAGCTGATGAGACAGGAAGGATGAGAGTGTTATCCACAGAAATAGAGAATGGGAGAGGAGGAGAGGTTGGTTTAGGGGGAAGATAACAAGCTCAGTCTTGGTCATGTTTAGTTTCAGATGGCGCTGAGACATCCAAGCAGCAATGTCAGACAGGCAGGCTGATACTTTGGCCTGGATTTCGGCTGAGATTTCTGGTGTGGAGAGGTAGATCTGGGAGTTGTCAGCGTAAAGATGATACTGAAAACCGTGGGATGAGATCAGAGTACCAAGGGAAGAAGTATAGATGGAGAAAAGAAGAGGTCCCAGGACAGATCCCTGAGGGTACACCAACTGACAGTGGGATAGAAGTAGAGGAGGATCCACTAGAGTATACACTAAAGGTAAGCTGGGAGAGATAAGAAGAAAACCAGGAAAGAACAGAGCCCTGAAATCCAAGTGAGGACAGCGTATCAAGGAGTAGGCTGTGATCAACAGTGTCAACAGCAGCAGATAGATCGAGAAGGATGAGGATAAAATAGAGCCCTTTGGATCTGGCCAGGAACAGGTCATTGGAGACTTTAGCAAGTGCTGTTTCAGTTGAATGAAGGGGGCAAAAGCCAGATTGAAGTGGATCAAGAATAGCTTGAAATGAAAGAAAGTCAAGGCAACGACGGTGAACAGCACGTTCAAGTATCTTGGATAGGAAAGAGAGGAGGGAGATGGGGAGATAGTTGGAAGGGCAGGTAGGGTCCAATGAAGGTTTTTTTAAGGAGTGGTGCGACTACGGCTTGTTTGAAGGCATCAGGAACAGTCGCAGTGGAAAGTGAAAGATTGAGGATATGACAGATAAAAGGGATGACAGTAGGAGAGATAGCGTTAAGTAGATGGGTGGGAATAGGATCAGAGGAACAGGTAGTTAGTTTTGAGGAGGAAAGAAGATATGTAGTTTCCTCTTCAGTGATTTCAGAAAAGGAAGAAAAGGAGGCAGGGGTTGGAGGGTTGAGAGAATGGACTAAGGGAAGGAGAGGTGGGGGTGATCTGGTTGAGAATTCAAGTTTAATCTTGTGAACCTTATCATGAAAGTACTCAGCCAGAGTCTGGGGGGAAAGTGAAGGGGGAGTTGGAGGTGAAGGCACTTTGAGGAGAGAGTTCAGTTCTATCTTCAACCACTGATACAGCTCTCAGAACTATGAAGTGTCTTGCCTCGGGGCAATATTTCTGAAGATTTGCTGTGAGTAAATTGCTACATTTATTCAACAAAGTAAATTTCAGAAGATAAAGAGGCTTCAGCCAAGGTTTTACTTCTTGGATATTACAGCTTTACATATATTATGCTTTACAAGGCCTTGACACATGGTGTGACTGCACTTCGAATACTGTGTGCAATTCTGGTCACTGCATGTCAACAAAGATATAGCGGAATTAGAAAAGGTACAGAGAAGGGTGATGAAAATGATGGCTTCCCTATGAGGAAAGGTTCAAGTGGCTAGGGCTCTTCAGCTTGAAAAAGAGACACCTGAGGGGAGATATGACAGAGGTCTATAAAATACTGAGTGGAGCAGAATTGGTAGATGTAACTCGCTTGTTTACCCTTTCCAAAAATACTAGTACTAGGGGCATGCAATGAAGCTACTATGTAGTAAATTTAAAACAAACCGAAGAACATATTTCTTCACTCAACATGTTAAGTAGAGGAGTGTGGTAGCCGTGTTAGTCCACTCTTAAGGTTATCAATAGAAATCAAACAAAATAAAACATGAAAATAAGATGATACCTTTTTTATTGGACATAACTTAATACGTTTCTTGATTAGCTTTCGAAGGTTGCCCTTCTTCGTCAGATCGGAAATAAGCAAATGTGCTAGCTGACAGTGTATATAAGTGAAAACATTCAAGCATTACTATGACAGTCTGACAGGGTGGGAGGATGGGGGTGGGTAGGAGGTATGCATGGGGACATCAAAGCATATCATTGATATTCTAACAGGATGGGTGTGGATAGGTGAGGGGAGGGTGATCAACAGAGACATACAGCTTTATGGTTTATAATGGGCTAGGAACCCCAGATCCTTGTTAAGTCCTTTCTGTTGGGTGTTAAAATATTCAATCATTCTGACTTCAAAGGTCTTACGTTCTTGTATGGTTTTAAAGTTACCTTTCAGGATTGTCACTGTGAAGTCACTGGTACAGTGTCCTGGTCCTGTAAAATGCTGACCAACAGGCGTGGGAGCCCTACTGGCACCAGTATTGTTCATGTGATGTCTATGTAAATTGAATCTTGTCTTAAGCATCTGGCCTGTTTCTCCAATATAGCATCCTTCGTTACATTTTTTACACTGAATGATATATACCACATTGGAAGATGAGCAAGTGAAAGATCCCTTTATGTTGAATATCTTTCCTTTGTGGATGACTTCTTATTCACTCAACATGTAATTAAACTCTGGAATTTGTTGCCAAAGAATGTGGTATAAAAGTATTTAGCTTAGGAGGGTTTAAAAAAGGTTTGGATAATTTCCGGAAACAAAAGCCCATGAAACAAGTTACTAGTCCACATTGAAAAAGATACAGTACATATCCCAGGAAGGCATCGAGACTGTGCTTCTGCTGGAGTGCTGAGAGTCAGTGTAGGAACATTTTAATATTTGATGTGTACTCCCCTGCTAGTATAACACATTCATATTCACTTATGGTACTTCTGTCACGAAATAACATTCTCAAGAGTGTCTCCTGCCTATGCAAGTAGCACTTCTCATCTAGTGGTTTAGGTGAAATTGAAAGCATATATTTTATTCTGACTGTTTTGTGCTCTTGGAAAGAGAATTATAGTTTGGAATAATGCAAGTCTTTGATGGAGTCATATTGAGATCAGCAAGTGGAAGAGTGGCTTCTAGTCCGAATGTCTTTACGGTAGTATAACTGAATAAACCGATAATTTCTTCTTAGTAGAAAAGTATGAAGAAAACCAGCTACTCCAAATGTACTCTCTCTCATTCTGTTTGTTATGAATGAAAGTGGGTGTCCCAGTGAGGAGAGAGGAATAAATTCCCTGTTTTCATATACTGTGTGACATTATTAACATAACATCAAGGCTCCTGGTTTGCCACAGAATCTACATGATGCTTGCTACAGAACTGTGCTAGACTGACAATCCTTTGTGGCTGGCCCAGGGGCGTAGCCAGACACCCAGTTTTGGGTGGGCCTGGGCCCAAGATAGGTGGGCAGAACTCCGTCTTGTCCTACAATTTGGTCTCTCCCTCTCTCACCTGCTACCATATGGTCTCTCAAACACCCCCCCCCCCCCCCCCACACACATACACACATACCTTTTAAATAGCAGATTTTCAACCACAGCAAGCAGCAACCAATACACACTGCTCATGTTGGCCCACAGTATGTATTTGCTGTTCGCTGCAGGCAAAGATCTTCTATTTACAAAGTATGGAGGAGGGACAGTTGTTGGGAGTTTTCGGCTGGTGGGGCTTGGGATTCCCTGCCAGCCACATCATAGGTGTGCTGCTACTGGGTGGGCCTGGGCCCACTCAGGCCCACCCTTGGCTACGCTACTGGGCTGGCCCCAGTTCTCTGCCTGTTACCTTGCTGTGCTTTCTGCTGCCCTCTGGCATTGCTTCCTCGCAGCTTAAGTGCTCCTACAACCTACATCACCAGCACAGCTCCTTCCTTCTTCCTGCCTGCCGCTGCTTGCATGAACCGTGCTGTTCATTAATTCTGAGAATCAAAAACAGAGGAATTGACAGGAAACATCGTAAACACAGTATCATCTACCGCATCAGCTACTTAAGGAAAGGAATATAGCCACAATCGATTTTGACGGGGAGGGGGCAAATTGGATAATTATGTAGGGCCAGGGTTTCAGCACCCCAGGTGCCTCCATTGTTTGAGTTGATGTTATAGAGGCAGAGTTTCAGGGTGCCTGACACTGACTCGATCCAGTCCTAATTTCTACCCTGGCTCCCAGGACAACACAGATGAGGAAAGGCCCAGGAACTGGAGGGAAGGAAGGAAAAGGGAAGAGGGAGGAAGGAGAGGACCCATGAAGGGATGTGGCTAAAAGACAAGAAGAAAGGAGATGAAATACATGAGGAGAGATGTTACTATTTATTTTTCTTACATTTGTACCCTGTGCTTTCCCACTCATAGCAGGTTCAATGTGGCTTACATATTATATACAGGTACTTATTTGTACTTGGGGCAATGGAGGGTTAAGTGACTTGCCAAGAGTCACAAGGAGCTGCCTGTGCCTGCAGTGGGAATTGAACCAAGTTCCTCAGGACCAAAGTCCACCACTCTAACCACTAGGCCACTCTTCCACTCCACTATAAGGGAGAAGATAATGAAACAGAAGGAGTGGACACATGGGGCGAGGGAAAGGGAGAAGAGAGAGAGCAAATACTTGAAAAGAGTACACCGGCGCATGGAGGAAAAGAGAGAAATGAAGTAGAAAGGCTCCTGAAAGAAAGGATAAGAACATAAGAATAGCCATACTGGATCAGACCAATGGACCATCTAACCCAGTCCCCTGCTTCCAACAGTGGCCAGAGTAGATCACAAGTACCTGGCAGAATCCCAAAGAGTAGCAAGATTCCGTACAGAATCCCAAAGAATAGTAACATTCTGGAATCCCAGAGTAGCATGATTCCATGCTAGTGATCCCAGGGCATGCAGTGGCTTCCCCCATGTCTATCTCAATAGCAGGCTATGGACTTTTTCTCCAGGAACTTGTCCAAACCTTTTTAAAACCCAGATATGCTAACTGCTGTAACCACATCCTCCGGCAACGAGTTCCAGAGCTTAACTATTCGTTGTGTGAAAAAATATTTCCTCCTATTTGTTTTAAAAGTAATGTCATGTAACTTCATCGAGTGTCCCCTAGTCTTTGTACTTTTGGAACGAGTAAAAATCGGTTCACTTCTACTTGTTCTATATCACTCAGGATTTTGTGGACCTCAGTCATATCTCCCCTCTTAGCCATCTCTTTTCCAAGCTGAAGAGCCCTAACCTCTTTACTCATATGAAAGGCCTACAAGAGATATAGGAAAGAAAAACAATTGAAATTTAATATTAAAAGGAACCAGAACAGAATTATAAAGAGCTACAGTGGGGAAAAGAAAGAAAGACTGAAAGTTGTGATAGGGCTAACATGCGTGTAGCACGCACCAAATCGACACTACCTGGTGATAATTTCAAAGTTTGTGCACACTGTTTCCCATGGTAGAAAATATTTTCTACCTCAGGCGGCGATCCCGGCGGTAATCAGCAGGTCGGTCACATTGGCGCATGCTGCCTGATTACCGTACGATTAGCATGTGAGCCCGCCAAGTAAATAGATGACATTATGGGCTCAGGCAGTAAATATCCATGAGCTACTATAGCGCACGGCCACAGTAAAAAAAGACCACATTACTACCACATTAAAAAAAGACCGCGGTAAAGAATGGCCCGGCGCGGGCCAATTTCATGCATCCAAACTAGCGCAGGCCACTTTTACTACAGCTTAGTAAAAAGACCCTTAAGGCGATTAATAAAACTTATGGTGGATTTCCTATGACTTCATTTGAATCCAGTCAAATTTCTGTGGATCTGCTCTTACAGTGCCCTCGATGGGCATTTTCTTTGCAAAAAAAGAAAAAAGTCATTGATTTGACAATCCGTCACAATTTTCCTAGCCTCGTCAACTTGTTTTCTGCAATCCTTCCAAGAAGCTGATAAATCATTGCCTGTCAATACCTAAGGTCCCAACCCCCTTTTATAGGATCCTAAGCTACTGAATCACCCCAGGTGCACCTTATTTCTTGGTAGGAATCTGTTTTGAATTATTTTTCAGCGCCAAATCTTAAAATACTTCTGTGTTTAGCAACCTAGCAGCTTGGATTTCACTGCACAGGCTATAATTAGCCTGGGTCCTCTTTCTGGAATTTGGTGGCCACATTCAGCTGCTCCTCAAGCTTGAGGTCTTAGCAGCTGGCATGGTACATAGGTCCCTCATGATCAGCAGTCTGGAAATTAAAGATCACTGGAAAAATACAGGCCACAGTAGATAATGGCTTTTTGTATTCTGCCAATTATTTAGTCATATACAACATATGATATTTCTGAGCAAATCAATGCACGATTACATTTCTAGGGCACAAAGTGGGATGAGAAGTATGGTGGTTTGTAAACAAATCACAAATCACCTTAGTTACAATGAAAATGTTTTGCCTTAATGTTATAATATGAATTCAATTCATAAATTTGTTTGCAAAAACAAAAGCCATGGATTCTACCAAAATAAATGTAAGGCACGACACTGGTTGCGCATATTATACACAATCCACTGTACGTACTCCTCTTATAATTCTTTCAAAAACTTTATTATGAATAACAATTTTGTCAATAAATATACATCCAACTCTCTATGCAGACACCCAAACTCACTCATCCTATATAATAAGACACACCTCCAACGTTCTGAAGCCGAGAAAGTGAAGCCTTCAAGCCTTGAAGCATTCCTGCAACGTTCCGGATCTACGACTTCAGAACTCCGTGCTTTTCTGTATCACATGGGGGGAATTTAATATATGCTGATTAAAGTGGCTGGAGGGGAGAAGGGGAGAGAGGAGAATTGCTGGATGGCTGGAGGGGGTGCAGGGGAGAGAGGAGAATCGCTGGGTGGCTGGAGGGGGGCAAGGGAAAAAGTAGAATCGTTGGGTGGCTGGAGGGGGAGCAGGGGAGAGAGGAGAATCGCTGGGTGGCTGGAGGGGGGGACAGAGAAGACACACTCGCACCCAACAGTCTCACTCTCTCTCTGTCACACACACACACACACTCGCACATTCACTCTTTCTGTCTCACGCAGTCAGTCTCACATACACTCAAACATACACACTCCGAGAAAAACCTTGCTAGCGCCCGTTTCATTTGTGTCAGAAACGGGCCTGTATTACATATTATAACCAGAAATGTTTATCCTACCCTGGCGAAGATCATATTAAAGCACCTTTCAGAGCTCATGTGCAACTTTCTTAAATTAGTCCCTTTGTCTTTCTCCTGTAACTCTACCTTATCTATCCATATTTTCCATATTTGCTTATACCCTAGGCTGCCTATTAAAATGTTTATTACACGTGGAGGGACATTTTCGATATGATGTCTAAGTCCAACTTTGGACGTTTTGCTAAAAATGTCCAAAATTCAAGTGGGGAATATAGCCATTTTCAAAACAGAAAAACATCTATCTTTTATTTATTTATTTTTAATTGCTATATGCTAGATGTTTTTATGTTCTGTGCGTTTATATTTTTGGTGCATTTTCGAAAAAAAATCCAAGTGAAAAACACACAAAATCAAGCCATTGGAATGTAGGAGGAGCCAGCATTCTTAGTAGATTGGCCACACAGACATCCCAGGAGAGCAATGGGGTCCCCTTGGAGGCACTGCAGTGGACTTCAAATAAATGCTTCCAGGTACACATCTCACTGTTGCTCCCTTGTCTGCTGAGCCTCTCAAAACCCACTACTCTCAACTGTACAGCAGTACAATAACTCTTATTTATTTTTATTTTAGTTACATTTGTACCCCGCACTTTCCCACTCATGACAGGTTCAATGCGGCTTACATGGGGCAATGGAGGGTTAAGTGACTTGCCCAGAGTCACAAGGAGCTGCCTGTGCCTGCAGTGGGAATCGAACCCAGTTCCCCAGGACCAAAGTCCACCACTCTAACCACTAGGCCACTTCTATATGTGGATTCAGTGGGCTTCTGGTGAGTTTTGGAGGACTCACAGTTTCCACCACAAGTGTAACAGGTAGGGGGAGGTATGGGCCTGGGTTCACCTGTCTGCAGTGCACTGCACCCACCACTAGACTATTCCGGGGACCTGCATGCTGCTCTAATGGACCTGAGTATTACATCTGAGGCTGGCAGGAAATGTATTTAATGACACTTTGGGGGAGGGGAGGGGTTAGTGACCACAGAGGGAGTAATGGGAGGTCATCCCTGATTCCCTCCAGTGGTCATTTAGGGCACTTTTTTATGGCTTATCTCTATATATTGTGATAAACACAGTGACTGCCCTTACATGAGGAGGCCGCCAGAGGGCGCTTTCCCATTGAAAACCTAAAAAAGCCCTGATCTGGCCACTAGAGGGAGCCAAAGAGTATAGTCCATGGTAGTGACCAGAAGGAACGGCTAGGGGGTGCTCGTGGCATAGGACCTGTACTTCCCTGGGGAGGCCACCAGGGGGACTCTCTGAGTGGAAGCTGGAAAGGTGGAGAGAGTTCTGGGTGCGGACCTTTCTGGAAGCAGGGGGAGAGGCCTAAAGAGAGGTGGGATGGATTATTGAGCACCCCATAAAAGCATCCTCTAAGCCAAGGGAGGAGAGAGAAGATGGGGGGACCTGCAACACCCAGAACTGGAGAATTATAAGCCAGGGACTGAAGAAAGAGGCTTGCTGAAGTAGAGCTCAAGAGAGAGATCAGGAGAAGGTTCCCTCCAAACTCAAAGAGGTACTTACCTGGTGGGGATCAGGCAATGGATATGATTGTTATGCACAACTGCTACTGAGACAGAACTAACAGCCGTGGGGTGGAGGATAGGACCGTAAGGTTAAGGTGAATAAAGTGTGTCCTATCCAGGGGAGGTGGCTGTTATACCCTGAGACCCAGATGTTCCCCAGTAAATGGTCTCAGGAGGGTGAATTGCAGTCAAAGAAGAGTTGGAAAGCCAGGTTCCCAAAAGACTGTAACCTAGCTCTAATAAACTGAATTTACATGCAACCAGCTAATTTGCATATTTTTGGCAAGCAGAGGAAGCTGTGCTATCTTCCAGAGAAGGGTGACCAGGGGCACCCCACCAGAAGAACTGGTAAGGGGGATTGGTTACCAGGAGATACAGCGGGGAGGCCGGGCCAGGACTGAAGGTTAATGAAGAGGTCACCCTGAGGGAAAGGGGAGGCCCAAACGTAGAGGCCCGAGTCAACGCAGTCACAGAGAAGTCTGGTTTCAAGGTGGTTCCCTGAAGCAAAGGGCTAGTGAGGCTTGGTAGGAGCCACTAGAGGGCCCCGGCACATCAGAGAGCACCCCTGTGGGTTTACAAATGGCACCCCAGATGGGACCTTGTTGAAATAACCACCTGAAAACAAGGACATCAGAGAATCCCTGCCACCCTTGGCAGTTGAGTAACACTGTCTGAAAGCGGAAGCCAAGGGAAGAGCAGAGGGTTGGTCAGACCCAGGCAGTAATTGTGTCCCCAGGGAAGTGGGCAAAAAGGCCAACAGACTACCCACTGGTTCTGGAGGACCAGGGAACTCAAAGTGAAGCGGAGTGGAAAAGGCATCAGTCTCCAGAGGAGGTCTCCTGTGTGGGGACAGTGGGAGCAGTCAAGTTCCAGAGGCGAGTCAGCAAAGTTCCACGAGGTCCAGTGTGGAGATAGGCAGAGCGGTTGAGCTCCAGAGACAAGTCTGCAGAGTTCCATGGGGTCGCCTGTGTGGGGATAAGAGGAGCTTCATCTTCACAATAGCCTCATCTTCACAATATAAAAGGCAACACCAACGTTCTATGAAGCCTCCAGCCGGAAGTGTGAAGGGGGAGAGATATCCGGTTTCCCCATGAGTGTCTGCCCCGCCCTCGCTCTCTCTCTAACACAAACAGTGAAGGAAAACAGCAAAGCAGGAAATCAAATCTATCTCTCTGTAACAATGAAGGACTCAGAGGGGGGAGGGGAGAGAGGGCAGAAACACACACACTCCCACATGCACACAGAAGAAAACCTTGCTAGCCCCCGTTTCATTTGCATCAGAAACGGGGCTTTTTTACTAGTTTGTTAATAAAGCATGTCTAAACCAAAACGTCCAACTTGCATGTTTTTGTTTCGTTCCATTATGGCAGAAAAACTGACCAAGTGTTAGGAACACCCAGATCCAGCCCTTAACACATCCCTGACATGCCCCTTTGTTATTTGAATGAACTTCTGACGGACTTCATAGGAAAACATCTAAAAATTTGTTTTGAAAATACCAATTTGGACATTTTTGTGAGAAAAACGTCCAAATGCAGATGTATGCCACTTTTTGAAAATGATCCCCATTGTGTTGACATTGTAAGTAGTATATTATTCTATACTTTGTATTGTTATTTGAATATTTTTACTGCTGTAATTGTCTATTGCTTATGTTTGACTTATTCTTGCTGTACACACCCTTGAGTGAATTCCTTCAAAAAGACAGTAAATAAATCCTAATCCTATATAATAAAACTCACCCTCAACGTTCTGAAGACACTGATGTCAGTGAAGCCAAGCCACTGACGTCACTTCCTTCAAAACGGGTTCGAAGGGTTCGTGGTGGTGAAGCCACCGAAATCGCCAAGTCTCGGGGCCACGCCCTCATGTCAAACGTGATGACATCGAGGGCGGAGCAATGGCGTCACACACCGAGGGCGGAGCAATGGCGTACGGTGTGTTCAGGAGGTGTGGAGCAATGGCGTCAGAACGACGAAGGGGTCGGCAGGTAGGTAGGGAGGGAGGGAGGGAGAGGGGGGTTGTTGGGAGGAAAACCTTGCTAGCGCCCATTTCATTTGCTCCAGAAACGGCCCTCTTTTACTAGTAATTAAATAAAGTTTTACTTTTTATTTTTGAAATGTTCTATAACGAGAACCATTTAATTCTGAACGTTGTTGCATTCATTAGGATCTAACTTTGGGGGTGCTCAACTCAGCATACATTCTGTAAGGAACCACCTAGATTTAAGCGGCAAGAACGTGTGTCAATCGACTCTTACAGAATATAAAACTAGCAGAAGAGTATACCCCATGTTCTGATCGCATGTACATTCCCAGTAGGCGTGCGCATGCGTGGAGACTGGGCAGAGCATGGGTGGAGTATGCAAATATGGATATAATTGATAGTATTCTATCATTTAAAATGTAAACATATTCCTCCGGATTCTATGAATGCTGCCCAAATTTGCGCACACAACTAAATTGGCTAATGAGCCAATTCATGCCAATAATTAGGTGCTGACAATTATTGGCGTTAATTGGAAACAATTTGGATTTGCGCACAAATTTTGCTTAGCGCTATCAGAAGATCTGCACACGAATCTTGTAGCACGTAACTCAAAAAGGGGCATGTCATGGGAGGGGCATGGGCAGATCAGGGCATTCACTAAAGATGCATGCAGTACTACTGAATACCAGGGATCTGTGCCTAACTTGTATTTCATTATGTGTGTTTTAAAGGGATCTGCTTAGGGTATAAGCAGGTTAGATATGTAAACATCCTTGAATACATACATTTCTAGTAATGATCTGAGATATATATTTATAGAATTAAAATTAATTTTATATATGTGGATGTATATATATATATATATATACATGTAAAGAATTTTAAAACAAAATTGTTTAGTTATATGCATTAAAAGCCCATCTGGATAACTCTCAATAGAAATTAATTGTATATCTTGAATTATAAAATGAAATTCATTTTTACCTATATGATGTCTAATTTTCTATGATTTATATTATGCATAATTTTCCTCTGGTTGTTGTTTTATTTTTATTTTTCATATGATATACCTTTGATAGTTTATTATCATCATTTTCACTTTTGACATATTTTCTATGTTTTAAATTTAAATGCGATGCATCCATCATGTTATATTATATCAATTATTAATGTCTTTTATATATGTATTAATAATTTTTTATATATGTATTTATATGTTTATTTAGACCCCTGAGGCAGGCGCCTTTGTTAGCGCCGAAACACGGCCCCGTGTCGGGTCATTGATTAATAAAATACTCCTGTTGTCCTAGTTCTGAAGGCCCAGTGTTGCTTTTTTCTTGGACTTGTTTACTTGTATACTGTGGTGCCCTCTCTGTCTGTATTCTACGCTGCTGTAGGCCTTTTCTGAAATCACTGAAGAGGAAACTACACATCTTCTTTCCTCCTCGAAACTACCTGTTCCTCTGATCCTATTCCCACCCATCTACTTAACGCTATATCTCCTACTGTCATCCCTTTTATCTGTCATATCCCCAATCTTTCACTTTCCACTGCGACTGTTCCTGATGCCTTCAAACATGCCGTAGTCGCACCACTCCTTAAAAAAAAACCTTCATTGGACCCTACCTGTCCTTCCAACTATCGCCCCATCTCCCTCCTCCCTTTCCTATCCAAGATACTTGAACGTGCTGTTCACTGTTGGTGCCTTGACTTTCTTTCATCTCAAGCTATTCTTGATCCACTTCAGTCTGGCTTTTGCCCCCTTCATTCAACTGAAACAGTGCTTGCTAAAGTCTCCAATGACCTTTTCCTGGCCAGATCCGAAGGGCTCTATTTTATCCTCATCCTTCTCGATCTATCTGCTGATTTTGACACTGTTGATCACAGCCTACTCCTTGGTACGCTGTCCTCACTTGGATTTCAGGACTCTGTTCTTTCCTGGTTTTCTTCTTGTCTCTCCCAGCGTACTTTTAGTGTATACTCTGGTAGATCCTCCTCTACTTCTATCCCACTGTCAGTTGGTGTACCTCAGGGATCTGTCCCGGGACCTCTTCTTTTCTCCATCTATACTTCTTCCTTGGTACTCTGATCTCATCCCATGGTTTTCAGTATCATCTTTACGCTGACAACTCCCAGATCTACCTCTCCATACCAGAAATCTCAGCAGGAATCCAGGCCAAAGTATCAGCCTGCCTGTCTGACATTGCTGCCTGGATGTCTCAGCGCCATCTGAAACTAAACATGACCAAGACTGAGCTTCTTATCTTTCCCCCTAAACCAAACTCTCCTCTTCCCCCATTCTTTATTTCTGTGGATAACACTTTCATCCTTCCTGTCTCATCAGCTCGTAACCTTGGGGTCATCTTCGACTCCTCCCTCTCCTTCTCTGCACATATTCAGCAGACTGCTAAAACCTGTCGTTTCTTTCTCTATAATATCACCAAAATTCGCCCTTTCCTTTCTGAGCACACTACCAGAACCCTCATCCACACTCTTATCACCTCTTGCTTAGACCATTGCAACTTGTTTCTCACAGGTCTCCCAGTTAGCCATCTCTCTCCTCTTCAATCTGTTCAAAATTCTGTGTACGACTAATATTCCACCAATGTTGCTATGCTCATATTAGCCCGCTGCTTTTTAATATATTTATAAATGATTTAGAGATGGGAGTAACTAGCGAGGTAATTAAATTTGCTGATGACACAAAGTTATTCAAAGTTGTTAAATCGCGACAGGATTGTGAAAACTTACAAGAGGACCTTACGAGACTGGGAGACTGGGCGGCTAAATGGCAGATGACGTTTAATGTGAGCAAGTGCAAGGTGATGCATGTGGGAAAAAAGAACCCGAATTATAGCTACGTCATGCAAGGTTCCACGTTAGGAGTTACGGACCAAGAAAGGGATCTGGGTGTCGTCATCGATAACACAGTGAAACCTTCTGCTCAGTGTGCTGCTGCGGCTAGGAAAGCGAATAGAATGTTGGGTATTATTAGGAAAGGTATGGAAAACAGGTGTGAGGATGTTATAATGCCGTTGTATCGCTCCATGGTGCGACCGCACCTTGAGTATTGTGTTCAATTCTGGTCTCCGCATCTCAAGAAAGATATAGTAGAATTGGAAAAGGTGCAGCGAAGGGCGACTAAAATGATAGCAGGGATGGGACGACTTCCCTATGAAGAAAGACTAAGGAGGCTAGGGCTATTCAGCTTGGAGAAGAGACGGCTGAGGGGAGACATGATAGAGGTATATAAAATAATGAGTGGACTGGAACAGGTGGATGTGAAGCGTCTGTTCACGCTTTCCAAAAATACTAGGACTAGGGGGCATGCGATTAAACTACACTGTAGTAAATTTAAAACAAATTGGAGAAAATGTTTCTTCACCCAACGTGTAAGTAAACTCTTGAATTCATTGCCGGAAAATGTGGTGAAGGCGGTTAGCTTAGCAGAGTTTAAAAAGGGGTTGGATGGTTTCCTAAAGGACAAGTCCATAAACCGCTACTAAACGGACTTGGAAAAATCCAAAATCCCAGGAATAACATGTATAGAATGTTTGTACATTTGGGAAGCTTGCCAGGTGCCTTTGGCCTGGATTGGCCACTGTCGTGGACAAGATGCTGGGCTCGATGGACCCTTGGTCTTTTCCCAGTATGGCATTACTTATGTACTCCTCAAGTCACTTCACTGGCTCCCTATCCGTTTTCATATACAGTTCAAACTCCTCTTATTGACTTATAAGTGCATTCACTCTGCAGCTCCTCAATACCTCTCCACTCTCATCTCTCCCTACACTCCTCCCCGGGAACTCCGTTCACTGGGTAAATCTCTCTTATCTGCACCCTTCTCCTCCACCGCTAACTCCA
Organism: Microcaecilia unicolor; assembly: GCF_901765095.1. Taxonomy (NCBI): domain Eukaryota; kingdom Metazoa; phylum Chordata; class Amphibia; order Gymnophiona; family Siphonopidae; genus Microcaecilia; species Microcaecilia unicolor. Next base: position 746,392,296 of record NC_044031.1, read on the forward strand.
GACTCCGTTCCTTTTATCTTGCTGCACCATATGCCTGGAATAGACTTCCTGAGCCGGTACGTCAAGCTCCATCTCTGACCGTCTTCAAATCTAAGCTAAAAGCCCACCTTTTTGATGCTGCTTTTAAATCCTAACTCTTATTCACTTGTTCAGAACCCTTATTTTATCATCCTCACTTTAATATTCCCTTACCTCTTGTTTGTCCTGTTTGTCCTAATTAGATTGTAAGCTCTGTCAAGCAGGGACTGTCTCTTCATGTTCAAGTGTACAGCGCTGCGTACGTCTAGTAGCGCTAAAGAAATGCTAAGTAGTAGTAGTAGTCTCTGGGATTCTGGAATCTTGCTACTCTTTGTCCTTATCCCTTATTTGTCCTGTTTGTCCGTCCTGATTAGATTGTAAGCTCTATCGAGCAGGGACTGTCTCTTCATGTTCAAGTGTACAGCACTGCGTACGTCTAGTAGCGCTTTAGAAATGATAAGTAGTAGTAGGCACGTGTATTGGACACGCACAGGTCCATTTTTCAGCGTGCCTGCAAAAAAGGCCTCTTTTTTGGCCAAAAATGGATGTGTGTCCATTTTGGGCCTGAGACTTTACCGCCACCCATTGACTTAGCGGTAAGGTCTCATGCGTTAACCGGGTGGTAATCGTCAGCACGCGTACACTGCCGATTACCACCCGGTTAACATCATGCGGTAGAAAATAAAAAATATTTTCTGCCGCACGTATCGAATGCATGTAAAAATTAGAATTACGGCCCGGGGCATGCGGTAGCTGGGTGGTAGTTCTAATTTAACGTGTATTGTATGCATGAGACCTTACCGCTAAGTCAATGGTTAATGGCAGGGGACTAACAGGCAACCAAAGACCAGGGACCAAACTAAATGAACTCTCAAACAAACAAAACCCACAGCAACAAAAAAAACAAAAAACAAACAAACCCCTCAGGGCAAACTATCATCTTTATCTCCTCCCTCCTTGTCACTCTTCCTTTCAGTGCACTTTCTCTCTGCAATTTATCATAAAACTACTCCCCTTGGGCTGGGCTTCCTCCCACCCGGGGACCTCCCAGTCACTTCCTCCAGTGATTCTCCACAGGGACTTACTCTGCTAGTAATCCCAAACTGAACAGGGGATTACATAATGTTTGTTCGCCTAATACGTATGAAGTATCACATCATACCTGATGCTATGTTGGGCAGACTGGATGGACCATACAGGTCTTTATCTGCCATCATCTACTATGTTAACTAGCCTCAGGTGCTCCCATTTACACCTTGCCGTAGTGTAGGCATAAGAGGGAGGGGCATGCGGTAATACACATTTATGCTCACACTAATGCACACTTATGCTCGAACTAATGTACAATTATGCTAGTATTCTATAAAAGCACTTTGGAGAATTTACCCCTCCCCCCATGTGTACTGTGAATGCAACTTACACTGTGTACACTGAAGAAGGCTGTGAACAGGTAGACCAGAGTGTGTTGCTGCATACTGACACAACTACATATGTTACTGGTGGCCCAATAGACAGAGGTGGCTGAATTGAGATGCGGGTGGGAACATTTTGGGTAAGTCATGTTCCCAGGAACATCTTGGGTAAGCCAATGAGGAGCTTTGTGGCAGACTGGGAAAGCTGCAATATGTGGTGGAGACTAGAAGAAAGAAATACCGTGGGGGCTCACGGAGACACTGAGTCAGCAAACTAACGGTGAGACTTTTAAGTGTAGATCCCCTAGGACTGGAAACTGTAGGGTGTCTTTTCCTGCTGTCTCACCTTTGCTGGTTAGGCCTGAACCATCTTTTTCTGATTTAAAATGGATTCTGCAGCTCGAGGCCTGAATACATCAGAAACCAGCTTTCTACAAAGAAAAACTGCTACTTGGTGTAGCTGTGCTGGCTTCACCAAGGACACGTGTTCGTGCACTAGCCTCCATGTTATCTCCTGGGAAGGTGTGTAGGAGCATGCCTTACAGAGACAGAGTCTCCAGGAGCATCTGTGAATCATGGAGGGGAGTTTGCTACCATCAGGCTTGTAAGTGATAAGAAATTATTGCAGGAATCACAAGACCTCTCATTGTCATGACCGTGAATTCTGCTGGACAGAAGTACACAGTTTGTGATTGGTCCATATGCGTTACCTGGACTAAGAGGGATGCCAATGCTGGACAAGAGAGAAAGAAAGAAAGATGTGAAGAGAAAAAGATTGCCTGGTGTATAGATCACTTGGTGAGGAGCTAGAGACTATTTTCCCCTAAACACCTGTGAACTGTGATTCCTTTTGCTAAGAGCTGACAAGGTCAAGTTCAGAAGCAGCTTCCTGGCATTCCCCAAGACTGTGTAACCAGCTGCTCACAGAGCAGGGCCCCTGGAATATATTCCTAAACTGGAAATGGCTCACAGGCACTGTGCTAGAGCCGGAATAAATCTGATTCTGCACATCACTTGGACTCTGAACCTATGGGACCACAAGGGTGAGAGAAGCAGGAATTTTCTTCTTATAGCTCAGGTTTTAGTTAGTCTGGTTTGCCTGCAACTGATTATAACAGGACCTGTGGTCTTTAGCCTAATACTGCTGCTGGTAATTTTTTCTCAGGATATTATAGTTGTGCAATTACTCTTGTATTTTCGTATATCTTTTGGTAATAATCAGGATATATTGGTAGTGTACAGAGTTTTGTAACATTTATTTATTTATATTTTGCTCACACCTTTTTCAGTAGTAGCTCAAGGTGAGTTACATTCTGGATATTTCTCTGTCCCTGGAGGGCTCACAATCTAAGTTTGTACCTGAGGCAATGGAGGGTTAAGTGACTTGCCCAAGATCACAAGGAGCAGCAGCGGGATTTGAACCAGCCACCTCTGGATTGCAAGACCCGTGGTCTAACCACTAGGCCACTTGCTTTGCATTTTGCCATATTGTTATTTTTATATCTATAATAAATAATACATTTCCACTTTGGCATTATTCCTTTCATTGTTGTACAGCCTGACAAGAATCTAAGGGACACATTTAGGTACTCATCATCCCCTTGTACCAAACGAGTGCAGAATAATTGCTATTGTGATTATCTGATATAAAATACCTCATAAACCCTTTCTACTTGTTAGCATATGAGATAAAAGTACTGCGGTCTCCATATTCCAGATATTTGGTCATTTATATAGGTCAGCCATTTTTCATAGCAGAGACTTAATGACTTGAGGTGAGTGAAGTAAAAAAGAGATTATGTTTAGAATGTTAACAGCAGCCTTAAGAATGAACTGCAGTAATGAGATGTGTGCCCTTCTACTTCATTAAATCATTTTGTGGTCATCTATCATGAAATTCTCTTCCCACCCTAATCTTTCCTGCTTAAAAATATTCAAAGGGAAGATAAAGCTTGCAGAAGAAATGAATGTGCTTTTATTTGAGAATGCAGCGTGAGGGTTGAAGGAGAAGTTTGCATTGCAGTGCTTTTGCTCCTGTATCCATATTCAGGGGTAATTCTATGCCATTAATTCTCTGCCTCGAAGCAGCGTAGTGAGAGATAAAGGAAAAATGACAAACCAAAACAATTCCAGAAGTGGTAAATGATATCCCAGGGAATTTGAAAACTTGGAAATGTATGAAACTTCAACTCATCATGGCAGCTTCATAATGTAACCCCTCCCCCCCCCCCCCCCCCCCCCCCCCCCCCCCCCCCCCCCCCCCCCCCCCCCCCCCCCCCACACACACACACAAATATACCACATGACAATATCAAACAGCTCTTAAAATATGACTAACTAAACCTTTTCTTTTCTGGCTTTAGTACTCTCTGTCCCTTTTTTGTTTGGTTTGTTTTGCTCGTACTTTTCAATCTTTTAGGGGTCCCTTTACTAAGCCGCGTAGGCACCTACAAGCGCCAAATTGGAGTTACCGCCCGGCAGGGCTGCCGAGAGACTAGGCCGGGCTCAGGGCAAGGCCGCCCCGCTTCCGCCCCCCGCTGCTGCTGCCCCCTGTCGCTCCCCCCACCGCAGCAGTCCGCGGTCTCACCTGCCTGCCTCCACGGCTCCGGGCTCCCTGCATTCAAGGCGGCAGTCGCAGATCGCCTCTTTTCTGGCCTTCCCTACCTGTGTCCCGCCCTCGCCTGATGTAACTTCCGGTTTCCGCGAGGGAGGGACACAGGGATGGAAGGCCCGAAGGGAGGCGATCTGTGACTGCCGCTTCGAATGCAGGGGACCCGGAGCCGAGGATGCAGGCAGGTGAGACCGGGAACTGCAGCGCCGGCGGCCTGACTCCAGCGCCGGGCCCCCCTTGTAGGCCTGGGGAATTTTTCCCCCCGCCCCCCCTCTTGGCGGCCCTGCCACCTGGTTACCGTGAGGCCCTTGCGGTAATTTCAATTTTGGCATGTGTCCGTTATGCGGGTCTGAAAAATATTTTTTATTGTCTTGCGCACATAACGGACGCATGCCAAGTGGCATTTGATAAGAGTAGGTCATTACCGCCCAGATTCTTTACTGCTAGGTCAATGGCTGGCAGTAAGGTCTCAGACCCAAAATGGATGTACGGCAATTTTGATTTTGCTGCACGTCTATTTTCGGCAAAAAAGAGGCCTTTTTTACAGGCGTGCTAAAAATGGCTCGGCACATGCCCAAAACCCGCACCTACACTACCGCAAGCCATTTTTCAGTGCGCCTTTGTAAAAGGACCCCTTAATTCTTGCTAGACAGAAAGGGTCCTTACGGAGCTATTATGTGCTGTTTGGCAGACTGGGAACACACTTTCTGTGGGGGGGAACACTGATGTGCTGAATTATTCTCATTGGATACAGTACTTGGGTCCAAGTCAGAACCAGTATAACAGGGGGCTGCTGGCAAATGGAATCCACAATCACCACTCTTTACCAGCAGGGTTGTGAACCAAAGGTTTACCGACATATTAGTCTTAAAGAAAAAAGGACATATTTCACAACGATAACAATAGTAAAAGGCAGGGAGAAAAAAAATCAGTCTATAAATGGCACCGAAAAATTCAGCGTTCAACCTATTTTATAAAGGGCACTTCAAGATGAGCATTCTTTATAGAATAGCAATAAGCGCTGGATTCAGCGCTCAACTTTGAGTATGAGGATTTACGCCAGCTGGTGTAAATCCTGGCAGGCAAATTGGGTGCAGATCCCCACTTGTGCAGCGCTGTGTATGCCTTGTAGCGCTATAGAAATGCTAAATAGTAGTAGTAGTACTATTCTGTAACACTGCATGTGTCCTTTCTGAACACCCCTGATCCACCCATGCCCCTCCCATGGCTACACCCCTTTTGCATACAGGGAGGTAGCGCATGCCAATCTATCTCATACATATTCATTGTGGGTGTCCTGAAAACCTGACTGGCTTGGCTGAGGACTACTACTATTACTATTTGATATTTCTAAAGTGCTACTAGGGTTACGCAGCGCTGTACAATTTAACATAGAAGGACAGTCCCTGCTCAAAGAGCTTACAATCTAATGGACAAATGTACATACAGTCAAGTAGGGGTCGTCACATTGGGGCAGTCAGCTCAAGGACCTCGCCACGGGTGGAGAGCCAGAGGCAGCAGCAGCAGGTGATGCAATAGGGGCAAGCACCCCCAGCGTCGATGCAGATGTACGCAGCAGTCCCTCCAGAAGCTCTGGAAGCAAGGCCCGAATGTACTGAGTTGAGAACCCCTGGCCTAGAACAGAAGTTTACAGATCTCTACATCTGACATCTGAATAGCTCGGAGAAAGAGAAATCAGGCTTCAAAATAGTTTTTTTTTAATTTTTTACTAAAGTGCATTGACAACTAGATCCAAAATCAGCTGAGATGCAGAAGAATTGTATATTACAATCAAGAAGTCTCTTAGAATCACAAAGGGGCCCTTTTACTAAAGGGTTGGCGGGCAGCAATGGACTTGCCACGCCAATGCAGAACTACTGCCGGGCTACCGCAGGAGCCCAGTTGCACCGCCAGCGTGCGCCATTTCCGGCGCTATAAAAATATTTTCTATTTTTGTAGCGCCGGTGCTTACCTGGTGGAAATTGGACAACGCCGTCTACTGTCCAGTTACCGCCAGGTTAGTGAGGGAGCCCTCCTCCCCCAAAATGGCCGTGCGGTAAGTGCTTCACTTACCGCACAGCCATTTCTTTAAAAAAAGAAAAAGAGACAGCCTCAGCGCACATTAAAATACACGCTGACGCTAGCGCAGACCCCATTTTACTGCAGCTTAGTAAAAGGACCCCAAAGATTTCATTAAGAAGCCTGACGTGGCCATGTTTCACCCTGTTAGGGGCTGCATAAGGGGGCACAACAGCAGAGGGATGGCTAAAACAGAAACCCTCTCAAAAGGTCTGGCACTGGGGCTCGATTCCACCAGTGAAATCTGCAGCACAGAAAGACACACCCCTCTTCTAACCTAGCTAAAAATATGCATTGCTAATGGAAGACCACATGAGCGCCACCTTTCAACTTAAGGCACGTAAAATTTAACCAGTTTTGGTGATAGCATTCCAATCTGACTCTCCAGCACATCTGCCAAGCAGCCCTATTTCCATATAGATTGGGTACAGTAGTTACTGGAAGCACAACACCGTATCTATCTCAACACAAGAAAAGCAGAATAAATTCACTTTACAAGAAGAGTCAAGTGTCAGAATATAAGTGGAGAAAGCACTGTTTTCCAGCTAACTGTCCTGTCCAAGATTAGTTCCAATGAAAACCTATCCTGATGGTTAACTTGAATAGTTCGCAAGATTCTAGTGTTAAATAATGGAAAATAGAAGGTTTGCTGCAATTGCAGAATGAAAATAGTTAAGGCCACAAACAACCTAGAGTAAGATATACTAAAGAGTTTCTCCCATTGTGTTTGTGTGGGGAAAATGATTAGCAGCTATGCACTTACATGCTCTTTCTGTTTTTCTTCCGTTTTCTACTTCTGTTGATGGCTCTCTCATTCTCCCTGTCTCCTCAGCTCGAAACCTTGGGGTCATCTTTGACTCTTCTCTCTCCTTCTCTGCTCATATCCAGCAGACCGCCAAGACCTGTCGTTTCTTTCTTTACAACATCCGTAAAATCCGCCCCTTTCTTTCCGAGCACTCTACCAAAACCCTCATCCACACCCTTGTCACCTCTCGTTTAGACTACTGCAATCTGCTTCTTGCTGGCCTCCCACTTAGTCACCTCTCCCCTCTCCAGTCGGTTCAAAACTCTGCCGCCCGTCTCATCTTCCGCCAGGGTCGCTTTACTCATACTACCCCTCTCCTCAAGTCGCTTCACTGGCTCCCTATCCGTTTTCGCATCCTGTTCAAACTTCTTCTACTAACCTATAAATGTACTCACTCTGCTGCTCCCCAGTATCTCTCCACACTCGTCCTTCCCTACACCCCTTCCCTTGCACTCCGCTCCATGGATAAATCCTTCCTATCTGTTCCCTTCTCCACTACTGCCAACTCCAGACTTCGCGCCTTCTGTCTCGCTGCACCCTACGCCTGGAATAAACTTCCTGAGCCCCTACGTCTTGCCCCATCCTTGGCCACCTTTAAATCTAGACTGAAAGCCCACCTCTTTAACATTGCTTTTGACTCGTAACCACTCGCCTCCACCTACCCTCCTCTCTTCCTTCCCGTTCACATTAATTGATTTGATTTGCTTACTTTATTTTTTGTCTATTAGATTGTAAGCTCTTTGAGCAGGGACTGTCTTTCTTCTATGTTTGTGCAGCGCTGCGTATGCCTTGTAGCGCTATAGAAATGCTAAATAGTAGTAGTAGTAGTAGTAGTTCTCTTTGCCATTTATTTGGTTCTGCTTCATATATTTTAAACAACAGTAAGAAAAGCAAAAGTGCATAAGTACATAAATATTGCTGAAGGTCCATCAAGCCCAGCATCCTGTTTCCAAAAGTGGCCAATCCTGGTTACAAGTGCCTGGTAAGATCCTAAAACAGTACAATACATTTTATGCTGCTTATCCTAGAAGTAAGCAGTGGATTTTTCCCCAAGTCCATTTTAATAATGGCTTATGGACTTTTCTTTTAGGAAGTTATCCAAACCTTTTTTAAACCCCGCTAAGCTAACTGCTTTTACTACATTCTGTGGCAACGAATTCCAGAGTTTAATTACAAGTTGAGTGAAGAAATATTTTCTCTGATTCATTTTTTAAAATCATTTATTTATAATTTTTCATTTTACAAGGGTCACTTGCAAACAGTAATACAGAGATGACTGCACATTAATACAATATAAGAAGAAAACAATCTTTCTCTTTCTTAGACCACAAAGTGAAGAAAAATAGGGAGAGTGAAATAAGACAAGGAGATCAATTCAACAGTAAACAGAAAATTTACTACTTTGTAGCTTCATTGTGTGCCCCCCACTTCTAGTAATTTTGGAAAGAGTAAACAAGTGGTATGGAACGGGTAGACGTGAATAGTTTGTTTACTCTTTCCAAAAATACTGGGACTAAGGGCATGCGATGAAGCTACAAAGTAGTAAATTTAATATGAATCGGAGAAAATGTTTCTTCACTCAACGTGTAATTAAACTCTGGAATTTGTTGCCAGAGAACGTGGTAAAGGCGGTTAGCTTATCGGGGTTTTAAAAGGGTCGGGACGGCTTCCTAAAGGAAAAGTCCATAGACTATTATTAAATTGACTTGGGAAAATCCACTGCTTATTTCTGGAATAAGCATCATAAAATGTATTGAGCTTTTCTGGGATCTTGCCAGGTATTTGTGATCTGGATTGGCCACTGTTGGAAACAGGATACTGGGCTTGATGGACCTTTGGTCTGTCCCAGTGTGGCAGTATTTATGTACAAGTGATTCACGTCTACCTGTTCCATTCCACTCATTGTTTTATAGACCTCTATCATATCTCCCCTTAGCCGTCTTTTCTCCAAACTGAAGAGCCCTAGCTGTTTTAGCCTTTCCTCATAGGGAAGTTGTCCCATCCCCTTTATCATTTTCATCGCCCTTCTCTGTACCTTTTCTAATTCTACTGTATTTCCCTTTCCTCCTTCCCTGAAGTTACTATTGAGGAAACTATACTTCTCCTTTCTTCCTCAAAATGTACCACCTGTTCCTCTGATCCCATTCCCACCCGCCTTCTTAATGCCATCTCTCCTGCTCTTATTCCTTTTATCTGTCACATTCTCAACCTCTCACTTTCCACTGCGACTGTCCCTGCTGCCTTTAAACATGCTGTGGTCACACCGCTCCTTAAGAAGCCTTCACTCGACCCTACTTGTCCCTCTAATTACTGACCCATCTCCCTCCTTCCTTTTCTCTCCAAATTACTTGAGCGTGCTGTTCACCTCCGCTGCCTTGATTTTCTCTCCTCACATGCTATTCTTGACCCACTACAATCTGGTTTTCGCCCTCTCCACTCAACTGAAACTGCACTTACTAAAGTCTCCAATGACCTATTACTGGCTAAATCCAGAGGTCAATATTCCATCCTCATTCTTCTTGATCTTTCTGCTGCTTTTGACACTGTCGATCACAGCATACTTCTCGATACCCTGTCCTCACTTGGATTCCAGGGCTCTGTCCTTTCCTGGTTCTCTTCCTACCTCTCCCTCCGCACCTTTAGTGTTCACTCTGGTGGATCCTCTTCTACTTCTATCCCTCTGCCTGTCGGCGTACCTCAGGGTTCTGTTCTTGGTCCCCTCCTCTTTTCTATCTACACTTCTTCCCTTGGTTCATTAATCTCATCCCATGGCTTTTCCTACCATCTCTATGCTGAAGACTCCCAAATCTACCTCTCTACCCCTGATATCTCACCTTGCATCCAAACCAAAGTTTCAGCGTGCTTGTCTGACATTGCTGTCTGGATGTCTGAACGCCACCTGAAATTAAATATGACCAAAACCGAGCTTCTCATTTTCCCCCCCAAACTCACCTCCCCGCTCCCCCCGTTTTCTATTTCTGTTGATGGCTCTCTCATTCTCCCTGTCTCCTCAGCTCGAAACCTTGGGGTCATCTTTGACTCTTCTCTCTCCTTCTCTGCTCATATCCAGCAGACTGCCAAGACCTGTCGTTTCTTTCTTTACAACATCCGTAAAATCCGCCCCTTTCTTTCCGAGCACTCTACCAAAACCCTCATCCACACCCTTGTCACCTCTCGTTTAGACTACTGCAATCTGCTTCTTGCTGGCCTCCCACTTAGTCACCTCTCCCCTCTCCAGTCGGTTCAAAACTCTGCTGCCCGTCTCGTCTTCCGCCAGGGTCACTTTACTCATACTACCCCTCTCCTCAAGACCCTTCACTGGCTCCCTATCCGTTTTCGCATCCTGTTCAAACTTCTTCTACTAACCTATAAATGTACTCACTCTGCTGCTCCCCAGTATCTCTCCACACTCGTCCTTCCCTACACCCCTTCCCGTGCACTCCGCTCCATGGATAAATCCTTCTCCACTACTGCCAACTCCAGACTTCGCGCCTTCTGTCTCGCTGCACCCTACGCCTGGAATAAACTTCCTGAGCCCCTACGTCTTGCCCCATCCTTGGCCACCTTTAAATCTAGACTGAAAGCCCACCTCTTTAACATTGCTTTTGACTCGTAACCACTTGTAACCACTCGCCTCCACCTACCCTCCTCTCTTCCTTCCCGTTCACATTAATTGATTTGATTTGCTTACTTTATTTTTTTTTTTGTCTATTAGATTGTAAGCTCTTTGAGCAGGGACTGTCTTCTATGTTTGTGCAGTGCTGCGTACGCCTTGTAGCGCTATAGAAATCCTAAATAGTATTAGTAGTAGTAGTACTGTATCTTTTTTGAGATGCGGTGACCAGAATTGCACACAATATTCGAGGTGCAGTCACACCATGGAGTAATACATAGGAATTATACCATCTTCATTTTTGTTTCCATTCCTTTCCTAATAATACGTAACATACTATTTGCTTTCTTAGCCGCCGCCACACACTGAGCAGAAGGTTTCAATGTATCATCAACTATGACGCCTAGATCCTTTTCCTGGTCAGTGACTCCTAATGTGGAACCTTGCATTATGTAGCTATAGTTCGGGTTCCTCAAACATAAAACATTGGGATCAAGCCCTCCTTCAGTGCTTATCTGCCCATCCTCAGAATCCTTGCTCACACCTTATCCACTAGGGGGGAGATTCTATATATGGTGGCTGAAAAATCTGTGCGGTAAAAAAATATGCCTAGGTGTAGTATGCCTACATTTTATAGAATCAGCTTATATTTGTTTTAAATTTACTACTTTGTAGCTTCATTGCATGCCCCCTAGTCCTAGTATTTTTAGAAAGAGTAAACAAGCGATTCACGTCTACCCATTCCCCCCTCCCATTTTTTGCTAGCCTTTAATTCACATTCTAAGCGCACATGATGGCTTAACTCCCTTCAGTAAAAGGCCCCAAATTTTGGTGAACGCAGGCCCATCTGTGCATAGATATCCATTATTCTCTCGTAACACACCAACAGCCCCTTTAAGGAATATGGAAGTCTTTCTAGTTTTTATCAGTGGCAAACCACGAGCACCCCTTCACCTCCAGAGGTGTCCCTGTATGACACGTCTGGGTTTCAGGATATCTAACCAGTAGAGCAGAGAACAGTTTTCATTTGAAGGAAACAAGCTGATCACATTTAATTTTGACAATGGAGCTTGTTTGTCTCTCTGGGTACCAGATGTGAGTTTCCTATTCCTGGAAAATATCCAAGCAGAGAAGCTCAATAGTGTTAACAAGCTAGAAGCAGAGTGTACTTCATTACAAGGAAATCTAATGGTGAAAACACATATTGCAGACCACTGAAAGCTTAGGAGTAGGGCACCCATATGTAGTACAAGCAGGAAATAAATTAGTTTTCATTCAAATCAACAGGACGCTTAACAGTTTCCCCACTTCCATATTCAACAACCAGCACTGTATCATTAATTAGATAAAACAAACTCTGCCAAGGATCCTACTGACATCAACGCGCTTTTCACCTTTAACGCACTTTCTTTTACTGGGTCACCACTGGCAGTGAACGTTCCATGAATGATTGCCCATCATTATCACCTGTGAAAAGATTATGTGATGTATAGTATGTGTTTATATTATTGATATTCTTTATATATTTGTTTTAGATATCTCTGATAACAATTTATTCACTGAGAGTCATCTGATTCCCAAGGTATTATACATAAAGGATTAATAGGTATGTTTTTCAGCAATAGATGCACATTGGTCTTGATATATTCCTTTTTGTATCTCTATATTTTTCATTTTGATTTTACAATTTACATTTTTATAAGTTATATATACTCGTTTTTATATATACATATATACATTTCTATATACGTTTATGTTTTTTATGTGTTTTAAGCAATATATGTATATATTATTTTCATGTTTATTTTATAGACCCCTGACGCAGGCCTTTTTGGCCGAAACACGTCACGTGTTGGGTTGTTTGATTGGTTTGAATAAAGACCTTGTTTAGAAAGACGCCAACTGTGAGAGGACTTTCATTGGATCCACTGTTGTCCGTTTGCCATCATTATCACCTACATCACCATGCATCTTATTTATTTGTTACATTTGTACCCCACATTTTCCCACCTATTTGCAGGCTCAATGTGGCTTACATAGTACCGTAGAGGCGTTTGCCAATTCGGTTGATAACAGATACAGAGTTATATTGTGGATCGGGCATCATGGGTCTTATGAGACTTACCATCCTGTAGCTAGAGCTCTTAATAAAATTTAACCATATACAGTAGCCACATCTCTATAGATTATGGTTGGTAGATCTTGTTTTAATTTACTAGACCACTGGACTTGTTTTGACTGCATTGACATTGGTGGTTCATCAATAAATATCTGGACAGAATTTTAATTCTTAAGCAGATATTCTGCATCTTGTGTGTCTCCAGGGTCTACAAGGCCATTTTCAAAGAGACATTCAATGGCTTCCCTTAGAAACGTTGGGTTAACTGTAGAATGGAGCAGCCTTTTACTCTTGCACCTGCTTTCTCAATTAAAGAATGGTGTCTATCTTTCCATCCCATCTCCAGGCCCTTATCTTGGACATCGCAAATATGGAAGGTGCTGTGTATGTTGACATTGTTGGGAGACTTCAATTTTTATCCATCCAACAACACAGAAGAGATAGACTGTAACACAACATGTGTCATTTACATTATACAATGCCCTTGCCCATTCCTTTACATTGGCAAGACCAACAGAGCTATTAAGACAGCCTGCACCTACCGCTCATGCTCTACACTAGCACCCTCCTCCCACCGACTGGGTCACAACTGCCTCTGGGTGAGTCTTCTGCTCTCAAATTATCCCCAGAGATTTCTAGGTTACCGGAGCCACACTCCCAGTGGTCCCACAGTTCCCAGAAAGCACTTACAGACCCAACACACAAACTACCAAGATTCTTTATCAGTCCAGACAGGCAGAATAAACAACATGTGTTTATTCTCAGAACTTGGAACAGTGGACCAAAAAAATGTGCAAATAGCAAACAGTAACAAGTAACTGAAAAATGGATCAATTAGAAAACTGAATATTTGCATACTTCCTAGAACGTACCTGGGGAAATCAGGAAATATAGAGATGTTCACCAGTTATCAAATATAACTTAAAGAAGTTAGGGCTCTTCAGCTTGGAAATAGGCAGATGAGGGGAGATATAATTGAGGTCTACAAAACCCTGAGTGGTGTAGAACGAATAGAAATGAATCAATTTTTGTCAGACTTGTGAGTTCTTGTACCAAGTAGAGTGCTGCTGAGCCCGGTACTCGGACCAGGTTTTGCTTGGCAGCCGGACAACCACGGGTTTCACCTGCGCTGAGCCCCTAGGTGCGGGTGGCCTGCAGGACTTACGAGACGGAGCGGAAAGCGGGGTGGTGAACGTATCAGCCAGGCAGGCAACAGGTCAAGAGAGTAATCCAGGTACAGGCAAAGTCAGTAGGCAGGCAGCAGGCAAGAGAGTAATCCAGGCACAGGTAAAGTCAATAAGCAGGCAGCAGGCAAGAGAGTAATCCAGGTACAGGCAAAGTCAGCAATGAGGGCCAAAGTAGTGGAGGAGTGGCCTAGTGGTTAGGGTGGTGGACTTTGGTCCTGAGGAACTGAGTTCAATTCCCACTTCAGGCACAGGCAGCTCCTTGTGACTCCTTGTTTTTTTAAGAGGAATACTCAGCTTGCTTGTCCAGCTTGCTTGCTATGTACTTCCCAGTAACAAAATATAGCTGCCCAAACAGCTTCCCCTGGTGACGGCCAAACGGCTTCCCCTGGTGACGCCCGACTCCGCGGGCTTCAACACTTTCCTCAGGGACTTGGGTTAAAGCCATCTGATGCCTCCATTCAAGCCGGGTACTGTTGGCTGCATGTTTATAAATAAGTTCACGTTTTTTTTCTTCAACATTGTGCACTATATTATTTCTTAGCACTTTTTGATTCAGGCAATAGCACTTACACTTATGAATAAGAGTTAGCCCTATGAAAGATGTGCTATGCCACCTGGCAAAACCCATGATATTGCCTTAAAATAGGTGGATATTTCTGAGTGTACTCTTAAAAATATTGAGAGTTATAAACTTATAATATGAGTGTTGTTGTATAAGTATTAAAATGTTTTTCGCTTTTTAGTGCTGTTATAGCCTGTTTCATGTTTTTTCAACAGCATAGATCTTTGGTACTTAGTAACATTTCTTATGTTAAGAACATAAGAATAGCCATACTTAAGAATAGCCATACTGGGTTAGACCAACGGCCCATCTAGTCCAGTATCCTGCCTGCCAATTCAGGTCACAAGCACCCGGAAGAAACCCAATTAGTAGCAACATTCCATGCTACCTATCCTGGGGCAAGCAGTGGCTTTCCCCATGTCCATCTCAATAACAGACTATAGACTTTTCCTCCAGACACTTGTCCAAACCTTTTTTAAACTCAAATTTGCTAACTGCTGTTACAACATACTCCGGTAACGAGTTCCAGAGCTTAACTATTCATTGAGTGAAAAAACTATTTCCTCTCATTTGTTTTAAAAGTATTTCCACATAATTTCTTTGAGTGTCCCTTGGTCTTTGTACTTTTTGAAAGAGTGAAAATCGATTCACTTTTACCCATTCTACTCCACTCAGGATTTTATGGACCTCAATCATATCCCCCCTCGGCTATCTCTTTTCCAAGCTGAAGAGCCCTAACCTCTTTAGTCTTTCCTCATACGAGAGGAGTTCCATCCCCTTTATCATTTTGGTCACTCTTCTTTGATCCTTTCTAATTCCGCCAAATCTTTACGGCAACCAGAATTGAACACAGTACTCAAAGTGAGGTCGCACCATGGAGTGATAGTGAAGCATTATAATATTCTTGGCCTTATTTTGCATCCCTTTCCTAATAATTCTTAGCATCCTGTTTGCTTTTTTGGCCATCACCACTGTACACTGACCCCCTTCTCCCCATCGCTGGCCTGAAGAACAGAAACAATTTACTGTATTTTTTAGATGACTAAACTAAAAGGAATTATGAAACCTAGGGGATTTCTCTTTTTTGAAACATTTATAGTCAAAGTCAACACTGGAAGGAGAGAGATAATTAATTTTACCTTTAAGCGTCTTTTGGTGCAGGCTGAATGCAGACACTCATTGCAGAAGATTATGATAATTTGATTTTTATACTTATGTCTTCTGAAATCCTTTCTAATTACTAGACCTCATTCAGCAAATCCTCTATTCTTATGTTTGCTAATGTGAATTAGACTCTCACTGATTCAGATCTGAAACTAGAGTAAGGAAGACCCAAAAAAGCTTCCAAATAAGAAACACAGGTTTGCTCTGTATGAACAGACTGGTAATCCTCTTTCTTTTCTCCCTTTGTTGTATAGTTTTATGTTTTCCTGGGCCATGTCCTCTTTTTGTGATCCCGTTTACTAAGGTCCTGTTGAGGGCCAACCTTAAGAATTGTGGGGCCCTGTGTGGACCAGTTTGGTGCCCCCCACCCCCCAGGACTTAAGTTTTCAACTAAGATGTAAGGGCTGGCTTGCGGTGAAGTGGGAGGTGATGAGGAACATGATTACCAAGGGGGAGGAGGAGGGTGTGAGGAGACAGAGAGAGGAATGGAGATAGAAAGGAAAAAAGAAGCCTTCATTTTTGGTCAGCCGCTAGTTGCAAAGCTGACTCGATATCCAGATAATGCAGTGTCCGGAAAATGCTGCTGAAAAACACCACAGACCGCTCTGCCATTTTTTAGATGGCACCAAGGGGATGGAACCTAGGTGGAGCCAGGAGTTAGAGATGAGCAAACGTTCCACCAAATCCTACGTGGAAGATAAAAGCAAAAGGCAGACGTAAAAAGAAGATAAAAAGTCTTTATTTAAAATCCAAAGGTTCCCAGAGATCTACATATCTGTTGTGTCCAACATGGCCATGTTTCACCTTGAAATGGCCGTGTCAGAGGCTGTTACAGAAAAACACATAAATAAATAAATATAAAATCAAATACAAAACTGAGAGATTTGCATAAGAAATTGAAACTCATAAAATAAGGTTTGTGAAAATTGTCAAAACTCAATTCCCTTGGGGGTCCTGTGTAATATAACCCATTAAGTAAATGACACCTCAAAGCTCCCAATAGAGGGCAATAATCATCTATTAAACAACCTCTACCTTACAGGGAATCCCGTTATTATCACTGGTATCAGAGACAAGAAGGAAAAAAAGAATCTGTGTAAAAAACTCCAATGGAGAAAAACAACTGATTCAAAAAACTCTTCCGATTCTATGCGAAAACAGGAAACACCCCCGTGAATGAGCCATGGCTCAAAAATGAAGGGGTTCTACAGACAAAGATCAAACCATCATAAAAGTGATAACTATATGTCAAAAAAGCAAGCTTGCCAGAAAAAAAACGTATCTTGTGAGAGGATGTGTGTCTTTTGTCAACAGAGGAGTAGTGAGACAAGCAGGAAACCTTCAGGAACAACAGGACGACTGGGTAATTGCTCCTGCGGTTCCCTTACCCTGTCTTTTGTCAACACCATACAGAGACTCAGCTACAACTCCGCTGCAACTAGCATTATAGAAACTCTGTGGTATCTGCACAATCCCTCATTGTGAAAACACACAAATATTCCAAATCCCCAACAAGGACTCCTTGTTTCGGGAATGACTTGCTGCTTCAGGAGGAAATCATCTTGTAGAACTTTTCAACCTTCACTAACTTGAATCAAGATGGCCACGGGTTATAAAAATGCTGGTGTTGGTCCCCACCAAGCAGCTTCAAAATCTGGTTTAAAGGAACCATACACCCCCAACCTAATAAAATGCACTCCATTCAATGTTCTTGTTCAACCCCTTGGGTTCCAGCGTGTCCAAAAAGAAAATCCATTGTTTTTCATTTCTCCACAATAATGTTTTAAAATCCCTTCCCTTCTGACCCAAATCCAGCTGATAAATAAACATACATCTCATCTGCTAAAACTTATGACCATTGGTCAAGCAATATTTTACCATCGGGGCTTCCAATTTGTTGTTAGTAATACAAAGTCGATGTTCAGTGATACGCGTTTTGAACTTATGGATAGTGTGACCTATTGTGATAAGTATGAGGCTGTCCTACCCTGGTTAGGCCCCTAGAGGGCGCTGTTCCCCTAAAATGTCCAGGGAGAAGGGCTGGGTGAGTCACTAAAGGGAGCCAGTAAGGGGATGGATAGCAGGAGGTTGCTAGGACCGAGGAGAGTCCTGGAGGAGGAAACAGGTGCAGCAGGTTATGGGCTGGGTCCTGTTTAGCCATTAACCACTTGACCCCACCAGAGTGTGAGGGAGCGAGAAGAGCTAGCAGCTGAAGCAGAGAGCTGGGAGCTGATGCAGAAAGATCCCCATGGAAAGTACTGGTGGAGCCCTATGGACTGGTGGTGAACTGTGTGTATAAAGAAAGGAAACTGGCTGGGGTAAGAAGGCCCTTGAGCTTTAAGTATAAGAACTGTGTGTCCAAGTACAGAGAGAGGCAGGCTGCAAAGCCTGGGGTTGGAAGTCCCCAAAGTATTGCTGTACTGAGAGAAGCAGGCTGCAAAGCCTGGAGATAGAAGTCCCCAAAGTATTGTGGCGCGAAAGGAAGTGTGCCCTAGGGGCTGAAATAAAGTTTTGTATGAGTAATATTCTGTTGGTGAGACCTGACTGTGTTTGCCTTTTGAAAAGCAGGTCACCCCGAGCCGAAAGGGGTATGAGACTAATTTGCATATAATCTGCATACTAAAATCCAGCTCACCCTGAGTGAAAGAGGGACCGGGGATCTAGAGGTTGGAGACTCCCCTCACAAGAGGAGGTGGGGATGTCACACTATATACAGAAGATCATAGGGATGTTTCACCAAATAAATCACATTTACAGAATCACAAGTAGTTTGATGTTTCGACCGTATGACAGTGCCTCTAAGAGGCTCCGTAAAAGTTGAGCCCTCTATTGTAATATCACAAATGGAACATGTCCCACATTTCTGATGCATTCCTTGCAAAGTCTCCTGACCTGACCACACATATGATTTAATGTCTGTCCCTCAAATTCCATTTGCATGTATAAAATACCATTAATCTGTTTTCTTTAAACACCTCATGTGTCTGAAGAATTCTCCAATATTTTTTTCTTTAAATAGTTAACAAGAAAAACATTCTTGTACAGAAAGAGTAGTGTCACCATCTTAAAGCAAATAATTACACAAAATATATTTTTAAGTGACAAGTACACCTTAAGTCCACAAATTAAGGCAAGGCACAATTCAAAGATTTATCAACAAACTAGTAAAACAGGCCCATTTCTGACACAAATGAAACGGGCGCTAGCAAGGTTTTCCTCGGAGTGTGTATGTTTGAGAGAGAGAGAGTGTGTGTGTGTGAGAGAGAGAGAGACAGACAGACAGACAGAGTGTGTGTGTGTTTGTGTCCGAGAGAGAGAGAGAGTGTGTGAGAGAGAGTGTATGTGTGTGAGAGAGAGTGAGTGTGTGTGTGTGTGTGGGGGGGGGCTCCGAGTTCCATGACCCCCTCCTTCCCTCCCTCCCTCTCCTCCCCTCCGAGTTCCAGGCCCCCCTTCCATCCAAGGTGCAGGCCCCCTCCCTCTCTCCCTCCCTCCCTCTCTCTCCTCCCCTCCAAGTTCCATGCCCCCCTTTCCTCAGAGTGTGTATGTTTGAGAGAGAGTGTGTGGGTGAGAGATGGAGTGTGTATGTGAGAGAGAATGAGTGTGAGAGAGACAGAGTGTGTGTGTGTTTGTGTCAGAGAGAGAGTGTGTGAGTGACAGAGTGTGTGTGTGAGTCTGTGTGTGAGAGAGAGAGTGTATGTGAGAGAAAGAGAGGTGTGTGTGTGTATGTGAGAAAGTGAAGCCTTCAAGCCTTGAAGCATCCTTGAAGCATTCGTACACTCTGTAAGGCTCCATCTCCTCAATTGACGACACGTAGTTCCGGAACATTGCAGGAATGCTTCAAGGCTTGAAGGCTTCACTTTCTCGGCTTCAGAATGTTGGAGGTGCGTTTTATTATATAGGATAATAATTCAAGGAAAATGGTAGGAATATAACATCCGAGCTTATATCTCTTATGGAGAAGATACTACAGGAATTACTAACGATGGGGGTGTGACCGGGTCTTGTTTAGAGTCCAAGAAGGTCTGCAAATATTAACTTTCATAAAAAACATATTTAACAGAATGCAATTTTACTACACACTTAGAAGGAAATTTAAGCCAGAAGATTCCTCCTAATTGGAGGACTCGTGTGCGAAGTTTCAAAAAGGACTGACGCCTTTTCTGTGTTTGTCTAGAAATATCTGGAAACACCTTAACTTTACAATTTAGAAAAGTCTCCTCTCTGTGAGAAAAAAATGTCTTTAGAATCCAATCCCGATCTGACTGTAGAACAGAATCCACTATCAAGGTTGCTGCTTGTACACCCAATAAATCATTTTCTATTGTTTGGGAAAGATTTAAATTTAACTCCTCAAATGGTATCTCTGAGTTTGTTGTTAATACTTGATCTGTGGATTTCTTACTATTTCGAATATTTTTACTACTGTAATTGCCTATTGCTCATGTTTAATCTATTCTTACTGTACACCGCCTTGAGTGAACTCCTTCAAAACGGCAGTAAATAAATCCTAATAAATAAAAGTAGTAAGTAATAGATTCTTGAAACTGGCGGATATAATTGCTCTGAAATTTTCAGTACTTCTGAGAGATATCTCTTAAAAGTTAACAAAGGGGCCACAGCTGGTACTTTAGGAAAATTTATAAATCTTAAAGTTTTCATTCGTTGTTGATTCTCTAGATTTTCTATTTTTCTTTGTAGTAATACATTTTCTTTTGTTAGTGCCGCTTGGCCATTTCTAATCTTATCTGTTTCTACCTTAATAGTTTGTTCAAACATCTTAGTTTGTTGCATTTGTTTTTCCATTTCTACCACTTTACCTGGGAGTGTTTGAGTAACCATCAACATCGAGGACATATTCTGAGTAAAGGAATTTTCTAAACTCACCAAAGTGTCCCATATATGTCCCAAGGTAATTATTTCTGGCTTTTCCATTGATAATACTTTAAGCTGTAGCTGACTCACTTCTTGGGCCTCTCCACTGCCCATGGCCCTCATCTCCTCCGTTGCTTTTCCTACACCTCCTGTGGAACTCACAGCGGCGTGTCCCTGCGTCGCTGAACTTGACAATCCACTGCTCACGTCTGCCCCTGCTCCCGGGTTGGCCTTCCCCGTATCGGGTCTGAACAGTCCGAGACATCCACTTTGCAGTGTTGCCGGCATCACAGGAGGACTCTGCATTTCAGGGCTCAGAGTGGTGTCCCCTTCAGGCGGGGAGAGCGGTTCACCTCTCACCGCTTCTCCCGACAGCAAAGCATTTTGCCTTGTTATTCCTCCTCGGATGGCGAAACGATCCATCGGACCCAGCTCAGGTCGTATAGAGGGAGCTGGGGAAACCCTCTGTTTACCACTTCTTTTAGGCATAAAAAAATAATGTAGCAAGAAATCAAACAGTCAACGAAGTAGAGGTGAGTCAATGTAGCTGCTTCACCCACTTCCTATTCTCCAATATTTTTTAAGTAAGCTGTCATCTTGTAAGACATCTTGGAGTATTTCAAAATACAAGGAATGACATTTGAATTATTCGTCACTACCTATAAAATAATAAATCTCTTTTGTTATATAAAGCATGTTTGAACGCAGACTTGATAACCTTAGATGGATAACCCCATTCTGCAAACTTTTCCTTTAAACTCATAGTCGAATGTTTGTATTGCTGATCAGTGGCACTTATCCATCTATATCTAAGAAATTGAGATAAAGGCAAACCATTTTTTAGATGCTGAGGATGCATGCTATCGTACTTAAAGAGTTTCTGTCAGTGGCTTTAATGTATACATCAGTGAACAGACAGGTCCCTTCCTTGCACTCTATAGTTATATTTCAAAAAACCCAATCTTTTTTCAAATGTTGCTATATATAGATTAGACACGGAAGGTGCCATAGTAGCACCCATGGCAGTGCCTTTCACTTGTTAGTAAAGGAGTGTGGTAGCCGTGTTAGTCCACTCTTAAGGTTATCAATAGAAATCAAACAAAATAAAACATGGAAATGAAAATAAGATGATACCTTTTTTATTGGACATAACTTGTATTAAGTTATGTCCAATAAAAAAAGGTATCATCTTATTTTCTTTTCCATGTTTTATTTTGTTTGATTTCTATTGATAACTTGTTAGTAAAAAATACTTTAAAACCAAGAAATCCTTGATCAATGCAACACTAATGATGAACACTAATGATGGAGTGGAGGAGTGGCCTAGTGGTTAGGGTAGTGGACTTTGGGCCTGAGGAACTGAGTTCAATTACCACTTCAGACACAGGCAGCTCCTTGTGACACTGGGCAAGTCACTTAACCCTCCATTGCCCCATGTAAGCCGCATTGAGCCTGCCATGAGTGGGAAAGCGCAGGGTATAAATGTAACAAAAAAAACCACAGAGGTTTATCTATAAGTTCAATAAAATGACACCACATGGATTAAATCAAGACATAGATTTCTCTGTGTTTCTGTGATTTTTTTCTCTCTGTGGTTTTTGTAGCAGCTTCTTTTTATTTATTATTATTTATTTTTTTAGCACAGCTTCTGTTTGGGTTCATTTTAATGCACTGTTTTTAAAGGATATGTATGATTACCTTGCTGTTTTTAACTGATTCTTTTATTGTTTGCATTTGCCTTGATTTTCACTGAGAGATGATTGACACACATGTTCTTTTAAGGGCTGGCTTACCTAGCTTTTTACAATGAGATTTTCATGACCTCTTTTTATCTTTTTATGATCACAGAGATGCCATATTTTATGTTTCTTGTAAGACTTTGGATGTTCCAATGAGTTTTAGGATGTTTTAATAAGTCCCTAAAAGATTTTAAAGGGTTTTTGAGACTTTGAAATTTCTTCCATGGGTGGAAAGCATTGATGACATCATTGGAACGCACAGACGTAGTATCATTTTCAATACATTCCACCATGCTTTTAACCCTTTTAATATGTTTTGTGAACTTGAGAGATTTTTAAAGGTATATTTTTAGTAGTTATGGAATGGCAAACATCTCAAGATATTTTTTAATCACTTTGTATTTGAATTTTAAGATCATTTTTTCTTGCTGTCAGCACTGCCATTTTTTACTATATACAAGTCTTAAGAGACATTTTTTGGATGGTATTATATGTTTTTACTTGTGAATACCAGTTGGTTTTAGTTCTGTTTATGGAAAACAAGTTTTTTAAATTTGTTTTTAGGCTCCTTACATTAATTATGTATGCACGACATGCTGTATGTATAGGCTAGGTTGTCACAACAAGTTTGTTTTTTTCAATTACGCAAACACACCCAGAGGAAGGAGCATGTAGGTGATTTGGCTTAGAGGCTTCAAAGTTTTAAAAGTGCTTCACAGTCATTTTCAGTTCTAACTTTGTGAGGTGAACTTTCTTTTTTACACTTCAGTGCTTTTATCCTTGTTATCTGTTGGACCAGATATGGTGAAGTTTGTAATTTTCCACCAGCTGGGTAAGACTTTGCCCCTTTTTCATTTTAAACTGTTTTTTTAACTGTTACTTTTACTAGTTTTTAGTTATCCTATTTATTTTATGTGGTCAATTATTTATACAGTTAAGGAGTCATCTCCAAAAGAGATATAGTTTGAATTTCTTATGTAAATCTCTCAGTTTTGTATTTGATTTTATATTTATTTGTTTATGTGTTTTTGTTTGTTTTTATTGTTTTTTATCGGTAAGTCCAATATAAGCTTACCGCTTGCTATCCCGGAACTACTGCCAGCCCAACGTGGCCACCGGCAGTAGTTCCGGCTCCAGCATGCGCCATTTCTTGTGTACCAGAAAAACACATTTATAGCGAGGTGCTAACCTGGCAGTAATCGAGCATTGCCATGCACTGCCGAGTTACCGCAAGGTTACCGCAGGAGCCCTTACCCCCACCTCAGTGGGTGGCGGAAAGTTCTTCCCGCCGCATGGCCATGCAGTAAGACTTATCTTACTGTGTGGCCATTTTTGGGGGGCATTTTTCCTGCTGTGGTAAAAAGGGCACTGGCGCACTAGAAAAATGGCCCCCGCTGCTACCGCAGGGCCCTTATTCCCACAGCTTAGTAAAAGGACCCCCTTAGTAACTTAGCCCCTGACGCAGCTGTTTCAAGGCAAAACATGGCCATGTAGGGCACAGATGCGTAAACCTCTGGGAGCCTTTGGATTTTAAGGGAAGTTATCCAAGGACCGATGATATTCAGCACTGGTATCCTGATAATTAACTAGCTAAATTACAAAAAGACCGTCCTAAGTTATCCGATTAGTTATTCAGATACCGAAATTGATTCGCTGGTATCAGAGCTGAAGTCACCAGTACACCCAGCACTGCTATCTGGATCTCTCTAATTTCATTGCAGTTCTGTGCTGCTGTACTCTGTCAGCCATGTTCATTGAAGATAACATGCATAAGTTATCTTCTGTTTCGCTTTCATACTCCTTTAAGATGCATTGAAAATGCTAATACCAACAGAGTTAGAGCTTGCAGAAGTTAGGAGAAAATCCTATACCTAATACCTCACATATTGGAAATGAACAAAGTGAAATAAAAATAAACTGTATAAAATATCATAAGAAATGTTTTATTGCAAAGCATTGGGACATACAGAGCTAGATTCTATAATTAGTGCCTAAAATAATCAGCGCCACCTGCTCCTCCAGGGCCGCCGAGAGGGGAGGACAGGGGAGGGGGCCTGGCGCCACCGCAGTCACGCCCGCCCGCCGTCGCTCCCGAACTAACTAACCTTAAAACGCCTCCTTCCTTTCCTTTCACCACCTTCGCGGCAAGCAGCAGTAGGGCAGGCCACTCCTTCCTTCCGTGTCCCGCCCTCGCCTGACGTAACGTCCGCGAGGGCAAAGCAAGGAAAGAAGGAGAGGTCTGCCCTGCTGCTGCTTGCCGCGAAGGTGGTGAAAGGAAAGGAAGGATGCGTTTAAGGTTAGTTCAGGGCTCGGTAGTGGGTGGAGGGGGGGGGCCCGGCGACCTCGGGTGGGGGGGGGGGCCCTGTGGCGACGATGACCTCGGGTGGGGTGGGGTGGGGGGGGGGGCCGGGGGCGGCCTTGTCCCGGGCCCGGCTCTGGCTCTCGGCAGCCCTGTGCCCTTCCCCCTGCTTAAGTAGTATTCTATAAGCCATGCACATCCATTTTCAGCCAAAAAGGGGCCTTTTTTGCAGATGCGCTGGAAAATGGACCTGCGCGCATCCGATACACTCGTCAACACCAGCAGAGGCCATTTTTCAGCGCACTTTAGTAAAAGGACCCCTAAATTTTAAAAATGACTTTCTGACCCCTTGATCTGAAACAATGGAGAATTCTTCCCAGCCTGACAACCCCAGGTCCTCATTACCGAGTGCTGATCAGGGACCGGTGTATTCTTAACGTTGTTCTCACCCAAAAAGTCCATCTATTTCTTCCGACTCTTGCAATTTCTTTGGACCATAGAGCTAGAGCAACCTTATTCTTTTCTAAACCTATTTCATTTCCTGTCGTGGTCTACAACCGATTATCTGATTCTTTCTGCACGAGTGAAGCGGCTCTGAGGTCAGAGATCATTTCTCTGAAATATTGAGCCGAGTTGCATTAGTTTTTCACTGCAGTCTGGGCTTTGGATGCTGTGAAAGGTTTTACCACTCCTGCTCAGCATAATGATATCTATTCAGCATAATATCTTTTTTGCCTCGTTGATAGCTTTTTTGTACATTATAATTTTGCTTTTCCACTTGAGCCTTTATTCCTCCATTCTCAATTTTTTTCCACACTCTTTCAAACTTACCACAAGCCTGTTGTGCTCCTTAAACTGATTTCCAGGATTAATTTTGCTGCATAGATATTCTATACCATCTCAAGAGGGAAATTGTATATATGTCATAAGTAGCAGAAACATACTATCTGGACATCAAATCATCTGATGAAAATGAATTATTTTCTGTAATATCTAACTGTACCATTATATATGATTTCCCTTGTGCATTATTCATTAGTGGGAAAATTTTTAAATACTCGTAATCTGTTTTATTTGATTACCCAAGTCCTTGGGGCATTACTTCCAAAAAAACTTTATTTGCATATCAGGTTGCTAAATTTGGGGAATTTTTACCTAGTTATAGCTTGTTTAAAAAGAGCCTTAACCTCACGTATATCTCGTCTAATTCATTATTCCACATTGATCATCTGGTTGGCTTCTTCAAGGCCAATACGGTGTATAGCCAAATCATTTTATTGAAAACATACTTATTGTCCAATATTAGTTAGAAATAATACATCTGATTACATTGTCTCTCTTTTAAAAACCAGAAGTTATTTAACAATACATATACTTAAGTCTCTAATTCCAACCCCACTGATTAAAGTAATCCCAGTTTTCACAGGCTTCACTCCTTTTAAAGTAATAATTGAGGAAATATTTCTGAGGAAAACTTTAGGAGTCATACCCGGAACTCTGGGAAAAACAATAATCTCGATATTAACCATCTACTATAATAAAACGCACCCTCAACGTTCTGAGGACACTGACGTCACTGAAGTCACTCAGACTCCCAGAACGGTTCATGGATTCATGGTGGTGGAGCCACCCCAAAGACCTGTGCCCCGCCCTCGCGTCAAACGTCATGATGTCGAGGGCGGAAAAAATTATTTTACTAAACAAACGGATCGCACCCACTCATGGGGAGGAGGAGTAGGGAAACACGCTCCCTCCCCCTGCCGACCCACCCGCGGAAAGGGAAACCACCTCCAAAGCTCCGGAGTCCACATGACTCTGGAGACCACTGTTCTGACATCCAACACCCCCCCCCCCGCCCGTGCGCCAAACCTCAAAAACTAGAAGCCCCGCCCGCATAATGGTAGATCCGCCCCCCCCCCCCCAAAGCTGCAGGTCAAAAGAAGGAGGTCCAACACCCCCCGCAACAACCCCCTCCTAAGCCACCCACCTTCGCGTTGCTTTGCCGGCGGGGGACCCGAAACCCCGCCAGCACAAGTCCTGTCTGCTGACTACAACGTCATCTTCGGCGTTGCTAGCCTGTGCAGGCAGGGCTTCTGTGCATCTGACGTCCTGCACTGATCTGGTTATTTATTTATTTATTTATTTATTACATTTGTATCCCGTGCTTTCCCACTCAAAGCAGGTTCAATGCGGCTTACACAGTAAAAGGAATACAGAATATTGTTAGAGAGGGTAAAAGTTAAATATACCAGAATAATAGATGAGATGAGTAGGTAGAAATAGGCAATGGAAAGGGGAGTAAGGTGGGAGATGTGGTCTGGGTCAATGTCGTTATGCGCTATTTTGTAACAATGGGCACCTAAATTGGACCTTGTGCAACTTAAAAGGGGGCATGGCCATAGGAGGAGCTTGGGCAGGTCATGGGTGTTCACATTAAATGCACACAGTCTTACAGAATAGCAGTTTTCAGCTGCCATAAGTCTTCACGTCCAAAGATGAATGCCAAAGTGCCCATAGAATAGCATTGAGTGCACAATTTTTGGCATCATTTTATAGAATCTGGCTCATAAATGCTAGTATTCTCAACATTTATATATGCAAGGGGCACATGAATGCAGGCACCTAGATTATAGACTTACCCTTTTCATGACTGAGCTGTGCTGCCCTACATATGTTATTTGAGTCCTTTGCAGCAATGTGGAGGAGTGGCCTAGTGGTTAGAGCACTGGTCTTACAATCCAGAGGTGACCAGTTCAAATCCCACTGCTGCTCCTTGTGATCTTGGGCAAGTCACTTAACCCTCCATTGCCTCAGGTACAAATTTAGATTGTGAGCCCTCCTGGGACAGAGAAATATCCAGTGCACCTGAATGTAACACACCTTGAGCTACTACTGAAAAAGGTGTGAGCAAAATCTAAATAAATATATGGAATGTTGCTACTATTGAAGATTCTACATGGAATGTTGCCACTTTATGAGATTCTGGAATGTTGCTACTATTTGATATTCTAGATGGAATGTTGCTAGTGGAGGAGTGGCCTAGTGGTTAGAGCACCAGTCTTCTTGCAAACCAGACATGGTCGGTTCAAATCCCACTGCTGCTCCTTGTGATGTTGGGCAAGTCACTTGATCCTCCATTGCCTCAGGTACAAACTTAGATTGTGAGCCCTCCTGGGATGGAGAAATATCCAGTGTACCTGACTGTAACTCACCTTGAGCTACTACTGAAAAAGGTGTGAGCAAAATCTAAATAAAAAATATGTACATGTGGAAACATAGGAGCCAACTTTTCAAAATTATTGGTGGTGCTAAGCCCAATGGAAATAACCCCTCCCTGGACACATACAAGGAATTTTCTCAATATTGGGGGTGCTTAAGCACCCACAGCAACCACAGAGCTGGCTCCAATGTGTGAAAACATCATAACCTAAAAGGCTTACTATACTGTAACTAGGCAGAAGCGGAGCCAGGTTGACGGTGCGGGGGGAGCGAAAGTGGCACGAGAGTGGACTTCCGCCGACGCACATTTTCAATGCAACACGTTGAGAACTCCATTTGGGGGAGCGGACGCTCCCCTGGTGCCCCCCCCCCCCCCCCCCCCAGCTACATCACTGAACCTAGGGACAAATGATCTGGTCAAAATGAGATGTCTTGTAGTACAGAGAAATTTCCAGAAGTTGCAAGAGGGGTTAAAGTCCTTGGTAAGGTGTGTAACATTTTTGGACGTACCAGCTGCCTATTAAAGGGGTGAGGAAAGGCTATATCATACAGAGAAGTTCAATAAACAGCTCAAAACTGTTGTCAAGAAGAATATTCTAAATACACTGGAGACTGGGAAAATGTATAAGAATCAAAAGGCTGTACTGGATTGGTGGGCTGTATCTTTCCGTGGCAGGAAAGAGGAACTCCAAATGAGAAATTAAGACAATATATTGCTAGGCATTTAAAGCAGAGGATGGGGTGGCACATGGTACCAGGTGAGTTCAGGATGTTGCTCCCCAGTAAAACCATGACAGCAGTGGTTGGACAAGTAATGGGGACACTGGTGAAGAAAAGGATAGTGAACTGTCTAGAATCAAACAGGTTCCAAGATCCAGTGCAAAATGCTTTTACCAAAGGAAGATCATATCAAACAGATCTGATCAGGTGACCAGAGATCTAGATCGGGGGGGCATGTGGTGGATGTAGTCTATTTGGATTTCAGCAAAGTTTTTGATACAGTTCCTCATTGCCCCAGGTACAAATAAGTACCTGTATATGTAAGCCGCATTGAGCCTGCCATGAGTGGGAAAGCGCGGGCTACAAATGTAACAAAAATAAAAATAAAATAGGATGCTCATGAAGTCAGGACCCGAGGCACTGAATTGAATTAGAAACTAGTTGACTGACATCAGAGGGTAATGGTAAATGGAATTCACTTGGAGGAAAGGATGGTAAGTAATAGAGGGCCCTTTACTAAGCTGTGTAGGCGCCTACACATGCCCAACGTGCACCAAAACGGACTTACCGCCCGACTACCGTTTGGCTCTTGCGGTAATTTCATTTTTGGCACGCGTCCACAACGCACGTCTGAAAAATATTTGTTATTTTCTGGCACGTGTAGTGGATGCGCGCCAAGTGGCACCTGACACGCATAGGTCATTACGGCCCAAATTCTTTACCGCTAGGTCTATGGCTGGCAGTAAGGTCTGAGACCCAAAATGGACGCGCAGCAATTTTGATTTTGTCGCACGTCCATTTTCGTGAAAAAAAAATAAAAGAGGCCTTTTTTACAGGTGTGCTGAAAAATGATTCTGCGTGCACCCAAAACCCCTGCCTACACTACCGCAGGCCATTTTTCAGCGCACCTTAGTAAAAGGACCCCAGAGTTCCTTCAGGATTGGTCCTGGGGCCACTTCTTTTTTTTTTTTTTTTTTTTATTCATTTTATTTCGTTTAACAAGTATTCCACTTGACAAGAAATACAGAGAGAAATATCTAATTATACAAGGAGAAAAAAAACTTTCTATTAACAATGGTTACTCTTCTTTAGACCACAATTAAGGGGGAGAAGTCTTTAGAGAAAATTATAAGAAAGAATAATTAAAATATACAAGAAATGCATAACACGCTTTTCTATCCTATATCTACATAATAATCATCTTTAGGAAATGACTGCCAGCCAATTTTCTTCATATTTATGAATGTTTTTAACTGCTCAGGTTGATTAAAAAAATGTATTTTAAACCCACATATTTAATTACGCACTTACAGAGGTAATTTAAATAAAAAGAGGCCCCCAAAGCTAGTGTTTCTGTCTTCATTGAAAGAAACAGTTTCCTCCTTTCTTGAGTCTGTTTGGTAATGTCCGGGTACATCCACACTCCCCCCCCCCCCCCCCCCCCCCCCCCGGAACATTTTTTTGAAGTACATGCGTTTAACAGCCTCAAGATCTTGTTGAAATATAAATGAGACTTTGAACGTTGCTCTCTCTGAGTCCTCGTTTAAAGTTGTTTCTAATATTTCAGAGATGTTCAGTTCTTCTTCTCTTTCTTTTTCTTGAGGAATAGCTGCCAATAAATTTTCTTTAGGTTTTTTATTCTGTATATAATAAGTCTTATTTAACGGGGGAATAGTTTCAGGGGTAAAATTTAACACTTCCTGTAAGTATAGTTTGAAAGCTTCAAGGGGGCTAGTCCCCATAGCCTTAGGAAAGTTCAAAAAACGCAAGTTTAACCTTCGGTTATGATTTTCCAGCTGCTCAATTTTACGTTGTATACAAAAGTTTATCTTTTATAACTGCTATAGAAACAGCTTGCAATTGAGTAACATCTTGTTTAAGAGTGCTTATTTGCTCATTCATCTCATGCTTAGTTGTATTAAGTAATGTTGAAAGGTTGTCCACCGTACTCACTAGTTCGGAGATCTCTTTTGCTGATTTGGCGACTGTCGTATCCACCTTCTGGAGAGCATCCCAAATGCTCTCCAGGGTTACCGTCTCTGGTCTCTGTAATTGAGCGACCCGCTCAGCCTGAAGCTTAACTCATTCCAGGCCTCCTTCTGGACTCGTCTCGCTAGGTCCTCGTTCCGGGGCCGCACCTTCACCGACTTCCGAGTCGGGCGGGTCCCGCCTGGAGAGACGACCTTCTGGGAGAGGCAGCGGATGATTCTCCGGAGGGGAGAGTGATACTTCAAGCCCGAAGTGTACAAGGGCTTCTTCACCCGTCGAGACAGCAGGGCCCCTCACGGTAGGTAGAATAGATGGTCTCATAGCGAACCTCTCTATTGATTGTTGATGCGGGGAGGACGTTCTAGCTGTCGAGGAAACAGCTTTGACTACCCTCTTATGCTTTGTATGGGGCATTTTAGAAATAGAGGAAAAAAGGACAAAGCCGCAAATCTTCGAGAGAGCTCAGCCAGCCAACCTCAGCGTGCCGCTGTCACAACTGTGACTTTATTCCATGCCTACACTCACCTTGCCTCCGCGTGACCGGGTCCTGTGGTTGCTGTGCACTGTTTTTTTCTGTTTCCCAGATGTCTTCCAGGTTCCATTCCGGTCCTGATGTTCCAGCTTTCCAGACTGGCCCCGGTGGTTCTGCTGTCAAGCCTCACTGGTGACATCATCTGTAATTGCCTTATTAAGCACCTGGGAACTTTCAGGCTTTGCCTTTGCAACAGAGGTCTTCAGATGTGCTTTTATCTGAGAGTGTTTGTTGCTGCTCTAGCTCTGCTAGTATCTGCTTTGTGTGTCCTTAGCTTTAGTTTCTTCTGTTTGTTCTTGCCTTGGGTGTCTTTAACTTTAGTTCCTTGCTGCTGTATCTGCTCTGCCTAGCTTCATTTCCTGTTTGTTGCTGTTTTGCTCATTGTCAGTTCTAGTTTCCCTCCTGCTGTTTCAGCCCTATGTGTCTTTAACTTTAGATCCTTGCTGCTTTATCTGCTCTGCCTAGCTCCAGTTCCTTATTGTTTCCCCCTGATCTGTCTGTCTTCTGCTATAGTTCCCTGCCTGCTTGTTCCACCCTGGTTGTCCTTAGCTTTAGCCCTTCCCCGTTCATGCCTGCCTTGCCTGAGTACTTCATTCTGGTTCCAGTCCAGCCAAGCCAAGTCCGCTCCAGCTTGTGGTTCCAGTCCAGTCAAGCCAAGTCCGCTCCAGCTTTTGGTTCCAGTCTAGCCTGTTGGTGTTTGTCTGTGCTTCCTGTTGGGTGGTCTTCCTGCTGTTGCTGGTCTCTGGCAGCAGCCCAAGGGCTCACTACTCCAGATCGCTTGCAGCGACGTGACAGCCGCCATCTTGACATGCCCCCTGCGACAATACTCTTATTTTTATGTCTAACCCACAATACCGGTCCTAGGGCCACTTCTGTTCAATATCTTTGTAAGCATCATAGCTGAAGGGGTTAGAAGGAAAAGCTTGCCAGAGGGAGTAAACCACATGAAGTGATCAACAAAAATATGAAGAACAGGCCAATGTTTCTCAGTTAAGATTTAATGTGAAAAAGTGCAAAGTGATGCACTTGGGGTGTAGAAATCCTAAGCAGCTATATGTGATAGAAGAGAGGCTGATGTGCACGAGCAAGGAAAGACACCTCTGAGTGACAGTATCTCAGAATCTCAAGATGAGACCAGATAAAGGTTTGAATCAAATTGATGCGTGTGAACATGACCCGGGAGGAGTCCCCCTGGAAGAAATATCTTTGTGAAGAACTGATTCAAACAGCTGTATGAGATTGAGAATACTGTGAAGGGTTGGAGTACTAACTGATTCCCAATCGGATATACCGGATTGATTACTGGATAAGTGAACGCTGCGAGCAATATTTATGATTGGAGTATCAACCGATTTTCAAGTGGATATATTTGTGTGACTAGTGGAATATACAAGTCGTACATGCTGGAGTGTTCCCGTTGTTTGGACATCTATTAACGGACATATGGAGGTGGCTTGCCCCCCAGTTTAGATCTTCAAGATTACAGAGGGTTACACTTTGTGTGGGACATTATCACAATTCTTGTTCAGTTGATTTATAGAATAAGAGTGTTCAGTGGTGACTCCCTCTGAAAGTATGAATGGAAAGATTTGATAGTGAATAAATACAATAATAGAAGATACTGATGATATTATTGTATGTAAAATACAAATATAGGATAATAAGAAATCAATAGTCGAATGAGATAATATAAGAATCTCAAGATGGAGAATCAATGTGACAGGGCAGCTGCTGGAGCCAGAAGGATGCTGGGCTGTATAGACAGAGGAATAACCAGCAAAAGGAAGGAGGTATTATTCCTCTGTACAAGTCATTGGTGAGGCCTCACTTGGGGTCCCTTTTACTAAGGCGCATAGGCGCCTATGCGCATCAAATTGGTACTACCGCCCAGCTACCGCGTGCCCCAGGCGGTAATTCCATTTTTGACGTGCGTCCAAAACACACGGTAGAAAATATTTTCTATTTTCTACCATGTGGCACTTACCTGGCGCTAATTGGCAGTTTACGTGCACTGATGCTTACTGCCCGAATAGCGCATGAGACCTTACTGCCAAGTCAATGGGTGGCGGAAAGGTCTCAGGATGAAAACGGACATGTGCTGGTTTTCATTTTGCCACAAGTCCATTTTCAGCCACAGGAAAAAAAGGTCTTTTTTCCTCCAGGAGCGCCGAAAAATGAACCTGCGCGTGTCCAAAACACGAGCCTACACCAGCGCAGGCCATTTTTCAGCACACCTTAGTAAAAGGGCCCCTTGCAGTATTGCATTCACTTTTGGAGGCTGTATTTTTCTAAGGATCTAAAAATCGGTTATGAGGAAAGCAACCCAAATGATATGGGATTTGTGCCAAAAGAATAATTGCAAGAGGACCTTACGAGACTGGAATACTGGACATTCAAATGGCAGATGATGTTTAATGTGAGCAAGTGCAAAGTGATGCATGTGGGAAATAGGAACCCAAACTATAGCTACATGATGCAAGGTTCCGCATTATGAGTCACCGCCCAGGAAAAGGATCTAGGTATTATCATTGATGATAAGTTGCAACCCTTTGCTCAGTGTGCAGCAGTGGCTAAGAAAGCAAATAGAATGTTAGGAATTACTAGGAAAGGAATGGAAAACAAAAATTAGAATGTTATAATGCTTTTGTATTGCTGCATGGTACAACTGTACCTTGAATACTGTGTGCAATTCTGGTCACCGCATCTCAAAAAAGGTATAGCAGAATTAGAAAAGGTACAGAGAAGGGAGGTTTAAATGATAAAGGAGATGGGACAACTTCCCTATGAGGAAAGGCTAAAGCGGCTAAGGTTCTTCAGCTTGGAGAAGAGATGCTTGAGGGGAGATATGATAGAAATCTATAAAATACCGAGTGGAGTGGAACAGGTAGAGGTGAATTGCTTGTTTACGCTTTCCAAAAATACTAGGACTAGGAGGCACACAATGAAGCTACTAAGTAATACATTTTAAATAAACTGCAGAAAATATTTCTTCACTCATTGTGTAATTAATTTTGTGAATTCGTTGCCAGAGAATGTGGTAAAAGTAGTTAGCTTAGCAGGATTTTAAAAAAGGTTGGATAATTTCATGAAACAAAAGTCCATAAACCATTTCTAGAATAGAGAAAATCAAAAAATGTAGTAGAGAGTGTACTTAGAGTAACTCTATAATCTTCTCAAGTCATATGAGGTAGAGTCTCATATAGCAAAACACGGCTATATGAGACTCTACCTCATATGACTTGAGAAGATTATAGAGTTACTCTAAGTACACTCTCTACTATATTTTTTGTTTTTCTCTATCATGTGAAGAAACAGTAGGTGAGAGCCAGTATTTTTTGGTATTTCTAGGATAAGCAGCATAAAATCTGTTTTATTGTTCTGGGATCTTGCCAGGTACTTGTGACCTGGATTGGCCACTGTTGGAAACAGGATGCTGGGCTTGATGGACCTTCAGTCTATCCTAGTATAGCAACGCTTATGTTCTTATGACATATGAGATTTTAAGACCTAAGCATGTTTATGCTAGAGGAGAGGAGAAACAGGAGATATATGATGCAGAAGTTTAAATACTTGAAAATTATTAATGAGCAAACGAACCCTTTCCAACGACAGGAAAATTGTAGAACCAGATAACATGAAATAAACCTGAAAAGAGGAAAAAGTAAAAGCAACATCAGGAAATATTTTTTCACAGAAAGGGTAATGGATGGTGGAAGTGATTGGAACACAAACAGTTATGATATTCAAAATGGCGTAGGATAAACATTAAGGATCCCTATTACCTAGAGGACAGAATCAAAGGATGGAGCATTTCTGCTCAAAGCAAAACATACATAACTTTCATACTTCAAAAAAAGCATAAAGGGAGTAATCTATTTGGAGCAGCAGTAACAACCATAACCACGTTACTAGGGAATGGAGTGGCCTAGTGGTTAACATGGTGGACTTTGGTCCTGGGGAACTGGGTTGAATTCCCACTGCAGGCACAGGCAGCTCCTTGTGACTCTGGGCAAGTCACTTAACCCTCCATTGCCCCATGTAAGCCGCATTGAGCCTGCCATGAGTGGGAAAGCGCAGGGTACAAATGTAACAAAAATAAAATAGATACTATTGGAGATTCTACATGGAATGTTGCTACTATTGGAGATTCTACATGGAATGTTGCTATTCCACTAGCAACATTCCAACATTCCATGTAGAAGCCTGCGCGGCCACATTGGTGATCTGCAAGGGCCGACTTCTACATGGAATGTTGCTAGTGGAATAGCAACATTCCATGTAGAATCTCAAATAGTAGCAACAGTGGAGGAGTGGCCTAGTGGTTAGGGTGGTGGACTTTGGTCTTGGGGAACTGAGGAACTGAGTTTGATTTCCACTTCAGGCACAGGCAGCTCCTTGTGACTCTGGCCAAGTCACTTAACCCTCCATTGCCCCATGTAAGCCGCATTGAGCCTGCCATGAGTGAGAAAGCGCAGGGTACAAATGTAACAAAAATAAAATAGATACTATTGGAGATTCTACATGGAATGTTGCTATTCCACTAGCAACATTCCATGTAGAAGCCTGCGCGGCCACATTGGTGATCTGCAAGGGCCGACTTCTACATGGAATGTTGCTAGTGGAATAGCAACATTAGAATCTCAAATAGTAGCAACAGTGGAGGAGTGGCCTAGTGGTTAGGGTGGTGGACTTTGGTCCTGGGGAACTGAGTTTGATTCCCACTTCAGGCACAGGCAGCTCCTTGTGATTCTTGGCAAGTCACTTAACCCTCCATTGCCCCATGTAAGCTGCATGGAGCCTGCCATGAGTGGGAAAGCGTGGGGTACAAATGTAACGAAAATAAAATAGATACTATTGGAGATTGTACATGGAATTTGCAACATTCCATGTAGAAGGCTGCGCAGGCTTCTGATTCTGTGAGTACGTGCAGGACGTCAGACTCACAGAAGCCTGCGCGGCCATATAGATGATCTGCAAGGGCCGACTTCTACATGGAATGTTGCTAGTGGAGGAGTAGCCTAGTGGTTAGGGTGGTGGACTTTAGTCCTGAAGAACTGAGTTCAATTCCCACTTCAGGCACAGGGAGCTCCTTGTGACTCTGGGCAAGTCACTTAACCCTCCATTTCCCCAGGTACAAATAAGTACCTGTATATAATATGTAAGCCACATTGAACCTGCTATGAGTGGGAAAGCACAGGGTGCAAATGTAACAAAAAAAAAATATTACAATTGTTGTACTTATTCATTCATTCATTCTTATACCCCACTGTTGTCCAAAACTATGTTTCAGTTGAAACAGGCTTACAGTTTACATTCTGGTTGAAAATTACAATGATTGTTTACATTTGCTTTCTGGTAGAAATTACAGTAATGATTTACAAGTAGGAAGCGACTCACAATTAGGAATCTGCTATCAATGATGGTTTGCGATTAAGAAACAAAAAGGTCTTCGATGGCTTATTTACTGATTGTAGAATTTTTTTAAGAGTTAGGTTTTCAGTTCTTTCCTGAACTGGAGATAATTGGTGACGCTTCTTGTGACCTTTGGTATTGAGTTGGGTATGTTGTTGCCTCTGCTACTTGGATATATGTCACCGAGAAAGATATACAGCATCAGGATCCAGACAGTACCACTGAATATCTGTTCAGATTGTCATAGTACTGTCTGGATAGTAATGTAACCAACAAGACACTTCCAAAGACGCAGGGGAGGTGATGAATATCAAATCACAAGGTTTATTCATACAGTACAAAGACGCGACACTGCACCGTGTTTCGGCAAAGTGCCTGCTTCAGGAGTCTAAAAGCAAAAGGGTCCTTTTGCTAAGGTTTGCTGAAAAATGGCCTGCACTAGTGTAGGGCGTGTTTTGAACGTGTACAGATCCATTTTTCAGCGCTCCTGTAAAAAATGCCTTTTTTTGGCTGAAAATGGACATGCGGCAAAATGAAAATTTGCATGCAACCATTTTGGGTTTGAGACCTTACCGCCACCCATTCACTTAGCGGTAAGCTCTCACGTGTTAACCGAGAGGTAATTGTCAATGCGCATACAATGTCGATTACTGCATGGTTAGTGCTGCATGCCAGAAAATAAAATATATTTTCCGGTGCTCATAGTGGACACACAAAAAAAATGAAATTACTGCCCGGGCCACACGGTAGCTGGGTGGTAAATTCCAAATTTTCACGTGTTGGGCGCACATAGGCGCCTACGCGGCTTAGTAAAAGGGCCCCAAAGAAAATAAGCATATTATAGAATGTAAATTTAAAAAACAATGAATCACATACAAAAAGACCATCAAAGTTCTACCATAAATAAATTATTTTTGTGCTTTCCTTTTTTTTTTTTATCTTTCTTTACCTACTTTTGTTATCCTTTCTCACTTCCTTCTAGTTTTCTTCCTGGTCTTCTAATTTTTAAGAGCTGTACAATAATTATGTTTTATATATTTACTAGTAAAAGAGGCCCATTTCCAACAGAAAGGAAATGGGCATTAGCAAGGTTCCAGGGCCCCCTCCCTACCTCCCTCCCTCCCTCTGTCCTCCGAGTTCCCAGCCCCCTCCCCTCCGAGTTCCATGCCCCTACCTACTACTACTACTACTACTACTTAACATTTCTAGAGCGCTACTAGGGTTACGCAGCGCTGTACAATTTAACAAACCTGCCTCCCTCCCTCCGAGTTCCACACCCCCCTACCTGCCTCCCTCCCTCTCCTCCTAGTTCCAGGCACTCCTCCCCTTCGAGTTCCAGGACCAGCCCCTCCTCCTTCCCCTCCCCCTCCTCCTCCGCCGCCCCTCCCCCTCCTCCCCCCTCCTCAGAGGCTGTCAGTCCCCGAAGTGAAGAGTGGTTGGGGCAGTTTAAGTCCTTCTCTCCCGCACAGAGAGGGATCAGGACAGGACAAAGGGATCTGTCAGCCCGGGGAGGCAAGCGAGAGAAGGGCGGTAGTGTGCTGCAGACGCAGTCATTTGATCCCCCCCCCCCCCCCCCCAGCAGCTTCAGTCCTCTCATCTCCCCGAGGGAAAGTTGAGCAGGAGAATCTCTGGAGAGGCAGCGGGGGAGGAATCACCCGAGACCAGCAGCCGAGGCGGAGCCCGATGAACTGACAGGATCCAGCACTGTTCCCAGAGGCCCCGGCCCGGCGAGAGCCTGCCACGGAGCGCGCACGCGCCTGCAACTCCGCAGGCATGCGTCAGCTCTGTACCTGGTATTACCGGCGCCAGGCGCACAGTCTGATCCAGAACTATTACTACTTATAATTTCTATAGCGCTACTAGACGTACACAACACTGTACACTGGACATAAAGAGACAGTCCCTGCTTGACAGAGCTTACAATCTAATTAGGACAGACAAACAGGACAAATAAGAGATAAGGGAATTACTAATGTGGGAATGACAAAACATGGGTACTGAACAAGTGAGTAATTGTTAGGCGTTAAAAGCAGCATCAAAAAGGTGGGCTTTTAGCCTAGATTTGAAGACGGCCAGAGATGGAGCTTGACATACCGGCTCAGGAAGTCTATTCCAGGCATATGGTTTTGCAAGATAAAAAGAACGGAGTCTGGAGTTAGGGGTGGAGGAGAAGGGTGCAGATAAGAGAGATTTACCCAGTGAATGGAATTCCCGGGGGAAGAGTGTAGGGAGAGATGAGAGTGGAGAGGTACTGAGGAGCTCTTTCACTCTGCCTCTCTCTCCAACCCCTTCCCCAGACACTGTTTCTTCCCTCCCTCCCCTCCTCTCCTGCAGCATCAGCAATTTCTGCTCCTCAAGTCCCTACATGGTACTACTACTTATCACTTCTATAGCGCTACAAGGCATACGCAGCGCTGTACACCATACATGAAAAGACAGTCCCTGCTCAAAGAGCTCACAATCTAAATATGGAATGTTGCTAGTGGAATAGCAACATTCCATGTAGAATAGTAGCAACAGAATCTCCAATAGTAGCAACATTCCATGTAGAATCTCAAGTAACAGCAACATTCCAGAATCTCAAATAGTAACAACATTCCATGTTCCACTGCACTAACCACTAGGCTACTCCTCCACTAACAACATTCCATGCAGAAGCCTGCTCTTGCAGATCAGCAATGTGGCTGCGCAGGCTTCTGTTTCTGTGAGTCTGATGTCCTGCAGGACGTCAGACTCACAGAAACAGAAGCCTGCGCGGCCGTGTTGCTGGTCTGCAAGGGCAGGCTTCTACATTACTACTACTACTACTTATCACTTCCATAGTGCTACAAGGCATACGCAGCGCTGTACACCATACATGAAAAGACAGTCCCTGCTCAAAGAGCTTACAATCTAAATACATCCCACCCACTTCTATGGAGCTCCTCTTCCATACCAACTTGCTACATCCTGCCGTGCCTGTCCCTCACTGGCAAGGTGTACATATGTCCTAATATGTTTGCATGCTCTTTCATGCCCACAATGCTCTATTTCCTATAAAAGTTTATAAATGTGACTGCAAGCTTAACAGTTTTCTCTGCAGTATTAATAAGACTTTCATAATGCTCCTGTATACCTGGCCTCTGAGGAACTTAACAAACCAAATTATTTCATATGTAAATTTATCTTTCATGCAGGCAGTAAAAGCACGGCGAAGCAATTTGTGTTTCATGCTTGGATTTAATCATGACTCCATCTGCATGAAAAGAGGAAAAAAATTCTGATGCTTATTCTGTTTAACTCTGGATATTATTAATTTAGCATGCCGTAAGCCTGATTTATAAAAGGCTTACTCCAGTTCTGTACCTAGAGTAAAAGCTTTGTTAAATATGGCTTAATGAGACTCAGAGTATCCTAAGATTTCACAAACAATGCCCTCAATCAAGTAAAAAAAAATAAAAATATATATATATAGCTAAAAAGTGACATGAATGCAAATGAGATAGTTCTCTGCAGGACTCAGACTGGGATGGCATATGCTTACTCATTGCACTGACACTTTTCTTACCCCCCCCCCCCCCCCCCCCACAGGCTGAGGATCCGTAATTTCTGAAAATGACTGAAAACTAACCAATTCAATAAGGCATACCACAAAGATCCATCCTAAATACCAGTAACAAAATTTATACCAGAACTACACAAAACGTAACTCTTTATTCCTGATTGTTCAAGTCTAATCTACTACGATTGAAGTTTTATCCAATTACCTTTTATTTCTTATTACGAAAATGAACTTTATTTATTTGACTACCCAATTCCACTCTGTCACCTCCATATTTTAACTATGTATTTCTCTTTTCCGGAATTGGTGATCACCATTACAGAACAATTGTAAGCCACACTGAGCCTGCAAATAGGTGGGAAAATGTGGGATACAAATGCTATAAATAAATAAATATAAGAACCTGATCTTAACATGCAGTTAGGAAAGGAGAGGAGTCTTGGATTTAGCTCATGACATTTTCAGTTGTAGCTCAAGGTGCGTTACACTCAGATATAATAGGAATTTTCCTGTCCCCAGAGAACTCCCAATGTAAGAGACCATTTTACTAAAGCTTAGCTTACACTAAGGGCTCCCTTTACTAAGTGGCAGTAAGCCCAATGCGAGCTTACTGCTCGCTATACTGGAAGTACCCCCAGCGGTACTTCCCACCCCTAGCGTGCTGTAACTTCCGGCGCTACAAAAATGTATTTATTTTTGTAGCACTGCAGTGTACCTGGCGGTAATTGGGCAGTGCGGTGTGCTGCCCGGTTAATGCGGGAGCCCTTACCGCCACCTCAGTGGGTGGCAGTAAGGGCTGCCCCCCCAAAAGCCGTACGCCCGACCATTTCCTGTAGGAAAGCGAGACTTCCCTTTTACCAACTGCGGTAAAAGAGGGCCTCGATGCGCATGTAAAACATGCACCGATGCCAGCCCCCTTTTTCTGCAGCTTGGTAAAAGGGGCCCTAAATGCCGAGAAGCCCATTTTACCCTAAATTCTATATATGGCACTTAGCATTATGCGCTATTTCTGTGCTGATTTTTCAGTGTGCAACAGCATTATCACAGAAGGAAGGCACTCGCATGGCCCACGTGGAACTACAATTACACGCCCAGTTATAGAATAGCACCAAAGTGTTTCTTCACAGATCTGATGGGAGGAACATTAGCGAGTCAGGGGCATTCTCTTAAAATGCCTGTAGTGTTATAGAATTCGGGGGATCTGTACCCAACTTGCGTGCCAGGATTTACACCTGGTTTCAATTGGTGTAAATACTCATGCCCAAAACGCACTATTCTACAAAGGGCACCCATACCGTAGGGCCCTTTATAGAATGCTTTTCTGTGCCAACTTTTCAGCACAATTTATAGAATATGTGTAGTGCCCGTTCCTGTGACTAAAATTTAGGCGCAACCATTTACGCCAACTAAAACCTGGTGTAAATGCCTGTGTAAATTCGCGGATCGGGCATATTCTATAACAGTGTGCGTAATTTTTTGGAATGCCCATGACCTTCTCATGCCCCTCCCATGGCCACACCCCCATTTGAGGTTCGTGCGTTAGAATTTGCATGTACCATTTTCAGAATACGCTTTAAAGGCTGCGGGGTTTACTAAGGTGCGCTAGCGTTTTTAGCACGTGCTAATATTTAGGGGATGCTAAACATTAAGAGATGTCCATAGGTAGGGTTACCATATGGCTCCAGAAAAAGGAGGACAGATTGAGCCAGCCGGGTTTTACTTCCATTGCTTTCCATTGAATCCGTCCTCCTTTTTCTGGAGCCATATGGTAACCCTATCCATAGGAATATATGGACATCTCTAATGTTTAACGCGCCCTAAATATTAGTGCGTGCTAAAAACGCTAGTGCACTTTAGTAAAAGACTTCCTAAATTCTAATACTGCCAATTAGTGCCGATAATTATTTGTTAGTGGCCAGTTATTGGTGTTGATTGTCTTGTTAACTAATTCAATTGTATATTCTACTTTAGGTTATATCAACAGGCACTTGCAAGGAAAACTAAGAATGGTACGCCAAGAGTAACAAAGGCCAGCTTTACGATCTTGGTACTCATTGGCAGGACTGGGAAGTGGTATTGTGAAGTACCTTCCTGGAGATATGAGAGCAGGGGCAGGGGATGAAGGAAGAGCACTCAAAAGTGGAGGACTAGTCTGAAGGTTAGAGCAGCAGATGAGAACCAGGGAAGCCAGGGTTCCAATCCCACTGATAGCCCTTGTGATCTTGGGCTCCATCGCTTCAGACACAAACTCAGATTGTGAGCTCTCAGGATCAGTGGCATAGCCACGGGTGGACTTGGAATCTCCTAACTTTGGGCTCAGGCACCCTTCAAGATTGCAGCATTAGATGAGTGGA
Source organism: Microcaecilia unicolor (assembly GCF_901765095.1). NCBI lineage: Eukaryota > Metazoa > Chordata > Amphibia > Gymnophiona > Siphonopidae > Microcaecilia > Microcaecilia unicolor. The sequence goes on from NC_044031.1 coordinate 746,434,543, forward strand.
TGGCGGGGATGCGCAGAAATGCCAGTATCTGTGGCTGATTCACCCCTCCATCTTCCTCAGTGCTGAGGCAGCACAGGCAAGGGCTCCGCCAGCAAATCTCTTCAGCTGGCAATACTTGGGCGTCCCGAGTATCCCCACCAGCAATAATATAAGTGGAGGGGGGCAAAATGGAGTAAACTGGGGGAGAGAAGAGCTGAGACAATATGCTTGGTCTCCACCAAGTCCACCCTTGGGTCTCCCCAAAATTGGACTTCTGGCTACACCCCCCTGCTCAGGGGACGGAGAAATACCTGTTGTACCTGAATATAACTCACATTGAGCTACTACTGAAAAGGTGCGAGCTAAATACCAATCCCCTTTCCTTTTAATAGTCGCTTGGGTTCATAGCCCTAGAGGAAGCAGAAGTGGGGCAGTATTTGGATCCTTCAATATCTGGGGTCTATGTTGTCTACGCCTAAATCTGAGTTTGAGTAGACATAGAGGAGGCACTTCTAAAATCGGAAGCCTCCAGTGTGTGATAGGAGCATATTCTTTACCGAATGCTAACGCAACTGGGTACTTGCACACCTAACATTTAGGTGCTCACACTTATGGCAGCCTTTGAACTGGCGTATCTGCATATCTAAGTGTGGCAGGTACCTAAGTGGAAGTTCTGCCTATGCTCCGCCCCTGTGTACACCCTCCCCCCCTGCAAAACGTGCTATCTAAGCTAAACGGGTATTTATAGAATAGCATTTAGGCACCATGTTAGTATTATAAACATTTGTGCATGGAATGAGCATGTAAATGTGAATGTCTAGGTTATAGAATTGCCCTGAAAATAAGGGGAAAACCTTAGGGGACAAGTCTATAACTTGATGCCAAAATGTAGAAGCCATAATGGGGCACGCTTAGTGCCAGTTTTATAACAGCTATTAGGCATGGGAGCGTGACTTTTCGGCCCTGCTGTTTGGATGCCGCCATTTTGGCATCCATGACTTTTGAGTACTGCCGTATTAGCACTGGAATTTTGGGCACCCAAATGGGCAGCGTCTAAAAGTCCTGTACCTTCCCTCTCCTGCATTGACCGTGGACTAAGCCAGGGGCCTTCTGGTCCAGCAGAGAAACAGTGCTGCGAGGCAGATCAGTCCTCGGAGCATAAGGGAGATCATAGCTGCCCCAGGTGGTGCCTGTGAGAGAGGACGGAAGTGGCAGCACTACCTCCCTCACAGGCACTGCCTGGGGCAGCTGTGATCTCCCTTATGCTCCGAGGACTGCTGCTGTAAGGGAGATCATAGCACACCCCAGGCAGTACCATCCTCTCTCACAGGCACCACCTGAGGAACCTAAGATATGCTCTGAGGACCACCCTGCCCACAGCGCTGGCCCAGACGTCCCTCGGTTCAGATCGTGGCCAGTGTAGGGGAGGGGGATAACTTTTAGACACCTCTAATTTTGATGCCCAAAAGCCCAGCCCTATACCGTGGCACCCAAATATCAGGGCCCAAAAATTCTACTTCACTTAGGTACATCTAAGTCATTATAGAATATAAATGCAAAGCTTTGTTGGTGTGCTAAAAGTTAGGGGCACCCACTTACAGCTGGTCAATGGCGGTTGTAAGTTGGCATGCCTACGTGTACCATGCAGTCCGTATAACTGATAGTATTCTATAACTTGTGCGTATCACTTGGTGACACGACAATGACCCACCCATTCTCCACCCACGTGTGCCCCCCCCCCCCCCCCCCCACTTGGAGTTATGTGCTAAGCAATTTTAGTGCATACTTTCAGAATAGTGTCTAGCACTTCTGGGTGTACTTGCCAATGGAATTGATAATAATGAACCTGTCCGGGGCTAACTGAACCAAAGTTTCTGAGGCAGTGGCGATCCTAGGGTGGCTGACACCCGGGGTGGAACGCCGATGAGCACCCCCTGGGTGCAGCGCGACCCCCCCCCCCCCCCCCACCTCCGGTGAAAGGACACTTCCCCCGTTGAAACGACGGACACCTCTCCCCGGCGAAATGACCCCCCCCCCCCCCCCCCCGGGTGCATCTTTACCTGCTGGGGGGTGCCGCGCGCCTGTCGGCTTCGCTCGTTCCCTGCTCCCTCTGCCCTGGAACAGGAAGTAACCCATTCCGGGGCAGAGGGAGCAGGGAACGAGCGTTGCCGACAGACGCACGGCAGCCCCCCCAGCGGCGTGCACCCAGGGCGGACCTCCCCCACTGCCCCCCCTTGGTACGCCACTGTCCTGAGGCCTAAAGCTGCCTGCTTTTAAAATCCTGTCAATTGTCTGGCCCACAAATAAGTTTCTGACAAGCTGGCTTTTGCAGCTTGCAGAAAGTGGAGGTGTTTCAGTTAGGGGCGTTGGACAGAATGTGGAAAGAGGGTTTTTGTAGCCATCTGCACCTGCAGCCATGTGATAAGAGATGGCTAATGAAATGGAACATGAAGCAAGGGAATAAACATTATTATCTTGGCCTATACCACCCAAACATCTTGATTAGTTTTAGAAGAAAAGGAGAACAAGAAAGAGGCGGGTTCAGTGACGTATCCCTCAGGGGCGTAGCCACGGGTAGGCCTGGACGGGCCCAGGCCCAGCCACTTTTGCTCCAGGCCCGCCCAACCTCTTCTGCCCGCTCTCCCCATCCGCATGGTCTGCTCACTTTTACTGCCCTGAAGCGCCATTCTCCCTCCAGCAGCACCGGCGATTCCCATAGCCAGCCTTCTGCCAGCGCGTGCGTCGTCGGGGCCTCTTCTCAGGCACGTCCCGCCTACTCTGCAACTTCCTGCGTCCCACCTTTGCGGAAAACAGGAAGTTGCAGAGTAGGCGGGACGCGCCTGAGAAGAGGCTCCGATGACGCGCGCTGGCAGAAGGCTGGCTATGGGAATCGCCGGAGCTGGAGGGAGAACGGCGCTTCAGGTCAGTAAAAATGACCAGAACTGACCGTGTGCAGGGGGGCTGTCGCGGGGGGGGGGGGGGGGGGGTAGTGGATGGAGAGGAAATGCGAGGCCTGTGCCCACACAGTCCACCTCCAGGCCCATCTAAAAATTAAACTCTGGCTACGCTACTGGTATCCCTCATAGACCCAATGTTAAGTTTTCCATATATAAGTTAATGTATATCCCATTTCTGTGGAGAAGTACTGTGATACTGCACATGTCTGCGTCCTCTACTCTCCCATGAGAAAAGCCTCATATACTCTGCTAATAGTGACTGTCTATTTTTATTATCTTGGTAAGTGAATAAAAGCTCAATATTTTCTCATCTTCTTGTGGCTTGCATTTTGTTTCTACTTAACTACTGGAGTGCGTGGAGTATTCCTCTGGGTTGGGAAGAAAGAAAGAAATAAAACAGAATGCATAATGGAATGGAGGAGTGACCTAGTGGTTAGAGCACCGGCCTTATAATCCAGAGGTGGCCGGTTCAAACCCCACTGCTGCTCCTTGTGATCTTGGGCAAGTCACTTAACCCTCCATTTCCTCAGGTACAAACTTAGATTGTGAGCCCTCCTGGGACAGAGAAATATCCAGAGTGACCGAATGTAACTCATCTTGAGCTACTACTGAAAAAGGTGTGAGCAAAGTCTAAATAAATGAATTATTGGCACCAATAACGCATGTAACTGCCAGTATTCTCTAACCTATGCGTATATACAGAGCCTAACTGATAAAGAAAAAAAAGACCTTGGAAGTTCATGAAACACTGAATTTATCGCTGTATTGTTCCATACTTAGGGCTCCTTTTACAAAGCCGCACTAGTGATTCTGGAGCAGCAAATGCGACAAAGCCCATTCAATTCCTATGGCTTTTGATGCATTTGCCACGGCGGAATCGCTAGCATGGCTTTGTTAAAGGAGCCCTTAAACTTCACTCTCACCCATCCCTTAATGAAGAGCAAATAGTGTACAATGTGATCAAATTTTGTGTCAATTTTGTAACAACAAGTTGCCAGAGGATGTGGTAATTAGTGCATCTGATTTTTAAAAAGGTGTGGACATGTTCCTGGAGGAAAAGTCCATGTCCTGTTATTGAGATGGACATGGGGGAAGCCACTGCTTGCCCTGGGATTGGTAGCGTGGAATGGTGGTATTATGTTTCTGCCAAGGTACTTGTGACCTGGATTGGCCGCTGCTGGAAGCAGGATACTGGGCTGGATGGACCATTGGTCTGACCCAGTATGGCTGTTCTTATGTACTGTTCTCAATGATTCCTATTCTCAATACTACTGCAAATTGTACAACCCCTAATCTTCTGGTAGAAACAAACCAAAAATCAAAAATGAGCACTTATCTTATCAACTTATTCAAAAAAGTCCCTACGGGGCCAGTGTTTCACCCATTGGGCTTCTTCAAGGGATATCTTTAAGTGCTCAACACCATGTCTTCCGTGACAAACTTCTCTGTATTGTTTACACTCAAACATTAGGCATCAACTTATCGAATTGCCTTCTTAGTAAATTGGCCTGTAGATTCTCTGAAATCATGAAAAACAGAAGAAATAGTACAAGTATAAGTACAGTGTCTCTACTTCTACTTGTTACACTCCAACCAGAGATTATGCCTTTACATGCTGAGGATTTTCTTCTCTTATTTACATAGTAACATAGTAGATGACGGCAGAAAAAGACCTGCACGGTCCATCCAGTCTGCCCAAGATAAACTCATGTGTATACCTTACCTTGATTTGTACATGTCTTTCTCAGGGCACAGACCGTATAAGTCTGCCCAGCAGTTTTTCCTGCCTCCCAACCACCTGTCCCGCCTTCCATCTCTGGCTCCGGCACAGACTGTATAAAAGTCTGCCCTCCCCTATCCTCGCCTCCCAACCACCACCCCTCTTCCCCCCACCTGCTCTGCCACCCAATTGTAGCTAAGCTTCTGAGGATCCATTCCTTCTGCACAGGATTCCTTTATGCACATCCCACGCATGTTTGAATTCCGTTACCGTTTTCATCGCCACCACCTCCCGCGGGAGGGCATTCCAAGCATCCACCACCCTTTCCGTGAAAAAATACTTCCTGACATCTTTCCTGAGTCTGCCCCCCTTCAATCTCATTTCATGTCCTCTCGTTCTACTGCCTTCCCATCTCCGGAAAAGATTCGTTTGCGGATTAATACCTTTCAAATATTTGAACGTCTGTATCATATCACCCCTGTTCCTCCTTTCCTCCAGGGTATACATGTTCAGGTCAGCAAGTCTCTCTTCATACGTTTTGGAACGCAAATCCCATACCATCCTCGTAGCTTTTCTTTGCACTGCTTCCATTTTTTTGACATCCTTCGCAAGGTACGGCCTCCAAAACTGAACACAGTACTCCAGGTGGGGCCTCACCAACGTCTTATACAGAGGCATTAAAACCTCCCTTCTTCTGCTGGTCACACCTCTCCCTATACAGCCTAGCAATCTTCTAGCTACGGCCACCGCCTTGTCACACTGTTTCGTCGCCTTCAGGTCCTCGGATACTATCACCCCAAGATCCCTCTCCCCGTCCATGCCAATCAGACTCTCCCCGCCTAACACATATGTCTCCCTTGGATTTCTACTCCCTAAGTGCATCACTTTGCATTTCTTCACATTGAATTTTAATTGCCAAACGTTAGACCATTCTTCTAGCTTCTTCAGATCTTTTTTCATGTTTTCCACTCCCTCCGGGGTGTCCACTCTGTTGCAAATCTTGGTGTCATCCGCAAAAAGGCAAACTTTACCTCGTAACCCTTCGGCAATGTCACTCACAAATATATTGAACAGAATCGGCCCCAGCACCGATCCCTGAGGCACTCCACTACTCACCTTTCCCTCCTCCGAGCAAACTCCATTCACCACCACCCTCTGGCGTCTGCCCGTCAACCAGTTCCTAATCCAGTTCACCACTTCGGGTCCTATCTTCAGCCCATCTAGTTTATTTAAGAGCCTCCTGTGGGGAACCGTGTCGAAAGCTTTGCTGAAATCTAAATAGATTACGTCCATAGCACGTCCTTGATTTAATTCTCCCGTCACCCAGTCAAAGAATTCAATGAGATTCGTTTGGCACGATTTCCCTTTGGTGAAACCATGTTGTCTCGGATCTTGCAACTTATTTGCTTCCAGGAAATTCACTATCCTTTCCTTCAGCATCGCTTCCATTACTTTACCAATAACCGAAGTGAGGCTTACCGGCCTGTAGTTTCCAGCCTCTTCCCTATCACCACTTTTGTGAAGAGGGACCACCTCCGCCGTTCTCCAGTCCCTCGGAACCTCTCCCGTCTCCAATGATTTATTAAACAAATCTTTAAGAGGACCTGCCAGAACCTCTCTGAGCTCCCTCAATATCCTGGGGTGGATCCCGTCCGGTCCCATGGCTTTGTCCACCTTTAGCTTTCCAAGTTGTTGATAAACACTCTCTTCTGTGAACGGTGCTCTATCCGCTCCATTCTCAGGTGTACTTTTGCCAGTCCCTAGCGGTCCTTCTCCAGGATTTTCTTCTGTGAAAACAGAGCAAAAGTATCTATTTAGCAAATTGGCTTTTTCTTCATCATTTTCTACATAGCGTTTTGTTGTATCTTTTAGTCTCACAATTCAGTTTTTAGTCTTTCTCCTTTCACTAATATACCTGAAGAAGTTTTTGTCTCCCCTTCTTACATTTCTAGCCATTTGTTCTTCCGCTTGCGCCTTCGCCAGACGTATCTCTCTCTTGGCTTCTTTCAGTTTCATCCGGTATTCCTCCCCGTGTTCCTGCTCTTGAGATTTTCTATATTTCTGGAACGCCAACTCTTTAGCCTTTATTTTCTCAGCCACTTGCTTGGAGAACCATATCGGTTTTCTTTTTCTTTTGCTATTTGCTATTTACTCTCTGTTGGATAATACCTTGCTGGTGTGATGTTCAAAATGGCTGTTGAATTGGTCATAATTAGCTAGGAGAATGTATAGCATCTGATGGGAAATCAGAGACACCTCTAGGTCTCTCAAGGTGAAGCTTTACAAAAGAATACAGCAGCACCGCGGGATGTGGCTATCAGGCAATGTTAACTCTGTGGGTGTGAGGAAGCAAAATGGGTTAGGAGGGACCTTCCATCTTCCAGGGCAGCAATTATCTTCCCATAAGTGTTTGGCCTGAAGTCGGTTTACTACTCCAATAAAAAGGAAAGGGGGTTTTTTTTAACGGAGGGGAAGGTACGTTTTGTGCTAGAAGAAGATGGATTTGCTAAGTTAGAGTATTGACAGCAGTTTTGTCTGAGCTATTGTACACGGTTTCTTGTATCGATCTTTGCACATTTATCCAAGGAATGAAAGAGCTGCTGTGTCAGAACACTGGATGTGCAAAAAGTTGCAAGACTACAGATAATCTCTGATAAGGTAAAGAGCTAATCGTGCACTCACTCTGCAAATTGAAGCTTCATGGTGTTAATGCTCCCATCGTGTTCTGATATGCATTTCCAGGATTTCTTCCCTGATGTGCTAGATCAGTGTTATACCTGTAACTCTGAAAAATCCAGTTTTAATTTTGTGGTCTTTGTATGATATAAAGCAGCTCTCACAGCTTCACAGTTACCAATCTGACATTTAGAATTTGGCTGTACAAGTATTAGTGAATTCTTATAGCTGATCACTGAGTCCCATTATAGATTTTCCTGAAATCCACAGCACTGTTCTATGGGATGCATGGGTGTAGTACTGATTCTCTAGAACACAGATCTTGTTTCCAATAGCAGTTCCACTCTGCAGTATCCCAGGCAACAAGGCCCTTTTCAATGTAATCCAGGCTTTTGGTTTGATAAATTCCAGACTGTATCTGCTAGGGAACAGTCTCTCAGTAATTACAGTCCCAGTGGCCCCATTGCTCAGCAACAAATATAACAAATGGTTAAGTCCTTTCCAGTTAGGCTTCAACCTGATTTGCTTCCAGACTTTTCCAATTGCCTTAAGCTTGTAACATAAGTACATAAGTATTGCCATACTGGGAAAGACCAAAGGTCCATTGAGCCCAGCATCCTGTTTCCAACAGTGGCCAATCCAGGTCACAAATACCCGGCAAGATCCCCAAAATGTACAAAACATTTTATACTGCTTATCCCAGAAATAGTGGATTTTCCCCAAGTCTATGGACTTTTTCTTTTCCAAAATGCCAGCAATTACTGTACTCTGGGGCAGTTTATTCAGCCCCTGTTTGATTACAGGGGCTGAACAAACCAATCTCAGGCCCTACCCCCAAACTTTCTAGTTGCGATGTTGTGTTGGGCAAAATATTGGTGTGCCCCACCCCATTCCGCTGCCTGTGGCTGTCCTCCTTTACCACAGTTAGGATGGTTTTGTGTCATCCAAGGTAACTCCTAAATGGTCCTAAATCCCCACCCTCTGCCTCCTCCCTCCAATGGCCTAGGCTCCCTTTCCATAATGTATTCACTTTCTCCACAAAGTAACAAAAGAGAGGGTAAAACAGCATGCAAGCATAAACAGAAACAGAGAAAAGCAACACTGAGCCTTCAGGATGGAGATAAATGTAGTCCTTTTTATTCTGAACATGACCCGACATGGGTCGTGTTTCGGTGTACAAACGCCTGCCTCAGGGGTCTAACACACAAAAAAATATTTTATTTATTTATTTAACACATTTATATCCCACATTTTCCCACTTAGTTGCAGGCTCAATGTGGCTTACACAATACTGTACAGGTAGGCTCCGGTTCAATAATACAAATACATAGTACACTAGTAAGCATGTAAGAAACATAAGTATAAAACAACAAAGAAATAAAGAGGGGGTGGTGACAGAAGTATAGTATGGTCTATATTTTGCTGTGTCGCAGGAAGTAGGAAGTTAATTTGGGTCAGGGGGGTAGGCCTTCTTAAACAAGTTGGTTTAAATACAATAATAAGTCATTGTCAATAAAAACAAACATTACATACATATATAAAATGTTTGTAAATATATTCAAAAATGTATTATATATATGTAATGTTTGTTTTTATTGACAGTGACTTATGGTTATTGTATTTATATGGTTTTTTTCCGTTAGACCCCTGAGACAGGCATTTGTACGCCGAAACATGGCCCGTGTTGGGTCATTTTCAGAATAAAAAGGACTACATTTATCTCCATCCTGAAGGCCCAGTATTGCTTTTTTCCTGTTTCACTTTCTCCACAGCATTTTCCTTATGGGAACACCCATCTGTAGGGGTAGGAGAGTTATTCAGTGTCTATGCAGCCTTTACCTCTTGGCTGAGACATCAAGCAGAATAAAATTGTGATGATGGGTCTTTGAACACCTTTCTCTTGAGAAATGAGCTGGAGCCACCATCCCAGTGCTAACCAATCCCTCTAGTTTCCCTTTCTCAAAATCTTTGAATGCAAAGTAAAACCTAAAATATTTAAGACCTGTTTAATGAAGAGTTTGTAATTAAGATCAGCAACAGTCAAATTCTGCACCTTTCAGGCTGCTAACTGCCTGGCTTTCATTAGCTGTAATGAAGAAATTCTGATTTATAAGGGGAGAGCCATTATAATCCAGAGAGATAAATAATTCAGAGCTTAGAGTTTATGCCTTTCCAAGAACATTGGCCGAACTCTCAAAATAAGTCCGCCACAGTTATTATGGACACCAAGAGATAAGTTTTAAAAAAAAACAGCGTTCTTAGAAAATTCAGTTGTAGACATCTCAGATTATCACTGAAAATGCTTCTAAACTTAGGGGCCCTTTTACTAAGCTGTGGTAAAAAGGGCCTCGTGCCAGCAGCGGGGGCTGTTTTTGCCATGCGCTGAGGCCTTTTTTACTGAAGCAGGTAAAAAGGCCCAAAAAACCCACATGACCATACGGTATTATTGCTCTTACCGCATGGCCATGCATGTGTGTGTGTGTGGGGGGGGGGGGGGGGGGAGCACTTACCACTGCCTGATTACCACTGGGTAGGGTTACCATACGGCTCCAGAAAAAGGAGGACACATTGATCCAGTCCAGGATTTGCTTCCATTGAAAGCAATGGAAGTAAAACCCGGACTGGCTCAATCTGTCCTCCTTTTTCTGGAGCCATATTTATTTATTTGTTACATTTGTATCCCACATTTTCCCCACATATTTGTAGGTTCAATGTGGCTTACATCGGACCGGAGGGCTCCGGCTCCGGTGAGAACAAATACAAAGTGATGTCAGGTCACATGTTATACAATGAAACTTACTAGCAAGGGAGCCCTTTTACAAAACTATGCTGGAATCTGAATCCACCCAAGTTTTGCCCCTGCCTTGGGATTGGTAGTATGGAATCTTGCAACTCTTTGAGATTCTGGAATCTTGCTACTCTTCAGGATTCTGGAATCTTGCTGCTCTTTGAGGTTCTGTGTGGAATCTTGCTACTCTTCGGGATTCCGGAATCTTGCTGCTCTTTGGGATTCTCCCAGGTACTTGTGACCTGCACTGGCCACTGCTGGAAGCAGGATACTATGCTAGATGGACCATTAGTCTGACCCAGTATGGCTATTCTTATGTTCGTATGGACTGTTCCAGTGGTATCTGCATAGTAATGTGACAGTCTGTAGTGATTTTCAGCGACATTGTCTGGATAGCAGGTGCTACTCCAAATAAACACTATTAAATATTGCATGCTATCTCTCCCCCACCTCAAATAATGAAAAAGGATAGTGTATGTCAGGCACTCTAAATTTGATTGACAACTGTACTCAGAGCTATAAGAAGACATTTAACCCTGCAGGGAGGAATGCTCATGAGATGCCATCTGATTGTAAAATGACTTCAAAATTGCCCTGTCTCAGAGAAGCATGCACAATAGGTATCACACTTGTCTCACTCTTGTAACAACACTGGCCAGACCAAAATATCTCCTCATGGATCAGTTGGAAATATAGAAATAAATCCAATTGATTTTGGTTTTATATGCATAGCACTGAGGAGAGAGAGAGAGAGAGCACATCCATTCATCTATGATTGGTATGATTGGTATCGTGCTTTCAGGATATACAGTTGGTCAATTTCAGTTTCATAAGACATTCTTGGTAGAGATTTGAACATGAGCTAGCAGGCTCTATAGACAGTTTAAGAGGACAGTCCTTGAAACAGCCCTATGGGTGAACATAGTAACATAGTAAATGACAGCAGATAAAGAACTGTACAGTCCATCCAGTCTGCCCAACAAGATAAACTCATTTTACAAGGTATGTGATACTTTATATGTGTACCCGAGTTTGATTTGTCCCTGCCTTTCTCAGGGCACAGACCGTAGAAGTCTGCCCAGCACTGTTCTTGTACTAAGTTCTGAAGCTACCATCGAAGCCCCTAAAAATTTACATTCCAGCCCATCCCTATCAATTCAGTCATGATCAGGGCATAGACTGTAGAAGTCTACCCAGCTTCCATTTTGTTTCCCAATTACCGACGTCACCACTCAATCTCCGCTAAGATGTCGCAGAACCATTCCTTCTGAACAGGATTCCATTGTGTTTATCCCACACATGTTTGAATTCCATTACTGTTTCCATCTGCACCACCTCCCGTGGGAGGGCATTCCACATATCCACTACCCTCTCCGTGAAAAAATACTTCCTGACATTAGTCCTGTGTGTGCCCCCTTCAACCTCAATTCATGTCCTCTAGTTCTACCGCCTTCCCATCTCCGGAAAAGGTTCATTTGCGGATTAATACTTTTCAGATATTTGAATGTCTGTATCATGTCACCCCTGTTTCTCCTTTCCTCCAAGGTATACATGTTCAGGTCAGCAAGTCTCTCCTCGTACAGTTTGCAACGCAAATCCCATACCATTTTTATAGCTTTTCTTTGCACCGCTTCCAGTCTTTTTACATCTTTAGCAAGATACGGCCTCCAGAACTGAACACAATATTCCAAGTGGGGCCTCACCAACAACTTGTAGAGGGGCATCAACACCTCCTTTCTTCTGCTGGTTATGCCCCTCTCTATGCAACCTAGCATCCTTCTGGCCACGGCTGTCGCCTTGTCGCATTTTTTCTTCACCTTCAGATCCTCAGACACCAACACCCCAAGGTCTCTCTCCTGAGTCGAGCTTACTAATCTCTCCCCTCCTATTCGGTATCTCTCTTTCGGGTTTCTGCACCCCAAGTGCATCACTCTATACTTCTTGGCATTCATTTTAATTGCCAGACCCTCGACCATTCTTCTAAGGTTCGGAGATCCCTTCTTATCATTTCTACTCCCTCCAGGGTATCCACTCTATTGGCTATTTTCGTGTCATCCGCAAAAAGGCACACCTTTCCTTCCAACCCTTCAGCAATATCTCCCACAAATATATTAAACAGAATAGGCCCCAGCACCGACCCCTGAGGAACTCCACTGCTCACCTTCCTTTCCTCTGAGCGGATTCCATTAACCACCACCCTCTGCCACCTGTCGGTCAACCAGTTTCCTATCCAGTTCACCACTTTCTGTCCTAAGTTCAACCCTTTCAGCTTATTCACGAGTCTTCTGTGGGGGACCATATCAAAGGCTTTGCTGAAGTCCAAGTAGATTACATCTAGTGCACGTCCCTCATCCAGTTCTTGGTCACCCAGTCAAAGAAGTCAATAAAATTCATTTGGCAGGATTTTCCTTTGGTAAAGCCATGTTGCCTTGGGTCCTGTAACACTTCGACTTCTAGAAAGTTAACTATTTTTGTTACATTTGTACCCTGCGCTTTCCCACTCATGGCAGGCTCAATGTGCCTTACATGGGGCAATGGAGGGTTAAGTGACTTGCCCAGAGTCACAAGGAGCTGCCTGTGCCTGCAGTGGGAATCGGTTCCTCTGTTCCCCAGGACCAAAGTCCACCACCCTAACCACTAGGCCACTCCTCCACTGTTGGTGCTATTTGAGATTCTACATGGAATGTTGCTACATTCCATGTAGAAGTCGGCCCTTGCAGATCACCAATGTGGCCACCAGGCTTCTGCTTCTGTGAGTCTGACATCTGCACGTACGTGCAGGACGTCAGACTCACAGAAACAGAAGCCTGCGCAGCCTTCTACATGGAATGTTGCTAGTGGAATAGCAACATTCCATGTAGAATCTCCAATAGTAGCAACATTCCATGTAGAATCTCCAATACTATTTATTTTATTTTTGTTACATTTGTACCCTGCACTTTCCCACTCATGGCAGGCTCAATGCAGCTTACATGGGGCAATGGAGGGTTAAGTGACTTGCCCAGAGTCACAAGGAGCTGCCTGTGCCTGAAGTGGGAATCAAACTCAGTTCCCCAGGACCAAACTCCACCACCCTAGCCACTAGGCCACTCCTTTCTTTCAGCAGCGACTCCATTATTTTTGAAACATGATCGTGTCGAACGCTGGGTCCCCCACCTGACTGACATGATTATACTATTGAGATGAGTATAAAAGATTATAAGGAGTAATATGAATGCTACATGAGAAATATGGGTAAAACACTGTTTAAATTACATTAATTGGAAGATAAGATATGCAAAACTTTTTTTCTGAAATACTGATGAGGAGGTGGGTGCCGTAAATTCTCGCAGCTTAACATTTGCTAGCGTGTTGCACCACTGAGGGTTTCAGATTAAATAATTGAAACTGACCAACTGAAATTAGTGGTGAGTGGGATAATAATTGTGAATTCGACTGGCATCATCTCACAGAGAGTACTTTTTTGCCTTATATATTATATACTGGATATACAAAGCATTTTATAGATAGATCGAGACAAAGAGAGAGAATATCTATCCATCTATGATTGTTATGATTTGTTTCATGCATACTGGATATACATAGCAGGGGCGTAGCCAGACTTCAGCGGGAGGGGGGGGGGTCCAGAGCCCGGGGTGAGGGGGCACATTTTAACCCCCCCCCCCCCCCGCCATTTTTGACCCCCTCCGCCGCCAACGCTTTTTTTTTTTTGTTACATTTCTACCCCGCGCTTTCCCACTCATGGCAGGCTCAATGCGGCTTACATGGGGCAATGGAGGATTAAGTGACTTGCCCAGAGTCACAAGGAGCTGCCTGTGCCTGCAGTGGGAATCGGTTCCTCTGTTCCCCAGGACCAAAGTCCACCACCCTAACCACTAGGCCACTCCTCCACTGTTGGTGCTATTTGAGATTCTACATGGAATGTTGCTACATTCCATGTAGAAGTCGGCCCTTGCAAATCACCAATGTGGCCGCGCAGGCTTCTACATGGAATGTTGCTAGTGGAATAGCAACATTCCATGTAGAATCTCCAATAGTAGCAACATTCCATGTAGAAGTCGGCCCTTGCAGATCACGTGCAGGACGTCAGACTCACAGAAACAGAAGCCCGTGCAGCCTTCTACATGGAATGTTGCTAGTGGAATAGCAACATTCCATGTAGAATCTCCAATAGTAGCAACATTCCATGTAGAATCTCCAATAGTATCTATTTTATTTTTGTTATATTTGTACCCTGCGCTTTCCCACTCATGGCAGGCTCAATGCAGCTTACATGGGGCAATGGAGGGTTAAGTGACTTGCCCAGAGTCACAAGGAGCTGCCTGGGGCCTGAAGAGGGAATCGAACTCAGTTCCTCAGTTCCCCAGGACCAAAGTCCACCACCCTAACCACTAGGCCACTCCTCCACTTTTGACCCCTTCTTCCCCCTGCCGCCAACCCTCCCCCCCTCAGCGCCAACCCTTTCGGCCCCCTCTTCCCTCCGCTGCCGTCAGGTACCTTTGCTGGCGGGGGTCCCCAACCCCCGCCAGCTGAAGTCCTCTTCTCCGGCGCGGCCGCGTTGCTGATCTGCAAGGGCAGTCTTCTGTTTCTGTGAGTCTGCAGAAACAGAAACAGAAGCCTGCCCTTGCAGATCAACAACGCGGCCGCGCCAGAGAAGAGGACTTCAGCTGGCGGGGGTTAGGGACCCCCGCCAGCAAAGGTATCCGACAGCGGCGGCGGGGGAGGGTTGGCGGCGGGAGGGGGGTCAAAGGGGTTGGCGGCGGGGGAGGGGGGCAGGGCCAAATCTACGGGGGCCCATGCCCCCCCCCCGTAGCTACGCCCCTGATACATAGCACTGTGTAGACATATATGAATGGAATTTTGCAGCTTGGGACTAGCACTCACAGAGCCCCTGTGTGCATAAATATACATATTACTAGCACTTACACGCTTAAGTACGTGCTTTGCTATAACGGAGCAGGTAAGTTGTATATCATGTAAATGCAACATGGGCAGAACTTCCACTTCTGTGCATAACTTACAGAATACTGCAAGTTGCATGCATGTCTGCCACTTTTACATGCCCAGATCCATAACTGGTATGACTGTGGGTGTGTAAGTGTAACCTGTGCTGATACTGGGTTATGTTAGTTAGGTCCAATGGAATCCGGATGCCCAGATCCGGATGCTATACAATAGACTCAGGGCACCTACATGGAATTGCCCACTTATAGAATTTATTGAATAATCCTGACTTCCTGGAGCTTACAATCAAGTCGCGACAGACAGGATGAACAACCAAAACGCTTATCGGAGGCCTTCGGAAGGAAAGCAGGCCACAAATTAGGTTTATGGGAGGTGGGTTTAACTTGAAGAGAGCGAATTAGAGATAACAGAGGAGCAGGTTGTCATAACCGAATTTCAAGTTGGACTGCTGTTATAAACATGTTTTTTCCTTGTATTCGCTAGTCTAATTTTTGTTGGATTATTTGTAGTAAATAATTAGCAGATTTTAGTACACACAGCTTCAGCTTTAGAAATGTTAATTTCTTTCTTCATCTCTCTCTCATTCACCCCTGAATAATTCACTGCTGAGTCACTTTAAAGTTGAAGTAACAAAACATCTGTTTACTCACAGTTTGTAGTTAGATTATAATCAGACAGGCTTATATATACATATTACTATACATTTGTATTATCAGCTCCTTCCATGTGCTTAGATGGTAATGGATGCTCACACCACCATAGATCCTCTCAGGTTAGGAGAGATCATGAGCTCCATGTGCTCCATGTGCTGCATCTGCTGCATCTAACCCCCACAGGAAGTTGCATAGCTGTGTGACCTCTCTAAGTAATTCACATCAGAGGTCACAGAGTAATCACAGAGAAATAATAGGTGACAGGCAATGCATGTAAAATACAATACATTCCAACAAACCCCTTCTCATGCATAACTGTCATGCAATTATTTATTCATACAAAGTCCAAGCTTTATACGCAGATTCACAAAATGTTCTCTGGGTAACGGTTTGGTCATGATGTCAGCTGTCATCTCACTGGTGTGACAATAGTGTAGACTGATGACCCCTTCTTTCGCCAACTCTCGCACGTTGTGGTATTTCGTTGCGATGTGCTTGGTGCGTGACTGAACCTTGTCATTCTGTGACAGTCGGATGCAGCTCTGATTATCTTCCATTATCTGGATTGGTCTTTTTTCAGCTATTCCGAAATCCAGCAAAAGTTTTTCAATCCACATCAGTTCTCTGCACGCTTCCGATACGGCCACGTATTCAGCTTCTATAGAAGACAAACTCACAATACTTTGTTTATGACTGGCCCATGAAATGTGTACATTTCCATACATAAACACATATCCACTTGTGGATTTATAATCAGAATGATCCCCTGCCCAATCTGAATCACAGTAACATATTAGTTTTGGATTACTATTGGCTGAAATCTTTAATTTACAATCAATGGTACCCTTTAAATACCTTACCATCCTTTTAACTGCAGTCCAATCTGATTTGGTAGGTGAGCTGACCCTTCTGCTCAAAATTCCTACTGCATTTGCTATATCAGCCCTGTATGTGGTAGCTAGATATAAAAGCTTACCTATGGCTGATCTATATTGGATGTTATCTGGTAAAGGTTCTCTTACTGTTTCATCCTTCAGAAAATCAGTGATCATGGGAGTGCTTACAACTTGGGCATCTTGCATACCTAAACTTTCAATAAGCTCATTTATTTTCTGCTTCTGGCTTAGAAGATAAGAACCATCATTTTGTTTCTCAATTTCTATACCAAGATAGTATGACACATTTCCAAGTTCTTTTATCTCAACATTCTGGTTTAAACACTTTACAATGTCCTTGTACTCTTGCTCATTTTTGCTTGCAATGAGCAGATCATCAACAAAAGCTAAAATGTATGCATATTGTCCATTTGTGCACCTAGTGTACAAGCATTTATCTGCTTCACCTTGCTTAAATCCTAAATTTGTCAATATTTCATGCAATTTTTCATTCCAACATTCTGCACTTTGCTTTAATCCATAAAGACCTTTGTTTAATTTACACACTAGCTGTCTTTGTTTTGTATTTATGAAACCTGTTGGCTGTTCCATGTACAAGTCTTCAGTTATATCTCCGTGAAGAAACGCTGTTTTCACATCAATGTGTTTGACTTGCATGCCTTTTGAGACTGCAATGCTCAGAAGTGTTCTGATTGTCGTGTGTTTCACTACAGGTGCAAACACTTCATCAAAATCTTCTCCATATTTTTGAAGATATCCCTTTGCCACTAATCTGGCTTTATACCTTTCCACTTTTCCTTGTGCATTCCTTTTTAACTTGAATACCCATTTGCATCCTATAGCTTTCTTGCCAGGAGGTAATTTTGTAAGAATCCAAGTATTATTTTTATCCAATGCATCAATTTCTTCTTGTGCAGCTTTATGCCATTCAGCAGCTTCTTCTGCTGGCATTTTCTCAATCTCATCCCATGTTAAGGGCTCTTGAGCTTCTGCTGACTTTGTTAGGTAAGACAGTCTTGGGGGTGGAACACCTTTGTTTTCCCTGGATGAGCGTCTGACAACAGGTTGGTCTGACCTTTCCGCATCCTCTAAATCTGAGAGTTCTTCTCCAATTGATTCCCCTTCTCCAACTGTACTGTCTTCTTCAATGATCCTTTCTGTGTCTGCTTCCTCTGCCTGTTCCTCGTTAGATACAGATGAGTTGCTTTCAGACATCTGCCTTGGTATGGCATTTATATACACTGGCATGTCTATTATGGTTCTAGTTTCATATTCTGGATGATAAGGCTCATCTGGGATAATCCAGCCTTTATCAACCCTTTTGTTTTCATCAAAACATGTAACATGTCTTATGCCAACAATGCCAGTTTTCAGATTCAAAATTCTATATCCTTTGTGTCCTGGAGCATAGCCAACTAAAATGCCCCTTTCTGTTGTGGAATCCAGCTTATGCCTTCTTTGCTTTGGTATATGAGCATATGCTGTACTTCCAAATGTTCTTATGTGTGACAGGTTTGGCTTCCTACCATGCCATGTCTCATGTGGTGTGCGCTCAGCGCCTTTAGTTGGCATTCTGTTTTGTAGGTACACTGCTGTGAGAATGGCTTCCCCCCATAGTCTTTTAGGGAGATTGCTATCTGACAGCATACATCTGGTCATTTCCACAAGTGACCTAAATTTTCTCTCTGCAACAGAATTTTGTTCTGGTGTATAAGCTACTGTTGTGATATGCTGAATGCCTTCTTGTTCTAGAAATGTGCGCATGCTTTGTGAAGTGAACTCACCACCATTGTCGGTCTGAAGAACCTTTGGTTTTCTTTCAAATTTATTGCTCACCATGGCTACGTATTTCTTCAGCATGTCTGTGACTTGACTTTTTTCTTTCAGCAAATAGGCCACACAATATCTAGAGAAATCATCCAAGAATATTAGCACAAATCTGTTATTTCCCAATGATGGGATATTAAACGGTCCACATAAGTCACTGTGTATTAAGTCCAGCACTTTATTACTCCTATTTCCTGTGTATGCAGGAAATGAGGGTCTTACACCTTTTTGAGTAACACAGTCTATGCATTTCTCCATTTTACCAGCATCTGCACTTATCTGAATGCCGGTGGCTAGTTGCCTACTGTAAAGATCCTGGATCACCTTACAATCACGATGTCCCAGGCGGCGATGCCAGATTTCCAGACTACATTTACCATCATTCTTCCTTACTTGCGCCATATGTGAGGCTTCACCTGAAATGTTCAGCTTATAAACATCATTATGCATAAAAGCTTCAGCATACACTTCATCATTTTTAGAGATTGTGCACTTACTGTTTTCAAAATGAATCACAAATCCCTTCTTATCTAATGTAGATACACTAAGCATATTGCAAACTGCTTGGGGAATATACAAGACATCACTTACAGGAATCTCTTTAACTTCATTAGACACTTTGCATTTTAAGAATCCAATACCTTTTGCTTGGATCTTAGCAGTCCCTGCGTTTGCAGTTTTAAGAATACCTTCCTCTGGACACATTTCCTGAAAAAAATTCTTACAATTGGTTAAATGGCATGTGCTCCCCGAATCCAAAATCCAAGTACTTTCATTTGAATTATTATTTACCATAGTCAAAGATTTTTCTGCCATTAGAAAGCCCTTGTGTTTATCTTTGTCCTTCATACATTTCCTGGTTTGAAAATTCTTTAGTTCCATTGGCTTAGGTGAGCTAGAGGGAGTGTTTTGTGTTTCCTTACACCATTTAGATACATGTCCCTCCTTTCCACATGAGTAGCAAATCAGCTTGCCCTTGGGTGGAGTTTTCCCATAGCTCCGCCTTCCTCTGTTCTTTGCCAAGAAATTTGTTTCATTTCTCTCTGACTGACTTTGAGAACACATCTCCTCAGAATCATTTATTATGCATTCCTGCCTTAGTTTTGATGTTGTCTGTTCAAAAGATTGCCCTTCAATGGCCTCATTTACAGACCTAAAAACATCAAACTTCTTTGATAGTGAGGTAAAAAGAAATGCTCTTTTCAATGCATCACACATGGGAATTCCAGAAAGTTCTAACTTTTGAAATGAAGACATAAGATGCATAATGTGATCATTACATTTACTTTTATCCCTTAATTTGGTTTCATTCAACTCTGCCAACCAAATTGGTTGCTGCTTTGCATATGTAGTTGCATACATAGTTCTCAGTTTATATAAAATGTCCTTTGGTGTATCTTTTCCCTCCACTAATATGGCTTGTTTCTCTGAGAGAGCTTCCAAAAGCATGCACTTCACATAATAGTTTGCATTGTCCCATTCAGCCATATTTTCAGCTGTTCTGTCTTGGTCTAAGCATATATCTAATCTTTTTGCTCGAAGGAGACATATGAATCTTAGTTCCCACTGCTGATAATTAAACTCAGTTAATCTAGGCACCTTGAGAGAGTAGAACAATGGTGAATTTCTTCCCTCAGCCATTTTCTTAGCCTTCTGTCTGCTGTGTGGGGGGAGAGAGAGACAGACTGAATCTTTCCTTTAAAACTTAAGAGAAAAATGTGGCCTTTTTTTCTGCCTGGTAATATTTCTCTTCTTTTTCAATTCCTGGACCCTGGGCCCATAACCCTTTTGTTGGATTATTTGTAGTAAATAATTAGCAGATTTTAGTACACACAGCTTCAGCTTTAGAAATGTTAATTTCTTTCTTCATCTCTCTCTCATTCACCCCTGAATAATTCACTGCTGAGTCACTTTAAAGTTGAAGTAACAAAACATCTGTTTACTCACAGTTTGTAGTTAGATTATAATCAGACAGGCTTATATATACATATTACTATACATTTGTATTATCAGCTCCTTCCATGTGCTTAGATGGTAATGGATGCTCACACCACCATAGATCCTCTCAGGTTAGGAGAGATCATGAGCTCCATGTGCTCCATGTGCTGCATCTGCTGCATCTAACCCCCACAGGAAGTTGCATAGCTGTGTGACCTCTCTAAGTAATTCACATCAGAGGTCACAGAGTAATCACAGAGAAATAATAGGTGACAGGCAATGCATGTAAAATACAATACATTCCAACAATTTTAACAATTTCCTGTTTTCTTTTTTCTAAATGGGTGTTGCTGTAATTCTACTTTCCCACTGTTTAATTCATTGAGCTGATTGTCTTTAACAAGAACAGCCAGTGCTGTCTGCTTTCAGTGTTACAACGTGATTCCAAAATTGCCCTTTTTTTAGCACAGCAAAGAAGTTCCCTGATTTGAACTCAGTTGTGCTTGAGTACGTTATTTATTAATTCTGTAGAGAAGGATCTCAGCACAGCCTTCAGGACACATCCAGCCAGTCAGGGTTTCAGGACACCCACAATGAATAAGCATGATATAGCTTGGCATGGATTGCTTCCAGTGGATATTTATTTATTTATTGCATTTGTGTCCCACCTTATCCCACCTATTTGCAGGCTCAAAGTGGCTTACATAGTTTTGTTATACACAGTTAATCCTGGATGTCAGGTACAATTATTGTTGTGCAGAGATTAATTAGGGGAAGAAGTAGAGAGAAGAAGGAAGGAATTTAGTAGGATTGTTAAACGATGGATTTTCTTAGACGATGGGTTTTCCGAGGTGGGTTAGTACAGTTCTGGGTTTTCATTGTAGGCTTTGTTGAAGAAATACGTCTTGAGGGATTTGCAAAAGATAGTTGTTTCGTTGATTGTCTTCAGGTCTCTAGGTAGTGCGTTCCATAGCTTCGTGCTCAAGTAGGAGAAGGTGGTATCATGCATCGTCTTGTATTTTAGTCCTTTGCAGTTGGGGAAGTGCAGGTCAAGAAATTTGCGGGATGATTTTGAGGCGTTTCTGGGAGGTAGGTCCACAAGGTTTAACATGTAGATTGGGGCGTCTGTGTGAATGATTTTGTGTACCATTGTGCAGATCTTGAATGCAATACGTTCCCTAAGTGGGAGCCAGTGAAGTTTCTCTCTTAAGGGTTTTGCACTTTCATATTTGGTTTTTCCAAATATGAGTCTGGCCGCAGTATTTTGGACAGTCTGGAGCTTGCATATTCATTGTTCTCCGAGGACAAGCAGGCTGCTTGTTCTCACGACTGGGTGACGTCCGCGGCAGCCCCCACCAACCGGAAGAAGCTTTGCGGGCGGTCCGCACACAGGGCACGCCCACCGCGCATGCGCGGCCATCTTCCCGCCCGTGCGCGACCGTTCCCGCCAGTCTTTTCTTTTCCGCGCCTGGAGAGAGTCGTGCGACTGCCGCTCTCTCTTAGTCAGCCCCGGAAAACCGTCGCGTTGTTCACGAATTCATTTATTTTTTGTTTCTGTTGCCGCGCGCTCCAGTTTTCTAGCGGGGGCATCGCGTTGCGGCCTTGTGGCCGCGCGGTCGATTATTTTTCGAGGTGTGATTTACTGCCACCATCGACGACTTTAACTTCGCCAACGCGATTTTTCCGTCGATGTCCTCGAAGGTCCCGAGTGGATTTAAGAAGTGTGGTCGGTGCGGCCGGCCTATCTCGCAGACCGACACCCACGCTTGGTGCCTCCAGTGCCTCGGGCCGGAGCACAATATCAAGTCGTGTTCTTTGTGTCTTGGTCTCCGGAAACGGACTCAGGTTGCGAGGCAAGTTCTTCGGGACCGTCTTTTTGGAACTTGCGCCGGCCCCTCGACGTCGACCTCGACGGCATCGGTATCGACGGCCGGTTCTTCGGTACCGGTATCGGTGTCCGCGAAATCGACACCGATGGCATCGACCCCAGGAGTATAGGTCCCGTCGGCCCGCCGGTCCTCCGGTGACGGTAGGGGTGAGAGGCCGCGTGGGCAATCAGCCCCGGTCACTCCCTCTGCTCATGGCCCTCGGGACCGAACCCTGTCTGACCCGGCCCCTCGAGACCGAGCGGGATCGACATCCTCCTCCTCTGTTCCACCGGGCGCCGATAACGGGCACCGCAAGAAACAGAAAAAGCACCGTCATCGGTCCCCATCGGTGCGCCCGGCCCTCGGTGCCGGAGAGGAGTCGACGCCGAAGCGTCCACGACGAGAGGAGAGGTCCCCCTCGGTAGTGGAGGTACCGACGTGTCAGGGTCCCAGCACTTCGGTGCAGTCTCCTGGACCCGAGCAGCGAGCAGCTTCCGGCACCGACGCCTCTACCGGCCCCCCCGTCTTTCCCGACAGCGGGCCTGGACGAGTGCCTCAGAGTCATCCTTCCGGGGATCCTGGAAGGGCTGATGCGCCAGGCTGTGCCGGCGCCGGGGGTGCTTGCGCCCCCGGCGCCGTTGACTGTGGCGCCGGCGAGCTCTAGCCCGGTGCCGAGGCCTTCGACACCGCCGCCACTTGCGGCGCCGGTCTCGACCGCCACGCAGGTGGAGTCCCCGTCGACGTCGATGGAGGGAGCTTCGTCCCCGCCGGCGCGGGAGTCCACCGCTCGACGACACCGAGGTCTCGGTGCCTCGACGTCGAGCTGGGCCCGGTTAAGGACTCAGCTACATGAGCTTATGTCCGATACCGAGGAAGAGGCCTCGTGGGGGGAAGAGGAGGACCCCAGATATTTCTCCTCAGAGGAGTCTGTGGGCCTTCCCTCTGACCCCACGCCTTCACCGGAGAGGAAGCTCTCACCTCCTGAGAGCCTCTCCTTTGCCTCCTTTGTTAGGGATATGTCTATATGCATTCCCTTCCCCGTGGTCTCTGTGAACGAGCCGAGGGCTGAGATGCTCGAGGTCCTCGACTATCCATCACCACCTAGAGAATCCTCCACGGTGCCGTTGCACAATGTCCTCAAGGAGACACTGCTTCGGAACTGGATGAGACCATTATCTAATCCCACCATTCCCAAGAAAGCAGAGTCCCAGTACAGAATCCACTCGGACCCAGAGTTAATGCGGCCCCAATTGCCCCATGACTCGGCGGTCGTGGATTCTGCTCTCAAGAGGGCACGGAGTTCGAGGGATACCGCCTCGGCGCCCCCGGGGTGGGAGTCTCGCACTCTGGACTCGTTTGGGAGGAAGGCCTACCAATCTTCCATGCTCATGACCCGCATCCAATCTTACCAGCTCTACACGAGCATCCACATGCGGAACACTGTGAAGCAACTGGCGGACCTGGTTGATAAGCTCCCGCCGGAGCAGTCCAGGCCTTATCAGGAGGTGGTCAGGCAGCTGAAGGCGTGCAGAAAGTTCCTGTCCAGGGGTATCTATGACACCTGTGACGTGGCATCTCGTGCTGCGGCCCAAGGTATAGTGATGCGCAGGCTCTCATGGCTGTGTGCCTCTGACCTGGACAACCGCACACAGCAGAGACTGGCCGACGTCCCTTGCTGGGGGGATAATATTTTTGGCGAGAAGGTCGAGCAGCTGGTGGACCAACTGCATCAGCGGGAAACCGCCCTCGACAAGCTCTCCCACCGGGCGCCTTCAGCATCCACCTCTGCAGGTGGATGTTTTTCCCGGGCCCGGCAGGCTGCGCCCTATGCTTTTGCCAAGCGTAGGTACACCCAGCCGGCCCGAAGGCCTCTACAGGCACAGGGACAGCCCCAGCGCGCTCGTTCTCGTCAACAGCGTGCGCCTAAGCAGCCCCCTGCGCCTCCACAGCAAAAGCCGGGGACGGGCTTTTGACTGGATCCACGGGAACATAGCCGCCCTCAAAGTGTCCGTGCCGGACGATCTGCCAGTCGGAGGGAGGTTAAAATTTTTTCACCAAAGGTGGCCTCTCATAACCTTCGACCAGTGGGTTCTCCAAATAGTGCGGTGCGGATACGCCCTAAATTTGGCCTCCCTTCCACCAAATTGTCCTCCGGGAGCTCAATCCTTCAGCTCCCATCACAAGCAGGTACTTGCAGAGGAACTCTCCGCCCTTCTCAGCGCCAATGCGGTCGAGCCCGTACCACCCGGACAGGAAGGGCAGGGATTCTATTCCAGGTACTTCCTTGTGGAAAAGAAAACAGGAGGGATGCGTCCCATCCTAGACCTGAGAGGCCTGAACAAATTCCTGGTCAAAGAAAAGTTCAGGATGCTTTCCTTGGGCACCCTTCTGCCAATGATTCAGAAAAACGATTGGCTATGTTCCCTGGATTTAAAGAACGCATACACTCACATCCCGATACTGCCAGCTCACAGACAGTATCTCAGATTCCGCCTGGGCGCACGGCACTTTCAGTATTGTGTGCTGCCCTTTGGGCTCGCCTCTGCCCCACGGGTGTTTACAAAGTGCCTCGTGGTGGTGGCGGCGTTTCTACGCAAGCTGGGAGTGCACGTGTTCCCATATCTCGACGATTGGCTGGTCAAGAACACCTCGGAGGCAGGAGCCCTCCGGTCCATGCAGTGCACTATTCAACTCCTGGAGCTGCTGGGGTTTGTGATAAATTACCCAAAGTCCCATCTCCAGGCAACCCAGTATCTGGAATTTATAGGAGCTCTGCTGAATACCCAGACGGCTCAGGCCTTCCTTCCCGAAGCGAGGACCAACAACCTCCTGTCCCTGGCTTCGCAGACCAGAGCGTCTCAGCAGGTCACAGCTCGGCAGATGTTGAGACTTCTGGGTCATATGGCCTCCACAGTCCATGTGACTCCCATGGCTCGTCTTCACATGAGATCTGCCCAATGGACCCTAGCTTCTCAGTGGTTCCAAGCCACCGGGAATCTAGAGGATGTCATCCGCCTCTCCACCATTTGCCGCACTTCACTGCTCTGGTGGACCATTCGGACAAATTTGACCCTGGGACGTCCATTCCAAATTCCACAGCCCACGAAGGTGCTGACGACGGATGCATCTCGCCTGGGGTGGGGAGCTCATGTCGATGGACTCCACACCCAGGGTCTGTGGTCCCTCCAGGAAAAGGATCTGCAGATCAACCTCCTGGAGCTCCGAGCGATCTGGAACGCACTGAAGGCTTTCAGAGATCGGCTGTCCTGCCAAATTATCCAAATTCGGACAGACAATCAGGTTGCAATGTATTACGTCAACAAGCAGGGGGGCACCGGATCTCGCCCCCTGTGTCAGGAGGCCGTCGGGATGTGGCGTTGGGCTTGCCAGTTCGGCATGCTCCTCCAAGCCACGTACCTGGCAGGCGTAAACAACAGTCTGGCCGACAGACTGAGCAGAGTCATGCAACCGCACGAGTGGTCGCTCCATTCCAGAGTGGTATGCAAGATCTTCCGAGAGTGGGACACCCCCTCGGTGGACCTTTTCGCCTCTCAGACCAACCACAAGCTGCCTCTGTTCTGTTCCAGACTTCAGACACACGGCAGGCTAGCGTCGGATGCCTTTCTCCTTCATTGGGGACCGGCCTCCTGTATGCTTATCCTCCCATACCTTTGGTGGGGAAGACCTTACTGAAGCTCAAGCAAGACCGCGGCACCATGATTCTGATAGCGCCCTTTTGGCCCCGTCAGATCTGGTTCCCTCTTCTTCTGGAGTTGTCCTCCGAAGAACCGTGGAGATTGGAGTGTTTTCCGACTCTCATTTCGCAGAACGACGGAGCGTTGCTGCACCCCAACCTTCAGTCCCTGGCTCTCACGGCCTGGATGTTGAGGGCGTAGACTTCGCTGCGTTGGGTCTGTCGGAGGGTGTCTCCCATGTCTTGCTTGCCTCTAGGAAGGATTCCACTAAAAAGAGTTACCTTTTCAAGTGGAGGAGGTTTGTCGTCTGGTGTGAGAGCAAGGCCCTAGAACCTCGTTCTTGCCCTGCACAGAACCTGCTTGAATACCTTCTGCACTTATCAGAGTCTGGCCTCAACACCAACTCAGTAAGGAATCACCTTAGTGCGATTAGTGCTTACCATTATCGTGTGGAAGGTAAAGCCATCTCTGGAGAGCCTTTAGTCGTCCGATTCATGAGAGGCTTGCTTTTGTCAAAGCCCCCTATCAAGCCTCCTACAGTGTCATGGGATCTCAACGTCGTCCTCACCCAGCTGATGAAACCTCCTTTTGAGCCACTGAATTCCTGCCATCTGAAGTACTTGACCTGGAAGGTCATTTTCTTGGTGGCAGTTACTTCAGCTCGTAGGGTCAGTGAGCTTCAAGCCCTGGTAGCTCATGCTCCATATACCAAATTTCATCACAACACAGTAGTGCTCCGCACCCACCCAAAGTTCCTGCCGAAGGTGATGTCGGAGTTCCATCTTAACCAGTCAATTGTCTTGCCAACATTCTTCCCCAGGCCGCATACCCGCCCTGCTGAACGTCAGTTGCACACATTGGACTGCAAGAGAGCATTGGCCTTCTACTTGGAGCGGACACAGCCCCACAGACAGTCCGCCCAATTGTTTGTTTCTTTCGACCCTAACAGGCTAGGGGTTGCTGTCGGGAAACGCACCATCTCCAATTGGCTAGCAGATTGCATTTCCTTCACTTACGCCCAGGCTGGGCTGGCTCTTGAGGGTCATGTCACGGCTCATAGTGTTAGAGCCATGGCAGCGTCAGTGGCCCACTTGAAGTCAGCCACTATTGAAGAGATCTGCAAGGCTGCGACGTGGTCATCTGTCCACACATTCACATCACATTACTGCCTCCAGCAGGATACCCGACGCGACAGTCGGTTCGGGCAGTCGGTGCTGCAGAATCTGTTTGGGGTTTAAATCCAACTCCACCCTCCAGGACCCGAATTTATTCTGGTCAGGCTGCACTCTCAGTTAGTTCTTCTTCGTAGGTCAATTTCTGTTATACCCTCGCCGTTGCGAGGTTCAATTGACCTGGGTTCTTGTTTTGAGTGAGCCTGAGAGCTAGGGATACCCCAGTCGTGAGAACAAGCAGCCTGCTTGTCCTCGGAGAAAGTGAATGATACATACCTGTAGCAGGTGTTCTCCGAGGACAGCAGGCTGATTGTTCTCACCTACCCTCCCTCCTCCCCTTTGGAGTTGCGTTTTCATCTTTTGCTTGTCATTCAACTGGCGGGAACGGTCGCGCACGGGCGGGAAGACGGCCGTGCATGCGCGGTGGGCGTGCCCTGCATGCGGACCGCCCGCGAAGCTTCTTCCGGTTGGTGGGGGCTGCCGCGGACGTCACCCAGTCGTGAGAACAATCAGCCTGCTGTCCTCGGAGAACACCTGCTACAGGTATGTATCATTCACTTTCCAGTGATATGCATATAACTTTTACACGCATAATTGTGTGCCCCTTCCATGCTCTGTCCAGACACTGCCCATATGAATGACCACCTGCACGCCATTGAAGATATGCACATTCAGGGGCAGACCAAGGCAAGAAGCCGCCTGATGCAGGGCTGAGATGTGCCCCCCCCCCCCCCCCCCCGGCCATGGTCTGTCATCTTCCTCCTTCTTTTCTCCACCCCTTTCTGCAAGTTTACCTTCTTTTCCCATTTTCAAAAAAGCGGCAGCAGCAGCAATTCCCATAGGCTGCCCTGCCGCCGATACCGGCCTCTTCTCTACTGTGGCCCGCCTCTGAGGAAACAGGAAGTTACATCAGAAAGGTGGGCCACAGTAAAGAGAAGAGGCTGGTGCCGGCGGCAGGGAAGCCTATGGGAATCGCTGCCGCCTTTTGGAAAATGGGAAAAGAAGGTAAACTTGAGGACGGTGGTGGAGGAAGGAAGGGGTAGGGTTACCATATGGCTCCAGAAAAAGGAGGACGGATTTAGCCAGCCGGGTTTTACTTCCATTGCTTTCAATGGAAGTAATTGAGCCAGCCAGGTTTTACTTCCATTGCTTTCAATGGAAAGCAATGGAAGTAAAACCCGGCTAGCTCAATCCGTCCTCCTTTTTCTGGAGCCATATGGTAATCCTAGGAAGGGGGAATGCCACTCCTGAAAGAGTGCCGCCTGAGGCCCCCGCCTCAAGTGGCCTAATGATAGGGCTGCCACTGCACGTAGTATGATAGTTTTCTAAACATTTACTCATATATCTGGCACATCAATGATAGAGCCTACTTTCTAGAATTATCCCCTAATCAATTAGGTTGAAGGCTTTTTAAGTCTCATCTGAAGTGGGAGTCAGAGGAACTATTGTCCAAAAAAAAATGAGACACCACCAACAACATAATGGCCTAGCAGAAAAGGCTTCTGCCATGTTCTGGTGCAAGATGGGACTTAACAAATCGATCAGGGCTTCGAACACTTTCATAGCTCCATTTTGACCGTGAAATACAGATACAGTGATGTTCCCTTTTGATTTTTCCTTCTAATGTCATTTAATCTTTGCATCATGTTCTGCTTGTTTATGACAATTATACTTGTTCACCTGAACCAATTATACCAGATGCTCCTTGAAATAGCCCTAACCAGGCAAAACACGCTCCATGTTGGAGTTGATCATTCTGGATCGTTAGTGATATTAACCTTGTGATCCTTTGTTGAGATAAATGTTTGCCTCTAATTATCTGTCTTGTTCCGTCCACGCAGGTCTCTAAGATGCCAGGCCCGCTATCCACTTTTCCCCCTACCCTGTGCCCGGTGTATTGCCCCAAACTCCCTATTTCCCTTCCCTTCTCTCTGCTCCCTGCAACCACCTCTAATGCTCTTTCCCTGTCTCCCTTCACAGGCCCAGAAAGCCTGTACCCACTGTACAGTGGGGGAAATAAGTATTTGATCCCTTGCTGATTTTGTAAGTTTGCCCACTGACAAAGACATGAGCAGCCCATAATTGAAGGGTAGGTTATTGGTAACAGTGAGAGATAGCACATCACAAATTAAATCCGGAAAATCACATTGTGGAAAGTATATGAATTTATTTGCATTCTGCAGAGGGAAATAAGTATTTGATCCCCCACCAACCAGTAAGAGATCTGGCCCCTACAGACCAGGTAGATGCTCCAAATCAACTCGTTACCTGCATGACAGACAGCTGTCGGCAATGGTCACCTGTATGAAAGACACCTGTCCACAGACTCAGTGAATCAGTCAGACTCTAACCTCTACAAAATGGCCAAGAGCAAGGAGCTGTCTAAGGATGTCAGGGACAAGATCATACACCTGCACAAGGCTGGAATGGGCTACAAAACCATCAGTAAGACGCTGGGCGAGAAGGAGACAACTGTTGGTGCCATAGTAAGAAAATGGAAGAAGTACAAAATGACTGTCAATCGACAAAGATCTGGGGCTCCACGCAAAATCTCACCTCGTGGGGTATCCTTGATCATGAGGAAGGTTAGAAATCAGCCTACAACTACAAGGGGGGAACTTGTCAATGATCTCAAGGCAGCTGGGACCACTGTCACCACGAAAACCATTGGTAACACATTACGACATAACGGATTGCAATCCTGCAGTGCCCGCAAGGTCCCCCTGCTCCGGAAGGCACATGTGACGGCCCGTCTGAAGTTTGCCAGTGAACACCTGGATGATGCCGAGAGTGATTGGGAGAAGGTGCTGTGGTCAGATGAGACAAAAATTGAGCTCTTTGGCATGAACTCAACTCGCCGTGTTTGGAGGAAGAGAAATGCTGCCTATGACCCAAAGAACACCGTCCCCACTGTCAAGCATGGAGGTGGAAATGTTATGTTTTGGGGGTGTTTCTCTGCTAAGGGCACAGGACTACTTCACCGCATCAATGGGAGAATGGATGGGGCCATGTACCGTACAATTCTGAGTGACAACCTCCTTCCCTCCGCCAGGGCCTTAAAAATGGGTCGTGGCTGGGTCTTCCAGCACGACAATGACCCAAAACATACAGCCAAGGCAACAAAGGAGTGGCTCAGGAAGAAGCACATTAGGGTCATGGAGTGGCCTAGCCAGTCACCAGACCTTAATCCCATTGAAAACTTATGGAGGGAGCTGAAGCTGCGAGTTGCCAAGCGACAGCCCAGAACTCTTAATGATTTAGAGATGATCTGCAAAGAGGAGTGGACCAAAATTCCTCCTGACATGTGTGCAAACCTCATCATCAACTACAGAAGACGTCTGACCGCTGTGCTTGCCAACAAGGGTTTTGCCACCAAGTATTAGGTCTTGTTTGCCAGAGGGATCAAATACTTATTTCCCTCTGCAGAATGCAAATAAATTCATATACTTTCCACAATGTGATTTTCCGGATTTAATTTGTGATGTGCTATCTCTCACTGTTACCAATAACCTACCCTTCAATTATGGGCTGCTCATGTCTTTGTCAGTGGGCAAACTTACAAAATCAGCAAGGGATCAAATACTTATTTCCCCCACTGTATATGAAAGTACGTGCGTTATCAGAAAGTATATTTATATATACACACATACTGCTGTACGATGTTAGAAAAGTCCCTTTTCCTCATGTAAAAGAGGCTTTACCTTTGGAAAACTTTCTAAAATGGCTTCCAATACCACTGAACTGACATATTAGAAAATCACACTTCAGTGGAACCTTCACTCCCATAATCGTTTAAAGCTCTCATTCCTATTGCATCAGTGATGGGAATGTGGTTGCCATCGCTAGATGTCAGTGCATTAATATTTGTGCTCAGTGAAATAGTCCTCCATCATTCTGCAGATAAATTCTTATCTTTGAAGACAGCAGATAATAAGCTGAGAAATTACTGATCCATTCGAATGGATCTCTGTGGGGATAATTTGGCAATATGGCTTAGTTGGTTACCGTAGCAACTCACACAATGGGACATCGCCGAAGCTAAATTTATTTAAAGTTGGAAATCTACAAACCTCTGATAATATTCCAGCAAAGAAAGCTTACCCCCAGAATCAACACAAATAAAGGACAGTAATGCCTCTTGAATTGTTTTGGTAAACCCCATGGAATCAAAAGTTTTAAAAGTAAGGCGGTGTATGGCAGTGTATGAATCCGCAGAAATAACAGCACCTTCACGATAAAATGAAATTTATAATGTAATAAGGTTCAATATAGATTTCAATAGTAAATGACAAAAAGTTGTTGCATGAAAAATATACCAGTTGGTACAAATGTCCATATAATATATAAGTGCATAAGTATTGCCATACTGGGAAAGACCAAAGGTCCATCAAGCCCAGCATCCTGTTTCCAACAGTGGCCAACCCAGGTCACAAATACTTGGCAAGATCCCAAAAAAGTACAAAACATTCTATACTGCTTATCCCAGAAATAGTGGATTTTCCCCAAGTTCATTCAATAACTGTCTATGGACTTTTCCTTTAAGAAGCCGTCCAAACCTTTTTTAAACTCCGAGAAGCTAACCACTTTTACCACATTCTCTGGCAATGAATTCCAGAGTTTAATTACACGTTGAGTTAAGAAACATTTTCTCCGATTCATTTTAAATTTACTACTTTGTAGCTTCATTGCATGCCCCCTAGTCCTAGTATTTTTGGAAAGCGTGAACAGACGCTTCACATCTACCCGTTCAACTCCACTCATTATTTTATAGACCTCTATCATATCTCCTCTCAGCCGCCTTTTCTCCAGATGAGCTGTCATTTGAATCGAAGGTCGTCTGCTAGCAATAGTGCTCCCTCTTCTTAAACAGTGGACACTAATCCCTAGATTCTATATATGGGGATAGATTCAGTAAATGACACCTAAAAAATCAACACCAAACCCCGCCCCCTGCGTAAGCATTATTCTATAAGCCATACTTAAAGTTTGGTATGTTTATAGAATATTATGGTCGCATGTAACTATAGGCATGACCATTTGCACTAGTGAAAATGTGGTGCAAATGCCTGCTTCCTACATTTACACATGGAGCACCGTTATTCTGTAATTATACTGTACATGTAATGCAAAGCCATGCTTCCGTTCCACCCGGAAATGCCCATGACGGTCCCTTTTCAGTGGCCCCTTTTTGGACTGCATGTAAAGTTTAGGCCTGGATCCTGTGCCAAACTTTCATACATAATGCCCAATTAAACCTAACTAGTGCCAATAATTGCTTGTTAAAAAGCCAGTTATGGGCATTAATTGGCTTTGTTATCACACTTTGTATATCCTTTTTTTTACTTGCTGAAAATGTTTTATTGTTAGTATTATAAACTGCCTAGATTTATTCATTAGTTAAGGCAGTATAGGAAATCCTATATAATAATTCTCACCTCCAACGTTCTATGCGTCTTGCTGCCTGTGTCCGTGGCCTCTTCAGAGTTGGTCTGCTAGTCTCCGAAGCCCAGGCTGACGTCACCGTTGCCATTGTGGCCACACCCCTGGGGGCGGGGCTGACCTGGGAGTGGGCGGTGTGCCGCCATTGCACACCGAGGGCGGATCAGGCCGCTTCGGCTCACCCATCTTCCCGCGCTGTGGCTCAGGGTCCGAGTCGGAGGCCAAACTCTCGCTGAGCCTGGCCCACACCAAAATGCGCTCATACGGCAGCATGGCCAGCGTAACGGTGCCTCTAACCGAGCACTACGTGGAGCACCGGGTGGGCGGAGGCGACACGCTGCAGGGCATCACGCTCAAGTACGGAATAACAGTAAGGAGGGAGGGGATGCTCGCTTGGTTAAATGCCTGTTCCCTGTCTTTCCCCAGCTTCCTTCACCCAACCCCGAGGCACTGCCCGCCCCTGTGGTCCTACAGAGGGCCTGGACTTCGGATGTTAGTGCAAGAAAGAAGGGAGGGAGGGAGGGGATGGGGACCCTGAAACTCGGAGGGAGGGATGGGGGACCCTGGAACTCAGAGGGAGGGGGACCCTGGAACAGGGAGGGAGGGGGGCCCCTGGCACACACTCTTATTCTCACACTCTCTCTCTCTCACAGACACACTCACACCCAGTCTCACTCTCTCTCTGTCACACACACACACTCGCACATTCACTCTCTCTCACACACACAGTCGCTCTCACACACACTCTCTCAAACACACTCCAAGGAAAACCTTGCTAGCGCCCATTTCATTTGTGTCAGAAACAGGCCTTTTTTTACTAGTAAATAAATAAATTGCATGTGCTAATCGGAAACGCACCTAAATTTGCGAGTGCAATTTTTGGCCTTTACACAATCAAGGGATTGGCGCCTAGATTTACACGCTAAAATTTGGGCACACTTGAGATGAGTTCGTAAATGAATTGGCTAATTAATGTGAATCACTGGGTGCTAACAATCAATTAGTGAAGTTAATTGGCACCCATTAAAATTTGTGGTTCAAATGGCTGTGTGCTATTCTATAAAGCAGACCTTCTAATCACAACTGCTAATTCTTCATCATAAATCTTTATTGATACTTAAACATACTCTTACAAATATAATTTTTCAAATGCTGTTATCTCTCTATATAAAACGCACCTCCAACGTTCTAATGAAGCCGGAAGTTGAAGCTCTGTAGATCGCTTTTGCCCATGAGTGCCTGCCCCGCCCTCGCGTCACAAAGTGATGACGTCAAGGGCAGAGCACTCACACTCACCAACTCACCGTGGGAGGGACAGAAGGAGGGAAGGTGGGGGATTACCTTGCTAGCACCCGATCGTCATGACGTCGCGAATCGCATTGCTCAAATAAATAACGGACTTATCCACCACCCGAACAACATCAATCGCTGGTGCAGAAAAGAAGATAAATGTGCCTGACGTCAGCACAGGTACGCGAAGGCGAAGGGGGGGTTTCTGCGGGAATGGGGGGGCGACAGGGTCGCGGCGCGGGGGTCAAGGGGTCAGTAACGCGGAGGGGGGTGTGGAAATCGAAGGGAGGGAGGAATCTGGAACTCGGTGGGAGGGGCGTGAGGGGGCCTTGAACTGCGAGGGAGGGGGGGTCTGGAACTCTGAAGAACAAGTCATAGCACAGATGGAAGTTACTGCAGCTAAACCCAGATAGCCTGCGCTATTATATTAAATGCAGCAAAGTGCGGCAGGGTCTTTAAGAGAACGCAACGAACCCCGACTTTGACAGCCCCGCCCACGATCTCAGCCAGCCGGCTAACATTGCTGAAACGGACGATGTCATTTTCACAAACTCAACCCCCCTCACACACACTCCCCCTAACCACAACATGCAGATTTCTGTATCCCACTAGCAGAGACTACCCCCCCTACCGCCCAAATTAAAACACAACATCTAATATGGTCAATGAGCATCTCACACAAACCAACATACACACGCTGCCATGGACAGACAGCATCTCACTTTCTCAATCACAGACACACACACTCCCTCCCCCAACCCCCTCAATACAGAAAGAGTAACAGTGAAATTAAACATCTCTCTCTCTCTTACACACCCACAGACCCCCCCCAAACCCCACCCCTAAAAACCAAAAAAAAAACATACACTCCTACAGAACAACCCAACCCTACCCCATAAACACACAACCCCAAAATGTCACCGGTGGAAGGGGAGAGGGGGAAGGGGAGAGGAGGGGGAGGAGAAGGGGGTTCTCCAAACTCTCGGCCTCATACACTCTCGGTTTCACAAACTCTCACATACCTCTCTCACAGACCCTCTCTCTCACACACACTGTATCGGTGTGAAACACACTCTCTCTCACACACACACTGTATCTGTGAAACACACTCTCTCACACTCACTGTGTCTCACATATTCACTCGCACACAGTCATTCTGACACACACACACACACACACTCTCTCTCTCTCTCACAGACACAAAAGCACCCAGTCTCACTCTCTCTCTGAGACACACACACACATACTTGCACAGTCACTCTCTCTCTCACACAGTCACTCTCACACACACTCTCTCTCAAACATACACACTACGAGGAAAACCTTGCTAGCGCCCGTTTCATTTGAGTCAGAAACGGGCCTTTTTTATTATTATAAAACATTCACCCAAATTCTCAACCATATCACATTCATCCTATCCCATATATTCCCAAAATTAAAATCTATAGTATTTTCTTAATTACAAAAAGAGACTGTGTTGCTGATGACTTTTTCCAATCCAGTTACTAATCGCTTAATACATTGAACAGGCTTGCACTATTATCTAGTTAACAGTTTTAATCCGCAAATCTTCAAGGCGCGCGCCTCATAAGACATATGTTTAAGTATTAATAAAGATTTATGATGAAGAATTAGTAGTTCAGGGGCGTAACTAGGTGGGGCCACGGGGCATGGGTCCCTGCAGATTTAGCCCTGGCCCCCCTGCTTTCACCCCCCCCGCCAACCCTCCCCCGCCACATTTGACCCCCCCCCTCCCACCGCCGCCAACCCTCCCCCGCTGCCGCTGTCAGGTACCTTTGCGGGCGGGGGTCCCCAACCCCCACCAGCCAAAGTCCTCTTCAGCACCAGTCTCCGGCGCATTGCTGATCTGGATTCTGTTTCTGTGAGTCCTGACGTCCTACACGTTGTACGTGCAGGACGTCAGACTCAGAAACCAAACAAAGGAAGAAGACTTCGGCTGGCGGGGGTTGGGGTCCCCTTCCAGCAAAGGTAGCAGGCGGCGACGGCGGGTTGACTGCAGGTTGGCGGTGGGAGGGGGGTTGAGAGGGTCATCGGCAGGGGGTCCAGGGCCAAATCTACGGGGGCCCAGGCCCCCGTGGCCCTATACTAGCTACGCCCCTGCTACTAGCACATAACTCAAAAGGGGGTATGGCCGTGGGCACATGAAGAATGTTCCAAAAAGTTGTATATATTTTGTTATCCTGGTATTTCTTTTTGTGTCTATGTATTGGCTCAGCAGAGAAGAGAGGGAGCCTACAGTACCAAAGACCTTCAAGACTGGGTAACCATCAAACCTTTAATGAAGGACCCGACACGGGCTGTGTTTCAGCATAATGCCTGTGTCAGGGGTCAGCCTCGGTTATACGCTTGGAGTTAGATGTTATAAATAAATAAATAAATAAAATAATGTGCGCCAAATAGAGCAGTCGCCGAACAGATTTTTGCCAATGATAAGGTGAAGCTCTATAGGATCTGGAGCTCTTTGAGGCTTTTCCTTCCTTTTCATAAATACTTTGAAATAGTCAACGTTTCCATATTGTGGATTAGCTTGTGTTGGTTTATTCTAGTAAATTTCTTCAGTTCCATTCTTTGTGGTGTGATTGTATCATTTGAAACATGGAAAATAAAAAGTGTAAAAAATAAATAGTAAAACATAGTAACATAGTAAATGACGGCAGAAAAAGACCTGCATGGTCCATCCAGTCTGCCCTACAAGATAAACTCATAAATAGAACTGAATAACGGGGGGTATGTATATATTAGCAGCTGGTGTAAGTGTTCGTCCCTAAGCACATACACTTATATATTTTGCTATGCTGCTATTTTCAGCCAGCAGCAGGCAGCGCAGTTAGCTGCCGCCACCAGCACTGACCCCGGATGCCAGACCACTTCCGGTGCCCGGCATTGAATATCCATAGGTTTCTTGGCCGGCTTTAATTTAACCGGCTATGGGGGGTCTTTTATGAAGGTGCGCTAATGTTTTTAGCCCGCGCTAAAAATAGGCACAGCTAAATGCTAGAGACGCCCAGCACGCCTTAGTACAAGACCCCCTATGTGAATATTCAGCTCAGGCCGGTTAAGTGAATAGCGGGCAAAGATAGGACTGTTATTTTGGCGATCCGATTTGCCCGCTAAACCTAGCCGGCCAGCACTTGAATATTCGCGGATAGCCAGCTACACTGCGTGATATAGCCGGTTAGCTGCTATGTGCCAAGCACTAATATTCAGCGGAAATAGCCGGCCACCTCATGCTGAATTTTAGCGCGTTTTGAAATTTGGACTGAAACTAACTATTTAAACTTTCATAAGCTGCTTAAGTTTTGGTTGTTCACTAAATTTTATTCTTACCTTTTTGTATTTTAATGTTTTCTGTATAAGTTTTTTTTTTAACTGTACAATGATTTATTTTTTGTCTTGTTCTTACCACTTGCATATTGTATTTTTAATTTAATAATCATTTTACTGTGTTGTAAACCGTTCTGAGCTTTTGGTTTGATACGGTATATAAGATTTGATAGGTTAGGTTAGGCTATGTGTAACATGGGTGTGTCACCAAGCAACACTTGCAACTTTTAGAATACTATCAGTTGTGCTCATTGCATGTCACACTTGTGCCATCCATTGATCTGTCATGAGTAGATGCACCTAACCTTTGGAACGTCAATGCAGCTTTGGTGCACCCTTAAGCCATTATAGAATTGGTGCTAAGATCACCCGTTTGTAGCACCTAACGAGCACCAGTTTATAAAATTGCTGCCAAAACATTCTCAAACTGGATCAAGGGTGGAGATACTTGGTTTTATGTAACCTTGATTGGGGGGGGGGGGGGGGGGGGAGGTTCTGGAAGTATAATACAGAAAACAGGGGGGTGAGACCGAAAAAGTTTAAGGAGATGCTAATGAAAGAAGAAAGAGAGACTGAGTCTTCCAGTCGACCCCTGGACAGCTTTGAGACTTTCAATTTCGCTACCATGTCAGTCAAATATCTTTTCTGCTAAATTGAAAATGTCTTAAATGAACAGCCATTTTACAAATTTTGATTTCTCATTTACTTCCTACACCAAAATGTTCCAGGATGTGTAGTTCTGTTGTTCTTATAAGAAAATGAACACTACAAATTCTAGTGCATTTGTGACGTCTGTGGCCGTGACCACCCTCAGACTTACCTTATTTCTGGGAGTCAGCATCCGTGCTGGCTTCTGTCTGTTTCTGTGTTAGTTTTGTCTCTGTCTCTGTGTGCTGATTACTTCACTAGACCTCACCTGTGTGGGCTATGCCTCTCTGGGGAGCCAGCATCTAAGATGGCTTCTGCCTGTTCTGTTCCAGCTTCCAAGATGGCTCCTGTCTGTCGTTCCTGTGTGCTCACTTCCTATGTGTTGCAAGCCTCTCTTTGGGATCAATGTGTTCCCTGCTTCTGTCCTGCTATAGGTGACATCACCAGTGAGAGCCTTCATAAGGAAGTGCTGTACTGGCATTTAGGGCCTTTGCATTGTGTTTTGCCTAAAGGTTGTCAGGTTAGTGAGTGCACTGTTGCGCTGCCACATAGCCTGTCTCTGGGGCTCTTGCCCATCTGCTTATTGTGTCTGTGGACTGCTAGTCCTTCTGTGTGGGCTCTTGCCCTTCTGCTTGTGTGTCTGTGGACTGCTAGTCCTTCTGGTGCTCCACTCTGTGTTTGGAGCCACTGAATCTTCAGCCTTTGTGTGTTCCCTGTCTGTGTTGGGAGCTGCTGAAGCTTCAGCCTGTGTTTGATCCCTGTCTGTGTTTGGAGCTCTTTAGCTTCCAACCTTTGTTTGTTCCCTGTCGGTGGTTGTTAGCTCCTGAAGCTTCAGCCATTGCCCTGACCTCTGCTAGTGCCTGGCTTATTCTCTGCCTGCTGCCTGTCTCTGACTATTGCCTGAACCTGGATATTCTCTGCCTGCTGCCTGTCTCTGACTATAGTCTGAACCCTGATACTCTCTGTGTGCTTTTGCCAAGCTTGTCTGCTTATCTTGAACCCCGCTTCAGCCAAGCTTGTTTGTATGTCCTGACCCCTGCTTCTGCCCAGCTTATGTGTATCTCCTGTGTCCTGCTTCTGCCTAGCTAGTGTATATCATGAATCCTGCTTCTGCCTAGCTAGTGTATATCCTGAATCCTGCTTCTGCCTAGCTAGGGTATATCCTGAACCCCGTTTCTGCCAAGCTTGTATGTGTTTCCTGACCCCTGCCTCTGTCAGGCCTGTATGTGCCTCCTAGCCTCTGCTTTGCCTAGCTTGTATGTATATCCTAGCCCCTGCTCCTGCCAAGTCTTTGTGCATATCCTGTCTGCTCAGTCTGTCTGGGGTTTCTTGCTTAGTGGCTGCGTAGCAGCTTTCAGTCCTAGTCTAGTTCTGTGCCAAGCCTCCCTCATGTATCCTAGACCCAGGGTGGGTCCTCTGGGTCTTCAGTTCCTGCCCTGTCCTGCAAGTCCTGCCGGCTACCCGCACTTGGGAGCTCAACTCCTGAGGAACGGTGGTCAAGCGCAGGTGAAGCTGTTCCTGTTCTGCCTGTTCTAGTTTCCTGCCTCAGTTCTACTCCAGTCCAGAGTTCCAGTCCTGCTCTTCCTTGTATCCAGTTCCAGGGTGGTCTTGCCTGCCTCTGCCGCTCCTCGGCAGTGGCCCAAGGGCTCACGAATTCTGGTTCTGCCTCGAGAACCCGACAGCATTCATATGATAGCTACAGAACTTGCCTTGTTCCAAATCATGGAGAAGACATGAGGCCAGTTTTCCTACAGAAATGAATATGTGCATTATGTATACTGTAGGCTTTTGAGAGTGTACATTGTTTTCTCCAAGGAAGTTTGACAGGAGACGGGAGCATACTTGGCCATTATCTGGCCTGTATCCAGTAGGCAGAGCTTGACATCATATTGGGTAATCCCAAACAATAGCAAATGCTTATTAGAAATAAGGACTGCCTATGTATGGCTTGGCATGGACCAATAGTTTGTTTGGTTGTGAGTGTATCAAGATGGCGGCTGTGGCTTCAGAGTTGTCATGTGATGCCATCTCTTGTCAATTAAACCTTCTTGGTTTTTCATATCTACAGTTTTTCAGTGATTCTTAGGTATGTCTTCTACAAGACTCATAACGACCATGTCATGCCATAAATATTAGACTGAGAGAAAGATGGTGTTTTGAGGTCACAGTTGAGTGGATTTGGAAAAGTCTACTTGAGCTGACATAAAAAAAACAAAAAAACAAAACCCTGGGATGTTTTCCATCTGAAGCCTCCACATGCCACTGACTGAGAAGCAAGGACTGAATCATGGAAAGGCTGAGGGACTGCCAAGTCTCTCAGCAGCTGTTTCTGGTGTACTGAGATGCTAAGAAAATTAGCTGATAATGGGCCAGACTGGGGAATCATATCTGGATAGATGATTATAACTCTAGTGTTGACATAAATCAGAATGTGACTGTTGTGCAAAATTAACAGGCTGCTTATGTTTAAAAAGAAATTCAGCTACCTTGTCAGTCAAATGTCTTTTCTGCTAAATTGAAAATGAAAATAAAGGTGCACTAATTTATTTAAGGCAGGAAGGGCTATTTTATAAGGGGGAACCTGGTTTAAGAGGGCAAGTAGGTACCTACTTAAGTGTTATTTTATAAAGACACATAGAGAGGCATTTTCAAAAGTATGTCCAAGTCAGAATTGGGATGTCCTGCTTATAACATCCAAAAAAAATGTCCATCCCACAGCCATTTCAAAACAAGAAAAATGTTGGATTTCCTATTCGAAAATACATGAGAAGGATGTTCTTGCGCTAAAAATGCCCAAAATGAACAGCCATTTTCCAAAATGAAACATCCCCCCAAAAAAACAGGCACAAAAACATCCCTCTGGCATCATTTGTACAAAAATGGCCACATAGACATCCCTGCAACACAGAGGGGCAGCCTAGTGGTCAGTGCAGTAGACTTTAAGCAATGGGACCCAGGTTCAAATCCCACCATAACAGCAAGGTCGCCGACGCCCTTACCGCCACTGCTGCAGTCCCCGGTCTCACCTGCCTGCCTCGGCTCCGTCTGCCACCGGGCCCCCTGCATTAAAAGCGGCAGCGCCTCAGCTGAGCTCCGTTTGGAAAGGCAGATCGCCTCCCTTCGGCCCTTCTCTCACTGTGTCCCACCCTCGTCTGATGTAACTTCCAGTTTTCATGAGGGCAGGACACAGGGAGGGCCCGAAGGGAGGTGATCTGCCTTCCCAAACGGAGCTGAGGCGCTGCCGATTTTAAGGCAGGGGGCTCGGTGGCAGACGGAGCCAAGGGCAGGCAGGTGAGACCGGGGACTGCAGTGCCAGCGGCCTGACCCCGGCGCCAGGCCCCCCTTGGAAGCCCAGGCTTGGGGAATTTTGTCCCCCCTGCCCCCCCCCCCCCCCGGTGGCCCTGCACCTTAATTCCTTTATATCAGGGGCGTAGCCAGCCTTCCGTGGGGGAGGGGTCCAGAGCCCGGGGGGAGGGGGCACATTTTAGCCCTCAGGCCCCACGTAGCTACGCCACTGCTTTATATGTTATTGTGAGTCCTCCAGAAACAGATAAAAACTTATTGTAACTAAAAGTACACTTGCAGGTGACTTATAAACTCAGGTACAGTAGTTATTTATATGGTCCATGAGGGCTCACACATTTGTACAGAAATAAGAGTTAAAGTGGGAGTAGGAGTGGCCTAGTGGTTAGCGTGGTGGACTTTGGTCCTGGGGAACTGAGTTCAATTCCCACTTCAGGCACAAGCAGCTCCTTGTGACTCTGGGCAAGTCACTTAACCCTCCATTGCCCAGAGGGTTAAGTACCTGTATATAATACGTAAGCTGCTTTGAACCTGCTATGAGTGGGAAAGCGTGGGGTACAAATGTAAGAAAAAAAAAGTTACACCTGGGTCCTGTTGTTCAAAGTTCACTGCATTGACCACTAGGTTACTCCTTACACTTGATTGCTGCTCTGTTAGGAATTGCCATAATACCTGAAGCTGCCATAGAGCCTGGTATCCACTGATACTTTCACTACTTAGGGGGATGGGACGGAGTTAGTAACCACTAGGAGATTAAGGAGGGGGTTATGCATTTATCCTTCCAGTGGTCAGATACTCAGTCAGGGCATATTTTTTGTACCCTGGATGTAATTTTACCTAGACTGTTTCAAAAGTCCTTTTTTGGTTTGGACGTTTCTTCCCATTGTATTATCGCTGCAGTGTACAACATCCAAATTCTGCCTTTTGAAAATCGCAATTTGGATGTTTTCAGAAGATGGATGTATTTTTTGGCCATTTTGAGGCATCCTTATGATTTGAAAAGGAGTGCCATAGGCACCTTTGTGTCTTTGTAAAATACAAGCATAAGTGACAGAAATCGTCCTACATTGCAGGCATGGAAATTTGCATCTGTACCAGGTATAAATGTCAGTGCATAAATCATTTAAGTACACACATAAATTAATGCATTTTATAATTTGTGCTTATATTTGTGAATTCTGTATGTCTTCCACCCACACTGCGTCCCCCACAACACCTACAGAAAGGGGTCCTTTTATTAAGGCGTACTGAAAAATGGCCTGTGCTAGTGTAGGCTCATGTTTTGGAAGTGCGCAGGTCCATTTTCCAGCGTGCCTGTGAAAAAAGGCCTT
Organism: Microcaecilia unicolor; assembly: GCF_901765095.1. NCBI lineage: Eukaryota > Metazoa > Chordata > Amphibia > Gymnophiona > Siphonopidae > Microcaecilia > Microcaecilia unicolor. The sequence continues at coordinate 746,477,033 of NC_044031.1, forward strand.
TTTGTACCTGAGGCAATGGAGGGTTAAGTGACCTGCCCAAGATCAGAAGGCGCAGCAGTGGGATTTGACCTGGCCACCTCTGGATTGCAAGACCAGTACTCTAACCACTTGGCCACTCCTCCACTCCAATGGAGTCCCACATATCATCATAAGCCATAAACACCTGTAAAAAGCACGAGAAGAAAAAAGTTCCCACCCAAAAAAACAGGTCTGAAATGGAAACAATACCAAAATGCACCAAAAAAAAATACTAAAATATGAAAAAATGTCTACGCCTCACAAAAATAGCACTTATCTGAAAAATGAGCAGTCCATAGTTCAAAAGACGTCCTCACTGAGATGAATCCTTCAGTCAGTGTTTGTAATCCAAAATACGAAACCAGGAGGTGTTCCACACATCAACTTGCACCTCAACGAGGGCTGCTCATTTCACAATTGTTGCTGTGCATCACTAATGGTAACAAGATGGCAACCACAAATTCAGCATACTATCACATCATATTTTCAACTAACTTTATTTGAAATATGCAGCCCATTCAATAGCATTGTTCAAACCCTTGGACTCTACTGTATTTGACTGAAATATCAGAGGTTGTTCATGCTGTCTTAACCCCTCTGATGCAAGTATATAACTGTTCCACTATGGAGCATTTCAAATCAGAAAATACATGATTGTTCTGAATGCAATGCTTTAAAGGTATGGAACTTGATATACTGCTTTTCTGTGGTCTTTGCAACTACATTCAAAGTGGTTTATATAGTATATACAGGTACTTATTTATACCTGGGGCAATGGAGAGTTATGTGACTTACCCAGAGTCACAAAGAGCTGCAGTAGTAATCGAACCCAGCTCCCCAGGATCACTCCTCCACTCTGTTGGTATGTAAATTACAAGGGCAACTTATTATCTATCTATCTATATCCTATATAATAATTTGCTCTATGAACGTTCCATGAGGCTGCCTGCGACCGTGCCTCGCTTCTGATTGGCTGTGCCAGGCAGCTTCATTGAACGTTCATGGAAAAGAAAAAGAAAGGACTACCGAGACTGCTGCCCTCCCAAACCGCCCTCCCGAAATCGCCAAACTCCCTACCCCCCTCCTCTTCCTCCTTCCTCCTCTTACCGGGGTCCCGGCGGCACCAGTGAAGGGCGAGCAGGCTCGCTGAGTCTGCTGCCTTCCCTTCTCTTCGCTGTCAGCTCTGACTCTGGTCCCGCCCTCATTTCCTGTTTCCGCAAGGGCGGGGATGGGAGGGGCGCAGGTGGAGGCATCGCAAGGACGTGTGTGAGACTGAAAGAGGGGGGGTCTGGAACTCGTGGAAGGAAGGAGGGAGGGGGGCCTGGAACTCAAAGGGGGAGGGGAATGCACCACCTGTTAAAAAAAAAAAAAAACAACCCACAATCAGGCCCGTACAGAACACCTGGAAACTTATGGACAAAGTGGTGAGTTGCAGGGGAGTGGGAGAGGGGAGGGAGGACGTCATGGAAATTGGAGGTGAGGAAAGGGGACCGTGCCACTTGGAGGGGACAGAGGGAGAGAGCGATGGGGGGGGATAACCTTGCTAGCGCCCGTTTCATTTCATACAGAAACGGGCCTTTTTTACTAGTATATACAGTATATATATAGTATATATATATATATTTATATATATAACATTCTTGAAGGTACATGTAGTAGAGCTTCTTACTACTACTACTTACCATTTCTATAGCGCTACTAGATGTACGCAGCGCTGTACACTTGAGCATGAAGAGACAGTCCCTGCTCGATAGAGCTTACAATCTAATTAGGACAGACAAACAGGACAAATAAGAGGATAAGGGAATTACTAAGGTGGAGATGATAAAATAAAGGTACTGAACAACTGAGTAAGGGTTAGGAGTTAAAAGCAGCATCAAAAAGGTGGGCTTTTAGCCTGGATTTGAAGATGGCCAGAGATGGAGCTTGACGGACCGGCTCAGGAAGTCTATTCCAGGCATATGGTGCAGCAAGATACAAGGAACGTAGTCTGGAGTTAACGGTGGAGGAGAAGGGTGCAGATAAGAGAGATTTACCCAGTGAATGGAGTTCCCGGAGAGGAATGTAGGGAGAGATGAGAGTGGAGAGGTACTGAGGAGCTGCAGAGTGAATGCACTTATAGGTCAATAAGAGGAGTTTGAACTGTATGCGGAAACGGATAGGGAGTCAGTGAAGTGACTTAATGTTACACTCCTCTTACTGTCACCCCAGGTGAATGAAGTTCCTTCTACCACCACATCGCTTATGGAGCATTTATCACACTTCTGGAAACGAGTGTATGTGCCTTGATTTGTCTCAGACCACACATTTGGTTTGATTTGTATAGAATAGAGGTAGGGCATGCAAATTTATCTCAAGCTTATTCATTATAAAACAATTAGTAACCACTATCAGCTCTCAAAATCTATTAAATATGCTTTATTAAACACTTCTTTATACTATTAATAACATATATAAAAAGATATAAAACGAATAGACTCTTCACTACTCACTATATTTCGTTCGTACCACACACACTCAACATATCTCTTTAAGGCTCCAGATCACGACAATTATATTCATACATATTCATTATGGATATCCTGAAAACCTGATTGGATAGGTGTGTTCCGAGGACTGGGTTGAGAATCCCTGGATTACACCATCAAAAAATGTCACAGAGGGTATCTGTAACTTTGTTGCTGACAAGCCCCATGCTCCCAATGTGCTTTTTCTTTTGTAATTTCTGAAAACCTGACTGGCTAGGTGTGTCCCTAGTGTAATCTAAATTGGGGAAGAATGGTAGGTAGTGCTTGATTTTTATTATTATTATTATTATTATTATGTTTAAAGGTTTAAAAAAACAATTGTGTTTTGTATAAGTTTTTTTTTTAAAGACAACCTTGTGACCTGGCTTGGCCACCGTTTGGAAAACAGGATACTGGGCTAGATAGACCATTGGTCTAACCCAATATGGCTACTCTTATGTTCTTATAACCCTCCTTCCCCCTATGTCAATAAGGGGGCAATTCAATAAGTCACTGCTTCTCGACCTATTCCTTGGGACACACCCATCCAGTCGGGTTTTCAGGATATCCACAATGAATATGCACAAGATAGATTTGCATGCACTGAATCCTTGGTATGCAAATCTATATTCAACGTGGATATCCTGAAAAGCCAACTGGATGGGTGTGTCCCGAGGACTGGGTTCAGAAGCCCTGCTATAAGTGGGCACCTCCATTTAGGTGCCCTGAGGCTACATGGTAGGAGCCTGCTCTATAATAGGACCTAGGTGCCTAGATGACGGCAGAAAAAGACCTTCACGGTCCATCCAGTCTGCCCAACAAGACAAACTCATATGAGCTACTTTTTGTGTATACCCTACCTTGATTTGTACCTGTCCTCTTCAGGTCACAGACCGTATAAGTCTGCCCAGCACTATCCCTGCCTCCCAACCACCAGCCCCGCCTCCCACCACCAGCTCTGGCACAGACCGTATAAGTCTGCCCAGCACTATCCCTGCCTCCCAACCACCAGTCCCACCTCACACCACTGGCTCTGCCACAGACCGTATAAGTCTGCCCAGCACTAGTCCCGCCTCCCAACCACCATCCCCGCCTCCCACCACCGGCTAGTATAACTCATTATCAGAGTACCTAACATTTAAGCACCCCCAGATACACCAACCATAGAGCTGGTGTAAGTACAGGCAACGTAATATGACAGGGAGATGCGTAACTTACAGTGTTTTGTATGTTATGTGCATGAGACCCCCACCTATGACCTGCCTATGCTTTACTCCTGTATAAGCCCCTGTGAGGGAGTGGGTGGTATATGGCCGAGTTCCCATATGAACACTCTCCCTCACTAAGGCTGAGAGTGAGCCATCTTAGGGTAGATGGACCTAGCCTGCTGAGTCAGGGGGCAGGGCTCAGGCAGAGAGGAGGGTAAATCAGTGGCGTAGCCACAGGTGGGCCTGGGTGGGCCGGGGCCCACCCACCTAGGGCTCAGGCCCATCCAACAGTAGCACATGGTAATGAAAATGCTGCTCTCCACAATACTGGCACCTTCGCATGCTCAGTTTTCAGTGCATGCCTGCTGCAGACTACCAAGGTGGAGACTGGAGAGAAGCATTTTCCCAGCAGCTGAGATATTTTTTTGATGTGGGGGATATAACTTTTGGTGCCCACCCACTTCTTGCCTAGGCCCACCCAAAACCTGCTGTCTGGCTATGCCCCTGGGGTAAATGTCCTGGAGCAGAATAGAACAGGGAGGCTCCAAGTGAAGGAATCCTCCCAGGGTGTTCCTGTTGGCTGTAATACCTGGTGAGAGCCCAGGGAGCAGGAGCTGCCTCTCAGTGGATGCTAGTACCCTGTGTTTGCCAGAAGCAGAAGCTTAATTGAAGTAGGACAAGTTTCCTTGGAACTGTAAAGTTAAGCAAGGGAGTGTTGATTGAACCTATGGAGCTGTGTCAGAGACAGGCTGCAGAAACCGTGAAGTCAAGGAGAAAGTGACTGTGTATGGAATCTGTGGAGCCATGTCAGGGACAGCCTGCAGGGATCTAGAAGCAGCGTATATTGAATTGTGCAGGCTGAAAGGAACTCTAGTAAAGTTTGAAGAGATTGGTTAAAATAGCAAGCCTGAGATTCAAGAGAATGTTTTGTTTAAAATTCTTCGGGAGCAGTTCTTTGGGGGTCGGCTAACTCCTAGTGAAGGGGCTCTTGTTAGTGCCATGGTCTCTTTGGAATTGAAGATGATCTTCACCCAGTGGAAGTCCTTACATCAGGCCACTTATCTGGAATGGTGGAACCTATTGCTCCAAATGTATAAATTCGAATTACATCTGGCGAAGAAATCTTCTCGCTTCGTTTTATATAGGGAAAAATGGTTACCCCTGGTATCTTATTTTGATTCGGTACAGAGATAAGCACTGAGTTTGATGTATTTTGTGGCCTATGCATGCTTTATACCTTGATTTGTATCCTCCAGCCCTCACCTCCCCCCTTTTTTCCCCTCTCCTTCTCCTCTTTCTTCCCTTTTTCTTAATGTGATTGTAGTTGTGGATAGCTGCTTCTTAAATGTGAGCTCCAGTTTTGCCATGATTTGTAAAATGTTGCTTGTTGTTCTGTGGTGAGCTCTTGCTTTTTTATTGTATTGAAATCCAATAAAAGAAATTAAACCATAAAATACCAAGCTGGTGGAGAGAACGAGATTGTTCACTGGAACATTCATAAAGCGGTTGTTTTACTTGCAACCCTTGTGTGTGGCTGAGTTTCTGAAGACTCCATACCTGGCCGCTGGTCCATGCAACCACGGCCCCCTTGCAAGTATCGAATATGTAAATTACGCAGTATTTGCAGAATAATGTGTTGTGTTATGTGTTGTGTTAAACATTAGTTATGTTTAAGCTCTGCTCCTTAACCCACAAAATCATCTATGGGCTTGCTCCCCTTGATTGACCTTCCGCCCAGGAATGCTGCGCCTGCATCACGATCTTACCTCCATCTACACTTTCCAAGCTGCAAGGGCGTCAAGTATAAGAAGATTTTCTCCTCCTCTTTCCGCTACTGGTGCCCTAAATGTTGGAATGCCCTCCCGCAGCACCTCAAAATGCAGGTGGACCACTTCTTCTTCAAGAAACTGCTGAAGACTTACTTATTTGCGAAAACTTACTCCCTCTACTACTCTGCTGATTGATATGCCCTTCATGATCCCCTCCCTGCTTAGTTCCTATTGTTAGTTGATGCTCCCCCTGTTTACTGTTTTTTTTTTTACTTACTGTAAGCCACATTGTGCCTGCATGACTGGGAAATTGTGGGATATAAATGTACCTTAAATAAATAAATAATACGTTGGCGCCCTCCTAGCGCTGACATGGGTTTGTGCGCTCATACACACATTAGTGCTACTTTTCTAAACCCTTACGAGTGCAGCGGGTGGGTAGCGCCTGATTCATAGAATTGCCCTTCACCTGTACATTCAGCCTGTGTTTTCCCTCCTGAATTAATTATAGTTAACACTTTTTATGTGAATACAGGCCAGTTTTTTGATTCGAATGATTTTCTGCGCAGATCACATTTCAATGAAGGATTACACAAATATACGTCTGCTTTGTGGTACCACTGTGTTCTGTCTAAGAATGTGCCTGGGAAAAACTTTATTTATTTATTTATTGCATTTGTACCTCACATTATCCCACCTTTTTGCAGGCTCAATGTAGCTTACAGAGTAAGGTTATGATAAAGTCAGTGCATGATTTAAATACAGTTGATCATAAGCTGAGGTAAAAGAGGTATTAGATGGGCGGATGTTGGGTAGGTTGTGTGCGAAGTGTTTTAGGTGTGTTCGGGTGATTTGGGGGATGAATTGTATCATTGAGGGTGGTTATTGTAGGCTTTGTTAAAGAGGTGTGTTTTCAGAGCTTTGCGGAAGCTGGTTAGATTGTTCATGGTTTTCAGGGCCTTGGGTAACGCATTCCAGAACTGTGTGCTTTTGTATGCAAAGGTCGTAGCATAAGCCTGTTTGTATTTCACTCCTTTGCAGCTGGGGAAATTCAGATTGAGGAATTTGCAGGCCGATCTTTTGGCGTTAGCTTGTTTTCAGGTCTTTTTTTTTTTTTTTAATCTTTTCTAATTTTTGGACATTTGTTTCCTTTCATACATTCATTTTAATAGCACTTAAAGTGCAAATTAGAGGGTTTTGCAGCATACAAGCATACAGAACATACAGAAAAAAGCAACACTGGGCCTTCAAGAAAGAGATAACAGCCGTCCTTTATTGTTACAAAGACCCGACACGGGCTGTGTTTCGGCGCACAAGTGCCTGCCTCAGGGGTCTAACATAAAAACACAAAGATAAAATTAAGAAAACACTCCATATAAATGTACATACATACAACATAATGTTAAATATTAAATCATAAAAGCATGCTGTGAAATATAATAAAATCAATGAAAAAATAAAAATACGGAACAGAAATGGTCAAATATTTGAATAATGAGAACATGGAATTACTATGGAATATAATGGAATCAGTGAAGAGTAAAGTATTTATCAGGGATAATCCAAAAATGAATCATCAAATGTACAAACGTGCATGTGTCATAAGTCAAAACACATCGACGATAATGAAGGTGCAGGCAGTATGGTAAGGAAGTATACATAACAAATTTTTATGCACTCTCAAAATCATAGTGTCATGAGTATTGGGATAAAAAAACTGATAAAAAACATAATAAAAATATATTAACACCCCTCCGAAGGGACACCACCTTGAAAGTGGTGGAGGGGCTTCCGTGTTTCAATGACTTAGAGGGCTATGCTGAAGGGTTACCCATAATCAGACAGGCCTCTGAGGAGAAACCAGACAAAGAGTGTCCCAAACTGGAGGATCCAAGATGGCATCGAGGGCGGACGTACGTTAGTTGAGTTCCCGTTTTACACCAGAATACCTGAAGAAGTAGGCGCGCTCCCCAGAGAATGGGGAAGAAAAAAGGCAAAGCCGTGGTGTTGTCCTCCTCGAACACGGCTGGGGTTTCCACCACTTCTCAGCAGGGGCGTATCTGCGTGGGTCCACAGGGGCCTGGGCCCCCGCAGATTTCGCCCTGGCCCCCCTCCCCGCCATCAACCCTCCCCCGCTGCTTACTTTTGCTGGCGGGGGGCCCCAACCCCCGCCAGCCGAGGTCCGACCCGCAATCTCCATATTTTGTCTTCCTCCGTGGCCATGTGCTTCAAGGAAGTAACGCTACAGTGCTGATTGGTTGAATCTGGCTCTGGCCCCCCCTACCGCCGGATTCCAGATACGCCCCTGCTTCTCAGTCTACTTTGGAGAGATTCATGGTCATAACGTCAGGGATATCGGTTCCTGCTTCGGGGGAACAGCAAGGCTTTATTGCCGAATCTCAGTGGAGAGGGAGTGACTTTGAGTCCCCCTGTTGGCATGACCTCTCCAAGACCTGGAAACAGTAACGCTTCGCTATGGAGGTCGACAGTGGAAACGCCCAAAGTGGTTTAGGATTCTCATGCGATCCGAGGAGGTCCTGGCGCAGCATTGACTCCGGATAATAAACCAACTGGGGGATTGGAGAGTGAGCTCTTCCCCCCCGAAGATATCTGGAGCGGTTTCTGTGGAGAAATTGGACCTGGTGAAGCCAAAAAATGTCATAATGGACGCACTATGGGAAGTGCTGCAGAGTGTGAATAACTCTCTTCTTCAGATGTCAAACATTGTAAGCTCTTTGAGCAGGGACTGTCTTTCTTCTATGTTTGTGCAGCGCTGCGTATGCCTTGTAGCGCTATAGAAATGCTAAATAGTAGTAGTAGTAGTAGCAGTGATTATATCAATACTTATCTAACAAAGTGGAAGTCCAAGATATAAAAATAGAGACTTTGATTATGGAAATGGTTTCTCTACGAAAATCAGTTAATCTGGTAATGAAGGACAGACATGTTTCTTGTAAAAAAAGTGGAACTTCTGGAGAACCAATTAAGGAAAAATAACTTGAGAATGATAAATCTTCCTAAAATACCCTATATAGAGAGTTATATTACTAGTGACTTTTGCCTTTGATTTAGATAGGAACAATGTTTTGAAATTGTATTTCCGATACATGGCTGATAGTTTTTTGGGTTCAAAGATAAATATATTTCCTGATATATCAAGGGAATCGCAGACTAGGAGGTGTGAACTCTTGGCTTTTAAGCCAAGAATCATTGCCCTAGGTGGGACCTTCCTAGAGCGATTCCCTTGTAAGTGTTTTATTTCCTTATTACTTATTTGTTGAACCCAAAAAATTACAAGAGTTTGTGGAGTTAAAAGAACAGATGAAGAACCCTCTGCAGCAACTTCCTTTAAGTTACCACTGTACCGGCTGCAATTACCGATTAACCTTCCTCCCTCAGAAAATATGAATTTGTAAGATTAACCATTTGGTGTTTTTTTTATTTTCTTTGAGATTGTTTTCCTGATCTTGGATCCCCCAATTGTGGACAATTATATATATTGTTGTGAGAAAATGTATTTTCTTTTTCCTTATATTAATTTCTGTTTTTCCTTACATTTACGTGATCATTGTGAATGTAATTAAGCAAAATGATAAATAAAAAAATTTAAAAAAAACATATATATTAACAATAAAGGACGGCTGTTATCTCTTTCTTGAAGGCCCAGTGTTGCTTTTTTCTGTATATAAAGTGCAAATTAGAACATTTTAACGGACCGTAACTGACTTAGCAGACATTAATTTGTAAGTTAACATGTGCTAAATTGATTTAGCATACATTAAATTTTTAAGGCACACTAATGGACTTTATTGAATGCAAATCCCTAGTTCTGTCTTCGGTGACTGAGCAAAGGTCAAAGTTTTCCAGTCTACAGTACCTGCCATTAGATAGACTCTCAGACAGTCTCCATTCCTCTTAAACTATCTTCCATTTGGAGTGGTCTGAGGAAGACTCTTTTGGGATTGTCCTTAAGCACAACCAGGGGCGTATCTGGAATCCGGCGGTGGGGGGCCACAGCCAGAGAGGGGGGGCACATTTTTGCCTCCCTCCCCCCCCCCCCCCGCCGCCGCCGCCTCTCTCCACCCCCTCCCCGCCGTCAACCCTCCCCCGCTGCTTACTTTTGCTGGCGCCGAGGTCCGACCCGCAATCTCCGTTTTTCGTCTTCCTCCGTGGCCATGCTTCCGGGAAGTAACGCTGCAGTGCTGATTCGTTGAATCCAGTTCGACGTCGAACTGGATTCAACGAATCAGCACTGCAGCGTTACTTCCCGGAAGCATGGCCACGGAGGAAGACGAAAAACGGAGATTGCGGGTCGGACCTCGGCGCCAGCAAAAGTAAGCAGCGGGGGAGGGTTGACGGCGGGGAGGGGGGCCAGGGCGAAATCTGCGGGGGCCCAGGCCCCTGTGGCCCCACGCAGATACGCCCCTGAGCACAACACGGCTTATTGTCTCAATGCCTTTCATAATGCAGGGTGGAGTACCTCAGTAACAGGAACTCACAGTAAATGGCCAACTTAGTCGGAAGTACACCTTCGTCAGTGTGGCACGAATCTTAATAATGATTTACAAAGGAGTCAGAAAGGAAGCCACTGAGACAACCGAATTTGTCAGCAGGAGGGATGGGCTTCATTGAAAGTGGAAGAAAACATGTAACGAAATTTCCAGTTTCATTTTCTTTCATTTTTTGTTTTTAAACCGTACCACAAAACAAAGAAACTCCTCCCAGGCTTTCTCAGGGAGGGAAGACTGAACAAGATCCCTACATAAAGGGAGCTGATTTTCGAAGCAGACGTCTCAAAATAGCAAAAACACATCCATCTGCTAAAAAAAGTCTAAATCATGATTTTCGAAAAGGCAGAATTTGGCTGTTTTTCACGGAGTTCATCCAAATAGCAAGGAGGAGTATTGTTTGGCCAGGACTAGGACAGGTCCAAAATTAGGCCATCTTTCATCAATAATGGAACAGGAAGATACGTCCAAGTCTAAAAGGGAAATGGGACTTGATATACCGCCTTTCTGAGATTTTTTGCAACTACATTCAAAGCGGTTTACATATATTCAGGTACTTATTTTGTACCAGGGGCAATAGAGGGTTAAGTGACTTGCCCAGAGTCACAAGGAGTTGCAGTGGGAATCAAACTCAGTTCCCCAGGATCAAAGTCCATTGCACTAATCATTAGGCTGCTCCTCCACTAGCAACAGTCCACGTAGAAGCCTGCCCTTGCAGATCAGCAATGCAGCCGCGCAGGCTTCTGTTTCTGTGAGTCTGACGTCCTGCACATAAGTGCAGGACGTCAGACTCACAGAAACAGAAGCCTGCGCAGCCGCGTTGCTGATCTGCAAGGGCAGGCTTCTACATGGAATGTTGCTAGTGAAATAGCAACATTCCATGAAGAATCTCAAATAGTAGCAACAGAATCTCAATAGTAGCAACATTCCATCTAGAATCTCCAATAGTAGCAACATTCCAAGTAGAATCTGAAATAGGGAAAGGGAAATAGGACTTGATATACCGCCTTTCTGAGGTTTTTTGCAACTACATTCAAAGCGGTTTACATATATTCAGGTACTTATTTTGTACCAGGGGCAATAGAGGGTTAAGTGACTTGCCCAGAGTCACAAGGAGTTGCAGTGGGAATCAAACTCAGTTCCCCAGGATCAAAGTCCATTGCACTAATCATTAGGCTGCTCCTCCACTAGCAACAGTCCACGTAGAAGCCTGCCCTTGCAGATCAGCAATGCAGCCGCGCAGGCTTCTGTTTCTGTGAGTCTGACGTCCTGCACATAAGTGCAGGACGTCAGATTCACAGAAACAGAAGCCTGCGCAGCCGCGTTGCTGATCTGCAAGGGCAGGCTTCTACATGGAATGTTGCTAGTGAAATAGCAACATTCCATGAAGAATCTCAAATAGTAGCAACAGAATCTCAATAGTAGCAACATTCCATCTAGAATCTCCAATAGTAGCAACATTCCAAGTAGAATCTGAAATAGGGAAAGGGAAATAGGACTTGATATACCGCCTTTCTGAGGTTTTTTGCAACTACATTCAAAGCGGTTTACATATATTCAGGTACTTATTTTGTACCAGGGGCAATAGAGGGTTAAGTGACTTGCCCAGAGTCACAAGGAGCTGCAGTGGAAATCAAACTCAGTTCCCCAGGATCAAAGTCCACTGCACTAATCATTAGGCTGCTCCTCCACTAGCAACAGTCCACGTAGAAGCCTGCCCTTGCAGATCAGCAATGCAGCCGCGCAGGCTTCTGTTTCTGTGAGTCTGACGTCCTGCACTTATGTGCAGGACGTCAGACTCACAGAAACAGAAGCCTGCGCGGCTGTATTGCTGATCTGCAAGGGCAGGCTTCTACATGGAATGTTGCTAGTGAAATAGCAACATTCCATGAAGAATCTCAAATAGTAGCAACAGAATCTCAATAGTAGCAACATTCCATCTAGAATCTCCAATAGTAGCAACATTCCAAGTAGAATCTGAAATAGGGAAAGGGAAATAGGACTTGATATACCGCCTTTCTGAGGTTTTTTGCAACTACATTCAAAGCGGTTTACATATATTCAGGTACTTATTTTGTACCAGGGGCAATAGAGGGTTAAGTGACTTGCCCAGAGTCACAAGGAGCTGCAGTGGAAATCAAACTCAGTTCCCCAGGATCAAAGTCCACTGCACTAATCATTAGGCTGCTCCTCCACTAGCAACAGTCCATGTAGAAGCCTGCCCTTGCAGATCAGCAACGCGGCTGTGCAGGCTTCTGTTTCTGTGAGTCTGACGTCCTGCACATAAGTGCAGGACGTCAGACTCACAGAAACAGAAGCCTGCACAGCCGCGTTGCTGATCTGCAAGGGCAGGCTTCTACATGGAATGTTGCTAGTGAAATAGCAACATTCCATGAAGAATCTCAAATAGTAGCAACAGAATCTCAATAGTAGCAACATTCCATCTAGAATCTCCAATAGTAGCAACATTCCAAGTAGAATCTGAAATAGGGAAAGGGAAATAGGACTTGATATACCGCCTTTCTGAGGTTTTTTGCAACTACATTCAAAGCGGTTTACATATATTCAGGTACTTATTTTGTACCAGGGGCAATAGAGGGTTAAGTGACTTACCCAGAGTCACAAGGAGCTGCAGCGGGAATCAAACTCAGTTCCCCAGGATCAAAGTCCACTGCACTAACCACTAGGTAAGTTTTTAACTAGACCTATTTTAATCACCTCCAAGTTAAAAAAGATGCTCTGAATGACAAGCTGACCCCTGGAGTGATTAAGGCTTGACCACTTCTTAATCCCCCAGTGGTTGCTGTCTCCCTCCCACCCTCCTAAGAAGTGAAACTGAAACGGGATACCAGGCACTATGACAGCAACAGGTATTATGAACATACCCAACAGAGCACAAGCATCTCCCAGGATTAATCTAGTGGCTGTGAACAAGGGCATCCAGGTCCATATCTCACTCTACTTAGTACATTTGAGATGGAAATTGTGAGCTCTTTCCAAAACCACCAAATTAATGAAGGTGTAGCCTAGTGGTTTAACACAGCAGGCTTTGATCCTGGTGAACTGGGTTCATTGCCACTGCAGCTCCTTCTAACTCTGGGCAAGTCACTTAACCCTGTATTGCCCCAGGTACAAAATACATACCTGTATATAAGACGTAAACTGCTTTGATTGTAACCACACAAAGGAGGTATATCGCGTCCCATCCCCTTTCCCTTACTGTACCTAAATATAGGAGACACCTTCAAGTGGAAGTTGATTGTAATGGTGTACAGTAGGTTTTATTCTGTTCCTTGGAAGACTCACAATACAAAATAAAGGAATTATGGTGAGAATTGTACCTGGGTACCATTTTTTTTATTGTCCACTGCACTGACACAAGGCTCCTCTACTCCTCTTCCAATGCTCACCTACCCTTACTTATACCTCTCCTACTTCCTTCACCCTTGTCCTTCTCTTCCTACCTATCTCTTTTGTTATTCTGCTATACTTAACTTTTGTTTTCTTTATCAATACTTTGTAATCCCTATTACTATGTAAGCCACATTGAACCTGCTTTGAGTGGGAAAGCGCGGAGTACAAATGTAATAATAAATAAATAAATAAACAGGATAAGGCCCAGTGCACCGATTCCTACACCTAACTTTGGGCGCAAAGGCTTATGCCTATTGAAACCTGGTGTAAATCCGTGGCGTGCAAGTTAGGAGAACATCACAATTATTCTATAACACTGTGCACAAAATTTTGGAACTCCCCAACCCACCCATGCCTCTCCCATGGTCATGCCCTCTTTCAGGTTGCATGATATGGGATTTGGGTGCCTAGTGTTATAGAATAGAACGCAGGTGGACTGGTGCCAATTAATGTCAATAATTGATTGTTCAACTTAACGTGACCTCACAGTTTTGGAGTGGGGACTGTTCATCAATGACTCAATATTATGTCCCAAACATCCAACTTTAGCTGGCACAGTTCAATCTCTCACATCAGTTATTCTTTTTAGATTTTGTGTCCCTGTGTGTTGATGTATATAGGGCGTTCGGGCCGCCCGATAAAGCAACGTTTGAATGAGCACAAATCAAGAATAAAAAATCAGGTAATGACTGCTCCACTAGTACAGCACTGGGTAGAGTGTCAACATACTCTTGAAGAGATTCAGTGGCGTATTATTGACCATGTCCAGCTGGGCTGGGAAGGAGGTGATGCTGGTCGTATATTAAATTACAAAGAACAGAGGTGGATCTTTCATCTGAAGACTTTAAATCCAGGTGGATTAAATTCTGAAATAGACTGGTGGTCATTACATAAGTACATAAGTACATAAGTAATGCCATACTGGGAAAAGACCAAGGGTCCATCGAGCCCAGCATCCTGTCCACGACAGCGGCCAATCCAGGCCAAGGGCACCTGGCAAGCTTCCCAAACGTACAAACATTCTATACATGTTATTCCTGGAATTTTGGAGTTTTCCAAGTCCGTTTAGTAGCGGTTTATGGACTTGTCCTTTAGAAAACCGTCCAACCCCTTTTTAAACTCTGCTAAGCTAACCGCCTTCACCACTTTCTCCGGCAACGAATTCCAGAGTTTAATTACACGTTGGGTGAAGAAACATTTTCTCCGATTTGTTTTAAATTTACTACACTGTAGTTTCATCGCATGCCCCCTAGTCCTAGTATTTTTGGAAAGCGTGAACAGACGCTTCACATCCACCTGTTCCACTCCACTCATTATTTTATAAACCTCTATCATGTCTCCCCTCAGCCGTCTCTTCTCCAAGCTGAATAGCCCTAGCCTCCTCAATCTTTCTTCATAGGGAAGTCGTCCCATCCCCGCTATCATTTTAGTCGCCCTTCGCTGCACCTTTTCCAATTCTACTATATCTTTCTTGAGATGCGGCGACCAGAAGTGAACACAATACTCAAAGTGCGGTCGCACCATGGAGCGATACAACGGCATTATAACATCCTCACACCTGTTTTCCATACCTTTCCTAATAATACCCAACATTCTATTCGCTTTCTTAGCCGCAGCAGCACACTGAGCAGAAGGTTTCAGTGTGTTAGCGAAAGGACCCTGTTAGAGGAGTGCTTTTTGATCAGCTGGGAGCTATTTAATTGAAGAACTCCGCGTCAGACGCCGCGGCCACCTTTTCTCTTCATTTTTGTAAGAACAGACTATGAGGTACAGCTTCTTAACGTTATATAGAAGAGTAAAATATTATGTAGGTTTGTGTATATGTATATCTATAGTATTATTATAGATTAAGAACTGGTTGAAAGATAGGAAGCAGAGAGTAGGATTGCGTGGCCAGTATTCTCAGTGGAGGAGGGTAGTTAGTGGGGTCCCGCAGGGGTCTGTGCTGGGTCCGTTGCTTTTTAATGTATTTATAAATGACCTAGAGATGGGAATAACTAGTGAGGTAATTAAATTCGCCGATGACACAAAATTATTCAGGGTCGTCAAGTCGCAGGAGGAATGTGAACGATTACAGGAGGACCTTGCGAGACTGGGAGAATGGGCGTGCAAGTGGCAGATGAAGTTCAATGTTGACAAGTGCAAAGTGATGCATGTGGGTAAGAGGAACCCGAATTATAGCTACGTCTTGCAAGGTTCCGCGTTAGGAGTTACGGATCAAGAAAGGGATCTGGGTGTCGTCGTCGATGATACGCTGAAACCTTCTGCTCAGTGTGCTGCTGCGGCTAGGAAAGCGAATAGAATGTTGGGTGTTATTAGGAAGGGTATGGAGTCCAGGTGTGCGGATGTTATAATGCCGTTGTATCGCTCCATGGTGCGACCGCACCTGGAGTATTGTGTTCAGTACTGGTCTCCGTATCTCAAAAAAGATATAGTAGAATTGGAAAAGGTACAGCGAAGGGCGACGAAAATGATAGTGGGGATGGGACGACTTTCCTATGAAGAGAGGCTGAGAAGGCTAGGGCTTTTCAGCTTGGAGAAGAGACGGCTGAGGGGAGATATGATAGAAGTGTATAAAATAATGAGTGGAATGGATCGGGTGGATGTGAAGCGACTGTTCACGCTATCCAAAAATACTAGGACTAGAGGGCATGAGTTGAAGCTACAGTGTGGTAAATTTAAAACGAATCGGAGAAAATTTTCTTCACCCAACGTGTAATTAGACTCTGGAATTCGTTGCCGGAGAACGTGGTACGGGCGGTTAGCTTGACGGAGTTTAAAAAGGGGTTAGATAGATTCCTAAAGGACAAGTCCATAGACCGCTATTAAATGGACTTGGAAAAATTCCGCATTTTTAGGTATAACTTGTCTGGAATGTTTTTACGTTTGGGGAGCGTGCCAGGTGCCCTTGACCTGGATTGGCCACTGTTGGTGACAGGATGCTGGGCTAGATGGACCTTTGGTCTTTCCCAGTATGGCACTACTTATGTACTTATAAAAATGAAGACTTCGGCAGCATATATTAATGAATGTAATTTATTTCAGCAAACCTCTACCCTGATGAAGAATTTCGAAACTCGGCCTGGTTGGCAGAGGTTTGATCGAGTTGCAAGGCTGCTGTTTTAAGTTAAGTACATAGTGTATGGTGTGGAAACAGTGAAATGTTTAAAAAAAGTCTATATAATTTAAAAAGTTTAGATATATATATAAAAAAAAATTATTGGGTGGATCTATGAAGATATACACAGCGCTATGGCTAGTGGGGCGCTGTGCCCAGATGGGAGCTGCTGATGAAATTATCTGATGATCCCCGAAAAAAATCTAGAGAATAACTGATGTGAATAATTGATTGTTAGCATGCCCTGAAAAAGACAGGTACAAATCAAGGTAAGGTGTACACAAAAAATGGCACATGTGAGTTTATCTTGTTGGGCAGACTGGGTGGACCGTGCAGGTCTTTTTCTCCCGTCATCTACTATGTTACTGTGTTACTATGTAATTCTGGCTTGTTAATGGCTCATTAACCAATTAAGCTGTGCACGCAACTCAGGATTATGCCTCTCGAGAGACCAGGTCCTTCCCTCTGGAACTCTCTTCCATCTCACCTCCATTTGGAGACCTCACACCCTAAGTTTAAGTCATTACTCGAAACCCTCCTTTTCTCTGAGTCCTTTGGTTCATCTTTCTAGCTCTGTACCAACTTCAGTCCCCTACCCACGATTGTTTTTATATTGTAAACTGTATAGTCACCTCCATGGATCACTTGCGGCACAAAAATAAATAAATAAATGGCCTAATATTCGGGTGACCTTTATGGAATCCAGGGGTTACCGAGCAAATGAATCCATTTTTGTAAAAGGCCTCACAGAGTCTCTCTCCTCTGATATATTGCCACATATTCAGATAGCTGCAGCAATCCAGCATGTACCAAATGCAAGAAACATTTGTTTTGGATCACTTTAACCCTTCTTCAAACAAAGAGAAAGATCATCATTCATTAAAAAAAGAAAAGGGTTGTTCTGTTTCCAGTTTATGCAGTGTCAGGGCACCTGAATGGAGGCATTCACTTGTAAAATTATACAAACAATGAAAATATTGAAGAGACAAATTGGTTTTGAAATGATTGCATGAAGCGCTAGTATGACTGAAAAAAGCAGACCACTTTTTGAATGACTTTGGTATGTTTATTTTACAAGATACCTGTCCTGTCTTCCTGCTCCCACTCCATCCACCTGCAAGAACATGGGGCGGGGACCGAAAATGACGTATAGCTTCCTCATATGAAAATAAGGCATTCCAGGCAGAGTTAATGGAGCCTCCTTTCTTAAACACACGTCTCCGTGTCTAGTCGGATCCTAAACAGATACCGATTAGAACCCTCTTGAATCCCTTGCCATATCCTGAAAATTCAGTCTGGATAGGACACCAGACACAAAAGTTATTAGGGAAAGACACACAAGCAAGGTGATCTCATAAGTCCTTTCACCTTTGGAAAGTAGACTAAAATTCCTTAGAGAGAAGATTTCTGCAAAGCTATTTTCCTGCACTTTCTACTACGGCATGTATTTTCCTTGTAAATTTTCCGCCTGCAGCAAATGGTATAATAATATTCACCCATTATCCACACTTACAGGACATCTTTTGTATCACTTTTCATCATTGTTCGCCGTTGTACTTCATTTTGACTATTTTCATCGTACAATCATTTTTCGTAATTTCAGACTTATCTACATTGATTTTCATTCTGGTTCGCACTCATAAAATGCATTTAATGTAAAATAGATTCTTTTGTATGTGAAAATGCATGATAAAACATTTTGACAGTTTCCTGAATCTGCTGCTCAGTTGTAGAGACCCTAGAGTCCAGTTCATTGTGATTCCTCTACTGGCTGTACTCAGGGCTGCCGAGAGATTCTGGGCCTGGGGCAAGGCTGCCGCCATCAGCGGGCCTGGGGCAGGGCCATAGCCCCTCCCAGAATCGCAGCCACCGCCCCCCCCAGGATTGCCGCCGCCCTCCCAGGATCGCCCCCCCCCCCCCCCCCCCCGCCGCAACTGCAAATACCTTGGATGGCGGGGATCCTACGGCCCTGCCAGTAGAAGAGGTCTTCCTCCAGTGCTGCTCTTCACTCTGCTGCATGACTGCCCCTATGGCTACTTTTTCTCTCACGTTGCACATTCTCGGTTTCAAAACCCGTGCGTGCGCGGCCTGAGGGGAAAAGCAGCCACTTGGCAGGCAATGTGGCAGAGTGAAGAGCAGCGCTGGAGGAAGACCTCTTCTGCTGGCGGAGCCTGGGAGGGACCCCCACCAGCCAAACCAGAGGCCCTGGCCTGAAGCCCTGCTGTGTCTGCTCCTCCACAGCCTCCAAGGGGGGCCCAATGCTGGAGTTTTTTCTCTCCTGCTCCTGTCGGGACGTGATCACCCAGGTCCCATCAGGAGCAAGAGAGATAGAGATCCTGGCGCCAGGCCCCACCTTGGAGTCTCGAGCCCGGGGAATTTTGCCCCCCTCCCATGCCTCCCCCCCTCGATGGCCCTGGCTCTACCACAGTATTGAGGGCTTCTTTTACAAAGACGCTAGCAATTGAATGGGCTTCCTCTCATTTGCCACACAGGAATTACTAGCACAGCTTTGTAAAAGAAGCCCTGAATGATTAACTATACTTTTACTTCTTAGGGCCATAGTTATCAATGTGAGCTACCATTACGACGTGTTATTCTATCACTAAATCATGCCATTTCAGCACAGGTCCCATTTTATGCAGTGAGGCCTAGTTAACAATAGGTGGGGTTAACAATAAAATAACACATCTTAACAGTAGCCCCCATTGATAAGTATGCCCCTTAATTAAAGAAAAAAAGAAATGTCTCTAGAATTCAAAATCACTGCTATGTTTAATAAAAATGAGCCAAGTATAGGGCAGTCAAGCCATTGTGACATCACTGATGAGGTTGGCTCTTAGGCACTGGTGGACTGAGGCATTATGACATCACAATATCAGCTCTGGTTACCAGAGATTGAAATTCTTCACACTAAGGGGGGGAGGGGGGGGGAGTTATCAGCATGGGCTACTGTTAAGAAATGTTACTTTATCAGCAACTCATGCTATTTTAGCACAGGTCCCATTTTAAGCCTAGATACTAATAACCAGGTTATCAATATGAGCTACTGTTAAGACAACTTCCACCCCACACACATACGCACACTTAGACCTTTGTTTACAAAGGTGCTTTATAGGCATTTTTAACATGCATTAATGCACATCAACACTAATGCACCTATAGGAACGTATTGGCACCAGGGGCGTAGCCAGAGGTCTGGCCAGAACCCGAGGTGGGGGGGCACTGTTTAGCCGCCTCCCCGGCCGCCGACCCCTCCGCCACTTTGGACCCCCCGCCGTCGCAACTGCAACCCCCCCCCCCCCCCCGCCGCCGCATCAGGTACCTTGTTTGCTGGCGGGAGTCCCCAATCCCCGCCAGCCGAAGAGGAGTCTTCAGTGCTGGTTGAGTCCGGCGTCTTCGTTGTGTGATCATCTGTTTCTGACACCTTACGTCCTGCACCATGTATGTAGCCCCGTGCAGGACGTAAGGCGTCAGAAACAAATGATCCAACAACGAAGGCGCTGGAGTCGACCGGCGCTGAAGAAGACTCTTCGGCTGGCGGGGATTGGGGACCCCGCCAGCAAACAAGGTACCTGATGCGGGGGCGGGGCGGGTGCGGGTGGCAGCGGCGGGGGGGGTGTCAAATGTAGAGGGGGCCAGGGCATAATCTGTGGGGTCCCACGCCCCCGTGGCCCCACGTAGCTACGTCCCCGATTGGCGCATTAGCATTAACATACCTTAACTTTAAAGGCACGTTAAGAGCGCTAACATGCCTTAGTAAACATACCCCTTAGCTTCTAGAAAGGAAGAGTTTCCCTTGACTGGTATTATAATCGGAAGAGGAGATTAATTTTGCATGGAACTGGTCATAGAGGGAACTGGTGAGGAGTTTAAAACCCTGAGCAGAGTTCAAATTATTATCTGTAGCTCCTGCCTCCCCAGCCAATGTCCTGCTGTTGAGGGGAGAGCGACAGAGCCCTAAAAACCTAGCTATCTATGCCACAGCAGTTAGGCTGCCCTAGCTAAGACAATTTATTGATAGCAATCCAGGAGAAAAAAGTAAGTCAGCAGCAGCTTTGGCTGTGCCTCACCTAGATGATAGTTGGAAAGGATGTGGGAGTAAAGGAGAAGCTGGGCACAGTTGAATACTTTGAGCAGAGTGTTCAGGACTCTTATCATCTGTGCTAGATCCTGGGGCAGTCCCAGAGGCTGCAGAACCATCAAAAGCTTATACCCACAGGTTTCCTAGGAATCTTCTTGCATCCAACCAGGACCAAGCCACCCTAGATGTTGCTTTGAAGCCTGAGAACATAGTAACGTGGAGGGGAATAATCGAACGTCGCCGGCGAAATAGGTCGCCGGCAATCTATTTTGGCGGCGGCGCAACAGCTGGCTGGAACTGTATTTTCAAAAAAGATGGCCGGCCATCTTTTTTTTCGATAATACGGTGTGGGCCGGCCAAATGCCTTGGATTTCGCTGGGTTTGAGATCACCAGTTTTTTTCCGCGATAATGGAAAAAACTGCCGGCGATCTCAAACCCGGCGAAATCCAAGGCATTTGGCCGTGGGAGGAGCCAGCATTTGTAGTGCAATGGTCCCCCTCACATGCCAGGACACCAACCGGGCACCCTAGGGGACACTTTAAACATCTTTTATAAACAACGAAATTAGCTTCCAGGTGCATAGCACCCTTCCCTTGTGTGCTGAGTCCCCCAAATCGCCGGCCATATCCCAATTTGTGTCGGGAAATAGCCGGCGATTACTTTCGATTATAAGCTGGATAGTAACATAGTAGATGATGGCAGGAAAAAGACCTGCACGGCCCATCCAGTCTGCCCAACAAGATAAACTCATATGTGCTACTTTTTGTGTATACCTTATCTTGATTTGTATCTGCCATTTTCAGGGCACAGACCGTAGAAGTCTGCCCAGCACTAGTCCCGCCTCCCACCACCGGATTTTAAATGAAGTTTAACGGGGCGGTAATGTCACTTTTTGAGAAACCTAATGTTTCTCAGCACTTGTATCAAAGATTGTAAACGATAACCTTTATGAAATTGAGTATTTCCTGCCGCTACAAGCTTTGCTGGGGACAGTCAAGGAGAAAAATGAGCAATAAAACCTGGAAAAAAGATGGAGCAGGAGATAAGGAGACTTTGAATTAAATAGTCCACATATTGCCTCTGTTTAAATTACTGCTTCTGTGGTTATTGACCCAGATTACCAAAGTTGGGGGATGGCAGTGTTTTATTGATTGAACGGCGCATGCAGCGTTTGTTCCTACTGTGTACGGCCTCCTGGCTTTTGTTGGTTCTGACCTAATATATGAGTGGTCTCCCTATTAGTATCTGGGCATACCCAGGGAACCCACTTTATCTTTCATTATATACCAAGCCTGTACAAAATGTTTACAGAAACTAATTGAATTTAGTTTATTCTTTATTTGAAATATAAATGTGTGTAAGCATATTCCCAGAAGTGAAGTCTGAAATCAACCAATTTTTTAAGAGGACAAGGCTGCAATACAGATTTGTTAATGCTCACTTCTGAGGTAGGACTTTGAAAAGCATTATAAGCCAAGAAATAATCTTTAAGAAATTCCCAGTTCTAAAACTGTGGTTATTCGTTGTAAGGTTCTTTACTGTTATGCATTTTATTATGAAACTAGTAAAAGTGACCCGTTTGTGGACCGTACGCCATTGCTCCGCCCTCGGTGTGTGACGCCATTGCTCTGCCCTCAACGTCATCACGTTTGACGCGAGGGCGGGGCCCCAAGACTTGGCGATTTCGGTGGCTTCACCACCACGAACCCTTCGAACCCGTCTTGAAGGAAGTGACGTCAGTGTCTTCAGAACGTTGAGGGTGAGCTTTATTATATAAGATGTTGATTGTGTTTATTTTGTATTTTTGTGTTGTATAATGCAAACAAATTATTTTAATGTTATTGTTGCAGCTGTTCACTGCTCAGATCCCTTTATGCAGGGAATGATGCAGTATATAAATGGTACATTTAATTTAATAAGCCTCTTGCAGAACACTTTGAGAATTAGGTCTCTGTTCCTAGCGGTGTGAAGGAACAAACAATTGTTAAGCTCAAGTAATCAATGTCATCCGTGTTACAAGGCCAAAGTTAGACAAAGAAAAGATGACTGCGCAAAAATTTGCATTTATATTACAAAAAAAATTGTTTGCAGTGATAAATTATCTGCTTCGGAAAAGATCAGAGGTGCCCATGTGGAAGAGGAAGCAGACAAGAGCATAGATTTGCATCAAGGCTGAGAAGAGATATTAGATGAACCCTAAAAGATTGGAGATAAAGCAAGAATATTAAAAGCTGTGAGCGTACATCACATTATGAATGTGACTCAAGATGAGACCAAACATCGAAGAAATCTGGGACTCTCAACTGATTAAGATAAAACTGAGATGCAGCACAGCCGAAGAGGTAGAAAGTTGTTGCTAGAACACTCAATTAGATCAGCTATGATGACCACATTTTTATGCATGTAGGACTAGATTCTGTATATCAAAAAAATAAGCACTAACCCCGGGATTCTATATAGCACACCTAAAGATCGGCACCAAAATCGGTGTGGATTCTATAACAATGTGCGTGATTTAACAAGCGAATGAGCGCTACTTGGCACCAATTAGAATTTAGGTGCACAACTCGCTAAGCGTATTCTGTAATGGTGCACACCGAACTTCTAATGCACGCATGGGCATGGTTATGGGTGGGGAAATGGGTGTTTCATGGGTGTTCCGTAGAAATCAAACAAAATAAAACATGGAAAAGAAAATAAGATGATACCTTTTTTATTGGACATAACTTAATACATTTCTTGATTAGCTTTCGAAGGTTGCCCTTCTTCGTCAGATCGGAAATAAGCAAATGTGCTAGCTGACAGTATATAAGTGAAAACATTCAAGCATTACTATGACAGTCTGACAGGGTGGGAGGATGGGGGTGGGTAGGAGGTATGCATGGGGACATCAAAGCATATCATTGATATTCTAACAGGATGGGTGTGGATAGGTGAGGGGAGGGTGATCAACAGAGACATACAGCTTTATGGTTTATAATGGGCTAGGAACCCCAGATCCTTGTTAAGTCCTTTCTGTTGGGTGTTAAAATATTCAATCATTCTGACTTCAAAGGTCTTACGTTCTTGTATGGTTTTAAAGTTACCTTTCAGCATAGGCGTAGTTTGACTGTTTCATTTGGGGGGGGCAAAAAATGGGTGGAGCATATTAGCATATCATTTGCATATATACATATGCAAATGAATATGCTAATATGGAGGAAGGAAATGAAATTTACAGGCAAAATATCACAGATGCACATTTCAAAAAGCTGACACATTTCAATTAATAAATTATGAATAAAATAAACTTTTATTTACCTTTGTTGTCTGATCATGTAGTTTTTCTATTCGCTTTGATCCCAGTGTCTTCTGTTTTATGCAGTGTCTTCTTTCCAGTAGGCTTCCCTCTGCTCCCCACCCTCCCAGTCCCATCCATCTCTTGCTCCTTCCCTCTGCTCCCCACCCCTCCCAGTCCCATCCATCTTCTGTTCCTTCCCTCTGCTCACCATCCCTCCGTCCCATCCATCTTCTGCACCTTCCCTCTGCTGTGCCTGACCTCTCCCAATCCCATCCATCTCCTGGTCCATCCCTCTGCTCCCCACCCCTCGCAGTCACATCCATCTCTTGCTCCTTCCCTCTGCTCCCCACCCCTCCCAGTCCCAACCATCTCTTGCTCCTTCCCGCTGCTCCCCACCCCTCCCAGTCCCATCCATCTCCTGCTCCTTCCCTCTGCTCACCTCCTTTCCCAGTCCAATCCAATTCCTGGTCCTTCCCTCTGCTCCCCACCCACCCCTCCCAGTCCCATCCATCTCTTGCTCCTTCCCTCTGCTCCCCACCCCTCCCAGTCCCATCCATCTTCTGTTCCTTCCCTCTGCTCACCATCCCTCCGTCCCATCCATCTCTTGCTCCTTCCCTCTGCTGTGCATGACCTCTCCAAATCCCATCCATCTCCTGGTCCATCCCTCTGCTCCCCACCCCTCGCAGTCCCATCCATCTTCTGTTCCTTCCCTCTGCTCACCTCCTTTCCCAGTCCAATCCAATTCCTGGTCCTTCCCTCTGCTCCCCACCCACCCCTCCCAGTCCCATCCATCTCTTGCTCCTTCCCTCTGCTTCCCACCCCTCCCAGTCCCATCCATCTCTTGCTCCTTCCCTCTGCTGTGCCTGACCTCTCCCAATCCCATCCATCTCCTGGTCCATCCCTCTGCTCCCCACCCCTCGCAGTCCCATCCATCTCTTGCTCCTTCCCTCTGCTCCCCACCCCTCCCAGTCCCAACCATCTCTTGCTCCTTCCCGCTGCTCCCCACCCCTCCCAGTCCCATCCATCTCCTGCTCCTTCCCTCTGCTCACCTCCTTTCCCAGTCCCATCCATCTCCTGCTCCTTCACTCTGCTTCCCACCCTCCCAGTCCCATCCATCTCTTGCTCCTTCCCTCTGCTTCCCACCCTCCCAGTCCCATCCATCTCTTGCTCCTTCCCTCTGCTTCCCACCCTCCCAGTCCCATCCATCTCCTGCTCCTTCACTCTGCTTCCCACCCTCCCAGTCCCATCCATCTCTTACTCCTTCCCTCTGCTCTCCACCCTCCCAGTCCCATTCATCTTCCCTCTGCTCCCCCCCCCCCCGCGAGGTCCAGGATCGTGACTCCGTTTACCCCCTCTCTTCCTCCCTCCCTCCGGTGCAGGCAGCAGTCTTCTTCAGCCTTTCTGTGTTCCTGGCAGCGGTAGCGACGTACACGCTGCCTTCGGTCTGCCCCGGAAGCCTTCTCTTCAAGTTCCTGTTCCCACCTATGCGGGAACAGGAACTTGAAGAGAAGGCTTCGGGGCAGAGCTGAAGGCAGCGTGTACGTCGCTACCGCTGCCAGGAACAAGAAAGGCTTAGAGTAGATTGCTGCTGCATGCGCCGGAGGGAGGTAGGAAGGGAGGGGGTAGATAGACACGCTCGTCTCCGACCGTCCGCTTCGCTGCTTCCCTGCCCTCTCTGTCTGCGTCCCGCCTTCCTCTGATGTCATTTCCTTTCGGGCGGGACGCAGACAGAGAAGGCAGGGAAGCAGCGAAGCGGACGGAGACGAGCGCGTGCCTGCTTGTTTTTTTTTTTTTTTTTCCATTCTAGCGCCAGTCCACGTCCTCGTCGTTTGGGGGGGCATTGCCCCCCCTCGCCCCCCCCAGTCTACGCCTATGCCTTTCAGTATTCTCACTGTGAAATCACTGGTACAGTGTCCTGGTTCTGTGAAGTGCTGTCCCACCGGGGTGGGGGCCCTACTGGCTGTATTGTTCATGTGATGTCTATGTAAATTGAATCTTGTCTTAAGCATCTGGCCTGTTTCTCCAATATAGCATCCTTCGTTACATTTTTTACACTGAATGATATATACCACATTGGAAGATGAGCAAGTGAAAGATCCCTTTATGTTGAATATCTTTCCTTTGTGGGTAACTGTGGGGTCCTGTGAAATATTTTGGCATAGTTTGCAACTGGATAAATTACAGGGAAGTGTGCCCTTCTGTTCCTTTTCAGTCTGTGATGGAAGTTTACTTCTGATTAGCTTGTGTTTTAAGTTGGGTGGTTGTCGGAAGGCCAGTACTGGTGGGGATGGGAATATCTCTTTCAGTAATTCATCCTCCTGGAGTATAGGTTGTAGATCTCTTATGATTTTCCTCAGTTTTTCCAGCTCTGGATTGTATGTCACTACAAGGGGAATTCTGTCTGTGGATTTTTTCTCCTTGTACTGAAGCAGATTCTCCCTGGGTGTTTTGAGGGAGGAGGCAATATTCTTGGAGATTATTTTGGGGTTGTAGCCTTTCTGTTTGAAGGATGCACTCAGGCTTTTAAGGTGTTCCGAAATTTACATGCCTGGTTATAGAATATGGCCCAGTGCACCTAAATCTATGCGCTGGGATTTACGCCACGCTTTTGCTGGTGTACATGGATTCGTGTAGATTTAGGCGCTAAAATATCAACTGATTTCAGCACCAATTTTTTAGGCGCCGTTTACAGAATCTCCCCCTAACTGCTATTCTATAAATGGCGGTCCCAGTTGGGCTCCGTTTATAGAATAGCACCTAGCACCAGGAGCCAAGCCTAACTTTTAGACACAAGAATTTACACAAACTGGAACCTGGTGTAAATCCCCTTGCCTAAATAAGGCACAGATCAGGTATATTCTGTAACAGTACCCGCAAACTCTTGGAATGCCCATGCCCTGCCCATGGCCATGCCACCTTTTCAGATCCATGCGCTAGATTTACACACACATATCTATACAATATGCCTACCAAGTTGCGCACGTAAATTTATTTATTTATTTGTTACATTTGTATCCCACATTTTCCCACCTATTTGCAGGCTCAATGTGGCTTACATGGGACCGTGAAGGCGTACGCCAACACCGGTAGAGAAACAACTACAAAGTGGAGTTATAGTCTAATAAGGTTCATAGTTACAGAGACATTGGGAATAGAAGAGGAGAAGAGATATATAGTGTTGATTACGAGCTTAGGTTATGTTGTGTTGCAGGATTTAGGTGCTTAAGTTGGGTTGGTAGGGTATGCCTTTTCAAACAGGTGGGTCTTTAGTGATTTCCGGAAGCTGAGACGGTCGTACGTTGTTTTCACAGCTTTTGGTAATGCATTCCACAATTGAGTACTTATGTAAGAGAAGCTGGATGCATATATTGTTTTATATATTTATTTATTTATGGGTTACTTATATCCCACATTTTCCCACTCATGCAGGCGCAATGTGGCTTACAGAGAATTAAATAAGAGTACAAAGTTAAAAGCTTAGGCAAGCATAAAAGAAGCAAATAGGGGAGGAGAAACTAACAGCGTGAACTAGGCAGGGGACGGGACAAGGGATGCATCAATCAACATGGTAAGTTGGGGGGTAAGTCTTAGCAAAGAGGAATGTCTTTAACAACTTCTTAAAAAGGGCTTGGTCTACTTGAGTTTTAAGCTTGGGTAGTGGAGGTTTAAGTATGTTCGTGTTGATCTGGTTGCGTTTCTGGTTGGGAGGTCTATGAGGTTGGCCATGTAACCCTGGGCTTCACCATAGATAATTTTGTGGACTAGGGTGCAGATTTTGAAAGCTATGCGTTCATTGATTGGAAAACTAGTGTAGTTTTTCTTGGAGGGGTTTGGCGCTTTCGAATTGTGTTTTTCCAAATATACGTCTGGCTGCTGTGTTTTTGGTGGTCTGAAGTTTCTTTAAGAGTTGCTCTTTGCATCCCGCATAGATTCCATTGCAGTAGCCAACGTGGCTTAGTACCATTGATTGTATCAGGTTGCGAAAAGTTTCCCTCGGGAAGAATCGTTTCACGCGTTTAAGTTTCCACATTGAGTGGAACATTTTCTTGGTTGTAGAGTTCACTTGGCTCTTGAGTATGAGGTTACGGTCGATTGTGACCCCGAGAATTTTCAAGCTGTCTGAGATAGGGAGGGTGTAGTTTGGGGTGTTTAAGTTTGTGGGTTTATACGTTTTGTGTTGTGTTGTGTTGTGTTGTGTTGGGATGAGAGGATGAGGCAGTGTGTTTTTTCTGTGTTGAGTTTTAACTGAAATGCATTTGCCCATGTAAGTTCATAGTATTTAAGGTGAGCATGATTTTGTTGGTGATTTCTGCCAAGTCATGTTTGAATTCTAATTTTTTCCAATTATATCAGCATTAATTGGTTCATTATTTAATCAAATTGCATGTCAAAGACTCACCAATGTGTAAAACTATAAACTTGCCACCGAACAATATCACAACCCAACAACAGTGCAAGATACTTCAGGAAAAGACTTCAGAAGCTCAGTTAGGATGCCAACTGTATAATACTGAATACTCAATACTGAACAGCCTTCTCATGAGTCAGAAAAAAACTTCCTATTTATTTTTAATATTTTTATTATTTTTTCATTTCATGTACAACAAAATTGAAATATTTAATTGAAAAGGCAACTTAACGGGCACTTGGTTCAAAATCAAACTCTGAACTCATCTCATTTCTCCAGCTTCCTTCAAAATACAATAGCTCGACTGTTTGAGTATACTACTCTGTTACTACATGATCCACATTGTCTTCCTACTTTTTAGTTTTCAAAGCACTGTGTTTAGATATTTCTGCTGAGTTTATTTATTTATTTATTTGTTGCATTTGTATCCCACATTTTCCCACCTATTTGCAGGCTCAATGTGGCTTACATTGTTCCGTCATGGTGATCGCCATTTCCGGAGTGAGAGATACAAGTGGTATTACATTAAAGATCATGATTGATGTGGTAGATTAAGCAGTCAAGTATAAAGAGTTCATATTCAGAAGAAGAGATAAAGTGGTATTGCGGTAAAGTTCATTCGTGGTAGAGTAGATCTTGGTAGTCGAGTATAGGGAGTTGCAACCATTAATCCATAGACATATGTCTCTGTAGATTGTTTGCATAGATCATCCATTTACTGAGTTGGTAGCTGTGGGAGCTAGAATTTTCTCACTGGAAAGTACCAATTTATGGAACAAACTTCCTCTAGACCTTTTCCAAGAACAAGTAGCATGACTATGCCAGTGTTTCAATGTTGATTTTATATATTTTGTCTTGTTGTTTGTTGTTATTTTTTAATTGTTAATAATGATTGCTGTTTATCTTATTTATGCCTGACTAAGACCTTATGGGCCTTATTTCTACAGCCCAATGCAGGCTTACTGCTCGCAAAAAGAGAAGTACCACCAGGCTACCGCAGCAGCCTGGCAGTAGTTCCCTCCCCCAGCACACACCATTTCCGGCGCTGCAAACATATTTCCATTTTTGTTGCACTGGTTTGTACCCGGCGGTAATCCGGTAGTGTCGCATGCTGCCCGGTTACTGCCTGGTCAGTGCAGGAGCCCTTACTGCCACCTCAAAATGGCTGCGTGGTTCACTTGCCACACGGTCATTTGTTTAAGAAAAGGGAAACCTGCCTTTTGCCCGCTGTGGGGGCTTTGGCGCACGTCAAAAACATGCACCGATGCCAGCGTAGGCCCCCTTTTGCCACAGCTTCATAAAAGGACCCCGTAATGATTTAGTGGGATATAAATTAAGTAAATAAACAAATAGAATTTTTCTCTCTCTCAGGACTATACCAGCCTAAGGTAAACGTGAAAGATATTGATGTTTGAAGGTTGCTGAAGGTGAAGAAAGGCGCTCGTGTATTGAGGAAATTTGAGCTTATCTGTGAGCAGAATGGAAGGTGCACATGGAGCTTCACTCCCTTCTTACTCTGGATATCTTGTTTCATCACACCATTCTCTTTTTTTTTCTGTTCCAGATAATTCATAAATGACTCCTTTCGCAGCAGGTGTTCTTCCAGACCTGTTTCTTTACTCCAGAGAAAGAAAGGAGCCCTCTTACTAAGCCGCACAGGTGCCTACACGCACCCAACATGCGCCAAATTGGAGTTACCACCAGGTAACTGCTTGGCCCTTGCGATAATTTCAATTTTGGTGTGCATCAACTACGCACGTCCGAAAAATATATTTTATTTTCTGATGAGCAGCAGCAGCTACGCGCATCAAGTGGAATTTCATGTGCGTAGGCCATTACCGCCCAGTTACCACGTGAGACCTTACCGCTAGGTCAATGGCTTGCGGTAAGGTCTCAGAGCCAAAATGGACACGCGGCAATTTTCATTTTGCCGCACATCTATTTTTGGCAAAAATGTTTTAAAGGCATTTCTGTAGGTGCACTAAAAAATAATTCTGCCCGCCCAAACCATGCATCTACACACTGCAGGCCATTTATCAGCACACCTTAGTAAAAGGACCCCAAAGCATCTAGAGAATGCAGGGCTATGGAGTTGACCAACTCCGCTTCTCTTTCCCACATGAGCTGAAAGGTAAGAAGAGATTTTGGGGGCTTTTTTTTTTTAATTTAGTTCAGATCTTTTTTCAGTAATAGCTGAAGGACAGTTACATTCAGGAACAAGAGGGATTTCCCTGTCCCCAAAGGCAATGAAGGGGAAAGTGACTTGTTGAAGATTAAGTGAGCATTAGTGGGGTGTGAACCCTGGTTTCTCTGTACCTCAGTTTGCTGCTCTGACTATTATTCTTCTCCTTATTTTCTAGATTAAAACTTTTTAAAGAGGTACGGGAAAGGTTCTCGCAGCTGCTGGCTAGCTTGAGATCACTGATTGTTAATGGGAACATATCATTCCATCCTATTCAGTCTTACTACTACTAGTACTTATCATTTCTATAGCACTACTAGAGGTATGCTATAGGGATTACAGGGGAAAGTGGATGGCACTTGATATACTACCTTTCTATGGTTTTTACCTAGGGTCACAAGGAGCTGCTGTGGGAACTGAACTCAGTTCCCCAGGATCAAGGTCTGCTGCACTAGCCACTAGGCTACTCCTCCACTCCAGCTAGATTACTCCTCCACTAGGTAGTAGTAATAGTAAGACTATACAGGGTGGAGTGATCAGTCTTTACTAATTGCCATTGTTTGGAGGGTAAAATTTAAAATAATGATGTTGGTTTTCAAGGCATAGAGGGAGGTTGTCTCATATTTTCTTAAATCTGCACAATCAAGTTTACACATCTCAGGTTCTTTTCCTTCAGGAAAAGTGGTGTTATTCATTCTGTTCATAAAATCACTACTCATGACAGAGATGCAAATACTCTGAAATTTATTTATTTTTTAAAAACGTACAACCTACTTAACAGAAACATCCACAATAAAAATCACAATTGCTATTGAACATTCATGATGAGAATTGACTTGTCTTTTAGAAACAAAGCTATGGCTTATATTTAATTTTACTTATTTTGTTTTATTTTATTTTATAGTTATTTTACACTTTTATTCTACTTCTATTTTTTTTGAGATGCTGTTTTATTTTGTTTTAGCTGTTGTAACCCACTTGGAACAAGTCATTCAGGAGTTATTTTACTAAGTCACACTAAAAAGTCGCCAGCGACAATTTTAGCGTGTGTGGGTTTCCCGTTTGCTCCGGCCACTTTTTAGCATGGCCGTAAAAACCCTTGTTTTCAATGGAGGCAGTAAATAACCGTGTGCTAATAAAAACATTGGCGCATGGCCATTTTCTGCCTGAGTCCTTACCATCTCCTATTTAGCGGGCGGTAAGAGCTCACACGCTACTCATGCGGTAATCAGGTGGCGCACGGCAATGGTCGTGCCCTGTACATTACCACTGGGCATGTTCCCCACCACCACCACACTAGAAAATAAAATATGTTTTCTGAGCATGGGAAATGGTGCACACTGAACACAGTACTACCGCGGGCACCTGGGCATTCCTGGTGGCAGTGCTGTTTTCCCATGTGCTACTCATGCAGTAGCCCTACTGCTCTTTAGTAAAAGGGTCCCTTAGGGCCCTGTTTACTAAGGTGCACTAGCATTTTTAGCACACACTAAAAATTAGCATGTGCTAACGTTAGAGACACACATATATTCCTATGGGTGTCCCTAGTGTTAGCGCGTGCTTAAAATGTTAGCGCACCTATAGTGCAACTTAGGGGGTCTTTTACTAAGGTGCACTAGCATTTTTAGCACTCACTAAAAATTAGCATGTGCTAACGTTAGAGACACATATATTCCTATGGGTGTCCCTAGCTTTAGTGCGCACTAAAAATGTTAGCGCACCTATAGTGCAACTTAGGGGGTCTTTTACTAAGGTGCACTAGCATTTTTAGCACACACTAAAAATTAGCATGTGCTAACGTTAGAGACACACATATATTCCTATGGGTGTCCCTAGTGTTAGCACGTGCTTAAAATGTTAGCGCACCTATAGTGCAACTTAGGGGGTCTTTTACTAAGGTGCACTAGCATTTTTAGCACACACTAAAAATTAGCATGTGCTAACGTTAGAGACACACATATATTCCTATGGGTGTCCCTAGTGTTAGCGCGTGCTTAAAATGTTAGCGCACCTATAGTGCAACTTAGGGGGTCTTTTACTAAGGTGCACTAGCATTTTTAACGCACGCTAAATATAGGCGCGCGCTAAATACTAGAGATGCCAATGTATTCCTATGGGCGCTTCTAATGTTTAGCGAGCGCCTAGTTTTAGCGTGTGTTAAAAACGCTAGCGTTCCTTAGTAAAAGACCCCCTTAGTAAACAGGACCCTTAATTTTAATAAGAACTATAAATAAAATAAATATGCTTAGCTCTTTACAGCTTGGGCTTTGTTGCTTCTGTTCTATACTTAAAAAAAAAAAGCGTTCTTCCAAATTTTTTTTTCTTTTTATTTTATTTGAGAGAGAAAGTGAAAGCAGAACAAATTAAATGAAGGAAGAATGGTCAGCAATGAGCCTAGATGGATACCTGAGCACATGTATTATTCGTTGAAGTAGCTGGTCAGGCTGCAGATATAATGACATAAACTTGTTACCATTTTATTGAGACACCTGCGCCCCAATTCCTTCTTAGCTGCCTGTTTTCTAATACAGTTTCCTTTTCCTTTTCCTAGAAGAGTAACAGCTGCTGCATTAAGACACTCTCGGCCATAGCAAATTCAAATTACTTGTAATATTGACAAATACCTTTACTCTATCCTCCGGGCTATTTTTGTATTCCACCAGAAATGGATTTAGCATTTATTCAGAGAGATATTGATGCTGTTGCATTTCCAAAGAGGATGTGGTGAGGCAGAAGGTATGACACACACAGGGCGCCCACTGAAGAAAATGGCACCAAGGGTGATATGCTTTGTGTGCACTCCTTCCTTTTGGGTTCTCATGCTCACACAGGGAACAGAAAAATGAATGCATTTGTTGGACACACGGTGACAGACAACAACAAAAAAAAAAGGTGAATTAGCCAAAATTTGAAACTCATGTTATAGCGCCGATCATAAACCATAAACCCTGGCTATTGTGCATTTCAGCGTCTTCAATCATCTTTATAAAAATGTATAGTGGAGAGTATATCTCACCTTCACGTAATTCATTATTGAGTCAGATTTCAAAAGAAAATTTAAGGGGTCCTTTTACTAAGGTGCGCTGAAAAACGGGCTGCGCTAGTGTAGGTACATGTTTTGGGCATGCAGATCCATTTTTCAGCGCATCTGTTTTTAAAAGTTTTGCCAAAAATGGACATGCGGCAAAATTAAAATTGGTACGTATCCATTTTGGGTCTGAGACCTTGCCACCAGCCATTGACTTAGCAGTAAGGTCTCACGCAGCAACTGTGCGGCAATCAGGGCTGCCGAGAGGGGGGGGGGCAGGGGGTACAAAATTCCCCGGGCCCGGGCCTCCAAGGGGGGCCCAGTGCCGGGGTCAGGCCGCCGGCGCTGCAGTCCCCTGTCTCACCTGCCTGCCTCCTTGGCTCCGGGCCCCCTGCATTTGAAGCAGCAGTCGCAGATCTCCTGTCTTCTGGCCTTCCCTCCCTGTGTCCCGCCCTTGCGGAAACCGGAAGTTACATCAGACAAGGGCGGGACACAGGGAGGGAAGGCCAGAAGAGAGGAGATCTGCGACTGCCGCTTCGAATGCAGGGGGCCTGGAGCCGTGGAGGCAGGTAGGTAAGACCGGGGACTGCAGCGGCGGGGGGAGTGACAGAGGGCGGCAGCGGAGGGGAGAGTGACAGGGGTGGCAACGGCAAGGTGGCGAAGGCAGGGCACCCTTGCCCCGGGCCTGACCTAGTCTCCCAGCGGCCCTGGCGGCAATCATCTACGCGTATAGAATGACGATTACTGCCTGGTTTCCACCGCAAGCAGGAAAATAAAAATTATTTTCTGGCGCGTAAAAAATAAAATTACCACCCGGGCCACGCGGTAACTCCAAATTGACGTGCATAGGATGCGTGTAAGTGTCTACACTGCTTAGTAAAAGGGTCCCTTAATATCAGTAGGGGGAGAAGTTTGTATGTGGATATGATCAATCAATGGGAGCTCCCCCCCCAAAAGAAACAGCAAGATTCATATATTGCTCCTAAAAAAGAAGGAAATTGTGCCTTAAAAAGTACAATATGTGTGCCACCAGATCAGGACGACTTACTTATATTAGTGTGAGAACTCTACTCAGTATTTGATGGGTACTACAGAACGCTCTCAGTAGGACAAGACTGGCATGAAAGAGCTTAGGATAAGATGACTCAGACTCTCAGGGGCCCTTTTATTAAGGGGTGCAAAAAAATGGCCTGCGTCGGTGTAGGCGCGTCCATTTTTCAGTGCGCCTGCAAAAAAAGGCCTTTTTATGACTGAAAATGGATGTGCGGCAAAACGTCCATTTTGGGCCTAAGACCTTACAGCCATCAATTGACATGGCGGTAAGGTAATCACGCGTTAACCAGATGGTAATCATCAGCGCACGTACACTGCCGATTACCGCTCGGTTCTCGCCACACGGTACAAAATGAAAAATATTTTCTGCCGTGTGTATCGGATACACGTAAAAATTAGAACTACCACCCGGGGAACATGGTAGCCGGGCGGTAGTTCTTATTTGGGCAGCATTGTACGTGTGTAGGCGCCTACGCGCCTTCGTAAAAGGGCCCCTCAGGATTTTTTGGGCCAGAAGCAGGAGCAAAACCACAGTCGAAAAGCAATTCCTGGTCAGTGATTAATAAAGGAAATGTACACTAAGTACATAAGTTAAGTACATAAGTAATGCCACACTGGGAAAAGACCAAGAGTCCATCGAGCCCAGCATCCTGTCCACAACAGCGGCCAATCCAGGCCAAGGGCACCTGGCAAGCTTCCCAAACGTACAAACATTCTATACATGTTATTCCTGGAATTGTGGATTTTTCCCAAGTCCATTTAGTAGTGGTTTATGGACTTGTCCTTTAGGAAACCGTCTAACCCCTTTTTAAACTCTGCCAAGCTAACCGCCTTCACCACGTTCTCTGGCAACGAATGCCAGAGTTTAATTATGCGTTTAATTACGTTAATGCTCTTGGACCCGTGGTTCCCCTTCTGCTTTTGTCCACCTCCGCTGTTTGGTTTTCTTTGTGTATCCTGTTGAGATCCCTTTTCTTTATTGTGTTGCTGTTTGAGATTTTTTTTTTTTTTACATGAAGTAGGTTTTTCTATCCTTAGAAGCACAGATTGCTTGATATAATGTGCCATTGTATCATGACACCAATAAACAGCACTGAAGTCCATGTATTATTTTGCTACTGGATGTATGTGCAAATAAGCTTGGTAAAAAAAAATATTAGTATGTGTAGTATTTGCATGGAACTTTTCACAAATCTTTTCTGAAGCATAATTAATTCCTTTGTCAAATAGGGCTAGATTCTATAAACAGCGCCTAAAAATTTTGACACAAAAAATGCTTATGCGGCATTCTATAAGCCACGCCTTAAGTTCAGCGCAGTTTATAGAATAACACGTACATCAATTGCTTTACAACATTACGTCTCCTAAATTTCTCTCACTTTTCTGTAGAGAGTGTCTCAGTTTAGCAGAACCACTTTCAATGAAAGACAGAGGGCATCTGGAAGTACTGTAAAAGAATTATGTAATCATTACTATTTTAATTATGCTACTATCCTGGGACATGCAGGCTTTGTTTTACTACAGTGACCTACAGAAAATGAGTAAGTAGGGCAGGTAGCCCTCACAGGCAGGAAAGTTTAGCTGTGTTTTTATTGGTATGAACAATCTCCCAGATTCTATTTAGCGTGACTTAAATTGGGCACACAAATCCAGTCGTACTGTGGATTTACACATGCAACTTAACTAGTTAACAAGCTAATCAGCGCTGATAATTGCCACTTAACAATTATTGACACTAATTGGCATTAATTAGAATTTATGTGCACAACTGTCTAAGTGTATTCTATAATGTGATGTGCGTAAATTTGAAGTTGCATAGATGAAAAGGGGCACGGCCATGGGCGGGTCTTGGGTGTTTCTAAAATCTATGCACGTGGTTATAGAATACAGTCGATCCACGTGTAATTTAGGCATCAGCATTTACACCATGTTTTACTTGCTGTAACTGCCCGCGACTAAATTTAGTCATGCGGACAGGCACTCGGCATATTCTATGAACTCAAATAACAAAGTGATGCTACTGAAACATACATGTATTCCTTCATGAAGATACGGCAATTTAAAAAAACAAAATCCTGTAGCAAAGCGCTGGACTTGTCACAGTAAACGCATACTGCTATCAGTGGTATCTAACATCGATTCTGGCACCAGGATTTTACATAAGTACATAAGTATTGCCATACTGGGAAAGATCAAAGGTCCATCAAGCCCAGCATCCTATTTCCAACAGTGGCCAATCCAGGTCACAAATATCTGCCAAGATCCCAAAAAAGTACAAAACATTTTATACTGCTTATCCCAGAAATAGTGGATTTTCCCCAAGTCCATTTAATAACGGTCCATGGACTTTTCCTTTAAGAAGCTGTCCAGACCTTTTTAAAACTCCGCTAAGCTAACTGTCTTTACCACATTGTCTGGCAACGAATTCCAGAGTTTAATTACACGTTAAGTGAAGAAACATTTTCTCCGATTTGTTTTAAATTTACTACATTGTAGCTTCATCGTATGCCTCCTAGTCCTAGTATTTTTGGAAAGCATAAACAGACACTTAACATCTACCCGTTCAACCCCACTCATTATTTTATAGACCTCTATCATATCTCCCCTCAGCCGCCTTTTCTCCAAGCTGAAGAGTCCTAGCCGCTTTAGCCTTTCCTCATAGGGAAGTCGTCCCATCCCCTTTATCATTTTCGTCACCCTTCTCTGCACCTTTTCTAATTCTACTATATCTTTTTTGAGATGCGTGACCAGAATTGAACACAATATTTGAGGTGCGGTCACACCATGGAGCGATACAAAGGCATTATAACATCCTCATTTTTGTTTTCTATTCCTGTCCTAATAATACCTAACATTCTATTTGCTTTCTTAGCCACAGCAGCACACTGAGCAGAAGGTTTCAACGTATCATCAACGACGACACCTAGATCCCTTTCTTGGTCCGTGACTCCTAATGTGGAACCTTGCATGACGTAGCTATAATTCGGGTTCCTCTTTCCCACATGCATCACTTTGCACTTGCTCACATTAAACGTCATCTGCCATTTAGACGCCCAGTCTCCCAGTCTCGAAAGGTCCTCTTGTAATTTTTCACAATCCTCCCGCGATTTAACGACTTTGAATAACTTTGTGTCATCAGCAAATTTAATTTCCTCACTAGTTACTCCCATCTGAAGGTCATTTATAAATACTACTACTACTACTTAACATTTCTAGAGTGCTACTAGGGTTACGCAGCGCTGTACAGTTTAACAAAGAAGGACAGTCCCTGCTCAAAGAGCTTACAATCTAAAGGACGAAATGTCAAGTTGGGGCAGTCTAGATTTCCTGAAGAGAGGTATAGTGGTTAGGTGCCGAAGGCGACATTGAAGAGGTGGGCTTTGAGTAAGGATTTGAAGATGGGCAAGGAGGGGGCTTGGCATATGGGCTCAGGGAGTTTATTCCAAGCATGGGGTGAGGCGAGGCAGAAAGGGCGGAGCCTAGAGTTGGTGGTGGTGGAGAAGGGTACTGAAAGGAGGGATTTGTCTTGAGAGTGGAGGTTACGGGTAGGAACGTAAGGGGAGATGAGGTTAGAGAGGTAAGGAGGGGCTGTAGATCGAGTGCATTTGTAGGTTAGTAGGAGAAGCTTGAACTGTATGCGGTACCTGATCAGAAGCCAGTGAAGTGACTTGAGGAGAGGGGTGATATATCAGTCCAGGCGGAAGATAAGACGTGCAGCAGAGTTCTGAACGGACTGAAGGGGGGATAGATGGCTAAGTGAGAGGCCAGTGAGGAGTAGGTTGCAGTAGTCAAGGCGAGAGGTAATGAGAGAGTGGATGAGAGTTCGGGTGGTGTGCTCAGAGAGGAAAGGGCAAATCTTGCTAATGTTATAGAGGAAGAAGCGACAGGTCTTGGCTATCTGCTGGATATGCGCAGAGAAGGAGAGGGAGGAGTCGAAGATGACTCCAAGGTTGCGGGCAGATGAGACGAGGACGATGAGGGTGTTATCAACTGAGATAGAGAGTGGAGGGAGAGGAGAAATGGGTTTGGGTGGGAAGACAATAAGCTCGGTCTTGGCCATGTTCAGTTTCAGGTGGCGGTTGGACATCCAGGCATCAATGTCGGATAAGCAGGCTGATACTTTGGCCTGGGTTTCCGCAGTGATGTCTGGTGTGGAGAGATAAAGCTGGGTGTCGTCAGCATAAAGATGATATTATGTTAAATATAAATATGTTAAAAAGCAGCAGTCCCAGCACAGACCCCTGGGGAACCCCACTAACTACCCTTCTCCATTTAGAATACTGACCATTTAACCCTTCTCTCTGTTTTCTATCTTTTAACCAGTTTTTAATCCACAATAGAACACTACCTCCTATCCCATGACTCTCCAATTTCCTCTGGAGTCTTTTATGAGGTACTTTGTCAAACGCCTTCTGAAAATCCAGATACACAATATCAACCGGCTCACCTTTATCCACATGTTTGTTCACCCCTTCAAAGAAATGTAGTAGATTGGTGAGGCAAGATTTCCCTTCATTAAATCCATGTTGACTTTGTCTCATTAATCCATGCTTTTGAATATGCTCTGTAATTTTGTTCTTAATAATAGTCTCTACCATTTTGCCCGGCACCGACATCAGACTCACCAGTCTATAATTCCCGGATCTCCTCTGGAACCTTTTTTACAAATCGGCATTACATTGGCCACCCTCCAATCTTTCAGTACCACGCTCAATTTTAAGGATAAATTACATAATACTAACAATAGCTCCGCAAGCTCATTTTTCAGTTCTATCAGTACTCTAGGATGAATACCATCCGGTCCAGGAGATTTGCGACTCTTCAGTTTGTAGAACTGCCCCATTACATCCTCCAGGTTTACAGAGAATTCATTAAGTTTCTCCGACTCGTCAGCTTCGAATACCATTTCTGGCACCGGTATCCCACCCAAATCTTCCTCGGTGAAGACCGAAGCAAATAATTCATTTAATCTCTCCGCTATGTCTTTGTCTTCCCTGATCACCCCTTTTACTCCTCGGTCATCTAGGAGTCCAACTGATTCTTTTGCCAGCTTCCTGCTTTTAATATACCTAAAAAAAATTTACTATGTGTTTTTACCTCCAACGCAATCTTTTTTTCGAAGTCCCTCTTAGACTTCCTTATCAGCACTTTGCATTTGACTTGACATTCCTTATGCTGTTTCTTATTATTTTCAGTCGGTTCCTTCTTCTTTTTTCTGAAGGATTTTCTTTTAGCTCTAATAGCTTCCTTCACCTCACTTTTTAACCACACTGGCTGTCGTTTGGTCTTCCGTCCTCCTTTTGTTTTTTCAAATTGCCGTATCTTCACGAAGGAGTACATGTATGTTTCAGTAGCATCACTTTGTTATTTGAGATCAAGTGTTGAAATCAGACTCCTGATGAAGGCCTTTTGGCCGAAACACGATTTCATGTAGAGTCTTTCTTTCGACCCAATAAAGTATTAGACATCGCTATGATTGATCTTGGGACTTCTCTTTGTCCCCTTTGCTGTTTTGTTGTTTTGCTTGTGTTTTGCAAAGGTTTTTTTTTCTTCTTTGTGCTCTGGAATCATTTATATGCCATCTGAAACTACGAAAAGACACCATCATCTCTACAATTCTAGAACTCTGTGGGCACCTTTTGACACCTTCTGCAAGTTTATTCAAGTTTCAAGTTTTATTCAGTTTTGAAATTCCGCCCCTGAGTGCACTGTCTGAGCAGTTCACAATAAAATATAATCAGAAGAGATGAAAGAAACTATAAATAATAATAGGAAAGGGACTTTAGAGAATACAGCAGAAGAGTATCTACTATAATAAAAAGTAACCTCAACGTTCTGAGGACACTGACGTCACTGAAGTCAGTCAGTCTCCCAGAACGGTTCGTAGATTCATGGTGGTGAAGCCACCCCACAGACCCGTGCCCCGCCCTTGCGTCAAACGTCATGACGTCGAGGGCAGGAAAAAAAAAATCAACTAAACAAACGGTTCGCACCCACGCAGGGGGAAGAGGAGTAGGAGTATGTTTCCCCCCCTGCCAACCCACCTGCGGAAAGGGGACGCACCTCCAAAGCTCCAGAGTGCAAACGACTCCGGAGACCACTGTTCCCACATCCAACACCCCCCCCCCCCACGCACCAAACCTCAAAAAATACAAGCCCCGCCCATAGAGACGTTGACCCCCCCCTAAAGCTGCAGCTGAACACAAGGACCTCCAGCACCCCCCCCCCCTGCAACAACCTCCTCCTGAGACACCCACCTTCGCGTTGCTTTGCCGGTGGGGGACCCGAAACCTCGCCAGCACAAGCCTTGTCTGCTCACTACAGTGTCATCTTCGGCGTTCCTAGCCTGTGGAGGCAGGGATTCTGTGCGTCTGACGTCCTGCACGTGCATGATGTCAGACGCACAGAACTCCGCCCTGCACAGCTACCGACGATGACGCCGTAGTCAGCACACAGGACTTGTGGTGGCGGGGTTCCGGGTCCCCCGCCGCCAAACCAACGCGAAGGTGGGTGCGATGGGCACGGTGGGTCGGATGGCTGTGGCCGGATGCATCGCCGTGGGTGGGATGGTGCCGGGAGGGGGGGCATCGCACCTCACAGGCAACTGCTAAATGAGGAAAACCTTGCTAGCGCCCATTTCATTTGTGTCAGAAACGGGCCTTTTTTACTAGTATTTAATAAAACATACAGCAGGTGGCTGATGCCCCACCATCAGGAGGGCGAGAAGAGGGAACCCTAAACTGGGAGATACTTCTAAGAGACTTGAAATAAAAAAAAAGTTCTTAATCCTGATTTAAAGGTAGAATGTGACTGTTCTAACCTTAAGTGAAGTGGTAACAAACTGAGGGGTCCTTTTGCCAAGGTGCACTGAAAAATGGCCCGCGCTGTTGTAGGCGCGTGTATTGGATTCACGCTGGTCCATTTTTCAGAGCACCTGCTAAAAAGGCCTTTTTTGGGGGCCGAAAATGGACGTGCAGCAAAATAAAAATTGGCGCGCATCCATTTTGTTCCTGAGACCTTACCGCCACCCATTGACTTAGTGGTAAGGTCTCACGCGTTAACCAGGTGGTATCGGACGCATGTAAAAAATGGAATTCCCGCCTGGGGCACGCGGTAACCTGGCGGTAGTTCCAAATTGACGCGCGTTGGACGCACGTAGGCGCCTACACACCTTAGTAAAAGGGCCCCTGAGCTATTCATTCGAATCCATTCCGTTTTTCTCTTGCCAGCATTCACTTCATTACTGTTGTTGACCAGACGCTTTACATTTCCACAGTTCCGTTATCTCACTGTATTGTAATGTTAAAAATATGTTTGGATTGTTCTATTCTTAATATACTGACTTTCTTTTGAAATTCAATAAAGAATCACTTTAAAAAAAACCGGGGACTTATTTCATAAGTTTGTAAAAGAAGTTCTTCAATATCCTGAAAATGGTCTCCCCCCCCCCCCCCCCCATTACAAAACCTTTATTATTTACCATCTATATCAGCAGAGAGCAGCTAAAGTAAAAGATCAAGTGGGGGCAAATTTGTCTTCTGATAGTTTGGATGCCTCAGCGCTTTTGGAGAAGTCGCAGGATGAGGTGGAATATCGGACTGCCTTGTTGGTTTCTTTTGTATTTCTTCAAGATGAAGAGGCCTTGATAAGATTGTATTTGAGGCAATTGGTTCCACTCCTTTTCATGGGAGACAAGATTCAGATATTTCCCGAGTTTCAAGACTGACACAGGAAAGAAGAAAAAGATTTCTATCTATGAGACAAGAAACCTTGACTTTGGGTGGGTGCTAAATTTCAATTAAGGTTCCCATTATTTTGTACAGCGCTGCGTAACCCTAGTAGCGCTCTAGAAATGTTAAGTAGTAGTAGTAGTAGTAAATGCGTTCTTCAGATAGATAATACGACATTTCATTTCTTTGAACCTTTACAACTTCGTTTCTTTCTTAATGCAAGAACTCCTAAAAATGACACAGACGTTTTGGACTTATAGGAAAAATAATGTAGTCTTATAATCTTCTCTGCTTCTTTTCTCTTTAATTTTTTTTTTTTTTCTTTGTTAAATTTCCTTTTCCTTTCATTAGGAATAGAGTTTCAGTCCCCCTCCAATTGTGAACTACTGCCTAAATCATGGCGTATTGCTTGACAAAGTTTGCTTTGGAATTTGTAAAAATTTGTTCATAAATAAAAAAAAACAGTATCAAGCAGATCCTTCAATTTCCTTTTGCCCAAATTATCACCTAGGGTTTATTTCAGATGGCAAATGCGCTTCTCATTGGCAGGCTAACAGGTGTTAAATTTCCTTCCGCCACAGTCAGTGCTGTAGGCAATGGACAGGGAAAGAAGAAAGGATTTAGCTGAATGTTTTCACTCAACATTTTAGAGACATAATCCATTTCGGAACTGCTGGCAAGAACTGACATTTAACTAGAACCACTGAAACCTTATCAGCAGGACTTTATGCAAGTGGAGGAGTAGCCTAGGGGTTAGATCACCAGCATTAACATCCGGGGTGCTGGGTTTAACTCCTGCTGCTGCTGCTTGTGATCTGGGGCAAGTCATTGACACCCAGATGATCAAAAGCCCTGCGCTGTTCCAAACAGCGCCCTAAAAATAGCACCGGGACAGCGCAGGGCTTTTCTGCATCGATGATCAAAGATAATGAATGGCAGTCTAAGCAGCGCTATTATCTTTGATTATCATGTTGAAGTGCGGGAGAATTGCGCCCGAGCATGCACTCAGCACAATCCTCCCGCACTTCTTTGACAGGTCTGGGCTGTCAAAAGCCCAAAACTGTCAAAGTGGCCTGCCAATCCCCCAACAAAGAGGCCGCCGCCGCCGGCGGCCAAACCGACTCCCACCCTCCCACCCAGCGATGGGGGGGGGGGCTGGAGTTCCGGTGGACCTCCGGTCCCCCCGACGACCCCCCCCCCCCATGTTCACGGAGGGCTGGAGATCTGGTGGTTCTCCAGCCCCCCCCCCCCCCACGAACCCCCAGGGGACTTGGTTGCCGGCTTATCCCATCTGCGACGGGGGGGGGGGGGGCTGGAGGATCGGTGGGTCTCCAGCTCCCCAAACCCCCAGAAATCGTTGTGATCCATCGACGGGGGAGTGGGGCCTAGAGGTCCACCGGACCTCCAGCCCACCCCAACTCCTCCCCCCCCCCTGGCGTTCTCCACAAATCCCTGGTGGTCCGTGGTGACACGTAACCCCACCCTCCTCCCTCCCTTTGTTGGAGGAGGGACGCAGCCTGCATGCCTCCCTCCTCTTCCTTTCGACACCGCTTCAAAATGGCGGTGCCCAGCCCTGCCCATTGCATCCTGGGATGCGCTGGGCGGGGCTGCATACCATATAAGGGAGCGATTCCCTTACATGGTATGTAGCCCCGCCCAGCACATCCCAGGATGCAATGGGCGGGGCTGTGCGCCACCATTTTGAAGCGGCGTCGAAAGGAAGAGGAGGGAGGCATGCAGGCTGCGTCCCTCCTCCAACAAAAGGTAGGGGGGCCGGGAGGGAGGGAGGAGGTTGGGTTTATGTGTCACCACGGACCACCAGGGATTTGTTGAGAACG
The DNA here is from genome assembly GCF_901765095.1 of Microcaecilia unicolor. Taxonomy (NCBI): domain Eukaryota; kingdom Metazoa; phylum Chordata; class Amphibia; order Gymnophiona; family Siphonopidae; genus Microcaecilia; species Microcaecilia unicolor. The sequence goes on from NC_044031.1 coordinate 746,521,176, forward strand.
CGGGGGGGGGGGAGGAGTTGGGCTGGGCCTCCAGCCCCACCCCCCTCGTCGATAGATTACAGCCCTTGGCCGGAGGCGGCCACAAGGATTTCTTGGGGTTTGGGGGGCTGGCGGCCCACCGAACCTCCAGCCCCCCCCCCCCAGCGCTGGTGGGAGGGTGGGACAACGCTTGGCCGGAGGCGGCCACAAAGATTTCGGGGGGTTCGGGGGAGGGTCGGATCGTCGGGGGGGGGACCCGTATGCTGTTGCCTTGGGGGGGAACGGGGGCCTGCCAGCATGCAACTGCATGCTGGACAGGGCTCACCATTCCTCCCCAATGATCCGCAAAATCTAACGCCAGCTCGGAGCTGGCGTTGATTTTGCTGCGGCCAGCGACCCAATCTTTGGCGCGCTGGTCGCTGATCATTGGGGATGAATGTGTTAAGCACCAATTAGCATGCATTTGCAAGCTAATTGCGCTAGAAGCCCTGTTTAGCATGCATTTGCATGCTACTTGCGCTGAGAGCCCTCGAGTGCGCTGTTTCAGGCACTCGAGGGCTCTGATCATGGGTCGGCTGCAATCTCTGGCGCTAGTATGGCGTTAACAGCCTCTAGCGCCAGAGTTTGCTTTTGATCGTGAGGGCCTTAGGGTCTGTTTTACAAAAAGCCGCACTACAGATTCCTGATGTGGCAAATGAAAGCCCATTCAATTCCTATGAATTCCTAGCACGGCTTTGTAAAAGAAGCCTTTAACCCTTTATTGCCTCAGGTATAAACTTAGTTTATAAGCCCTCAAGCAATTGGGAGATACCTACTGTGATTGAATGTAATTCACCTTGAGCTACTATGGAAAAAGGTATGAGCAAAATCCAAATATTCAATATAAAATAAGAGTAAAGTCATCTATCAGTGTTGTCTCCCAAGGGTTGATCTCCCTCGGACAAGTTTTTTGGGGAAGCCACTGTTTCCCCTGGGATTGGTAGCTTGGAATGTTGCTGCTATTTGGGTTTCTGCCAGGTACTTGTGATCTGAATTGGAAACAGGATACTGGGCTAGATGGACCATTGGTCTGACCCACTATGGCTATTCTTATGTTCCAGATCCTTATTAAATAATAGTAAGGACATTGCCAGATTCTCCCAGTTCTAGTAACAGAAATAGACATGCAACCACCTGTGGGTTGAGCGACTGTACCTGTAATATATTCACTATTTATCTTATTTCCAAATTAGAGAAAAGAGGGAGGAACTATTGTTAGCACCCTGTTAATAGCAAATCAAAGGACTTTGAGAGAGGTGGAGGATCATAATCGAACGCGAACGCCCATCTCCATGGGCGTCTATCTCCGAGAACGGGTACGTGAAGGGGCGAGGCAAACCTTATTTTCGAAAAAAATGGGCGTCCATCTTTTTTCCGATAATACAGTTTGTGCCAGCCAAATGCATCGGATTTGTGCGGATTTGAGCTGGGCGGTTTCGTTTTTCAGCGATAATGGAAACCGAAGGCGGTCCAGCTCAAAAGTGAACAAATCCAAGGCATTGGGTCGTGGGAGGGGCCAGGATTCGTAGTGCACTGGTCCCCCTCACATGCCAGGACACCAACCGGGCACCGTAGGGGGCACTTGTAACAATTAGAAAAAAAATTAAATACCTCCCAAGTCCATAGCTCCCATCCCTTGGTGCTGAGCCCCTCAAATCCCCCCCCCCAAAACCCACTGCCCACAACTCTACACCATTACCATAGCACTTATGGCTGAAGGGGGGCACCTAGATGTGAGTACAGTGGGTTTTGGGGGCGGTTTAGAGAGCTCCCATTTACCAACACAAGTGTAACAGGTGGGGGGGGGGGGGGGTCTGGGTCTGACTGCCTGAAGTCCACTGCACCCACTAAAACTGCTCCAGGGACCTACATGCTGCTGTGATGGAGCTGGGTATGACATTTGAGGCTGGCATACAGCTTGGGAAAAAAAGTTTTTAAAGTTCTTTTTTTTGGGTGGGAGGGGGTTAGTGACCACTGGGGGAGTCAGGGGTGGTCATCCCCGATTCCCTCCGGTGGTCATCTGGTCATTTAGGGCACTTTTTTGGGACTTGTTCGTGAAAAAAAAGGGTCCAAAAAAAGTGACCCAAATTCGCGCTAAAAACGCCTTTCTTTTTTTGATTATCGGCCGAGGACGCCCATCTCTCCTCGGCCGATAAACACGCCCCAGTCCCGCCTTCACCACGCCTCCGACATGCCCCCATCAACTTTGGCCGTTACCGCGACAGATTGCAGTTGAAGACGCCCAAAATCGGCTTTCGATTATACCGATTTGGGCGCCCACGGGAGAAAGACGCCCATCTCCTGATTTGGATCGAAATATGGGCATCTTTCTCTTTCGAAAATAAGGCGGTTAGTGGAACCATTGTTTTTTGTGCCATTGTTCAGTAAATTAGAATTTGACATCGAATGTTTTATTTAGAAGTGAATTCAAGCCCCCGATGAAGGCGTTTGCGGAAATGCGGCCGCGTCGGGCAATTGTTACACCTAGTGATTGGTTTAATCTTTATTAAAAAGCATATCACCACGTTGCTGCTACCTGTGTTTTCTCCCAAGTCTGCAACTGCACGAAGGTTAGCCATTCCGCAGCCTAATCATTTTTCAAAAAAGAACGTAAGCTGTTGGCAACCAATGCTGACTGCAAAGTCCTTTTAAATATCGACCCACTCATGTATATTCATTTTCTTTGAGAAGTATTACAAGCTTTGTTTCTTAAGTACGCTGCTCTGATTCTAGCTGCAGGCAAGAGCTGTACAATTTCCACACCAAGGAGATTAAGAAAATCTGGAGCATGAGCTCTGTACCAACAGAAACTCAATGAAAAATCACTTTTATCAATTGCTGTATGCTCATCCTTATGAAACATTTTCTTACCAAAGCGAAATGTGCATTTCACGCAGGCAAAGGGTGAGATTTTGGTTATAAAGGAAGCAATATTCAAAGGTTTTTCTGAAGGTATGATAGGTGTTCATCCATGAAAAAAAAGAAAGTTTGAAAAATTGCACCTTTCCCAGTGTGTGGGGAAAGAGCAGCACCGAAGAACAGCATTGGAATGATCGTGGCAAAGTTTCTGTGTCTGCTTGTAAGTACTGCCCAGGTTGGTGTTAGATATTCAGGGACCCAGGGCAGAAACTGGGGAGCGGGCCCCAAGGCTGGCCTTCAGCCTATGCCTCCTTCAGCATGAGCCAGGCTAGGAAGCCTCCTGTGGTATGGGAGCCCAGGGGAATTGCCCTGTTTGCCACCCCCTAACACCGGTCATGGCCCAGGGGGGAAATTTCACCTAAAATCTTTGTGGGTACTTAAGTATCCCTAAGCCCTGATGAGAGGGGTTTTGAAAGGGAAGCCCCACAGGGAGTACTCCTTTCAAAATCATCAGGCGCCCTGTGGGCCTGCAAGCTAAGTGGGGGAAGGGAAGGAAGGGGGGGCTGAAAATAGCCCTCGAAAGATCCAGCATTAATATAGAGCAGTCCACACCAAAGACACACTTTATAAGACACTAAGACCCCCTTTTACTAAGGCACGCTCACGTTTTTAGCTTGCGCCAAATGTTAGAGACACCAATGCATTCCTATAGGCGTCTCTAACGTTTAGCGTGCGCCCAATTTTAGCACGTGCTAAAAACATGAGCGCGTCTTAGTAAAAGACCCCCTAACTGAGTTAACCAGTACTGCTCATGAAACCTTAATGCAAAGCATTGGAACAGGCAGTGATTTTTGTGTTAGAGGCAAATAAATATAGCGGTCAATATTCAGCAGGCAGTGGCACTAAATATCTACCCAAAATTGGGTGTCCGGCTATGTCCTTGGTAGATGTGGAGGGGCATAATCGAAGGGGGACGACCATCTCTAAGGGCACCCATCTGTAAGGACGGCGCCACGAAGGGGCGGGGAAACCCGTATTATCGAAACAAGATGGGCATCCATCTTTTGTTTCGATAATACGATCGGGGACACCCAAATCTCAACATTTAGGTCAACCTTAGAGATGGTCGACCTTAGAGATGGTCATCCCCAGTTTTCGGCGATAATGGAAACCGAGAACGCCCATCTCAAAAACGATCAAATCCAAGGCATTTGGTCATAGGAGGAGCCAGCATTCGTAGTGCACTGGTCCCCCTGACATGCCAGGACACCAACTGGGCACCCTAGGGGGCACTGCAGTGGACTTCACAAATTGCTCCCAGGTGCATAGCTCCCTTACCTTGTGTGCTGAGCCCCCCAACCCCCCCCCCGCCAAATCCACTCCCCACAACTGTACACCATTTCAATAGCCCTAAGGGGTGAAGGGGGGCACCTACATGTGGGTACAGTGGGTTTCGGGTGGGTTTTGAAGGGCTCACATTTACCAGCACAAGTGTAACAGGTAGGGGGGGATGGGTCTGGGTCCGCCTGCCTGAAGTGCACTGCAGCCACTAAAATTGATCTAGGGACCTGCATACCGCTGCGATGGACCTGAGTATGACATTTGTGGCTGGCATAGAGGCTGTCAAAAAAAGTTTTTTAAGTTGTTTTTTTGAGGGTGGCAGGGGGTTAGTGACCACTGGGGGAGGTCATCCCCGATTCCCTCCGGTGGTCATCTGGTCAGTTCAGGCACTTTTTTGAGGCTTGGTCGTGAAAAAAAATGGACCAAGTAAAGTCGGCCAAGTGCTCATCAGAGACGCCCTTCTTTTTTCCATTATCGGCCGAGGATGCTCATCTCTTAATCATGCCCCAGTCCCGCCTTCGCTACGGTGCCGACACGCCCCCGTGAACTTTGGTCTACAAAAACTTCTATTGGCTGATATTGAAGATGAATGTGCAAAGAAAAGCTACAAAAATGGCATGGGATTTGTGTTGCAAACCGTACGAGAAGAGACTTGCTGACCTGAACATATATACCTTGGAGGAAAGGAGAAACAGAGGTGACATGATACAGACGTTCAAATATTTGAAAGGTGTTAATCCGCAAACAAATCTCTTTTGGAGACGGGAAGGTGGTAGAACTAGAGGACATGAATTGAGGTTGAAGGGAGCAGACTCGGGAGTAATGTCAGGAAGTATTTTTTCACAGAGAGGGTGGTGGATATGTGGAATGCCCTCCCGCGGGAGGTGGTGGAGATGAAAATGGTAATGGAATTCAAATGTGTGGGATAAACACAAAGGAATCCAATTTAGAAGGAATGGATCCATGGAATCTTAGCGGAGATTAGGTGGTGACGCTGGTAATTGGGAAGCAAAACCGGTGCTGGGCAGACTTCTATGGTCTACGCCCTAATCGTGACTGAATAGATATGGATGGGCTGGAGTGTACATTTTAAGGGGCTTCTACGTTAGCATTAGAACCTTTAGTACAAGAAGAGTGCTGGGCAGACTGTCTACGGCAGTGGCGTAGCCATGGGTGGGCCCAGGCCCACCCACTTTGGGTTCAGGCCTACCCAGTAGCAGCATACCTATGATGTGGCTGACAGGGATCCCCAAGCCCCACCAGCCGAAAACTCCCAACAAGTGTCCCTCCTGCATACCTTGTAAGTAGCAGATCTTCGCCTGCAGTGAGCAGTGACATACATACTGCTTGCATCGGCCCCACAGCCTTCCCTCTGATGTATTTCTGCCTAGGCGGAAACAGGAAGTTGCATCAGAGGGAAGGGTGTGGGGCCAACATGAGCAATGTGTATTAGTTGTTGCTCGCTGCTGGTGAAAATCTGCTTTTTAAAAGGTATAAGGGAGAGGGAAGATGTTTGAGAGACCATATGGCATGCAGGCGAGAGACCAAATCACCTGTGGGAAGGGGCAGGGTTCTTCTGCCCACCCATCTTGGGCCCAGGCCCACCCAAAATTGGGTGTCTGGCTATGCCCCCGGTCTACGGTCTGTGCCCTGAGAATGGCAAGGACAAATCAAACTTGGGTATAAAGTATCACATACCATGTAAAATGAGTTTATTTTGTTGGGCAGACTGGATGGACCATACAGGTCTTATTCTGCCGTCATTTACTATGTTACTATCCTGCTTATTTTTGAAAGAGAAGGGTGACCATCTTCCGACACAAATCGGGAGATGGCTGGCCTTCTCCTAAACCTGGCCAAATCAGTATAATCGAAAGCCGATTTTGGCCGCCTTCAACTGCTTTCCGTCGCAGGGCCAGCCAAAGTTCAAGGGGGCGTGTCGGCAGGGTACCGAAGGTGGGACGTGGGAGTGGTTAAGAGATGGTCAGCTTCGGCCAATAATGGAAAAAAGAAGGCCGGCTCTGACGAGCACTTGGCCGGCTTTATTTGGTCCTCTTATTTTTAGGACCAAGCCTCAAAAAAGTGCCCCAACTGACCCGGAGGGAATCGGGGATCACCTCCCCTTACTCCCCCAGTGGTCACCAACCCCCTCCCACCCAAAAAAAGTTTTGTAAACATTTTTGTGCCAGCCTCTATGCCAGCCTCAAATGTCATACCCAGCTACATCACTACACTATGCAGGTCCCTGGAGCAGTTTTTAGTGGGTGCAGTGCACTTCAGGCAAGTGGACCCAGGCCCATCCCCCCCTACCTGTTACACTTGTGGTGGTAAATGGGAGCCCTCCAAAACCCACCTGAAACCCACTGTACCCACATGTAGGTGCCCCCTGTTACCCTTTAAGGGCTATGGTAGTGTTGTACAGTTGTGGGTAGTGGTTTTGGGGGGGCTGAGCACACAAGGTAATGGAGCTATGCACCTGGGATCAATTTGTGAAGTCCACTGCAGTGCCCCCTAGGGTGTCCGGTTGGTGTCCTGGCATGTGAGGGGGACCACTGCACTATAAATGCTGGCTCCTCCCACAACCAAATGACTTGGATTTGGCCGGGTTTGAGATGGCCGCCATTAGTTTCCATTATCGGCAAAAACCAATAGCGGCCATCTGTAACGCCGGCGATCTCTAAGTGCGGCCCAAATGTTGAGATTTGGCCGGCCCCGACTGTATTATCGAAAAACGAAAGATGGCCAGCCATCTTGTTTCAACAATACGGTCGGGTATGCCGCTTTACGGGGCCGGCCTTAGAGATGGCCGCCCATATAGATGGCCGGCCCCTTTCGATTATGCCCCTCCACGTTAATGAGGCATGATCCACTTCATAAGAGAATTGAATATAAAAGATTGTTCCTACATGGTTGCTGACACTTGGAATTTAGTTCAAACCCTAAAAAAATGTTTGGAACATTATTCTAAACAAATCTGAAAGGCACAGAGAAGGAGGTGAAGATGTCCTTAAAAACAGCGCTAAGTTCTACAGGTTCCTGGCTGTTCCGATTGTGATGTAGAGAATGTCAGCAAATGGATATGCAGTGATGTTAATGATCCGGGGTATCAGATTATAACAGATGATGAACTGTGAAATCAGTACAAGACAAGGAACATGAGGAATCAGAAACCGATGATGATCACCAGGTTAATGCTGATGTGGGGCCAACACATGCAGAAGCCTTTGAGTGTTCAAATACAGGGATGGCTTGGCTGGAAAAGCAGGAAGAAAGCACCGTAACCCAGCTCCTTTGGCTGAAGAGACTACACGATCTTGAAGAAGAGAAATGAAAATCGGTACTAAAGCAATTAAAAATTATTTCCTTTTTAAAATAGAAATATATGTACTATAAATATAGTACTGTATTGTAGGTTGGTATTTTTTTGCATTTATTGTTGAAAATACAAATACAATGCTCAGAATGTGTGCTCTTTTCAAACAGCTAGGTTTCTCCAATCATCCGGATTTTCGATTATCTGGACTGCCCTCTGCCAAGCTTAGTCCTTCTACTGCATTTCATTTCATTTATTATTATTTATAATTTGCTTTTATCAAAGGTGGAGAACAATAATACGTCTCTACTATAATAAAAAAGCACCTCCAACGTTCTGAAGCTGACTCCGTGGCTTCACTAATGAAGGGTTCGTAAGGTTCGTCTGATTCGTGAATCTGTAACCATGTCTGTCGGCCCCGCCCTCGCGCCTCTGCTAGGTCCGCCGCCCTCGATGTCATCACGTTTTGACGTCAAAGGCGGCGGACCTATCAGAGGCACGAGGGCGGGGCCGACAGACATGGTAGCACACTGACGAATCCGACGAACCTTACCAACCCTTCAATTCAATGAAGCCATGGAGTCAGCTTCACAAAGTAGCAGGTGCATTTGGTTAAAATACACAGCTCCATTATTTTTCTAATAAACATCGCAGGGTGGCTGGAGGGGGAGGGGTGGGAAAGAGGGGGGGCAACGACCATTGAACTAGAAAGGGGGCCAGGCGGACTCTGAAACAGGAGGGGGGGGGTGACCCTGAAACTGGGAGGGAGGGGGAGAGGGGGGCAACGACCCTGGAACTGGGTGGGTGGGAGGGCGGACCCTGGAACTTGGAGGGGGGGGCGGGAGAAACATGAAACTGGGAGGGAGGGGGTCCCTGGCAAACACTTTCATTCTCACACACACACACACACAGCTCCCTAATTTTTCATTTAAACATCGCAGGGTGGCTGGGGGGGGGGGGGGAGAAGAGGGGGGGCAACTATCCTGGAACTGAGAGGGAGAGGGGGGGCAACAACTCTGGAACTGGGTGGGTGGGAGGGAGGGCGGACCCAGGAACTTGGAGGGGGGCCAGGCAGAACCAGAAACTGGAAGGGGGCAACAACCCTTAACTGGGTGGGTAGGAGGGAGGGCGGACCCTGAAACTGGGAGGGAGGGGGCTCCTGGCACACACACTCATTCTCACACACACACACACACTCTCGCACACACTCTGTAAAACACACACGCTCCGAGGAAAACCTTGCTAGCGCCTGTTTCATTTGAGTCCAAAACGGGCCTTTTTTCCTAGTATATAATAAAACAAACAAAAGATAATTAAAAGATCTTCAGAGACCCCTAATGGATCTACTCAGATAATGGAGTTTTGACCTTTTTTAACCTTAACAGTTCTGGAACAAGAAGATGATTTTCCCTACCAGTGAATGACAATGGTAGAAGGAGACAACTTTTGGAGAGAAACTGTAAAAATATAAATAACTACCAAAAGGAGTTCCCTTTGTCTTTGACTCCTGCTTCCCTGGCCACTGCACCATTACACTAAGGGGATTTCTGGCTAGAGCAACCAGTGTACCTGGAGAGAGAGGTTGTGGGGAGCAGTAACAGAGTTTATAAAGCTGCTACACTGGCTGTAGGTGGTAAGGGGAATGGGGAACCAACCCATCCCATGTCCTTCCAAGGAGGAAAAGGGCTAGAAGAACAAAGGTAATTACATTTGCCAACGATAGAAAATTATTCATTGTTAAATCGCAAGAGGATTGTGAAAAAATTGCAAAACGACCTTACAAGACTGGGCATCTAAATGGCAGATGGCGTTTAATGTGAACAAGTGCAGTGCATGTGGGAAAGAGGAACCCGAACTATAGCTACGTGATGCAAGGTTCCATGTTAAGAGTCATAGTAACATAGTAACATAGTAGATGACGGCAGAAAAAGACCTGCACGGTCCATCTAGTCTGCCCACGATAAACTCATGTGTATACCTTACCTTGATTTGTACCTGTCTTTTTCAGGGCACAGACCGTATAAGTCTGTGCAGCAGTATTTCCCGCCTCCCAACCACCAGTCCCGCCTCCCATCACCGGCTCCGGCACAGACCCCGTATAAGTCTGCCCTCCCCCATCCTAGCCTCTCAACCACCCACCCCTCTTCCCCCCGCCACCCAATTTCAGCTAAGCTTCTGTGGATCCATTCCTTCTGCATCCACAGAAGCTTAGCTGAAATTGGGTGGCGGGGGGACTGGGCATCTAAATGGCAGATGGCGTTTAATGTGAACAAGTGCAAAGTGATGCATGTGGGAAAGAGGAACCCGAACTATAGCTACGTGATGCAAGGTTCCATGTTAGGAGTCACCAACCTGAAAAGAATCTAGGAGTCATCATTGACGATACTTTGAAACCCTCTGCTCAGTGTGCTGCAGCAACAAAGAAAGCAAATAGAATGTTAGGTATTATTAGGAAAAGAATGCAAAATAAAAATGAGGATGTTATAATGCCTTTATATCACTCCATGGTGCGACCACAGCTTGGATACTGTGCACAATTCTGGTCACCACATCTAAAAAAAGATATAGTGGAATTAGAAGAGGTAAAGAGAGGGCGACGAAAATGATAAAGGGGATGGGACGATTTCCCTATGAGGAAAGGCTGAAAGGCTTGGGCTCTTCAGCTTGGAGAAATGACGGCTGAGGGGAGATATGATAGAGGTATGCAAAATATTGAGTGGAGTGGAACGGGTAGACGTAAATCACTTGTTTACTCTTTCCAAAAATACTAGGACTAGGGGGCACACAATGAAGCTACAAAGTAGTACATTTAAAATGAATCGGAGAAAATATATCTTCACTCAACGTGTAATAATATGGTAAAAGGAGTTAGCTTAGCGGAGTTTAAAAAAGGTTTAGCTATCTTCCTAAAAGAAAAGTCCATAAGCCATTATTAAAATGGACTTGGGAAAATCCACTGCTTTTTTCTGGGATAAGAAGCATACAATGTATTGTACTTTTTCTGGGATCTTGCCAGGTACTTGTGACCTGCATTGGCCACTGTTAGAAACTGGATACTGGGCTTGATGGATCTTCGTTCTGTCTCAGTATGGCAACACTCATGTACTTATAACAAGCCTTGAGGAATAGGAGGGGACTAGAAGAGAGTCCCTGAAGACCTACAAGGATAAAGAAAACTAGTAGCAGAGTCCTATCTAGAGAAGTTCACACCTAATAAGGACTTTGTACAAAAAAGGCTCAGAGAACCTACCTATTTTCTAAAGGACTTACAGAGAAGCTTTGATTTTGGGAAGTGACCCCCTGAGGGAGTAAAGCATTAAAAGGACTTAACACGGGAGCATAGCCAAAGCCACTCCGGTGACACGCCCCCAAATGCTGCTGATGCGTCCCCGCCCCGCACACTTTGCAAAGGAAGTCAATGGAAAGTGGGCAATTTTCAAGCCCCAGCTTCCCTTGCACCTATGTGGCCACACCACCCACACAAGAATGGTGTCCATAAAGAAACCTACTAAAGGATATGTTGGAAATTGCTTTTTTCTACTTCTACGTAGTAACGTAGTAGATGACGGCAGAGAAAGACCTACATGGTCCATCAAGTCTGCCCAACAAGATAAACTCATATGTGTTTCTTTATGTGTATACCTGACTTTGATTTGTATCTGCCATTATCTGCCATTTTCAGAGCATAGACTGTAGAAGTCTGCCCAGCACTAGACCCACCTCCTAACCACCAGCCTCGCCTCCCACCACCGGCTCTGCCACCCAATCTCTGCTAAGCTTCTGAGGATCCATGCCTTCTGAACAGGATTCCTTTATGTTTATCCCACGCATTTTTGAATTCCGTTACCGTTTTCATCTCCACCACCTCCCGCGGGAGGGCATTCCAAGTATCCACCACTCTCTCTGTGAAAAAATACTTCCTGACATTTTTCTTGAGTCTGCCCCCCTTCAATCTCATTTCATGTCCTCTAGTTCTACCGCCTTCCCATCTCCGGAAAAGGTTCGTTTGCGGATTAATACCTTTCAAATATTTGAACGTCTGTAGTTAAACACAAGCTACATTATTAAATGTGCATAATTATGGGGTGTTTTGCATGCATTTACATCATTTGCATCTCATTATTATGTTGTTTGTGATGTGGTAAACTAACATGAGCTAAGGACAAATAATACATGATTTTGTCTTTTAATGTGCATTAAATGACAAAAATCCTGCATCATTTCCTTTACATATGTTAGTAACTGCACCTCTTAGGAGGGAAGTTATCTTTATAGGCTACCATTAAAATAGATTATTTTACAGTTAAACCAGGTTATTATTAACTAGGTCTCATTGCATATAATGGGACCTGTGCTAAAACAGAACAAGTTAGTGGGGGAACAAGGTCTTTAGTAAAATAATCTGTCTTAATGGTAGCCCACGTTGATAACTTCTCCCATAGAGTCTTAAGATAGGCTTAGGAGGGAATATACTTTAATGGATCAAGGGTTTCCTAACCACGAGATCCTATCAAGTCAAAGCAAACTCAAATATATCACCATCATGGAGTACCGACTGCGGAGTACCCCAGGGTTCACCTCTCTCACCCATATTATTTAATCTGATGATGATCCTCCTTGCTCATGCCCTATGCAAGCAAAATCTTAATCCTTTTCTGTATGCGGATGATGTCACCATTTACATACCGTTCAGCTCTAATCCAACAGAAATCACTGTTGCAATAAAGACTAGTTTAAGCTTAATGGATGCATGGGCATCGGCATTCAAACTCAAACTCAACAAGGAAAAACTCACTGCCTTATTCTCTCTTCTCACCACAAAACAAACCTCCCTTCATCCATAAAAACCCCTGAACATACTCTACCAATATCGGACACTGAAGATCCTTGGAATTACTATTGACACCAACCTAACCCTGGAGAGTCAAGCCTCTGTCACCATGAAGAAAATGTTCCATGCAATGTGTAAACTCAAACAGATCAAACAATTCTTCCCTAGGGAAACTTTCCATAATATAATTCAAACAATGGTACTATCACATGCTGACTACTGTAACACCGTATATGCGGGATGCAAAGAACAGATTTGAAAGTGCTAAACCTCTACGCAAAATACTGCACTGGCTACCAATCAAGGAACGAACAGCCTTAAAAATTTGCACTCTGGTCCACAAAATAATCCTTGGTCTGTCCCCAACCTACATGACCGAACTTATCGACTTACCAACTAGAAACATCATCGAATCATCAAGAACGTTTCTAAACCTGCATTACCCAAATTGTAAAGGACTAAAATACATATCAGCATATGCATCCAGCTTTTCCTACATTTGCACTCAGCTCTGGAGTGCTTTACCTAGAAATATTAGAACTGTGAACACCCATCTAAAATTCCGAAAAGACCTCAAGACTCACCTCTTCCATAAAGCCTACCCAGCAGACCCGAACTAATTCATGAACAATGCATCACATCTATCAAACTAAGAAATGAACAATACCCCTTCCACATAATCCTATTACTTCAAACTGTACGAATTTTACCACGCCACTTATAATTAAGTGTACTTCTATCCTTATCCTACTCTATGTTGCTCACTAGAAGCTGTAGTCCCATCCCCGGAGACTTATCAGCTTCATTGGGATTACTTCTCTCTATATGCTACTATATATTCGTCCCAGAGTTGTATTCTCTTTTCCGGAACCTTATCAGCTTCCTTGCACTTACTGTTACTTTATTTTCCACTCTGTATATATTCCCGGAATTGGTACTCTCCTCTCCAGAACCTGTAAGCCACATTGAGCCTACTGCTATGCGGGAAAATTTGGGATACAAATGCAATAAATAAATTAATTAATTAAGAGGAACCAGTGGGGGACTTGGCCCCCTACTCATTACTTTCACTAAAACGTTGCCTTAAATTTATATTTTAGAGTCCAAGGGAAGACTGCCAGATGAGTGGAAATTCTACATTTCTACTACAGAGTTGCTGTTTGAAAGGATGCATTTGTGAGATCAAGGAAAGCCCAACTTTTTTTGATCTCACCAAAGCAATATCATTGTCTAACTTTTCCACTGCACATACTGATCCTATTCTATTACCTGCTGAAGGAAATAAGTCGGTCTTATTTCTCATATCTTTATGATATCCATCAGCCTCGCTTCTGGAACTTTCCTTGCCTGCTGAAAAGTAGCTACCATTTTCCCTCACGGTATAGATTCACAATCCGTCCCCTCTAACCCTCTTAACTGTCAGCCTATTTCCCAACTCCTTTCCCTCTCTAAGCTTAGTGAGAAGATGGCAGCTAATCAACTAACCTCTTTTCTTACACAGATTAATGCTCTTAATCCAAGAGAGACAGGCTTCAGAGAACACATTTCTACCGAGCACACCCTTTTGGGTTTACATGACCGTATTCATTCTATCCTTGATAAAGGTAATGAAGTTCTTCTCATTTCTTTTGATCTCATTGCATGACTGTATTCATTCAGTCCATGATAAAGGCAATGAAGTTATTCTCGTTTCTTCTGATCTCATTGCAGTATTTGATTTCGTAAAAGCATACTACCTTGAAGAACTTGGCATCACTGGCACGGCACTATCGTGATTCTGCTCTTACCTTTTTTTTTTTTTTTTTAATCATTTATTTATAATTTTTTTCATTTTACAAGGATCGCTTGCAAAACAGTAAAACAGAGATGATTGTACATTAAAACAATATTAGAAGAAAAACAATCTCAACAAGATAAATGGATTTTATACAATCTTTCTCTTTCTTAGACCACAAAATAAATAGGGAGAGTGAAACAAGACAAGGAGATCAATTTAAACAACAGCAAACAAAGAAAACGAGGTATTAACCCGATTATCCCCAGTTATTATTTATCTAAATCATTATTCCACATTGATCATCTGGTTGGTTTCTTCAAGACTATAACGGTGCATAGTCCATCAATTTCATTGGAAACATACTTATTGTCCAATATTAGTGAAAGTAATACCCCTGATTTCATTTTTTTCCCTTTTAAAACCAGAAATTGTTTAACAATACAAACCATCGAATCTCCAATCCAATTCCCACTGATTAAAGTAATCCCAGTTTCACAGGCTTCACTCCTTTTGAATTAATATATTAAGAGGAATCATTTCAGAGGAAAAAAACATTAGGAGTCATACCCGGAACTCTGGGAAAACAACAATCTCGATATTAATCATCTGTAACAATATTCATTTTGTTCAAATTTTTCTGGTCTTTTATCATTTTCAAATCTTAACCGTTTCCTACTTCAGTAGAACTTCATTTGCTGTATATTCTCAATGGATTCGATTAGATTATCCATGTGGCTCATTAACAAGACTATATCTGAAGCAAAGTCATTCTCTACCACCGTCAGGTCCTGGAGCACCCTCCAGATGACATTCAATGCAACCTCCACGGGAGCCAAAAACTCCAAGCTGATAACTCTTAAGGGTTTAGGAATAGCACCGCCGACACGGGTTCAGCTGTAAACGACTTCCGTTTCAGCATACACTCCTGACTCACTCCTCCACTCCTTTGGGCATGGTGGTTAAATGATTTTTGAGCGATGAAGTTGTTGCCAGGTCCAAGAGCATCGACGCTCCTTCGTCGGCGCTAATCAAAGGACTCATCAACCCAGTCATCTATGGGCAGCTCGTCACACAGCGGTCCCACACTTGCTGCACAGGGGACAAAACGCTGGTCATCGGCGGCTGACCCCCCCATTGTCCCCTTCCTCTGTTAAGGGAACTGCAATGCAGAGAGGAAATTTCAAGTGAACAAAAACTGAACTTCAGAGGACAGCTGGGCCGTTGAGTGTACGAGCTTCAGGTCACCATCTTTCCCCTCTCCCTAATTTGGGACACTCTTTGTCTGGTTTCTCCTCAGAGGCCTGTCTGATATGGGTAACCCTTCAGCATAGCCCTCTGAGTCATTGAAACACGGAAGCCCCTCCACCACTTCCAAGGTGGTGTCCCTTCGGAGGGGTGCTCTTACCTTTCTAACAGAATATTTTAAATCCAATGGTCTGATTCCATCTCCACAATCTACAATTTCCCCAATGCTCAGTCCTAGGCCCTATCTTATTAATATCTTTCTGGCACCACTTGCCCTTCTTACACAGTCAATCAACATTGCCTTTTTATCTACGCAGATGATATTCAATTATCGGTTCAGTCCCCTTTCCTTTTTACACAGTCCACCTCTGAAATCTCCTCTAATCTCAACCAAATTACAAAGTGGCTTTCTACTAATGGATTAAACTTGAAACCTTCAGAAACCATTGATAAACTTTTTTTCTCATTCTGGTTCTTTAAAACTACCATGCCTGCCAAGAAATCTGTGCTATTGACGTCTCTGTTCAAGTTCTTGGTATCATTGTTAACAACTGACTTTCCTTTTCCAACCCTATTTCCGTGGTCATCCATATATTCTTTTATATAATGTGTCAGTTGCGCTCAGCGTATTCACTTTTCAACACCCAATTCATTCGATTACTAGTTCATTCGTTAATTATCTCTCGTGTTGACTACTGCAACTTTATCTCGTCAGCTCTGCTCCAATATCAAATTAACAGAAAAAAGAGCAGACCATGTAAAAAGTAAAATGATATATTTATTTATTTTATTTATTTATTTGTTGCATTTGTATCCCACATTTTCCCACCTCTTTGCAGGCTCAATGTGGCTTACAATACATCATGAATAGTGGAGATAGGACAGTATAGACATTTGGTTTTACAGAAGGATTTCGGGCTACATGATAGTGATAAAGCATAGTAGCGATATAACAAGATAAACATTATAAAACAGTTCTAGATGCATGTGGGGAATTTCACATGTCTTGATCTTTGTTATATGTCTTGCTGAAGAGATGGGTCTTCAATAGTTTGCGGAAGCTGGCTAGTTCATAGATCGTTTTTAGGTTGCGCGGCAGCGCATTCCAGAATTGTGTGCTCATATAGGAAAAGGTTGATGCATGCATTAGTTTGTATTTTAAGCCTTTGCAGTTGGGGAAATGAAGATTAAGGAATGTGCGAGATGATTTTTTGGCATTTCTGGGTGGTAAGTCTATCAGGTTTGACATGTAGACTGGAGCATCGCCATGGATGATTTTGTGAACTAGGGTGCATACCTTGAACGCGATGATATATATTTCCAAGTCATCAAAACAGCAAAAAAAAAAAAATCATTTAATCAACCAACACGACCATGTTTTACCTACAAGGGCTGTATCAGGGGCTAAACAAATAACCAGCAGGAGCAGTCCAATGTTTTCCCTGTCTGGTTACAATACAGCACTAAAGTAGAGGAGTGTGGTAGCCGTGTTAGTCCACTCTTAAGGTTATCAATAGAAATCAAACAAAATAAAACATGGAAAAGAAAATAAGATGATACCTTTTTTATTGGACATAACTTAATACATTTCTTGATTAGCTTTCGAAGGTTGCCCTTCTTCATTAGATCGGAAATAAGCCTCGATTAGCTTTCGACGGTTGCCCTTCTTCGTCAGATCGGAAATAAGCCTTGATTAGCTTTCGAAGGTTGCCCTTCTTCGTCAGATCGGAAATAAGCCTTGATTAGCTTTCGAAGGGTGCCCTTCTTCGTCAGATCCGATCTGACGAAGAAGGGCAACCTTCGAAAGCTAATCAAGAAATGTATTAAGTTATGTCCAATAAATACAGCTCTGGAAACTAGCAAGAGGTTTTCTTTTACAGTTACAACAGCCTCAGCAACCTGGCATACAATCTGCCTTGAAATGATGCGGTCCTTGTAGGATGAAACATGGTCATGTTGGGCGATTAAAGGAATTTGCTGTTCTGATGGCTTGGAAATAAATATCATTTTACTTTTTTCGTGGTCTACTCTTTTTTTCTGTTGTTCTGGATCTTGCAGGTCGTTTGCCCGTTTTGTTTTTTGGGACCAATATCAAATTAGACAGCTTCAATTAGTCCAGAATACAACAGTTAAACCTCATCTGTGGTGCAAAGAAATATAATAGTTTTTCTCCACTACTTATAACTGAACATTTAAAATAGCATCTTTGTTTCATCAGATCACGTGCATCCTTCTTACACGGCTTAGTAATTCCTTAGACCCCAAACTGATTCCTTCATTCTTCTCACTGTAGCTTCCTGGTCTCAGAAGGCCCTGCAAGCTCTACTGTTACCCGTGGCCGAATGCCTCAAGCCTGCAGTTCACCTCTGAGCTCGGAGACACTTAAACTAACCTCGCCTCCAAAGTCCTAGACCATGGACGGGAAAGAAAACTAAAAGGATTTTAAGACCCAGTAACCAAACAGATGGTAAGTACAAGTTACTAGTTGTTTATTTAAACCCAATTTGGCGTATGGAAAATGTGTTGTTGTTAACACATTAGGTTCTTTTGTTACATAAAAATACATTTAAACATAAACGAATAACAGAAATTTTCCTAACAGGTGAAGTAGTATGGCTTAAGAAGAACAGTGAAACCAACAGATAAGTATTAACCAAAGTATTTTATTTGTTCTTTCTCAATCTATAGTTATAAATTTCCTTTATTTATTTATTTATTGCATTTGTATCCCACATTTTCCCACCTTTTTGCAGGCTCAATGTGGCTTTACAGTTTGTCTCAAGAATCAATTTCTTTGAATTACTTTATGTCAGTGGCGTAGCTACGTGGGGACTGAGGGGGCCCGGGCCCCCGTAGATTTGGCCCTGGCCCCCTGCCCCACGATCCCCTTCAACCCCCCTCCCACCACCAACTCTCCCCCGCCGTTGCCGCCCAACCCGTCGCCGCAAATGATACCTTTTTTGAAGAGAGAGACTTTCTTCCGCGCTCGAGTAGCGCCTTTCTTCGACGAAGTTCTGGCGATCAGCTGTTTCGATGCCGGCGTCAAAACAGCTGATCGCCGGAACTTCATCGAAGAAAGGCGCTACTCGAGCGCGGAAGAAAGTCTCTCTCTTCAAAAAAGTATCATTTGCGGCGACGGCCGGCGTCGAAACAGCTGATCGCCGGAACTTCGTTGAAGAAAGGTGCTACTCGAGCACGGAAGAAAGTCTCTTTAAAAAAGGTATCATTTGCGGCGACGGGGCGGGCGGCGACGGCGGGGGAGGGTTGGTGGCGGGAGGGGGGTTGAAGGGAATCGTGGGCAGGCCGGTGAGGGGGGGGGGGTGATGTGACGGCGGCAGCTCGGGGGGGGGCTAAACAGTGCCCCCCCACCTCGGGCTCTGGCCCCCCCCCTCCCAGCGAGGTCTGGCTACGCCCCTGCTTTATGTCTGTTAGGTGTGAACACCCAGATTCAGTCTCTAGAACAGGTAAGTCAGATTAAACTCAGTGACCTTCTAATGTCCTTTTTCATAGGAGTGAAGACTTACCTTTGGTCTTTTTTGGAGATTCTTCTTTCTTCTCCTTGCTTGTATGTTGGAGCTCAGGATCTTCTCGTCCAGTAAAGGAACCTACTGCCTCACACTTTAAATGAAATAAACAAAAAAAAACCCCTTCCTTCCTGACTAACAGCAGGAACAGCACTAGCTGGGATTCAGGGATAACTGTGGCTAGCTAACTAACAAAATAAATAATAATTGTATAACCTTAAATAGTTTCTCTGTTCTTGTACTGAGTTCCCTAACTCAGGAAGGGCACTCTTCATTGGATAAGTACATACGTATTGCCCAGCATCCTGTTTCCAACAGTGGCCAATCCAGGTCACAAATACCCGGCAAGATCCCCAAAATGTACCAAACATTTTATACTGCTTAGCCCAGAAATAGTGGGTTTACCCCAAGTCCATTTAATAATGGTCTATGGACTTTTGCTTTAGGAAGCCGTCCAAACCTTTTTAAAACTCCGCTAAGCTAACCGCCTTTACCACATTCTCTGGCAACAAATTCCAGAGTTTAATTACATGTTGAGTGAAGAAAAGATTTTCTCTGATTCGTTTTAAATTTACTACATTGTAGCTTCATCGCATGCCCCCCTAGTCCTAGTATTTTTGGAAAGCATGAACAGGCGCTTGTAGTCACACGGCCCACAGCAACTTGGTCTCTCCAAATTCATGCAATCTTCCACACTAGTACACCAGCAGACCATGCAGAACACACATACTGCAAGCCCAACCTTAAGCTTGGAGACCAGTTTTCCTAGTGGCTTAACTGGGATTAATCCACTTGCATAAACCTGTTTTACACAACCTTGCACAGGGTCTCTCCACCACAGTCTTAACTGCAAAACTTTTAAACAGCACACAAACAAAAAAAAAACAGTTTAATTCTTTCTTTCTCTTGTTCAAATCCAACACCTTTCAACTTCAGCTCACTTCCCCTGAATTCACTGTTTCAGTACTAAACACTAGCAGAGAAATTCCCTTTCAGATACTTAAACAGCACACAAAAAAACCCATCAGTTTTAGAACTTTCTTTCTCTGCTGAAATCCAACACTTTTCACCTTCAACTCTCTTCACCAACATTCAGGGATTCAAAGCTCACAGAAAAACTTACTTTTTTTTGTTACATTTGTACCCCACACTTTCCCACTCATAGCAGGTTCAATGCGACTTACATAGTATATACAGGTACTTATTTGTACCTGAGGCAATGGAGGGTTAAGTGACTTGCCCAGAGTCACTAGAAGCTGCCTGTGCCTGCAGTGGGAATCAAACCCAGTTCCCCAGGACCAAAGTCCACCACGCTAACCACTAGGCCACCACTCCAGCATCAGCCCTGCCCTTCCCTACTCCACCATCCCTCCCTGTAGCCCAACATCAGCCCTGCCCTTCCCTTCCCTACCCCCCATCCCTCCCTGTAACCTGGCATCAGCCGTACCCCTCCTTCCCTCCCTGTTGCCCAGCATCAGCCCTGCCCTTCTCTTCCCAACCCCTATCCCTCCCTGTAGCCTTGCATCAGCCCTGCCCTTACCTTCCCTACCCCATCCCCATTCCTTACTGCAGTCCAGTAAAAGTCCTGCCCTTCCCTTCCCTACCCCCATCTCTCCATGGAGCCTGGAATCAGCCCTGCCCTGCCCTACCCCCCTCATCACTTCATGTAGCCTGGCATCAGCCCCACCCTTCTCTTCCATACCCCCATCCCTTCCTGTAGTCCGGCATCAACCCTGCCCTCCCCCTCCTCCTCCCCCATAGTCTGGCATCAACCCTGCCCTTCCCAATCCCCCTCCTTCTTTTTCTTTCCTGGATACTGCAGAGCCCACCTCCCACCAGAATCCTGACATGAATTATAAAACTTTTTTTTTTTTACCTGGGCGGTGCAGAGCCTACCCCCACTCAGAAATCCACCAGCAATCCAAAATTACACAGAAAGCTTTTTTTTTTTAACCTGAGCAGCACTTCCCTGCAAAAGTCTACCATAGTGCCCACTGATGAAGCCCTGATCTATGTCCTGGAGAGGAGGTCGTGGGAAGAGTAGGCTTGACTCGGGGAGGGGGGGATGTATGCTGTTGCAGTGCATTGTCTGGCTGCTAACTCCTGGTGTCTGGGGCTGATGAATGCCCAGATTTCTCCAGTGGCACGGGATGAGGGGCAGCTAGATAAAAAGCAGTGCAAGCTTCCAAGTATCAACACCCCAGGCCGATTTTGCCGACGTGTCATGCCATATCCGGTGCATGAGGGCTGTGGGGCAAGCGACACCGAGGTGCAGAGGCTAGCAGAGCTGTCTGCTATAGAGCAGCAGCTGCAGCCGCCACTGGAAAGTTGAGACAAACTACAGAGCAGACTCGGCAGAGGTCCCCTGAAGCCTGACTCCAGGCCCGATCAGCAGCACACAAGGCAGGCAGGAGGCCAGCTGTTGCTTGCTTGCTGGAGGCTGGAGCGCTAGGTAAATCATAGCATAGAGGTGCTTTCTACATGAGGTTGAATGTGAGTCAAGTAGTACTACAGTACGGCTGTGCAAGGTTACCGACGCAAAAGAAGACAAGGCACCTGATTGGCGCTCAGACTGAGACTGGCCCGCCCAGGCCTACCCGTAGCTTCATCTCTGTTATGTATCGAGAAAAAAGGATGTTATATAAGTTGTTGAACTGGGTGCTAACTATGGTGGCATTTCTACAAATTGGCACCAAGATTTAGGTGCCCCAATGCTGTGCGGTTAGCTCCAATTCTATAATGGCATCTGGGCGCTAAGATTTCATTATAAAATGAGTGCAAGTTGGTCTTGGTGCGCTTAAAGTTAGGCACCTACAGTTACGCCAAGTCCATGGCAATTGTAACTGTTGGTGCCTTGAAGTGTGCGTAAAGGTTACATGCGTACCTCAACAGCCCACCTACTTTTCACCCATGTGTCCGCCCCCTCGAACCCATGTGCGGACCAATTTTGGCATGTATGTTATAGAATAACTCTTAGCACAGCGGTGGGCAACCACAGTCCTCGAGGGCTACAACCCAGTCAGGATTTCAAGGCTTCCACAATGAATATGCATGAGATCGATTTGCATACACTACTTCCATTGTGTGCAAATTGATCTCATGCATATTCATTATGAGGAAATCTTGAAAACCCAACTGAATTGTGCCCTTGAAGACCGCGGTTGCCTACCTCCGGCCTAGCACTTACATATGTAAATGCCAACTTGTGGCGCCAATCAAAGGTGCCCTTTTACTAAGGCACAGAATGCCTAACGCGGGCCTACCGTGTGCTAAAAGGGCACTACCGCGGGACATGCTGAGGCGTCCCGTGGTAGTTTTGGGGTTACTACTACTACTTATCATTTCTATAGCGCTACTAGACGTACGCAGTGCTGTACACTTGAACATGAAGAGACAGTCCCTGCTCAACAGAGCTTACAATCTAATTAGGACAGACAAACAGGACAAACAAGAGATAAGGGAATATTAAAGTGAGGATGAAAAAATAAGGGTTCTGAACAAGTGAATAAGGGTTAGGAGAGGTTGGTTTAGGGGGAAAGATAAGAAGCTCAGTCTTGGTCATGTTTAGTATGCACGCGGAGGCGTTCTGGGGGTGGAGAGTAGGCATGCCCTTGCTAATCGGGTAGTGCAGGCACATTACCTCATGCTACCCGATTAGTGCATGACCCCTTACCTCTTCCTAAATAGGTGGCAGTAAAGGCTCCTGGAGGTAATGGCCACACGCTAATGATGAAATTAGTACGTGGTCATTAATAAAAAAAATAGAAAATCAGGCACACGATAAAGGCGGCTGCAGTGTGAGGGAAACCCACATGATAAAGGTAGCGTGGACCACCTTATAGCGTGCCTTAGTAAAAGGACCCCCAAAATGCATCCAATTGGCACCTCGAATATTGTGTTCAATTCTGGTCACCGCATCTCAAAAAAGATATAGAGAGTTAGAGAAGGTACAGAGAAGGACTACAAAAATGATAAAGGGGACGGGACGACTTCTGTATGAGGAAAGGGTAAAGCGGCTAGGGCTCTTCAGCTTGGAGAAAAGACGGCTGAGGGGAGATATGATAGAGGTCTATGAAATAATGAGTGGAGTGGAATGCGTAGATGTGAATCGCTTGTTTACTCTTTCCAAAAAGTTTTCACACAGTCAAATATGGCAGCTAAACCGACTTTCAAAATAGGCGGATAGCCAGTTATATCAGGTGATACAACCGGGTATCTGCTAGCCGTTAACCAGGGATATTCAGCGGGGGAAAGCCAGATAAGTACTATTTAATAATTGCCCATCATTTTTGGAGAGTTCTGTAGGGGTTAGAAGTTATTTTATCATCCTCACCTTAATATTCCCTTATCTCTTGTTTGTCCTGTTTGTCTGTCCTAGTTAGATTGTAAGCTCTGTCGAGCAGGGACTGTCTCTTCATGTTCAAGTGTACAGCGTTGCATACGTCTAGTAGCGCTATAGAAATGATAAGTAGTAGTAGTCTGTGGGATTCCGGAATCTTGGTACACTTTGGGATTCTGGAATCTTGCTACTCTTTGGGATTCTGCATGTAGAGGAGTGTGGTAGCCGTGTTAGTCCACTCTTAAGGTTATCAATAGAAATCAAACAAAATAAAACATGGAGAAACAGGCCAGATGCTTAAGACAAGATTCAATTTACATAGACATCATATAAACAATACTGGTGCCAGCAGGGTTCCCACGCCTGTTGGGCAACATTTTACAGGACCAGGACACTGCACCAGTGACTTCACAGTGAGAATCCTCAAAGGTAACTTTAAAACCATACAAGAACGTAAGACCTTTGAAGTCAGAATGATTGAATATTTTAACACCCAACAGAAAGGACTTAACAAGGATCTGGGGTTCCTAGCCCATTATAAACCATAAAGCTGTATGTCTCTGTTGATCACCCTCCCCTCACCTATCCACACCCACCCTGTTAGAATATCAATGATATGCTTTGATGTCCCCATGCATACTTCCTACCCACCCCCATCCTCCCACCCTGTCAGACTGTCATAGTAATGCTTGAATGTTATCACTTATATACACTGTCAGCTAGCACATTTGCTTATTTCCGATCTGACGAAGAAGGGCAACCTTCGAAAGCTAATCAAGAAATGTATTAAGTTATGTCCAATAAAAAAGGTATCATCTTATTTTCTTTTCCATGTTTTATTTTGTTTGATTTCTATGGATTCTGCATGGAATCTTGCTACTCTTTGAGATTCCGGAATCTTGCTACACTTTGTCCTTATCTCTTGTTTGTTCTGTTTGTCTGTCCTAATTAGATTGTAAGCTCTGTGGAGCAGGGACTGTCTCTTCATGTTCAAGTGTACAGTGCTGCGTATGTCTAGTAGCGCTATAGAAATGATAAGTAGTAGTAGTAGTCTGTGGGATTCCGGAATCTTGGTACACTTTGGGATTCTGGAATCTTGCTACTCTTTGGGATTCTGCATGGAATCTTGCTACTCTTTGAGATTCCGGAATCTTGCTACACTTTGTCCTTATCTCTTGTTTGTTCTGTCCTAATTAGATTGTAAGCTTTGTGGAGCAGGGACTGTCTCTTCATGTTCAAGTGTACAGTGCTGCATACGTCTAGTAGCGCTATAGAAATGATAAGTAGTAGTAGTAGTAGTAGTAATTGTAGGGGAGATTCCCATATAAGACATTTCAGTCATATGTACTAAAATGATTTTTTTCGTACTATGAAAACTGTTATGTGGAAAAAAAGTGACACCTTATAGACTAACCAAATTATTAAGGCATGAACTTTTAAGGGCCACATACGCATCTTACAAATTGGACTCTGGTTCTCGAAAGATCGTGGCTGAAAAATTGGTTCAAGTCAATTTTTTTTACACTAGACCAACGCAATTACTCCTTTTAAAATTTCTATGTGGAAAATGGCTTAGTGGGTTTGGTCTTTTGTGAGCTCATATTGATGGGGGAGGAGGGCTGTTCAATAGTGATTTGTGTGTGGAACATGCTTGTTATTCCTTGCATGAATTTATTAGGGCTTTACACTGTGTGAAGGAAGATAGTTTGGATATCAAACTCCCTGTATCTGATGTCTGTATCCAGGGGTGTGCTGGTAAATTTTTAACAACAGGCTCTTTCTCCGGACGTAGCCAGCTCTGCAGTTGGAAGGGCCAGGGGTGGCGGGGGGGGGGGGGGGGGGAGCAACACTTGCCTCTCTCTCCTCCCTCCCTTCGTGCAGGCACGCTAGGCATACCTTTGCTGGCAGCCAATAAATGGACTGCCACCACTCCCAACGTCTTGCTCTGAGCAGCATGCTGGAACTTCTTTCACATGCTCGAGAAGTCCCAGCCTGATGGCCAGAGCTGGAAACAAGGAGCGGGGAGCAGCAATAGTCTATTTACTTGGCTGGCAGGGCTCAGCATCCCCACCAGCAAAGTAAAAGGTAATTCAGCAGGGGGCCCAAGCCCACATTTTGGGAGCCAGTTGTTAAAGTAGCCTTGGAGGGCCCTACTTTAACAACCGGCTCCCAAAATTCTTAAAAACTTAACAACCGGCTCTTGCGAGCCTGTGAGAGCCTGCTCCAGCACACCACTGTCTGTATCTAAGAAGATATTATTGGTTATATAGACAGTGCACTGTGCAGTGGCGTTCCTAGGGGGGCGGACACCCGGGGCGGCGCCCCGCCCCCCGATGCAGCGCGGACCCCCCCCCCGACGAACGAGCCCACCCTGGGTGCATGCCGCTGAGGGGGGGGGGGGTGCCGCAGCGCACGCCTGCTGTGAGTTTACTAACTTTGCTCGTTCGTTGCAGCTCCCTCTGCCCTGGAACAGGGCAGAGGGAGCTGCAGCGAACGAGAGAAGTTAGCGAACTCTTGCAGCAGGCATGCGCCGTGGCATCCCCCAGCGGCGTGCACCCAGGGCGGACCGCCCCCACCGCCCCCCCCCCCCCTTGGTACGCCACTGGCACTGTGCTTTCACTTTCTTGCTATGCTTCAGAGGCAGGACACTTGGGGCTTCAGTTGCAGTGAGATATTGTAGGGTGAAGTGAATTATTATAATGTGTTCTCAGAAAGAAGAGATAAGGTTGAAGAGCCTTAAATCGATAATAAATCTTTTAAAATAAAATCATGTCTCAGTGTGCAAGATTCTGTAGCTGAAATTATGTTGTATTTTTGGCAGCTGCAGGCCTATGCTAGCAATCTGTAAACTAAGTTTAAAAAGTTGAAGTAGGCCTCAATACTCTTCCAATAAAGTTGGAACTGAGCAGACCCAGTTTTGGCAGCTGAAGCTTCACTTGCAGATGGCCTTTCCTAAGCCTGTGGTTTTAATGTGTGTGCGCAGATGCATGAGTTTATATAGGTTAAATGGCTATCAGCTCTGCAGACTGAAGGTATCTATTTGCATCCCTAGGTCATCAATTAGACACCTGCAGAGCAGGCTTCCTCCAGGCTTGCCAATAACCTCAATGATGGTCTGAAGAGCTACCGCTTCTGGGAAGAAGACTCGTTCTCTCTGTCTCTCTCCATATGTACATGTAAATGCTAGTTGAACAACACTTTTTTGCAACATCAATAGGCTTCAGTGGCGTTCCTAGGGGCGCTGACACCCGGGGCGGATCGCCGATATGCAGCGCCCCCTCCCCCCGGAACAGCGCGACCCCCCCGGTGAAAGAAACCCCCCCCCGGGTGCACGCCGCTGGGGGGGGGGGGGGGGGGTGCCGCGCGCCTGTCGGCTCTTCGTTTCCATGCTCCCTCTGCCCCGGAACAGGAAGCAACCTGTTCCGGGGCAGAGGGAGCATGAAAACGAAGAGCCAACAGGCGCGCGGCACCCCCTCAGCGGCGTGCACCGGGGGCGGACCGCCCCCACCGCCTCCCCCCTTGGTACGCCACTGATAGGTTTAATCTGGATTTTCAGAAGGCGTTTGACAAAGTACCTCATGAAAGACTCCAGAGGAAACTGGAGAGTCATGGGATAGGAAGTAATGTTCTATTGTGGATTAAAAACTGGTTAAAAGATAGAAAACAGAGAGTAGGGTTAAATGGTCAGTATTCTCAATGGAGAAGGGTAGTTAGTGGGGTTCCCAGGGGTATGTGCTGGGACCGCTGCTTTTTAACATATTTATAAATGACCTAGAGATGGGAGTAACTAGTGAGGTAATTAAATTTGCTGATGACACAAAGTTATTCAAAGTTGTTAAATCGCGGGAGGATTATGAAAAATTACAAGAGGACCTTACGAGACTGGGAGACTGGGCGTCTAAATGGCAGATGACGTTTAATGCGAGCAAGTGCAAAGTGATGCATGTGGGAAAGAGGAACCCGAATTATAGCTACGTCATGCAAGGTTCCACGTTAGGAGTCACAGACCAAGAAAGGGATCTAGATGTCGTCATTGATGATACGTTGAAACCTTCTGCTCAGTGTGCTGCTGCGGCTAAGAAAGCCCACCTGTTGTGTTTCTTGCTTCCTATGTTTTTCCATCATTGTTTTCCTGTTATTTGTATTCTTGGAAATTAATAAAATATTTGGAAATATAATATGTGTTAGGTATTATTAGGAAAGAAATGGAAAACAAAAATGAGGATATTATAATGCCTTTGTATCGCTCCATGGTGCGAGCACACCTCGAATATTGTGTTCAATTCTGGTCGCCGCATCTCAAAAAAGATATAGTGAAATTAGAAAAGGTGCAGAGAAGGGTGATGAAAATGATAAAGGCGATGGGACGACTTCCCTATGAGGAAAGACTAAAGCGGCTAGGGCTCTTCAGCTTGGAGAAAAGGCGGCTGAGGGGAGATATGATAGAGGTCTATAAAATAATGAGTGGAGTTGAACGGGTAGATGTGAAGCGTCTATTCACGCTTTCCAAAAATACTAGGACTAGGGGGCATGAGATGAAGCTACAATGTAGTAAATTTAAAACGAATCTGAGAAAATATTTCTTCACTCAACATGTAATTAAACTCTGGAATTCGTTGTCAGAGAATGTGGTAAAGGCAGTTAGCTTAGTGGAGTTTTGGACGGCTTCCTAAGGAAAAGTCCATAGACCGTTATTAAATGGACTTGGGGAAAATCCACTATTTCTGGGATAAGCAGTATAAAATGTTTTGTACATTTTGGGGATCTTGCCGGGTATTTGTGACCTGGATTGGCCACTGTTGGAAACAGGATGCTGAGCTTGATGGACCTTTAGTCTTTCCCAGTATGGCAATACTTATGGTACTTATCTTTCCACTATGAGTGTACAGTATAACAAAATGTGTGATTTTTGGTGAAGCGCTGATTTCATCCCCAAAAGGTGAAAGAGAGAGCTCTGGAAACAGGCTTGGGTATGGGAAACGGTAAGAGACAGTATGGGCCCCAAAAAAGAAACCATGATCTTTTCCTTTCTATTTATTTATTTATTTATTACATTTGTACCCCGCGCTTTCCCACTCAAAGCAGGTTCAATGTGGCTTACATAGTAATAGGGATTACAGATTATTGATAGTGAAGCCTGATAGGGAGTATGGCAGAGTAGTAGAAGAAATAGGTGGTGGAGATGTGTAAGTGTTGGGTAGAAGGCCAGTTTTAAGGTAGACTTGTGTGTGTGCATGTTTGGGGGGAAGGTGGATGAGAGAGGAGGGGAAACACCGAACCGCATGCAAGGGGAAGAAAAGAGATGCCGTAGTCACACCTCTCCTCAAAAAACATCACTTGACCCTACCAGTCCCTCCAACTACCGCCCCATCTCCCTCCTACCCTTCCTCTCCAAAATACTTGAGCGTGCTGTTCACAGCCGCTGCCTTGATTTTCTCTCCTCTCATGCCATCCTCGATCCGCTTCAATCCGGTTTTCGCCCTCTACACTCGACAGAAACGGCATTCTCTAAAGTCTGTAATGATCTGTTCCTTGCCAAATCCAAAGGTCACTACTCCATCCTCATCCTCCTCGACCTTTCCGCCGCTTTTGACACTGTCAATCATGATTTACTTCTTGCCACACTGTCCTCATTTGGGTTCCAGGGTTCTGTCCTCTCCTGGTTCTCCTCCTATCTCTCCCACCGCACCTTCAGAGTACACTCTCATGGATCTTCCTCCACCCCCATCCCGCTCTCTGTTGGAGTTCCCCAGGGATCTGTCCTTGGACCCCTTCTTTTTCTTTTTTTCAATCTACACCTCTTCCCTGGGCTCCCTGATCTCATCTCATGGTTTCCAGTATCATCTTTATGCTGATGACACCCAGCTATATCTCTCCACACCAGACATCACTGCGGAGACCCAGGCCAAGGTATCGGCCTGCTTATCCGACATTGCTGCATGGATGTCCAACCGCCACCTGAAACTGAACATGTCCAAGACCGAGCTTATCGTCTTTCCACCAAAACCCACTTCTCCTCTTCCTCCACTCTCTAGCTCAGTTGATGGCACCCTCATCCTCCCCGTTTCATCTGCCCGCAACCTCGGAGTCATCTTCGACTCCTCCCTCTCCTTCTCTGCGCATATCCAGCAGATAGCCAAGACCTGTCGCTTCTTTCTCTTTAACATCAGCAAAATTCGCCCTTTCCTCTCTGAGCACACCACCCGTACTCTCGTCCACGCTCTCATTACCTCTCGCATTGACTACTGCAAACTACTCCTTACTGGCCTCCCACTTAGCCATCTATCTCCCCTTCAATCCGTTCAGAACTCTGCTGCACGTCTTATATTCCGCCTGAACCGATATACTCATATCACCTCTCTCCTCAGGTCACTTCACTGGCTTCCGATCAAATACCACATACAGTTCAAGCTTCTCCTTCTTACTTACAAATGCACTCAGTCTGCAGCCCCTCATTACCTCTCTACCCTCATTTCCCCTTACGTTCCCGCACGTAACCTCCGCTCACAGGACAAATCCCTCCTCTCAGTACCCTTCTCCACCACCGCCAACTCCAGACTCCGCTCATTCTGCCTCGCCTCACCCTATGCTTGGAATAAACTTCCTGAGCCCTTATGCCAAGCCCCCTCCCTACCCATCTTCAAATCCTTGCTCAAAGCCCACCTCTTCAATGTTGCTTTCGGCACCTAACCTTTATACCTTTCAGGAAATCTAGACTGCCCCTATTTGACTGACTATACATTTGTCCTTTAGATTGTAAGCTCCTTTGAGCAGGGACTGTCCTTCTATGTTAAATTGTACAGCGCTGAGTAACCCTAGTAGCGCTTTAGAAATGTCAAGTAGTAGTAGTAGTAGTAGTAATTGGGTTCATAGGATTATTATGGTTCATTTGGGTAGGCTTGCTTGAACAGATATATATTTGTTGTGATAACCACATGTAAATCCTTCCCCCCCCCCCCCAATCCGAGCCTCTTGTTAGCACCCTGTGGCAGATTAAACTTAGTAGGGGGTAGGCTCTGGGAGATATCTTCAGATTTAGGAGGTACAAATTTGTAAAAAATGTGCTCCCCCTTGTCTGGAAAAATCAGGACTGCTGGGATCTGTAGGGCTGGGTCATAAATAATAAGAAAGTCAAATCAGTGAGAACTCCTCTGTTTATCAAAAATAACCACAAAAGGCAAATAGATAACTTCACTAGTGTATAGATTTTACCTTTATCTCTATATAATAATTGGTCAATCAGCCTCCTTGGATGGCTGGCTGGCTTGGTTTATAACCGTATTACGTTAGCTCGCCTCCAGCGTTCCCTTCCCTCTCAGTGTCCCGTCCTTGCGGAAAGATGAAATGACGTCAGAGGAGGGCGGGACACTGAGAGGGAAGGCAAGGGAAGGCTGGAGACGACGCGAGCCGAGTCGAGCCTGCCGCGGCAGCGACCTGAGGTATGGATAGGAGGGGAGGGGAGAATCGCTGGACATGGAGGAGAGGGGAGAATCGCTGGGCATGGAGGGGAGGGCAGGGCAGGGCAGGGGAGAATTGCTGGACATGGAGAGGAGGGCAGGGGAGAGAGACGAGAAAATGCTTAGACGATAGCCTTCCTAGGGTCCGTTTCATTTGTTCCGAAACGGGCATTTTTGCTTGTCATATATAACTATATAGCAGGTTGTACAAATATAAACAGATATTTAGAGAATATATGGTGCAGCTTTTTCTTTTTTCAAATCTTTTTATTGGTCATCAAGAGTAATCAACAAAATATAAAATAAACAACGCATTAACATAGTATCATATGTAAACAGAATCTCATGAAAGACATGTTAGTTTTAAGCATAATAAATGGATTTAGACATATCCCCAAATTCTATATAGTGCGACTTAATTTGCACATGCAAATCTGGTCATATTCTAGATTTGAGCGTCCAATTGGCTTAAGCCAATAAGCGCTGATAATTGCCACTTAACAAGCAATTCTTGACACTAATTGGCTTTAATTAGAATTTACGCACACAACTGTCTATGCGTATTCTACAAAGTGATGCGTGTAAATTCTAAGACGTGGATCTGAAAAGGGGGCATGGTCATGGGAGAGGCATGGGCGGCTCATGGGCATTCCTAGAATTTATGTGTAATTAAACTCTGGAATTCATTGCCAGAGAATGTGGTAAAGGCAGTTAGCTTAGCGGAGTTTAAAAAAGGAAAAGTCCATAGACCATTATTGAATGGACTTGGGGAAAATCCACTATTTCCGGGATAAGCAGTATAAAATGTTTTGTACTTTATTGGGATCTTGCCAGGTATTTGTGACCTGGATTGGCCACTGTTGGAAACAGGATGCTGGGCTTGATGGACCTTTGGTCTTTCCCAGTATGGCAATACTTATATACTTATGTAGAATATGTACGTTCCACGCATAATCTAGGTGTCGGCATTTATACCAGGTTTCCATTGGCATAAGTGGCCATGACTAAATATAGTCACAGAAAATAGGCATTGGGTGTATTCTGTAAACCACGCTTACATTTAAGCATTGTTTATAGAATACACCTGGGTGCATTTTTTTCTACACCAATTTTTTTAGGCGCTGTAAATAGAACTAACCCATAGGGCCCAATATTCAAAAATGATTTAAACGGCCAGGAGAGGCTCCTGACCATTTAAATCACCTGCTTGGTATAGTGGGAGGTGGTGGAGAGGAAAACGGTAACGGAATTCAAACATGCATGGGATAAACATAAAGGAATCCTGCTCAGAAGGAATGGATCCCCAGAAGCTTAGCCGGTGGTGGGAGGCAGGGCTGGTGGTTGGGAGGTGGGGATAGTGCTGAGCAGACTTATACGGTCTGTGCCCTGAAAAAGACAGGTACAAATCAAGGTAAGGTATACACAAAAAATGGCACATGTGAGTTTATCTTGTTGGGCAGACTGAGTGGACCGTGCAGGTCTTTTTCTGCCGTCATCTACTATGTTACTTTACTATGTGGTGCTGAAAATGCCCAATTACTTCCCAAACTGAAACCGTCTATTGTGGGGGGTATTCCTGGGGAGGAATCAGCACTCAACCAGTTAAGTGTGATATTCAGAACATAACTGGTTATAGATAACTGCATAAGTGGAGTGGAGGAGTGGCCTAGTGGTTAGAGCACCGGTCTTGCAATCCAGAGGCGGCCGTGTCTTGCAATCCAGAGGTGGCCAGTTCAAATCCCACTGCTGCTCCTTGTGATCTTGGGCAACTCACTTAATCCTCCATTGCCTCAGGTACAAACTTAGATTGTGAGCCCTCCTGGGACTGAGAAATATCCAGAGTACCTGAATGTAACTCACCTTGAGCTACTACTGAACAAGGTGTGAGCAAAATCTAAATAAAGAAATATTTGAGATTCTATATAGAATGTTGCTACTATTGGAGATTCTAGATGGAATGTTGCTACTATTGGAGATTGTACATGGAATGTTGCTATTCCACTAGCAACATTCCATGTAGAAGGCTGCGCAGGCTTCTGTTTCTGTGAGTCTGACGTCCTGCACGTACGTGCAGGACGTCAGACTCGCAGAAGCCTGCGCGGCCACATTGGTGATCTGCAAGGGCCGACTTCTACATGGAATATTGCTAGTGGAGGAGTAGCCTAGTGGTTAGAGCACTGGATTTGCAGTCCAGAGGTGGCTGGTTCAAACCCCACTGCTGCTTCTTGTGATCTTGGGCAACTCACTTAACCCTCCATTGCCTCAGGTACAAACTTAGATTGTGAGCCCTCCTGGGACAGAGAAATATCCAGAGTACCTGAATGTAACTCACCTGGAGCTACTACTGAAAAAGGTGTGAGCAAAACCTAAATAAGTAGGAACACATAAAAAGCAGTCTTATCTTTATGTGGTTCTTCATTGTCACCAGCTGAATATTGGGTCCACCTCCAATATTCAATGCTATTTAACCGGCCAGAAAGGCTGCTGACACGTTAAATAGTGCTTAACCGACTATCTCCCACTGAATATCCCCGGTTAGCGGCTAGCAGATAGCCAGATGTATCACCCGATATAACTGGCTATCCGCCTATTTTGAAAGTCAGTTTAGCGGCAATATTTGACTGCGTGAAAACTTGGGACATGTTTGGCCTGTTTAAAGATAACCGGCTAAGTTTGAATATTGACCTAGCTGGTTATCTTTAACCCGGTCAAAAATAAACCGGATATAAAATGCCAGTCATTGAAAACAGCCAGCATTGAATATCTGGGATCAGCGTTGACCACGGAGTTAGCCAGTCTAACTCCCACTGTCTGACTATGTGCCTACATTTAAGCAGGTTTATGGCCCATAATTATCTAGTGTTCTCCATTTTTCGAAAAAGCGACTATGTAATGGGTAGTTGGTTTCTAGAACTCTTTCATATTTTCTATATAATAGTATCCAGTTCCATCATATACTCCTTGAACCTTACTCTCTGCTTCTATCAAGGTCCGGGTAAAATGAAGATCCTACAGGACCCGCGAATCTCACGGATCTCCAGCGCAAGGCCTAAAATGTATGCTGCTCTGTATGTTTGTGATGGCCATGGATCCTGTTTGGATGCCACGAGCCCTAGTGCCAAATTCCCCTCTCGTTCTCTGTTGGGACCTGCCTCCACAGCAACAGAACTTCACGTCATAGAGGGTGGGACCCGACACGAGGGCTTTTTCAGCCAAACAGCTGTGCAGTGTTGTAAAAAAAAAAAAAGTGCTACAGAGCTGCCCGAGTTTGGCACAACTCCTGCCTGCCCGAATAGCTCATTACTGACTCCCTATAACAAGTATGGGGGGAGGAGAATGAAGGAGAAAGGTCCTGTCAGTCATGGGGTGGAGGAGGAGGAAGGGGGAAGGAGAGAGATAGTTGAAATCATGAGGGGGAGAAGGAAGGAGAGAAATCCTGTAAATCATGGAGGGGGCAGGAAGGAGAAAGATGAGGGTAATCATGAGGGGTGGAGTAGGAGAGAGATGCTGGATTCTGGAGTTGCGGGGGGGGGGGGGGGAGAAAAATGCTGGGTATTATGAGGGAGCAGGGGAAGGAAAGAGAAGTGCAGGACCATTCAAGGTAAGGTAGAGAGGTAGGGAACGGGGGCTACAGAAGGCAGATAATGAACAATGAAATATAAGCAAAGGGAGGGGAAAATTCTGGGTTTAGGTTTGGAGTTGTTTTTGAAATTGGAACACCAAAAGAAAAAAAACAGGTCTGCTCACCCTGGCCACAAATGTTTGAATTTCAAAGACAGCAAAGAAAGCCAAGGGGCTGGAGGGCTCCATAAACTCTGGCATGAGCAGCAACTAAATTGGCCATCCATATATGTATTACCCAGTGGTGGCTCACTCGCTTTTGGCCCGTCTTCCCTTTTTTCCCTTTATTCATGAGTAGCTTAGTGGTTAGTGCAGCGGACATTGATCCTGGGGAACTCGATTTCCACTGCAGCTCCTTGTGACTCTGGGCAAGTCACTTAATCCTCCATTGCCTCAGGTACAAATAAGTACCTGTATATACTATGTAAACTGCCTTGAATGTAGTTGCAAAAAACCACAGAAAGGCGGTATATCAAGTCCCATTCCCTTTTCCTATCAGATCCAGCATTAACTCCCAAGAGAAGGACTGGATCCACCCAGATCCAGCACAAACCAAGAAGGGTTGTTTCCACTTGCCTTGTCTCCAGGCCTTGCCTTGCTTACAGTCCTACCTTGTCTCTGAGTTCCTCCCAAGTTCCAGCCCTGCCTTGTCTCCAAGCTCCAGCCCTTCCTTGTCTCCGAGGTCCGACCAAGCTCCAGCCCTTCCTTGTCTCCAAGTTCCTGCGAAGCTCCAGCCCTGCCTTGTCTCCAAGTTCCTGCCAAGTTTACAGTTCTGCCTTGTCTCTGAGTTCCTGCCTTGCCCTGCCTCCAGACTTTGCCTTGCCTTGGACCCATCCAGTCTTGATTTGCCTTGGACTCTTGTTCTTGCCCTGGCTAGTCCTATCTTGCCTAGACCTTGCTTCCCTTCTCGCCTTGCTTTGCCTTCTGCACCTAGTCCTAGTCTTGTCTTTCTTGCTTGTTGTCTTGTCCTGTCCTGTCTGGATCCAGTTCTTGCCTTGTCCTCATCTTGTATGTCGGGACCCAGTTTTAGCCTACTTCCTTGTCTTGCCTTGTCCTGCTGGGTTCCAGTTCTAGCCCTGCTGCCTTGCTTTTTCTTGCCTCATCTGGATCTGGTTCCAGACTCGTCTATCTTGCCTTGTCTAGCTGTGCCTTGTCTAGCCTAGCCCTGCCTGGTCCTGCCTAGCCTTGTCCTGTCTAGTCTTGCCTTGTCTTGTCCAGTGTTGCCTTGGTTCTTGCCTGGGATCACCTTGCATTGTGCCAGCCCTGGAGACTTGTCTACCGCAGTCGGGGTCCGGCTGCAGACCAAGGGCTCACCGTACTGTGTTCATGACAGATGGAGAAGGCCATGGACTCGATGAGTCAAGTGGTGTTGGTGTTCCTGCTTTGACCTTGATCTTGACTACAGTCTAGTCCTGCTTCAGCATCTTGTCTTTTGCTTCTGCTTTTGTCCAGTTCTGCCCAGGACCTAGCTGTTTGCTTGGACCTGATCCAGCAAGCAGAGAAGTGCTCTCCTCATTGGATGAACACGATGTTGCAGTTCTCTTGCTGGGAGAGAGGTTTCTTTGGACAGCTTGTTCGCATTCCTCCATGACTGATTGGGTGGCTAAGTTCTCTGTGAATTGATGTCTTCAACTTTGCATTTCCTGTACTGTGCCCAAAGAACTAGACCATGGGGTCATGGTCTAGGACACCTCTGATTCCAGATGGGCCTGCAGTTTCAAGGACTCTTCTTGGAAGTCTACTAGTCCTGCTCCTGTGTGTCCTGAGGATGTTCCTCAGTTTCCTGTGACTCCTTGCCTTAGACTGAGAGAAGGAGGCCTTTGAGGAGGGGGTACTGTCATGACTCCCACCGTGACTCGCACCTTGACTCATCTCCTGTCATCTTGGGGGTGTCGGGGTCAGTTTCGCGCTGACTCTCTGTCAGCGTTCTTCTGGGCGGTGACCCGCTTCTAGGTGTTGGCATCCTGTGGTTGTCGGGGTGCTTCCTGGTTCAGCCCTTCAAGTGGGAATAATTGCTGGATCCTTGTAGATCCATCCCTTATGGTTAGAATAAGAGCTGGGTCTGTTGTGATCCAGCCTTCCTGGTGGGAACAAGTGCTAGATCCGTACACTTGTTCCCACCTCCATCCTGGAGGCAATGAGTGTTGGATGTGTATAGGTCCAGCCTTGCTAGAGGGAACAAGTATTGGAACAGTGGAGATGCGGTCTTTCTGGAGAGAACTAGTGCTGGATCCATGGGGATCCAGAATTCCTGGTAGGAACTAGTGCTGGATCCAAGGGATCAAGCCCTTCTGGGAGAATGAGTGCTGAATGCGGGTGGAAACAGTCCTTGCATAAGAACATCAGCGGTGCCATACTGGGACAGATCAAAGGTCCATCAAACCCAGAATCATGTTTCCAACAGTGGCCATCTAGGTCACAAGTACCTAGCAAGATTCTAAAATGGTACAGTACATTTTATGCTGCTAATCCTAGAAATAAGCAGCGGATTTTCCCAAATCCATCTTAACAATGGCTTATGGACTTTTCTTTTAGGAAGATATCCAAACCTTTTTTAAACCCCGCTAAACTAACCACTTTTACCACATTCTCTGGCAAACGAATTCCAGAGTTTAATTACATGTTGAGTGAAGAAATATTTCCTCTGATTTGCTTTAAATTTACTACTTTGTAGCTTAATTGTGTGCCCCCCTAGTCCTAGTAATTTTGGTAAGAGTAAGCAAGCGATTCATGTCTACCCGTTCCACTCCACTCATTATTTTATAGACCATATCATATCTTCTCTTGGGAGTCAATGCTGGACCCGATAGGATTCAGCTCTTGTGGTGGGTATGAGGAATAAGAGGGAAAGGAAAGACGGACTAAAATTGAGTGAGCCACTACTGTGTATCCAGCATCTCTCGTGTTCCCTACCTCTCTACCTTCCTCTGAATGGTCCTGCATTTCTCTTTCTCTCCCCCACCCCATAATATCCAGCATTTCTTTCTTCCCCCTCTACCTCCAGAATCCAGCATCTCTCTCCTTCTCCACCCTTCATGATTTTCCTCATTTTTCTCCTTCCTGCTTCCCTCCCCCCATATGATTTCCAGGATCTCTCTCCTTCCCCTCCCATTATTTCTGGCATGTCTCTTTCATTCCGCACCCCCCCCCCCCCCATAGAGAGTCAATAATAAGCAGCTCAGGCAGGCAGGAGTTGCGCCAAATTTGAGTAGCTCTGCAGCACTTTATTTAATTTTTTTTTTTTTTTACAACACTGCTGTTTGGCTGATGGGAACCTTTGCGTCAACCTCCCCTATCATGCTGTGCTGGGTCCCGCCCCCTATGACACGACCTTCTATTGCTGTGGGAGCGGGACCCAGCCAGTGTTGCCAGGTGGGCGGTTTTCCGCGACCCGCCGCGGGAAATTTTTGCCCGCGGCGGGTTGCCTTTTTTGGGCTTGTTTTGGGGTCTTTCGGCGGTTTTTTTTGTGGTTTTTCGGGCCGCGGGGGCGGGGCTAGTGGCGTTTTGGATGGGGTTAGTGACGTTCTGGGCGGGGCCAATGACGGGGAGGCGGGGCGGTGACGGAAGAGGCGGGGTTGATGACGGCGGGGGCGGGGTTGATGACGGCGGGGGTGTCAGGGGCGGGGTTTGACTTTGGGCGGGTTTTGGGCTGGATTTGGGCTGATTTGAGTGGGGAAAAAATTTTCCACCTGGCAACCCTGGACCCAGCAGAGAATGAGAAGGGAATTCAGTGTGAGGGCTCAAAGCACCCAAACAGCAACCACAGACGTCACAACATACAGAGCAGTATACATTTAAGGCTGTACATTGGAGATCTGTGAGATCTGCAGGATCCTCATTTTATTACATAATCACTATATTTCCTATATCACCGATCATTAAGGACGCCTATTAAATCTTATAAAAGTGGTTTCTCAACTAATAATTTATGCTGGCCTGCTCTTGGTTTTTTCTTACATTTACGTTATGATTGCCCCAATGTAAACATTTTCTGGACAGACGTATGGAACAGAATTATCAACATTCTCCATATAGAAGAAAATTTATCAGCTACTCAGAGCTCACCTGCCTGCTGGAACACTCTGGACTGGTGGCTGCTGGACATCCAATAAGGGGCTCAGTCAGTGTGGCTTGGTCAGTCTCTATATTACTGAACGTCTGAAGGGGTCAGAATTCTAGGAAGGTCATGGCCAGGGCCACCAACGGGGGGGGGGGGGGGGGGGCAGGGGTAGGGTTCCCATATGGCTCCATAAAATGGAGGATGGATTGAGCCAGCCGGGTTTTACTTCCATTGATTTAAGCAATGGAAGTAAAAGCCGGCTGGCTCAATCCGTCCTCCTTTTTCTGGAGCCACATGGTAACCCTAGGCAGGGGGGACAAAATTCTCCAGGCCCAGCCTCCAACGGGAGGCCCGATGCCGGCAAGCTTCTTCCGGGTCTGTCTCTTTCCTGTTCCTGTGTGCTGGCCGGGACCCGGATAATTGCATTAATGTGATAACCTGGGTGAGCTGGGATATCGTTTTAATGCAATCATCAGGGTCCTGGCACACAGGAGCTGGAGCAGTCAGACACAGAAAGTAAGGGAGCGGGCAGCCTGAATGTGTGTGGGGAGGGGGGCGCACAGGTGTGTGTCACGGGGGGGGGGGGGGGGGGGGGGGGGGGGCTGGCACCACCACAGCCTAAGTGTCCGTGTCTCTCGGAAGCCCTGATCATGGCTAACCTATGCCCCAATTAGATTCAGGTGAGAAGTTTTCCCTGACCCCCCCCACCCCCCCCAACAGACTTCAGGTACTTTCATTTATTAACACAGGCTTTATTCATCAACTTTAATAATCATCCTTAAAGTGTGTAAATGTTGATCATTGATTTGCCTTTCCTTACAATGAGGAATTTACATATCCAGCCTGCTTTGCTATTCACCTTTCACCTAGCTCACAATCTTCAAAAAACGGTTTCTTTTTTCACAGGGTTGCTACCAGAGAATAATAATATGTCAGCTATAAGCTCCCTTTCTCTCTCAAACACTGTACATTAGCCAGGGAGAATAAGTCTGCTTTCAAAAATCACTTTAACCAGAGATTTCTTCTTTCTCCTTCTGCTTTTCAAAACCCCTTCCTTAAGGTGGGGAGAGGGGGGTTCAACAGGATCAGGCATTGATGTGAAATACCATTGTTTGATTTAGAAAGCCTGAGTGACAGAATAAACCTGAGTACTGGACTTATTGAACTGAATAAAAAGAACTGTCTTACCTACTCTAGGAAAAGCTGACTTCATTTGTAAAGACATAAGGGACAGCATTTTGCTTTCTTTTGGCAGCTTTGCTAGGGACTGAATTTTCTCTGTGGAGCTAGCGGATTTCTTTTCTTTTTTTTTCAGAGCAGGAGCCGCACAGCTGTGAATACTGAATCTGGGATTTTTCTCTGGTTCCATATGCTATGTATTGATGACTGTATGGGAAATAAAGCCCACTACCAATTCCCTGTTTGAGCCGATCTACAGATTAGGAATATTTTTATGGATTTAAAACCTGGCTGAGGGTGTGTGAAGGAGCTCAATTTAGTTCCTGAGTCAGCTGGATACATGGACAAATCCGCATGCTCTAGAACCAGGGCTTTTTTTGGAGGGGGTACTTGGGGGTACTGAGTACCGGCACCTTTTTCATTGTCTGCTAAAATCGACCCCTGGTCCCCAAGTTTTAATGAAAGAGCTCAGGCTCTACACACCAATTCTGCCTTGTCGTAGATTCTGTAACTGATTGCAGGGGGCCAGGCTATTGTGGGGTGGGTCCCTCAGTGATCACCCCACCCTTGAAGGATGGCCTGGCATTTGAGTACCGGCAGCTTTTTTGGTAGAAAAAATGCACTGAACTTCACAAACTGTTTATTTACTCCATTAGAAAATGAGGTCACTAACACATGCATGATGCTTCAGGGGTCATCTTAAAGGCACCAGTTATATCCTCACTCTCATACTCCCCCCCTCCCCCAGAAAAGACCATCCCGCAGTCTGAGCCCCTCAATAAACCCACTGCCCCTTCCGCTTGAAAAGATCCTTTCCCTCAGACCTGTCAAATGAGACCCCCTCAAACCTATAAGTGCAATCCCTGGTGTCTTCTGGTGGGGAGGGAGGCAGCCCTGCTCATCAAGCTGCTTGCGTCAAAATGGCGCCAGTCGACCCCTAGTGGTAGTCTTGCAGTATTGCAGCTAGGGGGCCAAGCTACCAAATAGGAGCATGTGCTTGGTTTGACAGCTTGACCCATAGTGGTAGTACTACAAGACTACCACAAGGGGGCTTTCAGTGCCATTTTGATCCTAGTCACTAAGGGCATCTTTTACTAAGGCGTGCTCACGTTTTTAGCGTGCGCTAAAATTGAGGGCGCACTAAACATTAGAGATGCCCATAGGAATGCATTGGCGTCTCTAATGTTTGACAAAGTGCCGCACGAAAGACTCCTGAAGAAATTGCAGAGTCATGGAATCGGAGGTAGGGTATTATTATGGATTAAGAACTGGTTGAAAGATAGGAAGCAGAGAGTAGGATTGCGTGGCCAGTATTCTCAGTGGAGGAGGGTAGTTAGTGGGGTCCCGCAGGGGTCTGTGCTGGGTCCGTTGCTTTTTAATGTATTTATAAATGACCTAGAGATGGGAATAACTAGTGAGGTAATTAAATTCGCCGATGACACAAAATTATTCAGGGTCGTCAAGTCGCAGGAGGAATGTGAACGATTACAGGAGGACCTTGCGAGACTGGGAGAATGGGCGTGCAAGTGGCAGATGAAGTTCAATGTTGACAAGTGCAAATTGATGCATGTGGGTAAGAGGAACCCGAATTATAGCTACGTCTTGCAAGGTTCCGCGTTAGGAG
This sequence comes from Microcaecilia unicolor, assembly GCF_901765095.1. Taxonomy (NCBI): domain Eukaryota; kingdom Metazoa; phylum Chordata; class Amphibia; order Gymnophiona; family Siphonopidae; genus Microcaecilia; species Microcaecilia unicolor. The sequence continues at coordinate 746,562,364 of NC_044031.1, forward strand.
TTACGGATCAAGAAAGGGATCTGGGTGTCGTCGTCGATGATACGCTGAAACCTTCTGCTCAGTGTGCTGCTGCGGCTAGGAAAGCGAATAGAATGTTGGGTGTTATTAGGAAGGGTATGGAGTCCAGGTGTGCGGATGTTATAATGCCGTTGTATCGCTCCATGGTGCGACCGCACCTGGAGTATTGTGTTCAGTACTGGTCTCCGTATCTCAAAAAAGATATAGTAGAATTGGAAAAGGTACAGCGAAGGGCGACGAAATGATAGTGGGGATGGGACGACTTTCCTACGAAGAGAGGCTGAGAAGGCTAGGGCTTTTCAGCTTGGAGAAGAGACGGCTGAGGGGAGATATGATAGAAGTGTATAAAATAATGAGTGGAATGGATCGGGTGGATGTGAAGCGACTGTTCACGCTATCCAAAAATACTAGGACTAGAGGGCATGAGTTGAAGCTACAGTGTGGTAAATTTAAAACAAATCGGAGAAAATTTTTCTTCACCCAACGTGTAATTAGACTCTGGAATTCGTTGCCGGAGAACGTGGTACGGGCGGTTAGCTTGACGGAGTTTTAAAAGGGGTTAGATAGATTCCTAAAGGACAAGTCCATAGACCGCTATTAAATGGACTTGGAAAAATTCCGCATTTTTAGGTATAACTTGTCTGGAATGTTTTTACATTTGGGGAGCGTGCCAGGTGCCCTTGACCTGGATTGGCCACTGTCGGTGACAGGATGCTGGGCTAGATGGACCTTTGGTCTTTCCCAGTATGGCACTACTTATGTACTTATGTACTTATGTAATGTTTAGCGCACCCACAATTTTAGCGCGTGCCAAAAACATGGCAGCGTCTTAGTAAAAGACCCTCTGATGCAGCTGGAGTAACCAGGAATTGCTCATGCCCAAACACCTCCAACTAGTGGGAGGGAAAAAAACAAGAAAAATGTCCCTGTCTGACTCCTAATAAATATGAATAGTTCCTACCTCTAAATATTTTTTGCACAATTTTTGTTTGTTTAATTTAATTTGGTCACAGAGTTTTTTATTTGCTGTATTTTTGCATTTTAGCATACCATTGTTCCCTGTTTTTGGGTCATTCCCCATCAGAAATTATCCTATATAATAAAACTCACCTGCAACGTTCTGAAGACACTGAAGTCAGTGAAGCCAAGCCACTGACGTCACATCCTTCAAGACGGGTTCCAAGAGTTCGTGGTGGTGAAGCCACCGAAATCGCCAAGTCTCGGGGCCCCGCCCTCGCGTCAAACGTGATGACGTCGAGGGCGGAGCAATGGCGTCACACACCGAGGGCGGAGCAATGACGTACGGTGCATTCAGGAGGTGTGGAGCAATGGCGTTAGAACGACGAAGGGGTCGGCAGGTAGGTAGGTAAGTAGGGAGGGAGGGAGAAGGGGGGGGGGGTGTTGGGGAGGAAAACCTTGCTAGCGCCCGTTTCATTTGCTCCAGAAACGGGCCTCTTTTACTAGTGTATAATAAAGAAAGAAAGAAAATTTAGACCTGGCCCACAACATTGTCATTATTTTTAGGGGTGCTGTTTACTAGATCACAATCAATGACTGCATTGTTAAAGATATCAGAAATGTCTGTAGTACGGACACGGCTTCAGAATGATGTTATAATGCTTTCTAATATGTTATTCTGTTCTTAAATCAATAAAAATACTAAGACTTAAAAGAATTTATCACACTACAGTATTTTGTTTTGTTGTCTATGCTCATACACCTGGATTATGGGTGTGGTTTGGGGGTACATCCATTTGGGTCGATTTTCTATTAGTAAGAGAAAATCTCTACAAGTTATAAACAGAGTGGAAGTGGTCCTGAAAAGGGTTATTGTCACATATACACAGCAGGAACCTGGGTTTGTGAGCCCTTGGGCCACTGCCAAGGAGCAGCAGCGGCAGGAGAATCACCCCAGCACCAGATAAGGCAGACCGGAACTGGAACACGGTGGATTGGAGTAAGGCTTCACCTACACTTGGCCACCTTTCACCAAGAGTTGAGCTCTGGGCTTCAGGCGGCCAGTAGGACTTGCAGGACACGGCAGGACACAGCAGCAGGCTGAGAAATAACAGGAACACAAGATACACGCTGGGTTCCAGGAAAACCCGTAGGCAAACAAACAATCCAGAAACAAGCCGGGTCAGGGCAGGATGTAGACAGAAGAATAGTCCAATAAACAATCCGGGTCTGGGCAGGCGGCAGGCAGAAGAATAGTCCAAAAAACAAGCAGAGTAAAAGTCACCAACACGAACAGCACAAAGGCACTGCAACACTTCACACCAAAGGAACGCCTCTGAAGAACACTGTTGCAAGGCAACTAAGAACCTTACCAGGTGGTTAATAAAGGCAGGTCACAAGGGAGTTCACCAGGTATGGGTGCTGCTTGGTTCCAAAAAACTCCCAAAACAATCTGGAGAGCAGGAAGATCCGGACCGGACCGGACCGGACCAGCATATCTTCTGGAACCCAGGAAACAGTAAACCATCACCTCGCAGCATTCCCCAGGTCTGAAGCCCGGGGACTGAGGTGACTGCGAGCCCGGGACCTGGGCACAACCGTGACAGTTATCAAATGGATGTGGCAAAAAGCTCCATGACTCAAGATGAGAAGACCTACATAGTTAACATAGTAGATGATGGCAGATAATGACCTGTACGGTCCATCCAGTCTGCCCAACAAGATAAACTCATTGTATGTGCTACTTTATATGTATACCTGACCTTGATTTGTCCTTGCCATTTTCAGGGCACAGACTGTAGAAATCTGCCCAGCACCATCTTTGCTTCCCAATTACCGGTGTTGCCACTCAATCTCCACAAAGCTTCTGTGGATCCATTCCTTCCGAACGGGATTCCTTTATGTTTATCCCACGCATTTTTGAATTCCGTTACAGTTTTCATCTCCACCAGAGAGGGAAATGTGGTAAAGGTATAAATTCATGGAACAGCCTCCCAGTGGAGGTGGTGGAGATGAAAATTTAGAAACATAGAAACGTGTACGTAAAGACCATATGTACTATCCAGTCTGCCCATCCATGCCATCTATTCTCCCTATCACTCCCATAAAGATCCTACGTACTTGTCCCAAACTCTCTTGAATTCAGATACTGTTTTCATCTCCACCACGTCCAACCGGGAGACTGTTCCATGAATTCCCCACCCTTTTTGTGAAGAAGTATTTCCCCAGGCTACTTCCCAGTCTATCCCCTTTCACCTTCATCCTATGCCCCTGGTTCCAGAGCTTCCTTTCAGTTGAAAGAGATTTGCATCCTGTGCATTTATGCCTCATTAGAAACATTTAAATACTTAAGTACATATTGAGATCTTTAAGTCTGCCCCCAATACATGAAGACTACCGACCATTTTAGTAAACATCCTTTAGACCCTGCATAACCCTAGTAGCGCTTTAGAAATGTTAAGTAGTAGTAGTAGACCAAGTTCATCCTGTTTGTATCTTTTTGAAAGGTGCAGCCTCCAGAATTGTACACAATATTTTAAATGAAGTGTCATCAGAGTCTTATTCAGAGGCATCATCTTCTTCCTACTGGCCATTCCTCTCCCTATGTGTCCAAGCATCCTTCCAGCTTATGCAGTTATCATTTTAAACTTATGTTGTGTTTTGTTGTTGTATTATATGTGCTGTTTTGTTTTTGATTGATTATGACTATTTTTTGTAAACCACCTAGAGTTAGGGATAGAGTATAGCCTAGAAGGAGTACTATAAATAAATAAACCCTCTTGTACAATATACACATTTGGCAGGTGAAATATAAATTATTATTTTTTTTTTTATATTTAAACGGTTTTTATTGATGATCAGACATTTTAAACAAAATTATAGAAAGTAAACAGATTAAAGTCATAACAATACCGCATATGCATTTATATACATCTTAATTGTTTCATCAGTGATCATCAATTTTTATATAACAGTAACTCCCCTTCAACCATCTCCCTCCCCTCCCCCCATAGCCTCTACTCTGAGCTCCTTACTTCATGGTATCATCTTTCAAAACCAACGTCAATCTATACCTAATTACACTAGGAGTATATGTCAACCGAGCTCTTCTCAAATTAGGGTTTACCTAAATTATTGAGTACTGCACTTCTTGCTTTATGAGAGATATTTTGTAAGTATGGATTCCATATAGTTATAAAATGCTTCCTTCTCTTTGGGCTGTTAAAGGCCGATCTGGCCTCCCAAAGCATTAGCTCATGGAATCTATTCCTCCAGAGCCACACTGAGGGTGGCTCCGCCTGTGTCCAGTGCCTGAGTATACATTTCTTCCCCACTGCGTATGCCTTACAGAAAAGTAACTCCAAGTTTTTATTTGAAATTCCATATGCATTATTTTTATTCAAAAGTACCCCTCTCCAGGAGGGGAACATCCTTTGCCCCGATATTTTTTCAAGATAGTTTTGTATTGCTTTCCAATATGATTTAATTTTATTACATCTCCAGAATGTGTGCATAAAAGTGTTCCTCTCTTTGCTGCATTTAGGACATTGGGCATCAGATATCCATCCGGCCCTTGCTGCCTGCGATTGTGTTATGTAACCTCGGTGTATAATCCTATATTGACTCTCCTGCAGCTCCGCCCCACTTACTTGTTTGGGTATGTCTTTGATCAGTTTATCAAAATTTATTCCCTTCAGCTCATATCCCAAATCTTTACTCCATGAGTCTTTAAGCTTGTCATATACTCGAGGTGGATTGGGCATCATTAAGGCTCTGTGTAAACTTGATATTGACACCTGTCCATTTGCATCTCCCCTCATAAAATCACGCAGCCTTTGACCCACCCTCATATCCAAGGCTGCTGGGTCCAAACTAAACCAATAATGATGTAATTGTCTATATGTATAGTAATCTTTATTGGTAAGTGAAAACCTCTGCTGCATGTCCTGAAATCCATACAATCCCCCTTCTTCATTCCTCAAATGTTCAAGCAAAGGAAATATAAATTATTTTAAAATATTGTGGTCTCCTTGATTGGGGACATAATTGTGACTGTGACACTTATTGACTCACCTTTATAAGCTTATCTGTAATGCTTTTCCTCCTTCTCAAATAGATATGATTCATCTGCATGAAACAGCTCAATAATCTTTCACATGCTTCGTTTCTATGAAAAGGGGGTATTTGAATTTTCTATTGTATAAGAGCTTGCTCCTTTTCTTCTGCCTCTCACCCAACCTTGCCCTAAGAGTTTTTTGTAGCCAAATGCCTGTGCTGATCTCAGTGCCTTAGGGAGGGCGGCTGACACCCGGGGCGGGTCGCCGCTGCGCACCCCCTCCCCGGGTGCAGCACAGCGCCCCCCCCCCTTGGTGCGCGCACCATCCCCCTGGAGCGCATTCTTACCACTGGCGTACGAAAGGGGACGGGTGGGTGGGCCGCTCCGCCCGAGTGCACGTCGCTGGGAGCTGCGTCGGCTCTGCTGGTTCCCTGCTCTGTCTGCCCCGGAACAGGAAGTAACCTGTTCTGAGGCAGAGAGAGCAGGGAACCAGCGGAGCCGACACCCCCCCTTCCTACGCCACTGGCTGATCTTGCTTGTGATTTTCTCTCTCTGTTTTTGAATATTCAGGTCAATATTGAGCCAGATGTCATGGTTGAAAAGCATCGGTGAATGGACAGTGGCTACCGCTGAATGTCAGGATTATTCATTTCCATAGTGCTGGAACATTTTTTTTGCTATTGTCACTACTTTTTAATTAACCACAGTTTGAAGGCGATTTTGAAGGCTCTGATTATTTTTTAATGTATAAGAAAGCACCTGCCACTATAAGCCATAATTTATCAGTTTAAAAGGAGGTTTAGAGCTCTCGGAACCCCACCTCGCCCCATACCTTGATGTGTATCCACCACATTTCAGTAGAGAGCAGCATACAGCAGCAGCAATTCTCATATCCCGTCAGCTGACGAGCCCAGAGCCTCCTCGCTGCTGCGTCCTGCCTTTGCGGAAGCAGGAAGTAACATCAAAAGGGGGCGGGACACAGCAGCGAGGAGGCTCTGGGCCGGGCAGCCGACAGGATATGAAAATTGCTGCTGCTGGCTGATGCAGCATGTATGTACAGGTCCAGGGCCGTGCCGATGCGGTAAGCGGGGTAAGCGCCGCAGGGGGCGCCATCCTCTGGGGGGTGCCGCCGCTGCGTGCTTACCTTGCCCCTCCCGTTCCCATGTAGGAACAGCCCGCCCTCTTCTCCCCCCCCCCCCAAGATCCCTTTCCTTTTTTTTTTCTTTTAAATTTACCTTCCTCCGGCAGCGCAGCGTCAGTGAAGGAGGCGGCGCTCCCAGTCCCGACGTCTCTAGCCTTCCATTGGTTCGCTCAGTGTCCCGCCTTCTTCTGACGTCATCCTTGACGGAACACTGAGCGAACCAATGGAAGGCTAGAGACGTCGGGACTGGGAGCGCCGCCTCCTTCACTGACGCTGCGCTGCCGGAGGAAGGTAAATTTAAAAGAAAAAAAAAAGGAAAGGGATCTTGGGGGAGAAGAGGGCGGGCAGTTCCTACATGGGAGCGGGAGGGCAGGGGAGAGAGGAGCATAGATGGGAGGGCAGGGTTCATGGAAGGGAGAGAGGGGAATTGCTTGATCGGGATGAATGGCGGGGGCAGGGGACAGATGGGCATGGATGGGTGGGAGGGTAGGGCTCAGGGAGATAGGGGAATCGCTGCCTTGGAGCCAGGCAGGGGGGGGGGATGGTGCCAACTGGTAGTCTGCAGGGGGGCGCCAGAGACCCTTGGCACGGCCCTGTACAGGTCTTGAAGTATTTCATCTATAGGGAGCCGCAAATTTACTCTCCTTATGAAGGTCATATAATGGACGTATATTAACTCTTTCTCTCTACGATTCCCTAATGTGTCTGTACACACGAACCTTATTCTACCACAACATTACTGTATTTGTTCATAAAGGAATTGGCGACCGCCTTTACCGTACTATGTAAGCCACATTGAGCCTGCAAATAGGTGGGAAAAGGTGGGCTACAAATGTAACAAACAAATAAATAAATAAATGCTCTCTACTGAAATGTGGATGCACATTAAGGTACGGAGCAGGGAGGTGTTCCGAGACAGGAGTGCAGACGTGCCAGAGATGCGGGGCCCCTAGAAGCATGAGGCCCTGTGCGACCACCCCTGTTGCCCCTTCCTAAGACTGGCCCTGCTCACCAGGCAGTGGCGTACCAAGGGGGGGCGGTGGGGGCGATCCGCCCCGGGTGCACGCCGCTGGGGGGGGGGGGGGGGGGCCGCAGCGCGCGCCTGTCAACTGACTTCGCTGACTTCGCTAACTTCGCTGCAGCTCCCTCTGCCCCGGAACAGGTTACTTCCTGTTCCGGCCGGGGCAGAGGGAGCTGCGAGTGAAGTTAGCGAACTCAGCTGACAGGCGCGCGCCGTGGCACCCCCCCCAGCGGCGTGCACCCGGGGGGGTGTCATTTTGCCGGGGGGGGGGGGCCACGCTGCACCCAGGGGGGGGGGGACGCATCGGCGATCCGCCCCGGGTGTCATGCCGGCTAGGATCGCCACTGTCACCAGGTACCTTTTGTAATCAATTTTGAGTGAGTTTAGGGTATTAGTAAGTGGCTCCTTGTCTATTACAGGTAGGACCCTGAGCAAGGCGGTTACTTGATGAAAAGAAAATTTTAATTACATTTAGCTCATACCATTTCATTGGTAACTCCAGCAGTCAGTCAAGAAGTACCCTAAGCTTCACTAGTTGCTGACCGAGTACACAGTCTGCTCTGCTTACTGCTTGTTTACCAGAAAAAGTAGCAAAGAGCTGAGATCGCCAATCAACTTGGATAATTGCTCTAGTATTTGTTTTCCATATGTAAATATAGAAAAAAGAAGCCTTTCCCTTGCCCCCCTTTCCCTGAGAGGGGGGCATCTTGCAGGGGACAGGGAGGTACAGAGGTCTCAGGGCAGCCCAGAAAGAGCACTGACACCTTTTAGTTAAAATGTTTAAAGTGTTTAAAAAGCTCCAGCACTGTTATAAAACTAAGAACTCAGGTGCCCATAGATGCTAGAGGTGTGTTTAAATTTTATGAGTGTAACTGTGGGGAGGATATGCAGTGAAGTCTGTTACAAGGCTCCTGATTGGCTGTCTGAGGCCCCAGGGAAAGCTGGGAGTCTGGGGGGCATGTGGAGCAAACCTGAGGGGCAGTGTGGAAGGTGGCCAGTAGGAGCCGGGATCTGCTAAAGGGCATGAATTTGGACCAATGAGGTGGCAGGAGGCAGCCTGACCCGTAGATTGGCGCAAATTTCAAGCCAATCCAGGGGACAGGAGGGGTGGAACAACAGAAAAAGAATAGCAAGCCAGAGGCAACCAGTGTTGCCAGGTGGGCGGTTTTACCGCCCAATTGGGCGGTTTTCCGCGACCCGCCGTGGGAAATTTTTGCCCGCGGCGGGTTGCGGTTTTTTGGGCTCCTTTTTGGCTTCGGGGCGGTTTTTTCGCCGGCTTTTGCGGTTTTTTCGCCGGCTTTTTTCGGCCGCGGTGGGCGGGTTAATGACGTTTCTGGGCGGGGTTAGTGACGTGGGAGGCGGGGTTAGTGACGGGGGAGGTGGGGTTAGTGACGGGGGAGGCGGGGTTAGTGACGGGGAGGCGGGGCCTATGACGGGGAGGCGGGGCCGATGACGGCGGGGGCGGGGTTGATGACGGCGGGGGCGGGGGTGATGACGCGGGGGCGGGGTGTCAGCGGCGGGGTTTGAGTTTGGGCGGGTTTTGGGCTGGATTTTGGGCTCCTTTAGGCTGGAAAAAAATTTTCCACCTGGCAACCCTGGAGGCAACCTGGGAGAGAGAAAGGCAAGCCCAGGCAAAGGGAGGAGGCTGCAAGCATGCTCTGAGAGGAGAAGATCAGATCCAGGCAGGAGTGTGCTGCAAGCAGGGGAAGAGAATGGCAAGCTCAGGCAAGAGAGGCAGCTGCAGGCTGGAGGAGAAAAAGATCGAACCCAAGCAGGAGTGAGCTGCAGGCTGCAAGAGAAGGACCCACTGACGAGCCCCAGATGAAGAGAGAGAACTGGTGAGTCCTATAAGGGGCCAGGCACCAAAGCAGACAGAACAGAGGAGGAGGAGAAGGGGATCTGGAACGAGCTGGGGGCAAAAGAGGAGCCGAGCTGTAGGGGAGTAGGTGAGCTGGGGCCAAGGAGAGGAGCTGTAGCAGTAGCCACAGAGGCCATTCTTCAGGCAGAGAGAGAAGCAGAGGAGGAAGAGGGACCACACTAGGGAGCTGAGACGTGTTAGGAGCAGTGCAGAGCTGAATAGAGAGCAGCATGGCAAGGGCCCTGAATCTTAGAAGTCCACCCAGCGCATCCCTCCATGTGTGTGCTTGCCTGTCCAGAGAGGAGAAAGCCGGCCGTGTGACTGCCTGTCCTGTAAAGAAGAGGCCTATCTGGAAAGGGGAGAAGCCCCACAAGGAGAGAGACAGAGAGACACCCCCCCCCCCCCCCCCCCCGCACCCAGACTCCAAAGGAACTGTTTTTAGAGTGTCTGTCAATGTGAGTGTCTGCCTCAGGAGGATCCAGCACAGAAGTCTGGTTCAAGTGTCCACACCTAAGCGAGCCTGCCCTGGGGAAGGAGCTGCCCAGCCTAAGCCTCAGGCCCTGTGGGTGCCTGCAGTTAAGGGCCTGCCTTTGGGAGGTTTAGTTTAGCCATCCATCAGTTTGAGTAGTGGGTGTAGAACAAAAGAAAAGGAGTCATGTTTTGGGAGGGCTAGATAGGAATTTTCCTTGCTTGTCTTTTTATTTGAATTTAGTTAGCCCACAAAGTCCCTACCGAGCACAGGGAGTCAGGATTTTCATTTTTTTTTAGTTCTTTGAGTCAGAGAAGTAGGTATCCTGGAGTTCCTGAGCCAGTGAGCTGACCTCGCCAACCGAGGAGACATGGATGTGGAGAAGACCAAGGTACCCAACGCAAGAGAGCTGCGATGCTAGCGAAGATTTGATACACCGGTAACATTGTGTGCACACAAATTGAAAAAAAGAAATATATATATATATCTCAGATCTGAGTACAATATTTGGGGTTGTGTACATGTTTGGGATGGTTTCTGTTATTGCAGAAGTGGGGTCAGGGTCTTGGTAACTGTAATTGTACTTTTGAACATCTTATTGCCTTTGTAACTTATTACAAAGTATTTAACACTTGCACTATTTTTATTTAATACTAGCAAACTTTAAGAATTGGTACCAACATTAAGGAACATAGCCAAGTGTTTCTATTTACTTTACCATGTAATAAAATATTTAATATTTTTCTTGTCAAATCCCTTGGTCGCGTGGAGTTTATTTGGGAACCCTACTTGAAACTGTGACATTCCTATACGTTTATTTCTTTACTTATTGTAATTACCGGCTCCACCACTAGGGGGGTTACACATACTTAAAAGTAGAGTCCTTAGTTTAACTATTCTGAGAATGAAAAGATGAAAATGACATTCAAGGTACGCATGAGAAGAACTTCAATCTATTTTATAAGACGCTTCCAGAAAAATCTAGTTAACAGTACTTTAAATCCAGTATGACATGCAAACTCTGCATTCCCATAACAACCCTGGCATGCTGTCCAATAATCCTCACATCATCTACTACAGAATTCCAGCTACTGTTCCTAAACCTTCTTCCATTTTAATCCCACTGTTGTTGCCATGGAAATGATTTGATAACACAGTCATGGGCCTATAGAGAATGCTAATTCTTGGCCTATATAAATCTGCAGACATACTTAGGATTTTCCCTTAGAGATGACAAAAATTCAGCTACTGACTGAAGGATTAATTAATGTTCAATGCTAAAGAGGGTTTATTTTGTGAAAACAAATGTTGCTGTCAAAACCAGTATTCTTGAAAAATAGATGTTTAAATTCTTTTTTTTTTTAAATTTAATTATTTACAACTTTAATGGTGGAATTGTCTAAGTAAGTTGAGAGCCATGCAAGCAGATTTTACATGGCAAGTGAAGAGGTGAATTTACACATCCAAATTAGGAGGTGGACAATTGCCATACTGTTTTACAAGAGGCTCTGCCAAACATACAGCCTATTGTAAAACAAGTGCAGGTAAACACATCAAAGTCGAAGCAGCAATTTTAGAAAATAATGAAGAATTCTCCTTCTCCTTCCCTAAATACATGGGAACAGCTTGCTAAAATTGCTCTCCCTCTGTAAAGGGCCCCAATCCATCATCAGCAGTGCGCCAAGGCATATATCTTCACCCGTACCATGACCTCTCTCCTATGGCCAGACAACACCTCCATGATGCAGCAACCCCCTCACCCACAGCAGTAATCTCCCCCAAGCAGGACTTCCATTGTGGCAGTAACCCCTTCAGGCTTCTTCCCTACCCCATATGGCAACCAACTTCTACCACATAGCAATTCCTATCAAGATAGCACCCCCCCCAGGCCACAACTCCACCTTGATGTGCCCCACATGCAGGCCCTATCTCTCATCCCCTGAACCCCACCTTGGTCTTACTGAGGGTCCTTGGGGGTCTAGTGGGGAAGGAGCAATACCTGTCTCGATGATCTCAGTCCTTTTACAGAACCCTGATCCCTAGTGGTAATATCACAATATTTTTTCTCGAGATCTCAGCAGCCATTTTGAGAGTGGGATCATTGAGACAGGAGCAAGTGGACATCTCTCCTGCCCCATTAGACCTCAAGAGCCCTTGATAAGTCCAGGCTGGGGATAGTGGAGTGGGAAATAGAGGATTCTGCCAAGATGCAGCACAGTGAGGGAAGGTTGTGGCCTTGGAGGGATTGCACCCTCATGGGGGCAGTGCCATGTGGTAGGGGGTTGTTGCCACATGTGGGGGGGATCCTGCTTGAGAGGGGTTAATGCTCCAGAGGGGGTGTTGCTGCATCAAGGGAAGAATCGGTGCTTTGTTGCGGTCAGAATGAGAACAGATATCGGGGAAGGGCTTGAGTAGAAATGAATGTCGGGGTGGTGATCAACGGGCAGCCCAGATATCGGCATGTAGAGCTGCCCCTTACTGCAGGCACATATACATACCTAGGGACATCTATGTCTTGAAATACAGGCTTGTAAAGTTTGTTACTAGTAGTGTATTCTCCTGCAAAGGCCTCCTCCCTTTCTCTACCAAGCTTGATTCCTTTGTTAATCTACAATCATTTCCTGATTATTCCTACTATCTTTGTCCTGATGGGCCAGCTAGGGTATGACTTTTCTCTCCAATTGAGGACTGCCATCTAGGACAGCCTCTGCTGCCTGGTCTCGGGTTCTGTCCCTATTGGTTCCTTTACCTCCCCCTCCCTGGACTTGTGTGCCTTTTCTTGACCTCCCTGATGCTAAGATGGTTCCCCCACTTTTCTCTCAGTTTCCTTCTGGTTTTCTTTCATTCAGCTACCTCCAAGATTTCTGGTCTCTCAGCTCAATTTCCCATGTTCCCAATATTACATATTCCCATCGGCCATCTAATCCTTGGTTCCATCATGAACTCCACTTACTTTGCTGTCATGTTCGGCGAGCAGAATGTTTTTGGTGGAAGGATCACTCTACTGTTCTTCTTCATATCTTTCAGTCTATTAGTACTGCCAGTGGTGTTTGTACTCTTTAACTGGAGCAACATGGGAGGACCCGAGCTCCAAGTTGCAAATTAAATCTTTTTCTGAGCTCGGACTGCACCACCAAAATGGTGGTATATGTCATCCAATGTCCCTGTAATAAGATCTATGTCAGGAGGAACACAAGAGCTGTAAAGGTCCGCCTTATGGAGCATAAATCTAGGATTTTAAATTAAAAAAAACTGAGGCTCCGCTGGTACAACATTGGATACAGCACCAGCATCAGATATCTGATCTCAGATGGCGCATGATAGATCATAAAAAGATGGGTGGGAGGGCGGTAATTTGGAAAGAATTCTCAACTATAGAGATCAATATTGGATACTTTCATTGAGTACCATTGAACCTAAGGGATTGAATCTTGAGATTGAATAGATGACTTTAATTTGACAGTGTTCATCTATTGGCTAATGCCTATGCAGTTCTTGACCGTTGACTGGAGCTCTTTATATCACATGATGTTATTAATAGTATATAAGGAAGTTTTTAAAAAAACGAGGCGGCCATTTTAGAAGCCGTCATGGCTTCTATGAGAATGTTAGTATGAGAATGTTACTTGGTTATAACATACTTTATTTGGAAATAAATACCAAAACTGTGGATATTTTGGGGTTTTAGGAGACTACCTTGAAACAGCTATGAGCGAAACATGGATATTCGTGTCGGTGACAACTGGTCTCCAATATTGATTGGGTGCTTAGAACGAAATGGATAAGCTGAGTTAATAAGCTAGAAAGCTAAGTACCTTCTTTATAAAATACATTCTTATTCTTAAAATATTTTTGATAAAAATGTAAAACTATCCAGCTCATTGTTGAAAGAGATCGCTGGCCATCTTCCGACACAAATCGGGAGATGGCTGATCTCCTGAAACCGGCCAAATCGGTATAATCGAATGCCGATTTTGGCCGGCTTCAAATGCTTTCCGTCACGGAGCCGGCGAAACTTCAAGGGGGCATGTCGGTAGGGTAGTGAAGGCAGGACGGGGGCGGGACGGGGCGTGCTCACAAGATGGCCGGCTTCGCCCGATAATGGAAAAAAAAAGCCAGGCTTGATGAGCATTTCACCGGCTTTAGTTGGTCCCTTTTTTTTCACAATCAAACTTCAAAAAGGAGCCCCAACTGACCAAATGACCACCGCAGGGAATTGGGGATTACCTCCCCTTACTCCCCCAGTGGTCACCAACCCCCTCCCACTCAACCCCCCCCCCTTTTTTGCCAGCCTCTATGCCAGCCTGAAATGTCGTATCCAGCTCCCTGACAGCAGTATGCAAGTCCCTGGAGCAGTTTTTAGTGGGTGCAGTGCACTTCAGACAGGTGGACCCAGGCCCATCCCCCCCTACCTGTTACACTTGTGGTGGTAAATGGGAGCCCTCCAACCCCCCCCCCCCCCAAACCCACTGTACCCACCTGTAGATGCCCCCTTCACCCCTTAGGGCTATGGGAATGGTGTAGAGTTGTGGGGAGTGGATTTTTGGGGGGCTCAGTACCCAAGGTAAGGGAGATATGCACCTTGGATCAATTTGTGAAGTCCACTGCAGTGCCCCCTAGGGTGCCCTGTTGGTGTCCTGGCATGTGAGAGGGACCAGTGCACTACAAATGCTGGCTCCTCCCACGACCAAATGCCTTGGATTTGGCTGGGTTTGAGATCGCTGGCATTAGTTTCCATTATCACCGAAAATCGATGCCAGCCATCTCAAACCCGGTCATCTCTGACATTTGGCTGGGCCCAACCGTATTAGCGAAGAAAAAGATGGCCGGCCCCCCCCCTGTCCCCCCCCCCCCCCCCCCCCCTCGGCGGCCCTGAGTGCAGATCTTTCTGGTGCCTAACTTTCAATGCCATTTACTCAATCCGGTCCGTAATGTGCACATAAATGTGGACGCCCAGTTTAAAGCATTTACTTTAAGTCTATAACTCTGCATTTCTTCATCTTTCCCCAATTCTTTGGAATTCACCCTCCCGTAAAGGAGTTTATTGAACACTGCCCCTCACCCATAAGAAAAGTCTCTCTCTAACTATCCTGGGCCACCTTAAGAGCACTAATCCCGCCCTGGGAGGAAGTGAACCCAGAGGGGTGGAGTCAATACCTGGGAGTTTAAAAGACAGGGTCAGGCTAAGAATAAGGAGGCCCAGGGAAGGAAGAACTGAAGCCCAAGTTTCTGGCCTTTACGAAAAGCGTTTAGTTGCTGTGACCTGGCAGAGGTAAGCCAAGCTTGTTTCTTGTTAAGACTTGAAAGCCTTGCTGAGGTCTGGCTGGAGCCAGACCTGAGTCTCAGAAGACCTGAGAACCAGGGTTGCCATCTGGGAAAAATTTTCCCAGCCCCAAACAAGCCGTAAACCCGCCCAAAAACCGCCCGTAGCCAATCCCTGTCTCCCGCGTCACCGAACCCCGCCCCCGCGTCACCAACCCCGCCCCCCGCATCACCTAACCCCCCCCCCGTGTCACTAACCCTGCCTCCCACGTCACTAACCCCGCCTCCCACGTCATCCCTGACGTCAACCCCGCCCCTGACAGGCTTCTATTGGTCCAATTTGGACCAATAGAAGCCCCGGAAAAGCTCAAATTGGACCAATAGAAGCCCTGGAAAAGCTTCTATTGGACCGAATTGGACCAATAGAAGCCCCGGAAAAAACTGCCGAACTCGCACAGCGGCGATGGGAAAACCGCCCAAAAAAACGCATCCCGTGGCTGGCGAAATTTTCCCCCCACCGCTGGCGAACACCCGCCCAATTGGGCGGTAAAACCGCCCACCTGGCAACTCTGCTGAGAACATACCGGCTGTGTTTGGGGTGGGGCTACCCCACCAGCCACAGACTGCTTGACGTGCTAGCCAGCAAGTCTGTTACTAACCCAGCGAAACTGTTGCTGAAACTAATCACAAGAGATTTTAAAAGGCCCTAAAAACTATTATTTCTCACTTGCATTCTGCATTAACTAGAGACTGGGATGGGTGTTTGAACTGGGAGTCTAGACTCTGTATATATTTATTTATTTGTTGCATTTGTATCCCACATTTTCCCATCTTTTTGCAGGCTCAATGTGGCGTACATTGTTCCGTCATGGCGATCGCCATTTCCAGAGTGAGAGATACAAGTGATATTACATTAGAGATCATGATTGGCATGGTAGATTAAACAGACCAGTTTAAAAAGTATAAAGAGTTCATATTCGGAATTAGGGAATAGGGTGTTAATACGTTGACGTTCATTCGTAGTATAGCAGTCTTCGGTAGTCTAATATAGAGGGTTGGCTTTTAACTTGCTTAGACTTGAGTTTTGTTGGCTGGTGGTTAGGTTGTATCGTTGTGGTATGCCTTTTTGAACAGGTTGGTCTTCAGTAATCTTCGAAAATTAGTTAGGTCACTGATTTTTCTCATGGCAAGCGGTAAGGCATTCCAGAGCTGTGTACTTATGTAGGGAAAGCTAGATGCATGTGTTAGTTTATATTTTAGGCTTTTGCAGCTAGGATAGCGGAGGTTCAGGAATGTGCGCGCTGAACATTTATGTTCCTGGGTGGTAAGTCTATGAGGTCTGACGTGTAGACTGGGGCATCTCCGTAAATGATTTTATGAACCAAAGTGCAGATTTTGAACGTGATACATTCTTTTAGAGGGAGCCAGTGTAATTTTTCTCTTAGGGGTCTGGCACTTTCGTATTTTGTTTTTCCAAATATGAGTCTGGCTGCTGTGTTTTGGGCTGTTTGGAGGTTCTTGATGATTTGTTCTTTACATCCGGCATATATTGAGTTGCAGTAACCTAGGTGACTTAACACCATTGATCTTTTTTCTTTCTGCTATTTTACTCTTTTATCGCCTCTTTTATCAAGCTACGCTAGAGGTTCCTGTGCAGCAATAGGCTTTGTCGGAACTACCGCACCGGGAGTCACTAGTATGGCTTGATAAAAGAGGCCCTTAACTTGTAAGTTGCTTTCATTTCTTTTGTTAATATGTGTTATAACTTGAGACCCCTCCACTGGAATAGTGGTGGGCCAAGCTCTATAGCCTAAGCTGCTGTAAAACACTGACTAGGCCTGAAAATCTGACGATGGCCTTGTAGCTGGGTGCCTGCGGAAGCAGGACCGCTTGGCAAGCCTTATCAGGATCTGGTGTGACATTCAAATACAGTGTAAGGGCCAAGATGGAGGAATTAATGGCTAAAATAGTAAGAAGATGGAGTCTGCTTTTGTAAAGATGGTGTCCTGTTAATGAGATATGAATACTAATCTCTGTATGTTAAGACATTTGTTTACAACTCAGGAAATGACAGTTATGAAGAAATAGGTGAAAGGGGGGGAAGGTGGGCATCCGATCTGCGGTTAAGCAAACTGTCAGAAAGTATGATTCACATATGAAAAAAATTGTGTGCCCATTGAATTGAATGGCCAGCAGATGGTATTTAAGATTTGCAAATCTAGGCGGAGTTTGGAATTTTCCCCAACTCTACCCAGAGGGCAGAACTACGGTCGGTAACCTAAGATCTTGACTGATGAGTGTGCCAGATTGATTGAAGTTCCAAGTGGTGAGACTAAAGATTATTTCTAACGCTTACTCTCCTGGTCTGTGCCTAAATTTCTTGACTGCCTATCTGTTTTTCTGAACACCCTTACACAAATAGTGTTCACATAAGCAAGGAAGCTCCTACTCCTTAGTACATTATATGGGAGAATAGATGCCCTAAGATACACCTAGACACCAGGAGTCAGAAAGCCGAGGTCCTGGGTAACAGACTTAAAATGAGCCTTCTGAAACCCTCTCTCCACCTCCGTGGGCAAGGGTCCTGCGGGGGTTTAGAGAGGGGTAATTAAAACACTTTGTATTTATAAGTGATATGGAAATCAAATCTATAAACCATAAACAATAATGCACATTGGTAAATCTAGCACCATATTAGAAAAGATGATTTAGCCCTTGGATTATTTCTTGAAGACCTTGGTACTTTTCGTGGCAAGGATAGTGCTGTGGTTCTTAGCTTCAGTACGACGTACAGTACCTCATAGGGTAGCTTGTGCACGTCAAGAGATACAAAAGCACAGGAGCAATGGAGGGAGAGCAGCTGTGCCCCCTCCCCCTTCATTCTGCTTCATTCCAAATAGAGATACTGTGGAGGTGGACAGGCAAAAACTAGGCTGGAGACCTTGAGGGCTATAGACATCTTGACCGCCAAACTGTGGACCTATTGTACACCAAAAGGAGATGAGTAGTAGTGACTTCAAATGATGATAAGTCCAAGCTCAGATGTGTATCGTTTGATTTCTGGAAGGGGGGAGGAGGAGAACGCTTGTGGTCTGAGGGAATAATGGACCACTAGCAGTACTACAGGAGGGATATAACATGAAGGGGGGAATGAGGGTAGTGAGAGTATGGGAGAATTACTAACTGATATGGGGGGGGGGGGGGATTAGAAGTAGGAGGGCTTTTCACATTTCTTGTGATTATTGAAATCTTTAATAAATATCATTCACACAAAATATTTTTGGGCCAGTATTCAGCCTTGGTAAATAGGGACAAGTTGAACCCACTAGAGTTACTCAACATTCATTGATTTACACCTGAACTCCAGGTGTTGGGATGTCCCAGTCCGGCGTGCGGCTGGTTAAATTTGAGAAAGTAAGTGTGATATTGGGTTTATATTGTGATTTAGTATGATGTACGGATTTAGTTATAGAGGGGTGTTAATGGGTTCGTGTTGTTTTAGATATGGTGGTGGTTTCTCCTGATGAAGTGAACGAAATGCGGTCCAGCACTGGGGAACCAGCATATGTATGAAGAACAGCTGATGATGAACAGTGGAATTGTTACCTTTCACCGTGTACCTGTATGGGGGATCTAAAGACATTACATTTTGCAAATGTGGATTGTACAAGAGACTATAACTAAGCGGACTGAAGGTGCAACCAGTACAGCTTAGTTTGACTAAAGTACCCAAGTGGAAAGCCGGGATGAGAGATTCAATTGGAAATTAACAGCAATCCAAAGACTTATAACATTGCAATAATTGCGAATGATAATGGTTTATGTATATTCAAGTGAGTTGGTACTGATGGAGATTTTAGTCAGGTACTTTGTGTGATTGGTGAATGAATGAGTGTATTGTGGATTTTAGCTAGGATAAGTGCTGATTGTTAAAGGCACACTTTTTCAATAAAGATATTTTGTAAACTTTAAATATACTAGAGGGTTTTTTTAATGCCAGCCACCATGGCTATAAAAAATCTGGATATTCAGTGCCAGAATTTATATAGTGGCCGGTGCTCAATATCTGGATTCAGGAGTGATGGGCACCGCTCTCTGGATAACTAACCAGATAAAGTTTGGGTAGCATTTTTGGTATTTTAATTGTATCCAAATCATTATCTGGGCAGCAGATGAAATATCCCCAGTTACTGGATAATTTCTGGCTCCACATTTGTACTGCCCAGTACTATCCGGATAGCAATGAATCTGTCTGCAATTACATTCAGCGGCAGTTGCTGGATAGAACTACTGGATATCAGTGGATAGGCCCGAAGAAGCTGTTTATCTGAATAACGGCTGCCGTTATCTGGATTAATTGGTTCGAACATTGGGCCTTTGGTTTGTTTTTAGATATTTTGGGACTTTTTCCTGATTTTGGGGCTTTTTTTGTTGTTGTTCTTTTCATTTTGTTTTAATGAGAAAAAATGTAAGATCAATCATACGTGTTAATTCAGGGGTTTGATGTGTTAAATCAAGTTTGTGTACATACATTTCTTTAAAGTACATTAATGAACTGAATACGTGCTGATGAATACACATCCCTGAAAGGTGTCTATAGGAAGTGGTAGAGAATACGAACTCAATTATGTCAAATAAAATTTAAGATTTTTTGGGGGGGAGAGGGGAAAGAATAGGTAGACCTTGTCAACAATATTCACATGATTTCAATTTGATAGGGGCTAGAATTTTTGGTGGGGAGGGCAGGAATGAAGGAATAATGTTGCGGAGCTCAGGTCATAAGGATCAGGTGAAAAGCCTATCCCTGTGTTCCTACTTTTTTTTTGCAACTCATAGGGGCTTCTCAGTGAGACTAAAAACAATCTCAAAACAGAGGAATGTAACCAGAGCTAAGCATTCATGCTGCATGAACCCAACTTCACTGAAGCTCTAGGAAAAGCGCTGAGTGTGTAACCAACATTATTTACATCCGATTCCGTGCTTCTTGCCCTTCCCCCAGTCCTGCAACCGACCACAAGTAACTAACTTTTATTTCTGGTTATGTACGTTTTTAAACAGTCAGATTGAAACACAGACTAAACAGATTTGTATATCTCTTTGCTCTGACTGAATGATTAAAGTTAAGAGCATGACAGCTGCTTCTAAGTAGCTCGTCCAGACGAAGTACGAGAAAGCGAGCTGGCACAAAGGAGACACATGAAGAGTTCCGAGCCAGACAACTCAACAGTTTGTCATTTGCAGGGACAAACAAATGATGGTGATGTCAGCACGGTTAATTGCTCCCTAAAATATCTCCGCTTTAGCTGATGCTGTAATCGCCTTGATTTGCAAATATATGAACCAGATGAAAAAAAGACAAGCAAGAGACAGGCGCAATTACGCAAACGAAAGAAACACAGAAGCATGACGGCAGATAAAGGCCATATGACCCATCCAGTCTGCCCATCCTCTGTTACCCCTAACTCTTCCTTTTCTTAAGCGATCCCACATGCTTATCCCGTGCCTTTTAAATTTCTGACACAGTCTTCGATTCCACAACCTCCACCGGGAGGCCATTCCATGCCTCCACCACACTTTCTGTGAAATAATACTTTCTTAGATTACTCCTAATCCTGTTCCCTCTTAACTTCATCGTATGCCCCCTCGTTCCAGAGCTCTCCTTCAGTTGAAAAAGGCTCTCTTCCTGTACATAAATGCCCTTGAGATATTTAAATGTCTCTATCATGTCTTCTCTCTCCCAGCGTATACATGTTGAGGTTCATAAGCCTGTCCCTATAATTTTTGCGTTCGAGACCACTTACTAATTTTGCAGCCGCCCTCTGGACTGACTCCATCCTGTTTATATCTTTCTGTAGGTGCGGTCTCCAGAACTGCATGCAGTAAATGCGGTGAAATGTTCTCCCGCTTTTCTACTTTCAAGGTAACTTATAGTAATATAGTAGATGAAGGCAGAAAAAGACCTGCACGGTCCATCCAGTCTGCCCAACAAGATAAACTCATATGTACTACTTTTTGTGTATACCTTACCTTGATTTGTATCTGCCATTTTCAGGGCACAGACCGTAGAAGTCTGCCCAGCACTAGCCCCGCCTCCCAACCACCAGCCCCGCCTCCCACCACCGGCTCTGCCACCCAATCTCGGCTAAGCTTCTGAGGATCCATTCCTTCCGAACAGGATTCCTTTATGTTTATCCCACGCATGTTTGAATTCCGTTACCATTTTCATCTCCACCACCTCCCGCGAGAGGGCATTCCAAGCATCCACCACTCTCTCCGTGAAAAACCTGACATTTTTCTTGAGTCTGCCCCCCTTCAATCTCATTTCATGTCCTCTAGTTCTACCGCCTTCCCATCTCCGGAAAAGGTTCGTTTCCGGATTAATACCTTTCAGATATTTGAATGTCTGTATCATATCACCCCTGTTTCTCCTTTCCTCCAGGGTATACATGTTCAGGTCAGCAAGTCTCTCCTCGTACGTCTTGTAACACAAATCCCATACCATTCTCGTAGCTTTTCTTTGCACCACTTCAATTCTTTTTACATCCTTAGGTAATATTACTTAGCCTCTAAACGATGATGATAGTAAAGCATTGGATCTGAAATACAAACCCTGGCATATGCCATTGAGTAAGTCACATTTGCATTGTATCCTTCATCCTGCACTGGCACGAGATGGGTGTGACAAAGTGTGTCTATAATGGTGCCAGTTAGCTTTATTGCTTCAAATTTAGCTCACTGGTGGTCTATTTGTGTGCCAGGCATTCCCAGTGGTGCCCTTGTTAAATATCTAGGGTGAGGAGATGAAAGGCTCAGATCAGGTTTAATCAGAAATGAATTTTTTCCACAAGAACGAAAGTTCAGGCTACCTACTGACAAGGTCACCTTCCTCGCTTGCACAATACTGTGATATATAAATAGGAAAAACGTTGTCAGACATCTTCATGTTACCAGTGGCTAACAAAGCAAATAGAATGTTAGGTATTATTAGGAAAGGAATAGAAAACAGAAATAGGACGTTATAATGCCTTTGTATTGCTCCATGGTGCGACCGCACCTCGAATATTGTGTTCAATTCAAAAAAGACATAGTGGAATTAGAAAAGGTACAGAGAAGGACGACAAAATTATAAAGGGGATGGGATGACTTCCCTTTGAGGAAAAGCTAAAGTGTCTAGGGCTCTTCAGCTTGGAGTAAAGACAGCTGAGAGGAGATATGATAGAGGTTTATAAAATAATGAGTAGAGTGGAATGGGTAGATGTGAATTACTTGTTTACTCTTTCCAAAAATACTAGGACTAGGGGGCATGCAGTGAAGCTACAAAGTAGTAAATTTAAAACAAATCGGAGAAGATATTTCTTCACTTAACGTGTAATTAAACTCTGGAATTCATTGCCAGAGAATGTAGTAAAAGCAATTAGCTTACTGGGGTTTAAAAAAGGTTCGGATAGCTTCCTAAAGGAAAAGTCCATAGACCATTATTAAAATGGACTTGGGGGAAAATCCACTGCTTATTTCTAGGATAAGCAACATAAAATCTATTGTACTTTTTGGGGATCTTGCCAGGTACTTGTGACCTGGATTGGTCACTGTTGGAAACAGGATGCTGGGCTTGATGGACCTTCAGTCTGTCCCAGTACGGCAAAATACTTATGTAATTATGTGCTTATGCAACTCATAATATGCATTTACATCTCAAACCTTCAGCTGCTAATGACTACTTTTATTTGGCATAAATGCGGACCACGCAAGAAATAAATTTAATATATATTTATTTATTAAATTTGTGTGTTCTGAATGTATCCCCAATAAAAGAATTCAAGTCAGTTCTATACATCAGGTACCCTGAACTGTACCAAACTATACATTCCCGCTTTGTTACTCCCAAATAATCTGCTCTACTGTCAACAGGCAGCCTAAGTCATCTTCTGCTGACATCTGTGACTCGAAATTATTTTACGGTTGCCTTTTCTCCACTGGAATCTTCCATTAAATGGTTCTTCCTGTCATAAGAACAGTTGGTCTAATTAAAATATATATGAACTTAACAGCCCAAGGGGAGATGAACTATGAAATTCTGGGCTATGATGGGACTAGATTCCTTCATCCATGCACAGTTTAAGGCTGTGCATAATGGTGTCACCAACTTTTATGGTTTGAAACCACAGGCTCTGATAAACTAATTTAATAAATCCAAACAGTTTGACTGAGACACCTTCAGACGGTGGCAGCTAGTGAGCAATAAATAACCAATTTATGGAGCAAATGGTGCTAGAACTGATGGGGGGTGGGGGCTCTTTAGATCTATTTCTCACTGGAATGCTGGATGTGATACACGGGTAATGGCAGTGGAAGTAGTAACATCTCTCTATATAAAAAGCAACACCAACGTTCTATGAAGCCTCCAGCCGGAAGTGTGAAGGGGGCGAGATATCCGGTTTCCCTATGAGTGTCTGCCCCGCCCTCTCTGTAACAGTCAGTGAAGGAAAACAGCAGAGCACGAAATCAAATCGCTGGCTCTGTAACAGTGAAGGACTCAGAGGGGGGAGGGGAGAGAGGCCAGAGGGCAGGGACACACACACTCCCACATGCACACAGAAGAAAACATTGCTAGCCCCAGAGGGGGGAGGGGAGAGAGGGCAGGGACACACACACTCCCACATGCACACAGAAGAAAACATTGCTAGCCCCCGTTTCATTTGCATCAGAAACGGGGCTTTTTTTACTAGTACAGCAATAAAGTTTAAGGTAATCATTTATGATAACATGATTTAAAAGGGAAGATTATGGTTAGCAATTGCGAGGATTAAAAGTCTTCATGGAGCATGAAAATTGTTTAAAAATACGATTTATTCGGCTCAAGGAAGTGACATCATTGGTCTTGATGGATGCCTATTCTGAGTGTTCTTGAGCCCTCCATGATTGTTTTTTGTTTTAATGGCATTTTTAATACTTAAGCAGAATACACCTGTCAAGCGAAATACAGCCAAAAAGAAAAATAAATACAAGAAATACCGCTAACTCCAGACTCCGCCCCTTCTGCCTCGCATCACCTTATGCCTGGAACAGACTTCCCGAGCCCATACGTCATGCGCCCTCCCTGCCCGTTTTCAAGTCCTTACTCAAAGCCCATCTCTTTTCCCTTGCTTTTGGCGCCTAACCACCTTCCCCATTCATGATACCTACACTGACTACATAGTTTGCTACCTTTAGATTGTAAGCTCTCTTGAGCAGGGACTGTCCTTCCCCATGTTTAAACTTGTACAGCGCTGCGTAACCCTGGCAGCGCTATAGAAATGCTAAGTAGTAGTAGTAGTAGTAATCTCTCTAACCACTATCTATACAGCTTTCTTAGACCACTAAAGTGAAAGGAGGGGGGGGGGGGGTAGGAATCAGAGAAGATTACAAAGTATTTATACAAATCGTAACAAGGTGTCTTACTTCCCAATATTCATTCTGCTTTTGATGGTTTTGAATCTAGAAAAGACTTCAGCTGCTCCGGTACATAAAAGACATATTTAGTCTGGGCCAACCGTATTATACATTTACAGGGATAGGCTAACAAAAAGGAGCCTCCCAGTTCTAATGTTTTCATTCTCATAGACAAGAAAACTTTCCTCCTCTGTTGTGTCACTTTAGTAACATCAGGATATGAACACATTTTTTCGCCTCCAAACTGAGAATTGGCAGACTTAAAGTATAGTCTCATAATTGAGTTCAAATCTTGCTCGAAGACAAAAGAAACGATCATTGCGGCTCTTTCAGTGACATTCTCTAAAGATTGTTCCAGAATTGCTGCAATACAGTGGCGTAGGAAGGGGGGGGCGGTCCGCCCCGGGTGCACGCCGCTGGGGGGTGTCGGCTCCGTGCTGGTGCACTGCCCTCTCTGCCCCGGAACAGGTTACTTCCTGTTCCGGGACAGAGAGAGCAGTGCACCAGCGCGGAGCCGACACACCCCAGCGGCGTGCAGTCGGGGCGGATCGGCCCTCCCGCCCGTCCCTCGCCACAGGTATGCGCTCCGGGGGGGGGGGAGGTATGTGCTCCAGGGGGGGGGGGAAGTATGTGCTCCCGGGGGGTTGCGCTCCAGCGGGAGGAGGGTGCGCCGTGCTGCGCCCAGGGGGGGGGGTGTGCAGCGGCGACCCGCCCAGGGTGTCAGCTCCCCTCGCTACGGCTCTGCTGCAATATTGTTCTCATCAATGTCCTCTTTTTCTGTAGCTTTTCTTTCTCCTTCTGCTCCTTTGGGTTTATTTTTATTTATTTATTTATCTGTTGCATTTGTAACCCACATTTTCCCACCTCTTTGCAGGCTCAATGTGGCTTACAATACATCATGAATGGTGGAAATACATAAGAAAATATACATTTAGTATTACAGGAGGATCTTGGGTAACATGATATTGATAAAACATGATAGTAGTTTAACAAGCAAATATTGTAAGACAGTTCTAGATATATGTATAGGTATATAATAGATTTTATTAATAGGAGGAATTGCTTCTTGTGGAATTTTTCAGTTTTCTACAAGAAATCTTTTAAACAGATCTAATGGGTTTGTCCCAAGGAGTTTAGGGAAATTTAATATACGCCAATTCAATCTTCCATTATAATTTTCTATCTGTTCAATCTTTCTTCGAAGTTCAATGTTATCCTTTGCCACTACAACCTTCCCGAGCCCATACGCCAAGCCCCCTCCCTGCCCATCTTCAAGTCTTTGCTTAAAACCCACCTCTTCATTGCTGTGTTCGGCACCTAACTCTTACCGTTCAGTAAATCCAGACTGCCCCTATCGGACTGACCATTCACTTGTCTTCTAGATTGTAAGCTCCTTTGAGCAGGGACTGTCCCTCTATGTTAAATTGTACAGCACTGCGTAACCCTAGTAGCGCTTTAGAAATGCCAAGTAGTAGTAGTAGTAGGATTTGAACTCTTGCATTTGTTGTACTTCACTCTGAAACGTTGAAACCTTCAAAGTCAATTCTTGTTTAACCAGTTCTACTGAGTCTTTCAATTCTTCAATCTTAACATTTAAAGCTTTTACCTCTCCAGAGGATCTCTGTAGGGTTGAGTCCATTTCTAAAAGTTTTAGCCATATCTTTTCTAGATTCACCTCCGAGTTTCCTTCCAGAGAGTGTGAAAACACCCGATCTCTGGCTCTCGAGTTGCTAATGTTGCTGGACACGGGGGAATCATTGATGTTGACGGAGGGGACAACGATGTCTCATTCTCCCGCGTTTGGTCCGCTTCTCCGGTAACAACCGCTGTGGGTTCTGTTCCCCTCTGTGCTTGGAAGTCCCGGGGAAGCAACGCTCGAGACTAGGTTGAATCAGGGAGGAAGTTGAGGTAGGCGGGGGCGCTGACCTCAGCGTCCCTTTTCGTTTGGAATGTGGCATTTTGTATAAGTAGAAACTTTTTTTAAACATTTTCCTCGAGCAACCTGGCTAGAGCGAATTACACTTCACCCGTTCTCGACACCATCCTGACACGCCCCCTCCCCTCCATGATTGTGTATGAATCAGCCCACATTAGAATTGAAATTTAGCCCAGAAGTCTATAATAGGGGCAATTGTATGGAAGAACTATCACATAGAGCAAAATCGACTGAAATAAAGGGTGAGTGAATTCTTTAAAAAAGGTGGTAAGTAAATCCTAATAAATAAATAAAACTGGGGATCGCAGCAAAATGGTGGGAAGGCCTGCTCTCACCTGTCATCCCCTCCATATAGGCCTACACTAGACTCAGACTCAGCACAGATGTGTTAGGGGGATTGCTATGATAGGGATAAAAGGACATTAGTCGGGACATGGAACAAGTGCTTTAAGAATATGCAAACTGACTTTAGAAAAGATTGATATCATGCATAGTGACCTCGGAGAGGTGGGAGCTTGTGTCAAGGAGCTTGAAGCGTTGGTGGAGTAACATAATGAGGTTTGGTAGGTGTAAAAAGTTACATTGATGGATTGCAGAACAATTATGATGAACTCGTATATAAATTAGAAGACACTGAAAACAGGGGCTATGGCAAAAATCTATGATTCTGAGGCATGCTGGAGAGCCAGATCAAGAAGCCAGACAGCAGATTTTGGGTGAGCCTAAGCAAGAAGTGGGTGGGCACCAAGTGTTCTCCCACCACCACTACCACCAACAAAAATATATCTCAGCTGGCGGGAAAACACTTTTTTCCACCTTGGCAGTCTGCAGCAGGCATGCGCTGAAAACTGAGCATGTGCAGGTGCCGGTATCATGGAGAATAGCATTTTTGTTACCATCAGGGGGAACCCTTCACTGGCTCCCTATCCGTTTTCGCATCCTGTTCAAACTTCTTCTACTAACCTATAAATGTACTCACTCTGCTGCTCCCCAGTATCTCTCCACACTCGTCCTTCCCTACACCCCTTCCCGTGCACTCCGCTCCATGGATAAATCCTTCTTATCTGTTCTCTTCTCCACTACTGCCAACTCCAGACTTCGTGCCTTCTGTCTCGCTGCACCCTACGCCTGGAATAAACTTCCCGAGCCCCTACGTCTTGCCCCATCCTTGGCCACCTTTAAATCTAGACTGAAAGCCCACCTCTTTAACATTGCTTTTGACTCGTAACCACTTGTAACCACTCGCCTCCACCTACCCTCCTCTCTTCCTTCCCGTTCACATTAATTGATTTGATTTGCTTACTTTATTTATTTTTTGTCTATTAGATTGTAAGCTCTTTGAGCAGGGACTGTCTTTCTTCTATGTTTGTGCAGCGCTGCGTACGCCTTGTAGCGCTATAGAAATGCTAAATAGTAGTAGTAGTAGTAGGGGAAGTCTTCAGCTGGTGGAGCTTGGGATCTCCACCAGCTACCACTAAACGAGTGCTACTGTTGGGTGGGCCCTGGCCCACCCAGACCCCTCCTGTGGCTACGTCACTGGGACATACTTAAATTAGAACGTGTACACTGCTCGCGTGGAACCCCACCGAATACTAAACCCAGGAACATTATGGCCATATTTGCTAAATACGTGGACAGAGAGTGGATTTTGTAGCAGTCTAAAGTTTGTGAGAGGCCACATTTTCAGGACTCAGGTGGTCTCTATTTTTGAAGACCTATCAGCGTTTACCTTGGCCAAGAGGAGAGAATTCAAGTTCATTCCGGAAGTTTTGAATTGTGAAAATATAAAATATAGCTGGGGATTTCCTTTTTATCTTAGCTTTGGTGTAGCTGAGACAGTTGCGAAGGCTAGGAAGTTGCTGTGTGAAGTTGGAGTCTCTGTGTTGCTGTCACCACTGTCAATGGCCTGCGATAAATTGCCTCGATGACAGACAGTAGCGAGGAAGAACAAGAGGCAGAAGAAAAGTGGTACAACCGATAATGATTGAACAGAGCTCACCAAGTTCCTGAACCTTTTGACCTTTGCAACCTTGCTGTATATATATCTTAAGTGGGACCCTGAGATGGTTCAACTAGTATGATTCTGTATAGCACTTACTCAAGGAGTTTATTGAAAGAGATTTGATTTGAGACTTGCCTTATATAGTGTGCTTGCATTGACTGTAGGGCATTAGTACTGGGTTATAATAACTTCTTGCTTGTGTGGGGGTTGGGAGAGATGTACGGATGAGATATATGAATGCTCCCACTAGTGGGCAGTGGATGTTGTTAGTTGTGAGTTGCCAATATGACATATGGAGGGGTAAGGAGGGCTTCATTGGGTAGACGTATCATGACCTCCTGAGGTATTCTTTTGAAAGTCCAAGGGGATCATTCAAGAGGAGGGATGGAAGGAGGGAAAGTTGGAGGCAATGGGAGGGAGAGGGTGGGGGTGGGGGGGACAAAAGGCTCAAGTGGTGGTGGTGGTGGTTTGGAAGGGTTGGAGATGACATAGGAGTGCAAATGGGTGCTGGGTGGAATTGTTACAAGTTTAAGTTACAGTTTCAGTGATTACTATTTTAGTCCGCCAAATTTGAACACTAAAGGACTTCATTCTGTGAAAAGAAGATTACTGTTAAAGGTATTTGCACTGTTGAAAGTACATCTGTTATGATTCTGCTGGATAGGCAGGGGAATGTTTGGGACTCACTCCTGATTGGCTTGCCAAGGGCTGAGTCAGCAGACGTCAGAAGCCTGATCCATTAAAGCCTGCCTTTCCCTTCAATCATTGCTTTAGCGTTGATTGCTTTGTTTGCTCAGCGGAAGTCAGCCTGTGCTTGGGTGCTTGTATTTCCGTTGGAGTTTAGCTTTTCTCCTCAGTGCTTGTTTATTCTGTGTGTGTGTGTGTGTGGTGTGCTGGGTTTCCCCAGCAGGACCTTGATTGCCCCACTTCTCTACACCTGGTCTGCTTTCTGTTTCTCTAACATTGTGCTGTCTGTGGTAATCTTTTGCCTTGTATGGTTCCTTTGTTTGTTTTGCTTTCTCTCCCTCTGTGTTCCCTTTGGTGTGCTGAGTTTTGGCTCTGCTCCCTGTGATTCTGCCTCCGTTTGGCAGTTCCCCTTGTCCCTGTATTTTGTTGCTGTTTGTTTTAGTGCTCTTTGTTTGCTGACTTTGGGCCAGATGTACTAAACAATCGTTAGAGCCCTTCCCTTACCGATTCCCTTAGCGAATCGGTAAGGAACGGGCATGCATTAAGGAAAGGGAATGCAAATGAGCTGCTCGTTATAGCTCACTTGCATTCTCTATTCCATCATTAAACAGTCGGCCAATCGGCCGGTCGGGCACAAGCAGAGCAGCTCCTGAGAGATCAGGAAGTCTCTGAACCAATCACAGCGTGTTTAGCTCGGCTAAACACGTTGTGATTGGCTCAGGGACTTCCAGGTCTCAGCTGAGTGAAGCACTGCCAAAAAAGACGTTTTCATTATTGCAAGGGGGGGAATGATGGCCAGAATGGGCGGCCATCCAAAAAAAAAAAACGTCCATTTTGGCCGTCATTCCCCCCTTGCAATAATAAAAACGTCTTTTTTGGCAGTGCTTCATTCAGCTGAGACCTGGAAGTCCCTGAGCCAATCACAACACATTTAGCCGAGCTAAACACGCTATGATTGGCTCAGAGACTTCCTGGTCTCTCGGCTGAGTGAAGCACTGCCAAAAAAAAAAAACATTTTTATTATTGCAAGGGGGGAATGACCTCCAAAATGGACGTTTTTTTGGGATGGGCGTCCTCAACTGCACTGTCCTCTGGATTGAGCCGCATCGGAGGGGGTGAGCAGTGCGGCGTCTTTGGGGGGGAAGACGGCCAAAATGGATGTTTTTTTTAAGCGGAGCGCTATTTTATTTATTTTTTGTTACTTTTGTTGCAGTTTTTCAATCCTGCACAGCCCCAACGAGAGGTACAGACCTCTCGTTAGATTTTCCAGCGTTAAGGCAATCGGAAAAGGTTAGTGCATCTCATTACAATAGGGTTTCTACACAATTTGCTCATCTGCATTCTGTTTTCGTTAGTTGCTACCGTGGTCGGAAAAAAGTCTTTAATGCATGCCAGGGTTTACTACTTGCTAGTTAATGGCTCGTTAAGTTTAGTGCATCTGGCCCTCTGTCTCCTATTTCTTGGGAGCAGTGTTCCTTTTCTGGTCTGTGTGTGTCAAGGCAGCTTCCTCTGTTTGCTTACACTCCCCTTTACCTTGTCTGCTGAATGGCTCTGCCCTGTTTATTCCTTTAGCAGTTCCCTTTTTCTCTTGGCTGCTGTGGGGCCAGCTTTGTGTATTCTTATAGGTAGTTCTCTCTTTCCCATTGTGTGCTGTATAGTCAGCCTAGTGTGTTCCCTTGTGGGGCTTCCTGTATTTTTGTATGCTGTAGGTGCAGCCTAGTTCCCTTGACTGCTGTGTGGCACAGCCTAGTGTAATCCTGTGAGTGGTTTTCCTTTTTCCCTTGGGTGCCTCGTGGCACACCGTAGAGTATTCCTTGAGTGGCTTCCCCTTTCCTTGTGTGCTGAATGGTTCAGCCTAGAGTGTATTCCCATAGTTGGTTCCCTTTTTCCCCTGGAGTGCTGTGTTTCACTGTGGATTAAAAACTGGTTGAAAGATAGGAAACAGAGAGTAGGACTAAAAGGTCAATATTCGCAATGGAGAAGGGTAGTTAGCAGGGTCCCTCAGGGATCGGTGCTGGGACCTCTGTTTTTTAACATATTCATAAATGACCTAGAGATGGGGGTAACTATTGAGGTAATCAAATTTGCTGATGACACAAAGTTATTCAAAGTAGTCAAATTGTGGGAAGATTGTGAAAAAACTACAAGAGGACCTTACGAGACTGGGAGACTGGGCGTCTAAATGGCAGATGACGTTTAATATGAACAAGTGCAAAGTGATGCATGTGGGAAAGAGGAACCCAAACTATAACTACGTCATGCAAGGTTCAGCGTTGGGAGTCACGGACCAAGAAAGGGATCTAGGTGTCGTCGTTGATGATATGTTGAAAACTTTTGCTCAATGTGCTGCTGCAGCTAGGAAAGCAAATAGAATGTTGGGTATCATTAGGAAAGGGATGGAAAACAAAAATAAGGATATTATTCTGCCATTGTATCGCTCCATGGTACGACCACACCTCGAGTATTGTGATCAATTCTGGTCGCCGCACCTCAAAAAAGACATAGTGGAATTGGAAAAAGTGAAGTGAAGGGCGACAAAGATGATACAGGGGATGGGATGGCTTCCCTATCAGGATAGGCTGAAGAGGCTGGGGCTCTTCAGCTTGGAGAAAAGGCAGCTGAGGGGAGATATGATAGAGGTCTATAAGATAATGAGTGGAATGGAATGGGTCAATGTGGAGCATCTGTTTACGCTTTCCAAAAATACTAGGTCAAGGGGGCATGCAATGAAGCTGCAGTGTGGTAAATTTAAAATGAATCGGAGGAAAGTTTTCTCACTCAACGCATAGTTAAACTCTGGAATTCGCTGGCGGAAAAGGTAATTAAGGCGGTTAACTTAGCGGACTTCAAAAAAGGGTTGGACGGCTTCCTGGAGGAAAAAGCCATAGAATGTTATTGAGTGGACGAGGGAATATAGTATTTCTAGGATGGGCGGGACAAATTGCTTGTTCTTTTGGCCGCTGTCAGTGACAGAGTGCTGGGCTCGATGGACCCTTGGTCTGTCTCAGCAAGGCGATGCTTATGTACTTATGTGCAAGCCTAGAGTGTTCCCCTCTGGGGCTTCCTATATTCTTGATTGCCCTGTGGCAAAGCCTTGTATACCTTTAGAGGCTTCTGTCTCCCACCCCTTCCCTTGTGTCTCTACTCTGCACTGTGTGCGCTGCTTGTGCTCCAGTTCCATGGGGAACCCTTGTTATTCTTTCTCCCTTCCCAGAGTGTGACTGCGTTCCCGGTTGGCCGTGAGGCCCGCTTGCTTGGACTCGCGCGAGTGGGTTCCCAGTCAGCCGTGAGGCCTGCCTGAATGCTCTATCTCCCATTTTCTGGTGGTGCCTGTTGGCTGCTGTGTGTGTGTGGGGCTTGGTGGCTGGGGTGGTGCGTAGGGCCTGTTCGGTCTTTCCTAGGCCTTGGCCAGAATCCTATACTAGGCCTCGGCCTGGGCTCAAGGGCTCATGCCCTGAATAACAACATCTTGTTTTTCTGCAGGAAACTCATCTTAAGACGAGCCATGATCAGTGGAGGAGTAGCCTAGTGGTTAGAGCACCAGTCTTGACAGGGACAGAGAAATACCTAATGAACCTGAATGCAACTCACCTTGAGCTACTACTGAAAAAGGTGTGAGCAAAATCCAAATAAATAAATAAATAAATGACAGTGCCTTTATGAAGGTGCTGTTTACCTCTGATGTAACAGGGTATAGGAAGAAAGGAGTAGCAATACTGATCCATTGGAATGTACAAGCCAAGGCTCACCAAATTCACAGAGATCCAGGGGAGGGGGAAGTAGATACTAGTCCAGTAGTCCAGGTTACTATAGATCAGCAGGAATACACTCTAGTGTCTGTGTATCCACCTAATGTTGAACAGGCACCTTTCCTGACGGAGCTGAGAGAGGTCCTACTGTCCTCTTTGAAGGGAAAACTACTAATGGCGGGGGGGGGGGGGGGGGGGGGAATGATTTTAATGCATGCCTCTCTCCAGAATATGATACTACAGGGAGCAGCTATGGAAACTGTTCCAAGACCTACTAAGCTATTGAGGAAGTTTGTGAATGTTATGAGGGTGGTGGATAGCTGGCAGGAGAGTAATCCAGAGCAGCAGAATTATACTGCCCCCCCCCCCCCCATGAGACCTATACCTGGGCAGATTACATCTTTTTGGATACCTCACTCTGATTTAAGGGCTGTGTGGGATGCTCTGAAAGTGGTCACATGGGGCTTTTTTTTATATTCATTGCCTCTAAGCGTAAGCACCAAGAGGGAAGCCTTGGCTGCTCAGTGGAGGGAGTGAATAAGTATACTGTAACAGAAGGGGGCATTAAAGACTCTGGGAGTTCCGTGAAGCACAGCTCCATCTTGAAAGTTTAAATAGTAACTTGGTAGCCTTTCAGCTTACTAGACTTATGGAAAGATATTATGAAAAGCACAGTAAAGCTGACAGGCTGCTAACTTACCAGTCGCAAAAAGTCCAAGTAGAGAGATCCATTCATAAAGATGGGCTGGAAGTATGCTCACATGCTCGAGTTAGATAAAAGAAATATTTTAAGCTTTTTACAGATGCTATATACATGTGATCCTCACATTACCAAATTTACTAGAACTAAAGAACTGATAAGGAGCAACTATCTCTGTGCTACTGGCATACTAAGAACCTCTTAGTCCAGGTGTTATAACGTCAGCATTGTGTGAGACAAGTTACAAAGCGGATGTTGAAATGGAAGTTCCCCAAAGAAGCCTGTTGATCAGGTGAAACTGATGGGACCTGCTTGAAGGATTTGTATTCAGGTAGCTTCTGAGGAGGAGTTTTTTTGTTCTGGCTGATAGGAAGCCTTTTTTTTTTTTTTTTTTTTTGATCTGCTGACAAGAAGGGTCCTGTTTTCTTTTATTGGACGGGAGGACCTCTTTGGAACTTTGGATTTTACTTCAAGATGTTGAGATAAATGAAAGAGCTTTGTTGTATTCTATGTTTATGGGGCAAAGCAATTATGAGATCTTTATGCTGTCTGACAGTGACCTTCCTATTGAGTTTACATTTTTTTTTCCTCCTCTTATTTTAGGAGAATTGAAGAGCTTATTTCAAAACCTAGTGCTAAGTCCATATTGCATTGGACTTAAAGGTTTTTGGAAATAAGTCCTTTGATGTATTTGGATGGTTAGTCAATGGAATGTTTCTATTTTTAAAGTGAAGAAATAAATTATTAAGATCGAGTTGCTTATTTTTTTTTTTTTAAGTTTAATGTCTTTTATTGATTTTTGATACAGATACCATCAAGAGCTCACAACATAACAACAAGTAACATTTTACAAAGTAAGGCAATACCGGAGCTCACATGTAAGAAGCAGCAATCTACATCCAGAATCAAATTAAGTGAAAAGAAGAGAGAGGGAGGAAAGAGGAAAAGAAGAGGGAAAGGGGAGGGGGGGGGGGGGGCTGGAGAATACAAATCAAAGTGTAAAGCATTCACATGTCAAAAAACACACATCAAATTTAGTACTTATCATTGTACCGTATCAAAATAAGCAACAAGTGGTAGCCATTTTTCCCTATATGAAGCAAAACGAGAAGATTTCTTTACTTATTTTTGAGTATATGTTTTGAGAAATATTTTGTATATCATGGAATTCTTTATTTTGATATAGCTACAAAGATGACATATTTCTTCTATGGAGGAGGCGTGAAAATGATTTGTTCTCATTTAGAGATTACCTGAAAAGCTGTGATGATCACATCAAGTTTTCTATGGATTATAGCTATGAGAAAATTGTCTTTTTGGATGTGAAAATAACACTATTTTCTATGGGATTCTCTACCACTGTCCACAAAAGGCTGTGTATCACAATCCTCTCACATTTGCCAATTCTCATCCACCATTAATGAAAGAAGGTCTTCTACGCACGAGTACAAATGAAGAAATAGCAAGCACCACAGGAGATGTTTGGAGTGAGGATAGCCTTTGGATCCTTATAGAATTACCGCCAGCATAGTAACATAGTAACATAGTAGATGACGGCAGAAAAAGACCTGCATGGTCCATCCAGTCTGCCCAAGACAAACTCATATGTGTATACCTTACCTTGAATTTGTACCTGTCCTTTTCAGGGCACAGACCATATAAGTCTGCCCAGCAGTATTTCCCACCTCCCAACCACCAGTCCCGTCTCCCATCACCGGCTCTGGTACAGACCGTATAAGTCTGCCCTCCCCTATCCTCGCCTCCCAACCACCACCCCCTCTTCCCCCCAACTGCTCCGCCACCCAATTTCAGCTAAGCTTCTGAGGATCTATTCCTTCTGCACAGGATTCCTCTATGCATATCCCACGCATGTTTGAACTCCGTTACCGTTTTCATCTCCACCACCTCCCGCGGGAGGGCATTCCAAGCGTCTACCACCCTCTCCGTCAAAAAATACTTCCTGACATCTTTCCTGAGTCTGCCCCCCTTCAATTACCGCCAGCATGCCTGATCCTTTTGTCCTCTTAAGCCAAAGAGACTTGGATTTAGTTGGCTTCAGTTTTATTTATTTGTTACATTTGTATTCCACATTTTCCCACCTATTTGCAGGCTCAATGTGGCTTACATAGTACCGTCAAGGCAATCACCAGGTCGGTTGATAACAAATACTTGGATGCATAGTGCTTGAATGAGGTAATTATGGAGGGTCGAAGGTAACGAAGATAGTATATTGTCCGGTACGATCGTTGGCCATACTGTGTTGCTGGGTGAAGGGTTTACGTTGGACCATTGGGGTAGGCCTTTTTGAAGAGTGTGGTTTTTAGTAATCTCCTGAAGTTTAGGTGGTCATGGATTGTTTTTACAGCTTTAGGGAGCCCGTTCCATAGTTGTGTGCTTATGTAGGAGAAGCCGTGTGCGTAGGGTTACCATATGGCTCCAGAAAAAGGAGGACGGATTGAGCCAGCCGGGTTTTACTTCCATTGCTTTCAATGGAAAGCAATTGCTTTCAATGGAAGTAATTGAGCCAGCTGGGTTTTACTTCCATTGCTTGGAAAGCAATGGAAGTAAAACCCGGCTGGCTCAATCCGTCCTCCTTTTTCTGGAGCCATATAGTAACCCTACGTGTGCGTAAGTTGTTGTGTATTTAAGTCCTTTGCAGTTTGGGTAATGTAGGTTTAGGTAGGATCGTGATGATCCGATACTGTTTCTTAATGGTAGGTCTATATGAGGTCTATCATGTATCCATGTATTTTGATGGATGGTGTGCTAACCATGCTACTACCTCTGACGACAAGCGTTCAGATGCCAAGGATCAAAAGTAAACGCGGGCGCTAGAGGCCATTAGCGCCATACTAGCACCTGCATTTACCAGCGCAGAATGATCAAAGGGGTCTAAGGCAGCAAATAATGAGTGCGCCAGACCTTAGCGCCGATAGCATGCAAATGTAGTCAAGCTCATTTAAATGAGCTCATTTTGTATTCCTCTCCAATGATCAGAAAAGAGCACCCGAAACAAAGGTGCCTTACCCCTGTAAACAAATAACGTCAGGTTCGAGCAGGCATTAGGGTGTTGGAAGGGAGGACGTCCCGTGATTCTCTAATGATTCTTTCTGCAAAATCTACCGTTTTGATTACTTTTGGAAGCAGAAGAAAGCTCATGCAAACCCTCGAGCACTCATTGTGAGAAACAGCAGACCTGAACGTGAGGCACACATTGGCGTTTTTGTCTTGCATCTAAATTTAAAGCATCCGTACATTAAAAAAAAAAAAAGCACACATTGGTGTTTGTTACATGCATCTAAATCAGTGGCGTAGGAAGGGGGGGAGGCGGTGGGGCGGTCCGCCCCGGGTGCACGCCGCTGGGGGGGGGTGTCATCTCCGTTGGTTCCTTGCTCCCTCTGCCCCGGAACAGGTTACTTCCTGTTCTGGGGCAGAGAGAGCAAGGAACCAATGGAGCCGACGCAGCTCCCAGCGAGGTGGACTCGGGGGCGGATCGGCCCTCCCGCCCACCCCTCGCTTCTAAACTAAGTAAGATCGTGCTCCGGGGGAGGGTGCGCACCGAGGGGGGCGCCGTGCTGCACCCGGGGGGGGGGGTGCGCAGCGGCGACGCACCCCGGGTGTCAGCCGCCCTCGCTACGGCATTGATCTAAATATAAGCATCCAGAGAAAAAAAAATTAAAAACACTTATATTTAGGCTGCAGAAAACAGAGCCCATGCGTGCTTCATGTTCTGGTTTTACCGCTGAATTCTTCTGCTCATCCGCCAAGCAAAATCCTCCCGCTGAACTCCCTAATGCTCAAAGCTATGAGCACGCCTATGTTTGCATCTCATTAACTTTGACCAGTAGGGTGTTGTTCTTCTGCGCTGATCCGGAGGTGTTTTTTTTTTATGACGCTATTCAGAATAGCACTGGAGCTTTGATCATCGGCCTATCAGTCTTCCCACGGTGTCATTCTGATCCTCGTCGCAGTGGATGTACAGCTGAATATCACCAGCCACCTGTTAACGAAGTGCTTCTCAAGTCTTCTGCGCCTTCTTTGCCGCTGCTGTTGCCATTGTAAGTGCCCTGTCATTCTGCTACCCTAATGTGTTTCTAAAATTCCAGTCTTTGTTCCTCTTTGCTATAAATTCGATCAGTCAATTCAAGTACCATCATCCTTTCATTGAGAGGTTTCTTTGTTAGCAATTCCAGTTTGCTGTGTGCTGCAAATGATATTCCTCTCAGTATTTTATATTGTATCAGCGTTGTCAAAGAATTTTTATATTTAGTATTTATTTATTTATTTGTTATATTTGTATCCCTCATTTTCCCACCTTTTTGCAGGCTCAATGTGGCTTACAGAGTACCGTAAATGGCGTTAGCCGATTCCAGTATGAACAAATACAAGGTGATATTCCGATAGGTTGAGGTACATGTATGGTAAATACAGTTGAGGGAACTTAGAGAGGGAGAGGAAGAGTTAGGATATGTTCATTACGGTCTTTGGTTATGTTATGTCGCAGGTATCAGGAATACAGATATGAAATACAGTTGGCATTTTGCCTTGAAATTCCTCCGAAAGACAGGGCTAGGCACACTATTAGATCTAGTTCTCTTCCTCCTGTATTTTATTATTTATTTATTACTAGTAAAAAAGGCCCGTTTCGTAAACAAATGAAACGGGCGCTAGCAAGGCTATAGAGAGAGTGAGAGTGTGTATATGTATGTGTGTGTGTGTGTGTCTCTGTGTGAAAGAGAGTGTGCACAGGTAGGTTGAAAATGAAGAGACAGCAGTGAAATTTTACATAGGACAGCTGAACCATTTGAGGCGTGTTTGTGTGTCTGTGTGAGAGAGTGTGTATATGTGCGTGGGTGCGTGTGTGTGAGATAGAGACAGTGTAAGTGTGTGTGTGTGCGTCTGTGTGAAAGAGAGTGTGAAAGGGTAGGGTCAAAATGAAGAGACAGCATTATAATTGTACGTAGCACAGCACAAACATTTGAGGCAGTTCTTGCCTTACCTCCCCTGCCGCCCCCTCCATATCCAACGATTCGTTCCTTGTCTTCCATCCCCTTTGTGTCCCATGTGTGTGTGTGTGTGTTTGAGAGAGAGAGAGGTGCTAGCAGTCCCTGTGATAGTGGCAGGTCAGTTGCTGATTATAGCCAGTTAAGAGTGAGAGTGTGTGTGTATGTGCTGGTTTTTTTCCTTCCCTCCTATGCCCTCTGTGTCTGTTGTTTGTGTGTAACGTTCCGTCGCTTAGTAATGGGTTTGCGATGTGATTGGTTGAGTGTCATTGGTCCGCCCTCGACGTCATGACGTTGTACTTGGGGGGCGGGGCCAACACTCATGGGCGAATTCCTGGTTTCACCACCATGCATTTAGAACGTTGGGACTTGTGGAGGCTTCAGAACGTTGGAGGTGCGTTTTATATAGAGAGATTAGGATTTATTTACCGCCTTTTTGAAGGAATTCACTCAAGGCGGTGTACAGTAAGAATAGATCAAACATAAGCAATAGGCAATTAGAGCAGTACAAATATTCGAACGACAATACAAAGTATGGCATGGTATACTACTTGCAATGACAACACAATACGTACTAGAACATTGTAATTGGTAGTGAAGGGTAAGGCAGAATTCTATAACTATGGGCATGATTTGCTCAATGTCCATGCCCTTCCCGTGTCCACGCCCCCTTGCCTTATAGAATAGAGTGCAGCCAGACGCACGTGCAAATTTCAATGAGTGCCAATTAACATCAGTAATTGATTGTTGGCACCCAATTACTGACGGTTAAGAGCTCGTTAACCAATTGGTTTGTGTGCACATCTCGGCCGTTCACGCCATATATAGAATCCGGGGGAATGTGTGCAAAGCTCCTCATGATTAAAAAAAAAGGCACATACATCTGCTTATTTCCATGTACTTTATATACTCACATTTACGCCTGCTTCCAGTCAGGCATAAATTTCTACAGCTTCATAGGTGTCTACTTCACCTTCACACATAGGCAACTTTTTATAAAAATTTCCTCCATTATGTACCAATAGTGCTCTCAAAAAAACCCAAAGCTTTCCACAAAAGGCAGTCCAATGGTTAATCTTCGTAACTGTTTGATGCACAATATAAGCATTTATTGTATTACATTGTATTATTAGTTAATGCTTAAACTTCATGCAGGAGGCCCAGCTTTAGGGATGGCCTTGCATTTCTGATCCCTGGACTCTTGAGGGATGGGATTATCATGACTAAGACACATAGCCCTGGGCCAGGTGAAAACACCAGAGCTGCATCAATTATAATTTGCAGCACACACTGTGGCTGACCCCTGACCCTGCCACCACCCCTGTCCTCTTCCTGTTTCAATTTCTCTTTCTCACCAGTGTTGCCAGGTGGGCGGTTTTTGCCCGCGGCGGGTTGCGGTTTTTTGGGCTTGTTTTGGGTCTTTCGGCGGTTTTTTGAGTGGTTTTTTTCGGGCCGCGGGGGCGGGGCTAGTGACGTTCTGGGCGTGGTTAGTGACATTCTGGGCGGGGTTAGTGACGTTCTGGGCGGGGCCGATGATGGGGGAGGCGGGGCCGATGACGGGGAGGCGGGGCCGGTGATGGAAGAGGCGGGGCCGATGACGGCGGGGGTGGGGGTGTCAGGGGTGGGGTTTGACTTTGAGCGGGTTTTGGGCTGGATTTGGGCTGATTTGGGTGGGGAAAAAATTTTCCACCTGGCAACCCTGTTTCTCACAAAGAGACAAGGCCTTAAAGGAATTGCAGCCCTTTTTAAAGTGTTGTCATCTTTCTATGGAAAGGGAAGCAAATTTCTTTCCAGAATAACATGTGGCTTTAAATAATAGAAGAAATTGTCAACTGTTTTGTAGTGCTGTAAATATGAGTAACTATTTTGTCTAATTCACTTCTCTCCTCCTTGTTTCTACCTGCGTGCACCTTCTGAGATATCTCTGAGCACTAGATTGGCGACTTCCTTCCTTTTCACCTGTACAGTACCAGACAGGTGTCTTATCCTTCTCCTCACCTTTGCCAGCTAGTAATGTGAGGGGGATAAGATATTGAGGTGCAGTAAAAGGAGGGCTTTTATGGCACCTTGATTTACCTCAGGAGCCATCAACCTGCAATATCCCAGTACTGCAGGTTTCTGACTCCGATTGTGAATGAGCAATGCTGATTGTGATACCTGGGGGTTATGTTACTGGCTATAACGCAGCTTGCAGTGTGCAAGTAATGAGCTGCTTTACATTAGTAACATAGTAAATGACGACATCTGCCAACAATCGTACTCATTATCAAGCCATGCTTAAACCAGCAATGAATGTGATATAAAATATTTGATCATTGTCTCTCCTTGGCATTTCTGGGACATAGACGGTAGACGTCTACCTGGCCCTGTCCTTAGGCTCCAACCACTGAAATTGCTGTTGAAGCCCACTCCAGCCGATCCGAAACCCGTCTTGTCATTTGCAGGACATAGACTGTAAAAGTCTGCCCGGCCCTGTCCTCACGTTCCCCATTACTGGAGTTTCCGTCAAAGCCCTCTCCAGCCCATCCTAAATCAGATTGCCATATACAGGACCCGGAGCGTATAAGCCTACCCAGCACCGGTCTTAGTTCTTCACAGCCGGAGTCACCATCTAAGCACCACTTGACATGGAAACACACATGCAACCATTTAACTTTTTTTTTATATATACCATTCATTTTCTAATAGCGTTATATTCTAGGTATATAATTGGTTGCAATAAGTACATCATACACTATCTTCGACAACCGTTGTTCTTAGTAATCAATCTTTATTCAATGTTTAATTCAAATTATCATCATGTCATCCACATATTAAAAACTACTGAGGTCCTGGTGTAAGCTGTACGCATGCGTGGGCGTCCTTCCTTGACGCCTTCACGAGCAACTGGTGTTTGAGTGCTCAACAACCTGTGGTAGCCGGTAGGCATGATGAATTTTGTATTTCTTGAATGTATAAGTAAGGGATAAGTTGGATAATTATGTATTGTTGTTCATTCAGAATATATGACCCCTGAAGACGCTCTACGGAGCGAAACACGTGCGTGTAGGATGTTGGTTTGTGTGAATAGTTTTTAATATGTGGATGACATGATGATAATTTGAATTAAACATTTAATAAAGATTGATTACTAAGAACAACGGTTGTTGAAGCTAGTGTATTCATTTTCTAATTAGAGATCCTCTGACTTTGCATGTTTTGCACTAGCGTGTTGTACATTTGCATACATTTTTGCATCTCATTACTATGTAATACGGGGTGACCTAAATGTTGCTGTGTTAGGGCACCACGACCAGCACTAGAGCCCTTTAACATGCATTAAGAGCAGGGCCGCCGAGAGCCGGAGCCAGGCCCGGGACAAGGCCGCCCCCGGGCCCCCCCCCACCCGAGGTCACCGCCCACCCGAGATCGCCGGGCCCACCTCCACCCACTATCGGGCCGGGCCCTCGGAACTAACCTTAAGCCTCCTTTCACTTCGCAGCAAGCAGCGGCAGGGCAGACCTCTCCTCCATCCTTCCGTGCCCCACCCTCGCGGACGTTACATCAGGCGAGGGCGGGACATGGAAGGAAGGAGTGGCCTGACCTGCTGCTGCTTGCTGCAAAGTGAAAGGAGGCTTAAGTTTAGTTCTGGGAGTGATGGAGTGCGGGCCAGGCGGCGACAGAGGGTGGGCCAGGCGGCGGCGCCGGGCCCCCCTGGAGTCCCGGGCCCCGGGACTTTTGTCCCCCCTGTCCCCCCTCTCGGTGGCCCTGATTAAGAGTATGAGTAAGTGTCTTAATGAAGCTTGATAACTACCACCCCCCTCCCCCCGTGTCTCTTTCAGTAAGGAACATAAATGTAACTGGAAAAGTTCCAAATACCTCAGGGCAATGCCCACCTACAAGTAAAAGTAAAATTCCATGCTTCCAGAAACTAAAATAATACCAGGGTATTTCTCACAGGAGAAGGCCCTAGAGCAGCAGTTCTCAACCAGGGGTTGCAACACACTAGTGTGTCACAATCACAAAATGCAGCAGCTGGAAGAGGAGAGCACCGGCAGCAGGAAACACACCCAGCAGAGGAGACGTAGCTACACAATTTTTGGACATAGATAGGGGGAGGGCAGAGGAGAATCGCTGGCTGGACATGGATGGGAGGGGAGGGCAGGGGGAGAGAAGAGAAATCGCTGGACATGGAGGGGAGGGCAGGGGAGAGAGGATAATTGCTGGATGTGGAGGGGGCAGGGGTGAGAGGAAATTGCTGGATATGGATGGATGTAGGAGAGGGCAGGGGAGAATGGAGAGTTGCTGGACATGGATGGATGGAGGGGAGGGCAGGGGAGAGAGGAGAGTTGCTGGACATGGATGGAGAGGAGGGAAAACAGGAAGGAGATGCACATTCTTAACAACATGGATGGAGGGGATGGAAGGGGGAGAGAAGAGAAATCGTTGGACATGGAGGGGAGGACAGGGGAGAGAGGAGAATTGCTGGACATGGATGGATAGATGGAGGGGGCAGGGGAGAGAGGAAATTTGCTGGATATGGATGGATGGAGGGGGCAGGGGAGAGAGGACATTTGCTGGATATGGATGGATGGAGGAGAGGGCAGGGGAGAATGGAGAGTTGCTGGACATGGATGGATGGGGGGCAGGAAAGGAGAAATGTTGGACAAGGATGGAGGGAACAAAAGACAAAGGAAGGAGATGCACATGGATGGAGGGAAAGGGAGAGAGGAGAAATGCTGGACATGGAGGGAGGGGAGGGGAGTGAGGAGAAATGCTGGATATGGAGGGAAACTGCTGAATTTAAGGACTGGATCGGAACACTTTGAGGGCAGATACTGGAACTCGAGGAAGGATAGAGACAGGGCTACAGATGGTAGACAGGACGCATAAGGACACAGGAGGATGGTGGACATGGTGAGAGAAAAAATATCAGATGGAAAGAAGTCACTGCATAAAACAGAAGACACTGGGACCAAAGCGAATAGATCAGACAACAAAGGTAGAAAAAAAGAATTTTATTCAGAATTTATTAATTGGATTAGTTTCAATTTTTCTGGTATTGCTGCATGCTGAGTCTGACTTCTTGAGGTAACTTTCTAGTTCAGTATTTTGCCTTCATACTTTTTTATTTCTAGTTCCTTGTGTCATGTCTGTTGTGTCATGTTTTTCATGTGTGATTAAGGTGCAGTATTCTGCTAGCGTGTAGTATTTGCAGCCCTTTTTGTTTTGCTTTTTTTTTCACGAGGTAGTGTATTGGTGTTTTAGAGCCTGGTGTAATTACAGTTCTGCCCTTTCACGCATAAGGTTGTAGCTCGTCCTGTCCTTGGAATTAGTGCTGTTATGGTTTGGTAAGGTTATGAGTGTGTTTTTGCACAAGTTTGTGTATAGCGTTTTGCAGTGGAGAGATTGTGTGTTGGCCTTACTGAGGTGGCACCAAAACATCAGAAAGGGTGTAGAGCCTAAACCATGACACACTACCTCTTGAAGGATCTACATATAGAGCCTATGCATTTCTAAGGTCAACACTGGCATGGTATGGGAAAGGGGGTGGGGAAATACTACTGGAGTGAAAGAGGGAGTGCTGGGTAAGGAGGAAAGAAGGAAGGAAGGAAGGGAGAAAGAGATGGCTTGATATCTCATACATATTCATTATGGTTATTCCCAAAAAAGCCAGCTCTTTCTCCCTTCCTTCCTCCATATTAGCATATGAATATGCTAATATGCCCCACCCCATCCTTTGCCCCCCCCCCAAATGAAACAGTCAAACTACACCCATGTTTGAAAGAGTGGCGGTGTAAAGAACCCTGCGTGTTAAAGTAAGAATCTTGTATTTGATTTGCACAGTGCCGTAGCGAGGGTGCCTGACACCCGGGGCGGGTCGCCGCTGCGCACCCCCCCCCCCCCCCCGGGTGCAGGGCACGGCACCCCCCTCCTCCGGAGCACTCCCCCCCTGAAACGCACCCTACCTTTCAGGCGGGAGGGCCGATCTGCCCCCAGTGCACGTCACTGGGAGCTGCGTCAGCTCTGCTGCTTCCCTGCTTTCTCTGTCCCGGAACAGGAAGTAACCTGTTCCGGAGCAGAAAGTGCAGGGAACCAGCGAGCCGACACCCCCCCCCCCCCCAGCGCGTGCACCTGGGGCGGACCGCCCCACCGCCCCCCCTTCCTACGCCACTGGATTTGCAATTCAATAGGGAGCCAGTGAAGACGTTGCAAGAGTGGTGACACATGATCGTGGCACTTTGCACGACAGATTACGCATTTAGCAGTATTGTGAACCATTTGAAGACATTTCAGATGGCCTTGGTAATACCTGCATAGATGGAATTGCAATAGTCATAGCGGGAATTAATATAGGCGTAAAAAAGAGAACAGACTGATGTTGAGTTAGCCATGCTACGTACAGATCTAAGGTGTCAGGGAAAATAAAAAAACAGTTTTCATTACCTGAGAAATCTGGGCGGAGAAAGACAGTGCTGAATCAAGGATGATTCCAACGTATGCTCACATAATGTGCAGAGTGACACATGTGCGAGCACCGTCTGTGTATGTCCTGAC
This sequence comes from Microcaecilia unicolor, assembly GCF_901765095.1. Taxonomy (NCBI): domain Eukaryota; kingdom Metazoa; phylum Chordata; class Amphibia; order Gymnophiona; family Siphonopidae; genus Microcaecilia; species Microcaecilia unicolor. Next base: position 746,607,190 of record NC_044031.1, read on the forward strand.
TGAAAAAAGGTTGAGAACCACTGCCCTAGAAAAATGGCAGCCTCGTTACAGATTTTCTCTTTAGACATCTTTCTGTAAGAAGAAAAGTGGATAAAATCTTTCCAGAATAAAATTACAGAAATGGAGAAATCTCTCTGCAACCAGCCACAGGATTTGCACTAGAAGTGAATCTCTGACTGAGCACCAAGGATTGCTCTCCAGAGCATTCAGCCTGCAATTCATATACAGAGAAGCGGGAGGGGAAAAGCTTGGACTCTTTCCAATCCAACTAAAAACTTCACACAGTCACAAGGGGGTGTCTCACTGAAATAAATCAGGAATAATGGTAACCTGTCCTGGGAGCTGGAGGAACTGCGGCAGTGATCTTACATTCCTGCAGCCTATGGTGCATACTACAGCGACATGCTGCTTACTAAGAATCTCGGTGGGACCTCACACTGGTATCCTACTACTGCAGAGAAGAGTATCTGTCATTTCTGTCTTTCGCTAATTTCACCCAGGCGTCTCCATATGTCTCTTGCTGAGAAAGTGATATGTAATAGTAAAAAAAAACAAAAACAAACTTTGCTGGTAGAGTATTTAGCAGGGCCGCTGAGAGGGGGGGGGGTGACAAAATTCCTCGAGCCTCCCAAGGGGGGCCTGGCGCCGCAGTCCCCGGTCTCACCCACCTTCGGCTCCGTCGACTGTCTACCACCGAGCCGGGCCCCCTGCATTCAAATCATCACAGCGCCTCACCTCCGTGACTGAAAGCGCAGCAGCGGCAGATTGGATTCGCCTCCCTTGGGGCCTTCCCTCCCTGTGCCCCGCCCTCGTCAGCCATTGGTCTGACCCAGCGTGGCTACTCTTATGTTCTTATGTTACATATAGTAACATAGTAGATGACGGCAGAAAAAGACCTGCACGGTCCATCTAGTCTGCCCAAGATAAACTCATACCTTACCTTGATTTGTACCTGTCTTTTCCAGGGCACAGACCGTATAAGTCTGTCCAGCAGTATTTCCCGCCTCTCAACCACCAGTCCCGCCTCCCATCACCGGCTCCGGCACAGACCCCGTATAAGTCTGCCCTCCCCTATCCTAGCCTCTCAACCACCAACCCCTTATTTATTGCATTTGTATCCCACATTTTCCCACCTCTTTGCAGGCTCAATGTGGCTATCGTTATTGGTAGATGGTAGATTAGGAGGTAACAGTTATTATTACATAGAGAATAGCATAATCGAGATTTAAACAAGTAAGTGTAAGTAGAAAACATTACTGATAATGGGTAAGGTGAAGAAGCCGTAGAAAGTGACGTAATCGAAATTCAGACAAGCAGATATAAGCAAAAACCTTGTTGATAATAGGTAAGGTTGCGATGTGTGACATTTATAGTTGCTGACCTTGTTGGTATGCCTTGTTGAATAGGTGGGTCTTCAGGGATTTGCGAAAGTTAGTTAGTTCATACGTAGTTTTTAAGCTATGCGGTGTGCTCAGGTAAGAGAAGTTAGACGCATGCGTTAGTTTATATTTTAGGCCTTTACAACTGGGGAAGTGCAGATTAAGGAATGTGCGGGATGACCTTTTAGCGTTCCTGGGAGGTAGGTCTATCAGATCTGACATGTAGGCTGGGGCATTTATATTCTTATGTTCATAGGAACATAAAAGAAAACGAGAACGTTTTCAGAAAAAATTAAAAACCTGGAGTAAGCGGGCTTCACCCAATGCATAATTAAACTCTGGAATTCGTTGCTGGAGAACATGGTGAAGGCGGTTAGCTTAGCAGAGTTTAAAAAGGGGTTAGACGGTTTCCTAAGGGACAAGTCCATAAACCACTACTAAATGGACTTGGGTAAAATCCACAATTCCAGGAATAACATGTATAGAACGTTTGTACGTTTGGGAAGCTTGCCAGGTGCCCTTGGCCTGGATTGGCCGCTGTCGTGGACAGGATGCTGGGCTCGATGGACCCTTGGTCTTTTCCCAGTATGGCATTACTTATGTACTTATGTAACTATGTACTTCATTGTTAAGATATCTATCTTTAGATCTGTGTCTTCCTCAGAAAAAATCTCTGTACAGTTAATACTGGACAACTGGACAACTTTGCTTCAAAGTTAATTTCGGACAGTAGCTGGACAGCTTTGCGTACAAAGCCAAGGTGAGCGCATTACAAGAAATAGTATTTAACTGCCAGCATGAATGCATGTTCCTTGGCATTTTGCAACAGTTAATTTCCTTATGGTGTTAACGGCATGCATAGTCCAAAAAATATTGGCCAATCTGCCACTAACTAATATTAATGAAGTTAATTAACAACGAAAGCTTGAGAATGTGAAAAAGCTACAGGCACCCCTATGGCTCATTAATTTTCCCAGTAGTTCCTAAAATGCTAACAGTTTTTATTTTTAAACTCATATGAATGGCTGAAGTAGAGCAAGTTTGAAATTTGTGAGGAATAATACCAATCGGTAAGGCTTCATCCTTAGTTACTGGCTGCACATATTTTTTTTAAACATCTGAATTTATCTTTTTTTTTTTTTTTAAACTCCTACATTTATTTGCTTCATGATTTCAATAAAGGAACAGAGCAGGCTAATGTGCTTGGGAATTTGCAGGGCTTTTTTTTTGAGGGGGTACTTGGGGGTACTGAGTACTGGTACCTTTTCCATTATCTGCTAAAATTGATGCATGGTCCTCATAGTTTAATGAAAGAGCTCAAGATCTACATACAAATTCTGCCTTGCAGGGCCACCGAGAAACTGAGCGGGGCCCGGGGCAAGGTCGCCACCGCCGCCCTCCCCCCCAATTGCTACACTGTCGCCTCCCTCTCCTGCTCTCAGGCTGCCGGCGCAGCAGTCCCCAGTCTCCACCCGCCCACCCTAACCCTGTCGACAGCCCCTCTCAGTTCGCCACCGGGCCTCCTGCATTCAAATTGGTAGCACCTCACTTCCGTGTGAAAGCGGCAGATCGCCTCCCTTCAGGCCCTCACTGTGCCCCGCCCTCACAGAAACAGGAAGTTACAGCAGATGAGGGCGGGACACAGTGAGGGAAGGCCCAAAGGGAGGCGATCAGTCACTTTTACAAGGAGGTGAGGCGCTGCCGATTTGAATGCAGGGGGCCTGGTGGCGGACGGAGAGGGGCTGTCGACGGAGCCAAGGGCGGGCAGGTAAGACCGGGGACTGCAGCGCTAGCGGCCTGGGAGCAGGAGAAGGAGAGAGACCCTGGCGCCAGGCCCCCCGTTGGAGGCCTGGGCCCGGGGAATTTTGTCCCCCCTGCCCCCCCTCTCGGAGGCCCTGCTGCCTTGTCATAGATTCTGTGACTGGTTGCAGAGAGCCTGGCTATTGTGAGGTGGGGTCCCTCAGTGATCACCCCACCCTCGAAGGGTGGCCTTACATTTCAGTACCGGCACCTTTGTCACTAGAAAAAAACCCCACTGGGAATTTGAATATCAGTAGGGTGGGGGAAGTTGCAAGAGAGCACGTTGGGTGGTGGGGAGATATGGACCAAAGCACATATCCGTTGGCTACGAAAGTGGCTTGAGAACTGAGGCTGATATTCAGCGCATCATACACATTACAGTAAAGTCGTCCTGGTGAAGAATCTGGTTAACATTAACTGGGAAATTTGAAAATGAAACTTGTCCACTTAAGCTGGGCCAATAAAAAAATGCAGACTAAACTTAGGGATCCTTTTACTAAGGTGCACTGAAAAATGGACCGCGCTAGTGTAGGCGCATGTTTTAGGCGTGGGCAGATTCATTTTTCAGCACGCCGGTAAAAAAGGCCTTTTTAAAACTTTTGCCGAAAATGGACATGCGGCAAAATAAAAATTGGCGTGCGTCCATTTTGGGTCTGAGACCTTACCACCACCCATTCACTTAGTGGTAAGGTCTCTTGCATTAACTGTGCAGTAATTGTCTACACACGTAGAATGCCAATTACCGCCCGGTTTTCGCCACGCGCCGGAAAATACTAATTTTCCGGTGCACGTAGCAGATACATGTAAAAAATGAAATTACCACAGAGGCCATGTAGTAGCTGGGTGGTAATTCCAAATTGGCATGCGTTGGACAGGCGTAGGTACCTACGCAGCTTAGTAAAAGGGCCCCTTAACTAGATAAGTTATCTGGTTAAACTTTAGGACATGATATGTTATACTCAATATCACTCATAGTTTGACGTTACTGCTATGTTGATCTACAGGGTAATGCAAAAAATGTGGTGTTGAAAGAACACTTATCTTTCAAACCGCTAGCTGCCAGCATTAGGGAGTTCTTCAATTAGAGCTCGTTCTTTCTCTCCCTCGCCCCAAGCCAACGATGGCCAGCATTTCATCAAGCTGCTTCAGGGTCTTGGTAGCAGGACTGTTTCTGTAAGCACAAGAAGAAGAATGCGGCAATTGTACTTTCTGCCACATCATGGAAGAAACGACAGATTTCATCAATCCCGTAGATCAAAGGAAGTATAAATTAAAAACAACGTGTAAATCAGACCACGTAATTTACTGTTTGAAATGTCCCTGCAACAAAATATATGTAGGTCAGACATCTCATAAATTAACAATTCGTTCAACAGAACACAAGAGTGCTATACATCTAGACAAAATCAGACTGTCGCTAGTAGCACATTGCAAACACAAGCAACATTTTTTATTTATTGCACTTGTATCCCACATTTTTCCACCTATTTGCAGGCTTAATGTGGCTTACAAAGACCTGTTATAGCGTCGCCATTTCAGGGTACAAAGGATACATTTGGTGTTACAAAGATATTAAGGATGACAAGACGATATAATCAGCAGTTATATAGAAGACAATCAGAATAAGGGTGGCATGTGGGAGAGTTGTAGTTGGTTATGGATTTTCGTGGTAGGCTTTGTTGAAGAGATATGTTTTCAAAGATTTGCGAAAGTTGGTTATCTCATTGATTGTTTTCAGTTGTTTTCGTAGTGCATTCCACAGCTGGGTGGCCATGTAGGAAAAGCTGGATGCATGTGTTAGTCTATATTTTAGTCCTTTGCAGCTGGGAAAGTGTAGATTAAGAAAAGTGCGGGCTGATCTTTTAGCGTTTCTGGGTGGGAGGTCCACGAGGTCTGTCATGTATGACGGGGCTTCGCCGTAGATGATTTTATGAACAATCGTGCAGATCTTGAACGTGGTACGTTCTTTAAGTGGGAGCCAGTGTAGTTTCTCTCTTAGTGGTTTTGCACTTTCGTATTTTGTTTTGCCAAATATAAGTCTGGCTGCGGTATTCTGGGCAGTTTGAAGTTTCTTGATGATTTGTTCTTTGCAACCAGCGTAAAGTGCATTGCAGTAGTCCAGATGACTTAGTACCATTGATTGTACCAGGTTTCGAAAGATGGCTCTTTCGAAGATCTGAGATGTGTCATCTTGCAAGTAGTACAATGTTCCTCTAGAGGAGGGGGTGTACGACAGGTTTTGTTACAACTTGAACAGAAATGGATTTTTCGATTACATTCTCTAGAACCAAATGGTCTCAACTTACGCATTGAATGGTGCCACTTCTTTTGAAGTCATTGATATTTTTGAAACAGATTTGAGTCCCTTTAAACAAATGAGCCATTCCTTCAACTGATTGGTTGAAATGATCATCGGCATCTGACATCACTTACCTTATAAAACGAGAGCCATTTTGAAACACCATAGCGCTGAGCACAGGCAAGACACGACAGAACTAGAGACCGTTTCCAGTACAGTGGTTTTGAGACTTATTTCAGTATAGCACTATGGACATTTAGACTGTAAGGATACATGTTCTTCTTCTTGTGCTTACAGAAACAGTCCCGCTACCAAGACCCTGAAGCAGCTTGACGAAACACTGGTCATCGTTGGCTTGGGGCAAGGGAGAGAAAGAACGATCTCTAGTTGAAGAATTCCTTAGTGCTGGCAGCTAGCGGTTTGAAAGATAAGTGTTCTTTCAACACCACATTTTTTGCATTACCCTGTAGATCAACATAGCGGTAACGTCAAACTATGAGTGATATTTAGTATAACATATCACTTTTTTGTTTAATATATGTGTAAATGTGTGAGGGATATCAAAAACCACCACACGCCTTAGAAGGTTTTTTTGGCCAATGATGAACAGAGGATCTTTTAAGATTCGTTTAAGCTCCAATAGATGGTCATAATCTAGGAGCTCTGTGAGGCCTTTTTCCTTCTAGACTACAGAACGGTACTACCTTTAGAAACTTTAATCATTTTCATTTGGTGGAAATTATTGTGCCTGGGTATTATCTAACGATTGTGCATTTCCCCACCCTCAGCAGTACTTACAAGTTTAGTTAAACTTTAGGACAGCCATTTTTCTGACTAGGCATAACCGGTCAGCTTTAACTGGATAACACTAAATATTTCTGCTATCCTGTTAAACTACACCCCCTCCTCTCCCCCCAGTACATTCCCAGCTTCTCCCAGAGAAAGCCCATTACATTTTATTTGCAAAGCGTGCTTAGATATTTAACTGGAGCAGAAAATTCGAAAGTTGAGATTTGTCCATATGACTCCAAATATGACCCAGAAAAACCTTTTGACTGTCAATCTCATAGACTCATACCTTACCCCTGATCCTGCCACCTTTCCTATCCTCTTCGTATAAGCATTTCTCTGTCATGGCTAATTCCATCCATGCTGTCCGACTGTTTTAAGAAACTGGTTAAAATAACCAATAGGCCAACGCTCGGAACTCCTGCGGTAAGCCAACAGTGCAGAGACCGTACTGCTGGAACAGTGCAAAAAGTAGCTCGCCAATGCTGAAAGGAAATGATATTCAAATTATATGCACGCTGTAAAACTGAAAGCAATAGGGGAACGTGCTTGGCAAACGCGCAAACGTTTTACGGTAAGCTGGCAAACCCAAACGCAAACACACACTGACATCTGTTTTCTGCACCTTTAAATATAAGCATTTCAATTTTTTTAAACTTCGAATGCTTAGGAGTCACTTGATGCTGTAGAGAGAGCAAGACGTGCCTGCTCTGCTCTCCGAGGCCCCGCAGCCTCCCGCATCTGAAAACTTACAAATTTTTCTCAAACGAGACTCCAGAATACAAAACCAGTGACTTACAGCACAAATAGATAAATTTGTAGAAACCCTCGCGAAAAAGACGGTGGGGAAAACTGCCAAAAAGGAGAGAGAAAAAATTAAGGGCGCCGAACAAGCTACGGAACAGCGCCCAGAACCGCTTGAACAGAAATTTTCTCCAGAGCAATTAGTACAACTTACAGAGGTTATGGAAAAAACGCTAGAGGCAAAACTGGCAACGCTCACCACTCAATTCGCTAGTTTTGAATCCTTACTGACTGAGACCACGCAGCGTACCGGCAAACTGGAGCACAGGGTATCGGAGTTGGAGGACTCTGTATCGCCGATACCACAGCAATTGAAACAACATACAGAGAAGTTGCACGAGGTCGCTGCCAAACTAGACGACCTCGAAAATAGATCGAGACGGGCAAACCTGAGATTAGTAGGGTTCCCGGAATCGGTGAGTGACTCGGTGCTGGAAACAGTGGTGGCAAGATGGTTGAAAGAAGAATTCGCGACCTCAGACCATGCGGGGCCCTTGTGCATAGAGAGAATACACCGCGTGAGCAGGAAACAAGATGGCCGCTCATCTCCCTGAGTAGTGATTCTGAAGCTACATAATTATATACATAAAACAGAGATCCTACGGGGCTACCGCCTGAAAAGAAATTACACCAAATTTGAGGGGCATCTGATCCGCATTTTTCAGGATTATTCCGCATCGCTGCAAGAGCGAAGGAAACAATTTACCCCAATCTGTCGTCGCCTGCATGAGGCAAAAGAAAACTTTATGCTAATATACCCTGCGACTCTGAAAATTAAACATGAAGGAAGGTGGAAGGCTTTTGAAACAGTGGCTGCTGCAATGGAAATGGTGAAAACTTTGGAAACGAATAATGGACAGACATCTGCAAGTCCTGGCAGGAGTGGAGACTGAAGTTACAGCGAGAAAAGGACTGGACTTTAAACCGGTGATATGTTATGGTTATAAGGCTGGGGGTTTCTAGGAGGTTGGAAATATGGTATGTTGACTGTATAACATTGTAAGTGGGGGCTGGGGGGCCTCGAGCATTAATAGTGATTCTGACCCTATATGGGAAATAGCATAATAGTGGGGAAGGATAGGGGAGGGATCCTGGGGATCCTGGGGGAGAAAGGGGGGAAGGGGGGAGGGGTTTACTTAGGGGGTGGATACGGAGAGAGTGGATTCAGGAGATACGATATAATAGTAGACGGGGGCAGTTGGGAGGCAAGAATAGAGGAAGCCACTGGGAGGGGCTGGGCTCCTGGGTGGTACACCACAGGGTATCGACACATTATATGAGAGAGACTTTATATGAAGAGTAGTACCACAAAACGTATAATCTCATGGAATGTTTCAGGTATCTCTTCTCCTGTAAAGCGAACAAAAATTCTAACACAATTAAAACGACATAAAGTGGACATAGCGTGTCTGCAGGAGACCAAATTGTCGGACGCAGAACACGAGAAACTAACCCGACAGTGGGTTGGAGAATGTTATTATTCTTCAGCTGGAAATGGCTGCAGAGGAGTAACGATCTTAATTAGACGGGGTCTCCATTGTAAGGCTAAGTTGATCCACAAGGATAAAGAGGGACGGATATTACTGCTCCATGTTGTTCTGCATGGACTTCCCTTTTATCTTTGCTCCGTGTATGGCCCAAATGACTCCAACACACATTTTTTTCAAGACCTGACCGCATTAGGATATCGTTATGCAGACGCCCCCTGGGTGTGGGGTGGGGATTTCAATGAGGTGATGGATCCTGGGAAAGATAGATTAAGTATCAGAAACAGTGAAATAGTAGCTTCGGGATCACGGCAGGTCCTGTCACAAATGAGCAGGGCTCTTAACCTTATAGATGTCTGGAGAACCTTGAATCCTACAGTTAGGGATTTTACTCACTTATCTAAAGCACACAAAACCTGGTCTAGAATTGACTATATATTGATAACCCAATCTTGGTTCTTTAAGGTCAAGGGAGCAGATATTGGTTCATTAGTAGTATCGGACCATTGTATGGTTTGGGTCGACCTAGAGTTTACTTTGCCCGGAGCACTAGGAGCTAGATGGAGATTCCCTGCGCACTTGTATGGTGACACCAACTTTAGGACTCATTTGGTCAATTTATGGGATCAATACCTGAGCGACAATGAAAGTTCATGTACTTCACCCATTTTGCTGTGGGAAGCCTCTAAGGCAGTCCTTCGAGGGGGTGTCATTGCATATGTGTGCATGCAAGCGAAAAAGCAGGCGGGAACCATACTGAGGTTGGAAAAAGAATATAAAAAACTGAAACAAATTAGTATCCGGCAGCCAACTCTGCAAAATCAAAGCAATCTAGCGGCCACACTAGCGGCCTTGAATACAGCAATACATGAACAGACAAGAAAACAGTTAATGTATGGGAAACTAAATTTCCAGAGATTTGGAAATAAATCTGGCCGGCTCCTGGCAAACATTGTTAAGCATAGGGGAACCAGACCATTAATTACAGAGGTGCTAGATAACAAAGGTGGCAAGGTGTCCTCCCAAGAGGGAATCTCTAAAATATTCTATGACTACTTCACTAAAACCTTTTCAAACGAACCACAAGGGAAAGGCCCTGAATTGTTAGGTTACCTGGAGGACTCGGGCATCCCGAAGTTGCCTCAGATAGCTAGGGCAAGGCTGGGAAAACCGATTACGGCACAAGAAATACAGCAGGTAATAAAATCACTCCCACTGGGGTCCACTCCGGGCCCTGATGGTTTGCCCAATGAATACTATAAGCTACTGCCACCACAGGTCGGGGGGTATCTTTCAGAATTTTTTGAGGTTGTGGTTCAGAGGGGTTTCTTCCCACAAGAGATAAACACAGCTTTAATTACTCTGATTTTAAAACCGGGAAAGTCCAGTAACCAGGTGACGTCCTATAGGCCGATATCGTTGATGAATTCCGACCTAAAAATTCTAACAAGGGCAATGGCAGCACGACTCGCACACTATCTACCAGGGTTGGTTAGCCCGGCCCAGGTGGGTTTTGTAAAAGGCAGACACTCCACCTTAAATGTACGTAAACTATTGCTGGCTATGGTTCACTGTCATACAATAGAACAGCCTTTGTTAATAGTGGGCCTCAACGCTGAGAAAGCGTTTGATAAAGTACATTGGGATTACATGTTTGAAGTTTTGGAATACATGGGGGTGGAAGGCTGGTTTATGGAAGCACTCCAAGCTCTTTATGAGGGACCCACAGCGAAGTTATTAATTAACTCATTTGTTTCCCCTTCCTTTAAAATTCAAGCAGGGGTCCGACAAGGCTGCCCACTTTCACCATTATTATTCCTGCTCTATCTAGAGCCCTTAATACGTACTATTGAGAAAGATCCAGACATAGAGGGTGTAGAATTGCCATTCCAAAGTGTCAAGATACTGGCCTATGCGGACGACCTGTTGTTAACACTCACTTCCCCCCAGCAATCGCTTTATAAATTACTCTCTGCGGTGGAGGAGTTTGGGTTTTACTCCGGCTTTAGGTTAAATTTGCAGAAATCGGAGGCACTTCCCTTATTCCCTGCAATTAAGGACCAGTGGGTAGGCTGTTTTCCGCTAAAATGGGCATCAGACTTCATTACTTATTTAGGAGTGAAGATCCCCACGGACTTAGCGGGGATATATACTTTAAACATTGAACCTTTGAAGGTGAAGACAGCAGAGACGTTGAAAAATTGGCAGGGTTTACCGCTGTCTCTTTTAGGGAGGGTAGCATTATATAATATGATCCTTTTTCCCATGTGGATATACACGTTTCAAATGCTTCCTCTATATCTGTTACGGAGGGATGAACAGTGGCTACATAAAAGATTAAATGTCTACTTATGGAATGGGAAGAGGGCTCGTCTGAACATAAAAAGGGCACAACTGCCCAGGGCAAAGGGAGGGTTAGGCCTCCTAAGTTTGCGGCTTTTTTCCATTTCCAGCAACCTAAGGCATTTATCGGATTGGTTTCGTTCCACATCTTACTTTTCTTGCACGATAACAGAAACACAAATGCTTGGGGAAACCCATTTTGCAAGTTGGGTGCATGGGAGGGGATATCGGGGAGATACCCTAGGCCAGGCCAGATTTGTATTTCAGCCAGTAAAACAAACTTGGAAGTGGGTGACCAGGTTCCTTTCTCTAGATAGTAAAAATTCCCCGCTTCTGTCGGTCAGAGGGAACCCAGACTTTCCAGTAGGAGACACATCTGTGGTATTTAGGGTTTGGGAAGGACATGGGATAACTTACCTGTTTCATGTTGTAACGGACCAGGGGGAAATGAAACCTTTGCAGGACATATGTACAGAATTTCATATTGACCAATTGGATGATTTTGCATATTATCAACTGAGACATTACGTGGCCTCTCTGCCCAAACAATCTTTGACCGCGGAGATAGGGGATAAACTTACTGAACTGTTGGGTCTGGAGGCCCAACAAAGAGTACCATTGAGATACTTTCACTCTTTTATAAGAGAATCTTTACCGAACTTTGACTTTTCCAAAATAATTGAACAATGGAATGCAGAACTGGGACTTAATCTCCAGGAGGAGCACTTACACAGACAGTTGGTATCGGTGACTAAGTTTACAGAGAACGTAGCCTGGCAAGAATTGCAGCTAAAATTTTTACTGAGGCTGTATATCTCACCGCATAGGGCCTGGAGAGCAACCATAGCAGACGTGGATTCCTGTCCAAAGTGTGGGGCTTCCGGAGCACACCTGGGGCACATGTTCTGGACGTGTCCCGGGGTACAAAAATTTTGGAAGGACGTGGGACTGCAGGTATCTAACTGTTGGTGCACAAGATGGAAGATAGCTCCAGGACAATTATTTGAGTCTTTTGCCAGTGCAGGGTGTATGCCAGCGAAAATGAAAGCTTTTTTAAAGCGCACTGTGCTGATGGGTAAGAGAGCAATACTACAACTGCGGAGAAATGCAGAAAGCCCCTCCCTGGCACAGTGGCGTATAGCAATGATTCAAATGTGCTCATTGGAGAAACGGAAAATAAAAGACTTGGTGTCCAACAAAGGGGACATTTTTTGTGCCACTTGGGCACCCTTTTGGGACACGCTTACCCCTACTGCTCGAAGCCGTATCCTGAACTTATGGGGGGGGAGGGTAGGGGGGTGATAGGTTGAGTTGGGGGGGTGGGTGGGTGGCCACGTTCTATGGGAAGGGGGGAGGGATAGGAGGGGAAATAAGTTTAAACCTTAACAGAGTTGTTGTTTGGTTTTGTAATACCATGGTTGGTAAACGCTGTACTTAAAATCTTGTAACTCTGTTCTAATTCTGGTTTAATAAAAATGAACGGAAAAAAAAAAACATAACTAAATGGGCTATAAGCCCCTAATGCAATCCATTGGCTTTCTTATATTCTGTTTTAGTGGCCTTTACCAGGAGAAAAAAAAATCAATTGCACGAATATAACACGTGCTAGAGTGCCTCTATAACTAGCCCCTCCAAATGAAACACTGATTACGATTTATAACAAATTACTACTCTACCTATATTCCGTTCCGTTATTATACTTTTTCTGTGTACATCCATATACTGCACAAATTGGCATGTTTGAAAATATAAGTGCGATTAAATACAAATGCTACCAACAATAAAGAGTGACAACATGGATGCAGCAAAAAAAAAAAAACTTCGAATGCTTATATTTAAACGCAGCAAACAGGTGCCAATGTGTGCTTTCACTTTTGGGTTTGCTCTTACTCACACTTCTCACTACCAGAGCTTAGGGGGCTTGCACGGGCTTCTTTCTGCTTCCAAATTATATAAAAAGTCAGATTTTAATGAAAGAATCAGGAGAAATCCTCTCTTCACCCTAATGCCTGCTCTGAGCTGGCGTTATGTTTTCAGTGGTATGGTGGCTTTGTTTTGTGCGCTGTTCTTTTGAGCATTGGAAGGAAATATGAAATGTCTCCCTCGCTAAAGTCTCCGAGCATTTTGCTGTCACTAATTCGGGTGCTAGTTCAATACTATTCACCTCGTGCCCATGTTTGGTTCCGAGCATCGGCCTGTGAGTATTTGAAGATATGTGAATGGTCAGTAACTTAAGCTGAAGCCTTACCGATTGCTGCTTCTTTCAAGCTTATGCTAATTCAGTCCCTTTTTGTCTTATGTGCCCAATACACGTGTGTTAATTTGTGTTGTGTTTTTACTGAATAAACACTTGTTAACCTTTCACTTTCATATCCTGTCAAGTGGAAAAGAAAAGGAAGTACCTCACCCTTATGTATCATGGAAATCACATCTAAATTTAACCAGTTTTTGGAGTAGGACGCTAAGAAAACTTAAATGAAATCTTGCCTAGAATTAAGTTGGCTTGGATCTGATGGAATCTTGGGCTGCCAATTTTAAATTAAAACTGAATAAGGATAAAACCACGTTCCTGATCCTAAGCAATTCCGCCCACCCAATGACTAATAAAAACTTCACTATAGATAATGTGTCCTACCCTTTTTCTACCACCATGAAATTCCTGGGAATAACTATCGACCAGTACCTCAGGTTGAACCTCAGGCTTCTGTGAAGATTGAAAAGACTGAAGCCTTTCTTTTCAAACTCGCTTTTTCACTCTTTTAGTTCAATCCGCCGCATAGAGCCTGCCATGAGTGGGAAAGTGTGGGGTACAAATGTAACAAAAAAAAAAAATCTTTAGTGCTATCTAAATTTGATTACTGTAATGCTGTTTACGCAGGCCTAAAAGTCTGTCTTACCAAAAAACTTCAAACAGCTCAGAATACTGTGGCTCGTCTCATATGTAAAGTCCCTGGATTCACCAACTCCGCTCCTCAGGGGCAAGTGATTTTTTTTTTCCAGCTTTGATGGCAAACTACTTGCTGGTGATTTGGAAACACAACAGGACACGCTGTTTGTGCTGGGTTTTTTTTTTTTTTTGCATTTCCTTTTTCCTTGTCCTGATATGCAATTTGCAATTGTTCTTATTTGTAGAGATACAGACTAGCCCCTGATGCAGCCCTTTTGTGGGCGAAACACGGCCTGTGTCGGGCAACTGTCTTATATACGGTATCTTCAGTAAAATATTTTGGATTATATACTGATCTGCTTTCTCATTTTCCATGTTGGATTTCGCAGATCGTTTGCCTTGCTCTTTTCTGCTGCCCAGTTACTGCCAGGTAACTCCCCATGCTGGGGGTGGGACTACCACTGCCGCCATCTCCAGATTGGCGTGCGATATGCCCACGGTGGGCTTACTGCTGTTTTGTAAAAGGGACCCTTAGCCAGCTATCCTTTATTTATTATCAGCATTCAATTTACTGCACGTGATCCCTGACGCAGCCATGCGGTTTACAATTTCTATTACAGGTACGTTGCATTGTTCCTAATGGGCTCACAGTCGAAGTTATAGGTTGTACCTGGGGCAGTGAAGGGTTAAGTGACTTACACAGAGCTGCAGAGGGAATTGAACCTGGTTCCCCAGGATTTCAACCTACTGCTGACTGTCAGGCAGCAGCAGGAATCAAACACAGTTCCCCAGGTCCACAACCAATGTTCCCTCTATGCAGAGCGCATGAGTGATTGCTCATACAGTGGGGGAAATAAGTATTTGATCCCTTGCTGATTTTGTAAGTTTGCCCACTGACAAAGACATGAGCAGCCCATAATTGAAGGGTAGGTTATTGGTAACAGTGAGAGATAGCACATCACAAATTAAATCCGGAAAATCACATTGTGGAAAGTATATGAATTTATTTGCATTCTGCAGAGGGAAATAAGTATTTAATCCCTCTGGCAAACAAGACCTAATACTTGGTGGCAAAACCCTTGTTGGCAAGCACAGCGGTCAGACGTCTTCTGTAGTTGATGATGAGGTTTGCACACATGTCAGGAGGAATTTTGGTCCACTCCTCTTTGCAGATCATCTCTAAATCATTAAGAGTTCTGGGCTGTCGCTTGGCAACTCGCATCTTCAGCTCCCTCCATAAGTTTTCAATGGGATTAAGGTCTGGTGACTGGCTAGGCCACTCCATGACCCTAATGTGCTTCTTCCTGAGCCACTCCTTTGTTGCCTTGGCTGTATGTTTTGGGTCATTGTCGTGCTGGAAGACCCAGCCACGACCCATTTTTAAGGCCCTGGCGGAGGGAAGGAGGTTGTCACTCAGAATTGTACGGTACATGGCCCCATCCATTCTCCCATTGATGCGGTGAAGTAGTCCTGTGCCCTTAGCAGAGAAACACCCCCAAAACATAACATTTCCACCTCCATGCTTGACAGTGGGGACGGTGTTCTTTGGGTCATAGGCAGCATTTCTCTTCCTCCAAACACGGCGAGTTGAGTTCATGCCAAAGAGCTCAATTTTTGTCTCATCTGACCACAGCACCTTCTCCCAATCACTCTCGGCATCATCCAGGTGTTCACTGGCAAACTTCAGACGGGCCGTCACATGTGCCTTCCGGAGCAGGGGGACCTTGCGGGCACTGCAGGATTGCAATCCGTTATGTCGTAATGTGTTACCAATGGTTTTCGTGGTGACAGTGGTCCCAGCTGCCTTGAGATCATTGACAAGTTCCCCCCTTGTAGTTGTAGGCTGATTTCTAACCTTCCTCATGATCAAGGATACCCCACGAGGTGAGATTTTGCGTGGAGCCCCAGATCTTTGTCGATTGACAGTCATTTTGTACTTCTTCCATTTTCTTACTATGGCACCAACAGTTGTCTCCTTCTCGCCCAGCGTCTTACTGATGGTTTTGTAGCCCATTCCAGCCTTGTGCAGGTGTATGATCTTGTCCCTGACATCCTTAGACAGCTCCTTGCTCTTGGCCATTTTGTAGAGGTTAGAGTCTGACTGATTCACTGAGTCTGTGGACAGGTGTCTTTCATACAGGTGACCATTGCCGACAGCTGTCTGTCATGCAGGTAACGAGTTGATTTGGAGCATCTACCTGGTCTGTAGGGGCCAGATCTCTTACTGGTTGGTGGGGGATCAAATACTTATTTCCCTCTGCAGAATGCAAATAAATTCATATACTTTCCACAATGTGATTTTCCGGATTTAATTTGTGATGTGCTATCTCTCACTGTTACCAATAACCTACCCTTCAATTATGGGCTGCTCATGTCTTTGTCAGTGGGCAAACTTACAAAATCAGCAAGGGATCAAATACTTATTTCCCCCACTGTATGTTTTATTTATTTATTGCACTTGTATCCCACATTTTCCCACCTATTTGCAGACTCAATGTGGCTTACAGAAATCTGTTATGGCATTACCGTAACAGAGAAGAAATACAATTGGTGTTACAAAGGGTTAATCAAGACAGGAGGGTCAGGTTATGCAGTTATACAGTGAGACCTTCTGAATAAAGGAGCGTAAGGGTTGTGTTCTGTTCATTAAGGATTTCCGTGGTAGGCTTTGTTAAAGAGATAGGTTTTCAAGGCTTTGCGGAAGCTATTTAGTTCATTGATTGTTTTCAAGTGCCTTCCACATCTTTCTGCTTATGTAGGAGAAGCTGGACGTATGTGTTAACTTGTATTTGACCCCTTTGCAACTGGGGAAATGTAGGTTGAGAAAGGTTCGGGAGGATTGGTTAGCATTTCTGGGTGGGAGGTCCACAAGATCTAGCATGTAGGTCGGGGCGTCTCCATGAATGATTTGACATGGTTGCTCAGAAAAATGGTTTGTTTGTTTTTGTGCTATATACAGAAATACATTGCTAATATTGGCACTCAAAAATTGTTGCTCACATGAAAACTTTGCACACACCAGGCCACTCCTTAGAGGAAATATCGTCAACAACCCGCTGAACTAACCATGCTTTGGCCAGCTCCACAAACCTGGAAGTGCAATGGCAAAACCTGGACATGTCCAGCATTGACCTTCCGGACATAATTCCAGCAAAAGGCTGAGCACTGCCAGCTGACTATCAGGCCCCACACATCTAGCTTTTAGCTGGCTATATTATACTGATTTTCAGCTCAAAGCCTAACCAAACAGCATTCGGTGGGAAATCGGCTTAAAATGTGGAGTTACTATGACGTGTGCTTAGTGCCCTTTTGAAAATTGACCTCTATATGTTAAATATTAATGAGGGAGAAAAGCAATGCTGTTCTTATCCCATCCCTAGTGGATAAAATGAAGCGATGGATGTTGAAGTCATTTGTCCAAAAGCAGTAGGCATTTGCAACAGGGGAGACACTAGACGCTTTGATTTAATTTAATTTATATCAGCACTTAGATCCCTTAGCAAACTCTGACAATAGAGATCTCAGCAATAATTACAATCCAAATCAGTAAGATCCAATAAATAGACGTAAGCATTGAAACATAAATATAAATATATGAATTTAAAAAAATTGCAATCCTTCATTTTAGAACAGCTATTAGAATGAACCAAAACCAAACTGTGGCCTGATACGACTATCCCGAATGAAGCAGTTTCTGAACCCAGAGATTCAAGTAAAGGGCCCTGTTTACTAAGCTGCGCTACGGGTGCAGAAGCGTTTTTAGCGCACGCTAAGCAGTAGAGACACCCATGGGTGTCTCTACCATTCATGTAACCAGATTGTTCAGATTTATTGTTTGTAATCCACATTGAACTGCGACGCATTGCGGGCTATAAAAATAAACTGTTATGTTGTGTTATTTTAGCAAGCGCTAAAAACGTTAGCGTGGCTCAGTGGCATAGCTACAGGTAGGCCTGGGCACTTTGGACTCAGGCCCACCCAAAATTGTGACACTTGCTGTGGCTGGTGGGGATCCCCAAACCTTGCCATGCTGAAAATTTTCTCTCTTTGGGCAGCCAGCGCTCTTCCAAATGTCAGCCAGCAGCACTTGCCTTGAGCTGACACAGACTGGCCCTTCTGCACATGCTCAGTTTTCGCACATGCAAAAGCACTGAGCATGCACGGCCTGCCAGCAGCAGCATCAGTTTGAGGCAAGTGCTGCCGGCTGCCGTTTGGAAGAGTGCTGGATGCTCGAGGAGGAGGAAATCTTCAGCTGGCAGGGTTTGGGGATCCCCGCCAGCTCAAGTATTTAATATTTGGGGTTTTTGGGCAGGGAGGGGTGGAGAGAGGAGCAAACCAGAGGGGGACTGGGGGGGGGGGGTGAATTCCATGTCCACCCACTTTGGGCTCTGGCCCACCCAAAATTGGCCATCTAGCTACGCCCCTGGCGTGGCTTAGTCAGCAGGGCTTAAAATGTTTACCATTTGCTGCAAAATACGGCAACAAAGATTATTCTTAGAAGTAAAAGATAGGATACAGCTCTTATCAGCCCTATTTCTGATCACTCTACACTGGCTTCCTATTGATTTGTGAACAGTATTTAAGCTTTACCCGATTTTAGTAAGGCGTGCCCCCTCTAGTATTCCAATCTGAATCATAGTTGTGGTTGGCTGTTTCTTCTGTCAATGACTTTAAAATTTGTTGCAACCTGGAAATTCTACATTCTTCAGAGCAGTGCCACAGTTCTCAAATGATGTACTCAGCGATATTAAATTACAGATATTCGGAAAGAAGCTTAAAATGTGGTTCTCTTTGTAGTTTGGGATACTTTTGTTTACTGGATCAACAAAATAAGTTTTCAAGATTTTCCTATACAGCAACTACCAGAACACCCCGTTACAGATAAAATGCTCAGATACAGGTCATGGGATTTATCCTCTCTTGTAGTGTCAAATGCCAACCCCTAGACCAGAGCACTTTCCTTCTTAGCACAGCAATTTTGGATTTTATAAAGCGTTTTCTGTGAACAGTGTGGGCCACGTTCAGTGCGGTGAAGTCCTGAGCATAATATGCATCCGTCCCATTTCTTGAAGCTCAGAATCCTCTCTGGAAAATCTGGGCAAACACCGTGTATAAAATAAACATGATAAGTTTGCATTATTTATGAATCACTGTGTCTGCTGTGCTTGCAAAACAACCCAAAAAATAAGTGTATTCAAGCTCACTTCTAGCACAGCTGATTCCGACCGATTTCAGACTGTCACTTCTGATCTCCACTCTCTCTGTGGGTCTCAGAGAAAAAGAGCTGAACAATTAGTCCTGGGCTATCTTGCCGGTTTTCATCCATTACCTCGTGCTGTGCTCATCGGGCTACGATATGTCTGGATTCAAGGCCCAAGTGTTTCTCCGGCAACTCTTTCCCATTTCTTTCCGAGGTTCTTTGCCTATGACAAGGTGTCAGCAGAGAAATCTCTCATTAATAAAGCTCAGCTATGTACGAGGCTGGGGGAGTTCTGATAAAGCAAAAGCCCTTGTGAGGAAGAAGCAATTAGTATAGCACAGGTATATTAGATTTGGGATGCTCACTTTGGGGAAGAGAGGTGATTGAGGGGATTTAATAACCTTGTATAGGTATTTAACAGAAACAAGTCCTATCGGACAAGGATTTACAGCCAGCGGATGCGAAGGAATGGAGTAAACTGCCACCAAAGTCTAAAAAGTTTTTAATTGCAAACTCAAAGCAGCACAAAATTAATGGACCCACTGTTCCCGCCCATAGGGCCAGCTCAAGGGATAATGCTACTACTACTACTATTCAGCATTTCTATAGCTCTACAAGGCGTACGCAGCGCTGCACAAACATAGAAGAAAGACAGTCCCTGCTCAAAGAGCTTACAATCTAATAGACAAAAAAATAAATAAAGTAAGCAAATCAAATCAATTAATGTGAACGGGAAGGAAGAGAGGAGGGTAGGTGGAGGCGAGTGGTTACGAGTCAAAAGCAGTGTTAAAGAGGTGGGCTTTCAGTCTAGATTTAAAGGTGGCCAAGGATGGGGCAAGACGTAGGGGCTCAGGAAGTTTATTCCAGGCGTAGGGTGCAGCCAGACAGAAGGCGCGAAGTCTGGAGTTGGCAGTAGTGGAGAAGGGAACAGATAAGAAGGATTTATCCATGGAGCGGAGTGCACGGGAAGGGGTGTAGGGAAGGACGAGTGTGGAGAGATACTGGGGAGCAGCAGAGTGAGTACATTTATAGGTTAGTAGAAGAAGTTTGAACAGGATGCAAAAATGGATAGGGAGCCAGTGAAGGGTCTTGAGGAGAGGGGTAGTATGAGTAAAGCGACCCTGGCCCCCTGAGCCAAATTGCTTTGATGGCGTCCCCCCCTCCCCACACACAAACACACATTACATCGCTTCTGGCACTCCCTCCCTCCCTCTTCCCCGTGGGTTCAGCATCTCTCCCCCCAGTCCAGTCTCTTTCCCCCTCTTCTGTCCCCCTCACCGTGGGTCTAGCACTACCTCCTCAACTCTCTCCTCTGCAGTCCTATAAAGTTTACATTGGTCACCAGCAGCAACATGACAGGCTGCCTTTGGCTAGCCCCTGGGTCTTCCCTCTGCTGTGTCCCACCCACAGGAAATTGCATCAGAGGAGACAGGAGAGAGATGAGGGAGCAGTACCAGACCCATGGGGGAGGGGAGTACTACTACTATTTAGCATTTCTATAGCGCTACAAGGCGTACACAACGCTGCACAAACATAGAAGAAAGACAGTCCCTGCTCAAAGAGCTTACAATCTAATAGACAAAAAATAAAGTAAGCAAATCAAATCAATTAATGTGTACAGGAAGGAGGAGAGGAGGGTAGGTGGAGGCGAGTGGTTACAAGTGGTTACGAGTCAAAAGCAATGTTAAAGAGGTGGGCTTTCAGTCTAGATTTAAAGGTGGCCAAGGATGGGGCAAGACGTAGGGGCTCAGGAAGGAAAGGCTTAACTTGTAGACCAGGTGAGCTCAGAGGCTAGGTATTTTGGTGCCCTTAATCACCGGCACCCTGAGCCAGAGCCTCATCTGGTCCAATGGCTAAGCCAGCCCTGCCTGCCCAGTTAAATCACAATGGCCAGTCCAACCGCTAATATTCAGAGGAACTTAATTGAATAGTAATGCTGAATGTTATCACTGACTGCCACGGTACTGTCCAATTAGTGGCGGGGCTGACCAGGAACAGAAGCAGGGTGGACCCAAAAATTAACTGGACACCACAGATGTTCAATGCCAGTGTCTGATAAGCTAACCAGGCAACTTGGATCACATACAATGCATCCTAACTCTGTCTGGTGAGTTATCCGGGTACTGCTCCGAATATCCACCATAGCCAGATCACTTCCAGGCACCACTAAAAACCCAGGTGTTCAGTGCCGGTACCGAGATAGGTGTCAGCACTGTGTATCCAGGCCTACTTGCATCCACTGTGGTCAGCGCTGTCCAAATTGTGGGCTGAAGATCAACTGGAATAATTTTGTGCTGCTTTTGAGTTTGCTATCAAAACCTTTTTAGACCTTGCTGATGGTTTTCCTCCATTCCTTTGCTAGATAGTTAACAGGTCCATTCATAAACTGGGGAAAGAGGGGAACGGGCATAAAGGTTACACTCTATAGGGAAGGGGGAAATGGGACTTGATATACCGCCTTTCTGAGGTTTTTTGCAACTACATTCAAAGCGGTTTACATATATTCAGGTACTTATTTTGTACCAGGGGCAATGGAGGGTTAAATGACTTGCCCACAGTCACAAGGAGCTGCAGTGGGAATCGAACCGTTCCCCAGAATCAGAGTCTGCTGCACTAAGCACTAGGCTACTCCTCCACTAGCAACATTCCATGTAGAAGCCTGCCCTTGCAGATCAGCAGTGCGGCCGCGCAGGCTTCTGTTTCTGTGAGTCTGACGTCCTGCACATACGTCCGCTAAGCTAACCACCTTTACCACATTCTCTGGCAACTAATTCCAAAGTTGAGTGAAGAAAACTTTTCTCTGATTCATTTTAAATTTACTACATTGTAGCTTCATCACATGCCCCCTAGTCCTAGTATTTTTGGAAAGTGTGAACAGATGCTTCACACCTACCTGTTCTACTACTACTACTACTTAACATTTCTAGAGCGCTACTAGGGTTACGCAGCGCTGTACAGATTAACATAAATTGACATAAAGGACAGTCCATGCTCCAAGGAGCTTACAATCTAAAGGGCGAAATGTCAAGTAGGGGCAGTCCAGGTTTCTTGAATAGAGGTATGATGGTTAGGTGCCGAAGGCGATATTGAAAAGGTGGGCTTTGAGGAAGGCTTTGAAGATGGGCAGGGAGGGGGCCTGGCGTATGGGCTCAGGGAGTTTATTCCAGGCATGGGGTGAGGCGAGGCAGAAACGGCATTCAACTCCACTCATCATTTTATAGACCTCTATCATATCTCCCCTCAGCCGCCTTTTCTCCAAGCTGAAGAGCCCTAGCCGCTTTAGCCTTTCCTAATAGGGAAGTCGTCCCATCCCCTTTATCATTTTTGTCACCCTTCTCTGCTCCTTTTCTAATTCCACTATATCTTTTTTGAGTTGTGGCGACCAGAATTGAACACAATATTCAAGGCGCGGTCGCACCATGGAGCGATACAAAGGCATTATAACATCCTCATTTTTGTTTTCCATTTCTTTCCTAATCATACCTAACATTCTATTTGCTTTCTTAGCTGCAGCAGCACACTGAGCAGAAGGTTTCAACATATCATCAACGACGACACCTAGATCCCTTTCTTGGTCTGTGACTCCTAATGTGGAACCTTGCATGACGTAGCTTTAATTTGGGTTCCTCTTTCCCACATGCATCACTTTGCACTTGCTCACATTAAATGTCATCTGCCATTTAGACGCCCAGTCTCGTAAGGTCCTCTTGTAATTTTTCACAATCCTCCCGTGATTTAACGGCTTTGAATAACTTTATGTCATCAGCAAATTTAATTACCTCACTAGTTACTCCCATCTCTAGGTCATTTATAATTATGTTAAAAAGCAACGGTCCCAGCACCGACCCCTGGGGAACCCCACAATTTACCCTTCTCCATTAAGAATACTGACCATTTAACCCTACTCTCTGTTTTCTATCTTTTAACCAGTTTTTAATCCACAATAGAACACTACCTCCTATCCCATGACTCTCCAATTTTTTGTATGTTTTGTTGTTAACTGGATTCTGAAAACTACCTGCTTCAAATGTCATTGCACCAGTCAGACTGACAGACCTAAACAAAAATAGTGAAAATGATTGCCTGTTAAAAAAACATTTTGAAGCGTGATGTTTTTTAAGTGCTGGGTGGCGATTCATTGGCATTGGTTAAAAAAAAACCCTGGGTATAGTTTGCCTTCTTACTTTGGGGGCTGCAAAAGATAAGGAAGTCATATTGGCAGTGGGAGGAGAGGGGATTCAGCATTAGGACGAACAAAACATTTCAGGATTGCCACCCCCTCATGCCCACCCAAAAAATATGCCTATGAAAAATGACTTTTCCCATTCTGGGAGCAATTCTATAATATAGGGCACCTTAGAATTAGGCCTGGAGAGAATGTGGTATGATCCTATTCCATAAAGGAGCCCCAGTGGCCTAATAGATAAGGCATTGGCCCCCTAAGCGAGGGATTGTGGGTTCAAGTCCCATCTCAGGTGGATCCCCTTTGTCTTCGTCATAAAGTGTATGAGGACAGACTTAAAGATTTCAATATGTATACTTTGGAAGAAAGGCAGAAGGGGGGGGGGGGGGAGACATAATAGTGGCATTTAAATACCTACGTGACAGGAGGCAAGTCTCTTTCAGTTGAAAGAAGCTCATGATAAAGGGGATAGACTCAGAAGTAACCTGAGGAAATACTTCTTCACTAACCACTAGGCTACTCCTCCAGTTGCAAAAACCACAGAAAGGCAGTATATCAAGTGCCATTAACAAGATTCCATGCACAATCTCAAAGAGTAGCAACATTCCATGTAGAACCCCAAAGAATAGCAAGATTCCGGAATCCCAAAGAGTGGCCTAGTGGTTGCTACTATTTGAGATTCTACATGGAATGTTTCTAGTGCAGGAGTGGCCTAGTGGTTAGTGCAGTGGACTTTGATCCTGGGGAACTGGGTTCAATTCCCACTGCAGCTCTTTGTGACTCTGGACAAGTCACTTAACCCTTCATTGCCCCTGGTACAAAATAAGTACCTGAATATATGTAAACTGCTTTGAATGTAGTTGCAAAAACCTGAGAAAGGTGGTATATCAAGTCCCATTTCCCTTCCCTTCTTAGAAAGGGTGGTGAATTCGTGGAACGTGGTGAAGATGGAAACAGTATCTGAATTCAAGAGAGCTTGGGACAAGGACATAGGATCTCTAAGGGAGTGATAGGGAGAGTAGATAGACTGGATAGGCCAGGCCATATGGTCTTTATCTGCCTACATGTTTCTATGTAAAGGAACATAGCTGCCTACTTTCCATTGTAGAATATTAGTATAACCCAGTGGGTCTCATTGTGTCAGGACACGCTAGTGTGTCCCCAAGAGGTAGGAGGTGTGCCACAAAACTTTGATGTAGAAAGCAAGCCTGTGTTTCCTTTACAACCATCAGTGCCTGCAAACTGAGAAGACCAACAATCTCCAGATTCAGGTTCTTCAAATATTTAGGCATGCTTTGTTCTGTGAATTTTAGTGTTCGGTATGTCTCAAATACATGAACCTTGCCTGTCAGGTGTGTCACAACACTCTAGCGTACCTAGGGCAGAGCAGTGGCCCCCTGCCCCCTCTGACGTCAACTTCCTGTTCCAGGGTAGAGGACCGGCAGAGCCGACAGCCATGCTCTACACACCCCCTCGCTTGGAGGAGAGGGTGTTCTCCTTCTGAGTAAGGGGTGCATGTGTGCGCTGCTCGGGGGCGCATATGTCTGCTGCCCAGGGGGGTGCTTCGCCCTGCCCCAGGCAGCATGCAAGGCAGGTAAGCTGCTGTCACAACAGAAGAAAGGTTCAGAACCACTGGTATAACCACATATTAACATGCCTAACATTTAGGTCCCAGCACTTTCGTCAGTCAAAGATCTGGTGTGAGTAGCTAAGTGTGGTAGGTACATGTGCAGCTTACAGTATTCTCTAATTTAGGTAGGGAAAGGGAAATGGGACTTGATATATCGCCTTTCTGAGGTTTTTGCAACTACATTCAAAGCGGTTTACATATATTCAGGTACTTATTTTGTACCAGGGGCAATGGAGGGTTAAGTGACTTGCCCAGAGTCACAAGGAGTTGCAGCGGGAATCAAACTCAGTTCCCCAGGATCAAAGTCCACTGCACTAACCACTAGGCTACTCCTCCAGAAACAAACTCACAGAAACAGAAGCCCGCGCAGCCGCATTGCTGATCTGCAAGTGCAGGCTTCTACATGGAATGTTGCTAGTGGAATAGCAACATTCCATGTACAATCTCAAACAGTAGCAACAGAATCTCAACAGTAGCAACATTCCATCTAGAATCTCCAGTAGTAGCAACATTCCATGTAGAATCTCAAACAGTAGCAACAGAATCTCAATAGTAGCAACATTCTTTCTAGAATCTCAAACAGTAGCAACAGAATCTCAATAGTAGCAACATTCTTTCTAGAATCTCCAATAGTAGCAACATTCCATGTAGAATCTCAAATAGGGAAAGGGAAATGGGACTTGATATACCGCCTTTCTGAGGTTTTTGCAACTACATTCAAAGCGGTTTACATATATTCAGGTACTTATTTTGTACCAGGGGCAATGGAGGGTTAAGTGACTTGCCCAGAGTCACTAGGAGCTGCAGTGGGAATCGAACTCAGTCCCCCAGGATCAAAGTCCACTGCACCAACCACTAGGCTACTCCTCCTCTCCATATGTATATGCATAAATGGAAGCCCCACCTATGTCCAGCCCCTGCACCACTACTGCCTACACCCCCTTGCAAACATGTGCTACGTAAGTTAAGTGAGCATTTGCATAAGAATGTTTAGGTGGCATGCTGGCATATATGCTGGTATTCTAAACTTTTACACATATAGGGGGAGATCCTATATATGGTGCCTAAAATAATCAGCTTGGAAATCAGTGCCGACTAAGCGTATTCTATAAGTGGCGCCTAGATTTATTTATTTATTTATTGCATTTGTACCCCACATTTTCCCACCTATTTGCAGGCTCAATGTGGCTTACATAGTACCATCAAAGGCGTTTGCCCAGTCGGTGGATAACAAATACAAAGTTGTATAGTGATCGTATGAGGTATAAGTGGAGGGTTGGAATGGATGAAGATTGCGTGTTGTCCTGTTCGATCATAGTCATGCTGTGTTGGTAGGTGAAGAGGGTTATGTGGGGTCGTTGGGGTAGGCCTTTTTGAAGAGGTTGGTTTTTAGTGATTTCCTGAAGTTCAAGTGGTTGTGGATTGTTTTCCCAGCTTTTGGGAGCCCATTCCATAGTTGTGCGCTTATGTAGGAGAAGCCGGCTGCGTAAGTTGTTTTGTATTTCAGTCCTTTGCAATTTGGGTAGTGTAGGTTTAGTTAGGATCTTCATGATCTGACTTTGTTTCTTATTTAGGCATGGTATATAGAATACGCTTAGTTGATATCTCAGCGCCTAAAATTAGGTGCCTCCATTTACACCAATGAAAATGTGGCGTAAATCCCGGTGCATAGATTTAGGTGCACTGAGCTGTATTCTATAACTATGATTGTAAATTTCGGAATGCCCATGAAACGCCCATTTCCCTGCCCATAACCGTGCTCCTTTTGCCTGCATGCGTTAAAAGTTAGGCACACTACATTACAGAATGCGCTTAGCGAGTTGTGCGCATAAATTCCAATTGTCAGTGCTCATTATTGCTTGTTAAAAGTTGTTATCAATGCTGATTAGCTTGTTACATCAATTAAGTTATGCACGTTGCTATAGAATACGATTGGATTTCAGCATGGATCTCTAGGCACGGTATATAGAATCCGGGGGATGTGGTGAATTCTATACATTGTACCATGTATAGAATAGTGCTTGTGCCCAGGAATTGTGCCTAACTTTAGGCACGGCCATTTGCACCAACTGAAATGTGTATATCCCAATGAAATCCAATTAGTGCCAATTGCTTGATAAAATGCCAATTATTGGTGCTAATTAGCTCATTATTCAATAAAATTGCATGCACATTTCGTGTGCAAATGTTTAGCAACTTTTGTAAAATTAGGGGGTTAATACACATGTACATTGTAGCACCTAGATTATAAAGTTTCCCTTCTGTACCTAAGACGTCTTAGGTCAATAGAGCCTAAGAAATTGGAGAAAGCTTTGTCACCCAACAAACCATCAAGCTATGAAATCTGGTGCCAAAGGATGTCAATCAAAGCCAGTGGCGTACCGAGGGTGGGGTGGTGGGGGCAGTTCACCCCAGGTGCACGCCACTGGAGGGGTGCAGAAAGCAGCCATGAGGCTGTCAGCTCCGCTGGTTCCCTGCTCCCTCTGCCCCGGAACAGGTTACTTCCTGTTCCGGGGTAGAGGGAGCAGGGAACCAGCGGAACCGACAGCCACGCGGCTGCTCCCAGCAGGTAAGAATGCACCTGGGGGGGGTGGGGTGTCGATGCACCCGGTGGGGGGGGGGGGGGGGGCACAGCGGCGATCCGCCCCGGGTGGCAGCCGACCAAGGATATATATGGGTTTAGATGGGGTTTGGACAAGTTCCCAGAGGCGAAGGCCATAAAAAATGATTAAGCAAGTAGATTCCAGAGTGCTACCACTCATCCCTAGGAGGGCACCACGCGAAATGGATCTATTCTTTTGGATCAGATAGGTACCTCCTTAGTGACCCGAACTGGCCATTTTCAGAGACAAGATGTTAGGCTTGATGGACCCCTTGGTCTGGTCCTGCATGCTCACATGTAAATCGAAGCCAAGCATGAGTTACATGAACAGCCGCTGCCCCAGAACTGGAACACTCAGTCTTCACACTTTGAAATCCCTGGGGTCAGTTTTTGAAAGAACTTAGAAGGCAATTCTATCGATTGGCACCTCTACTTTGGCCCACCAATGCTGAGCAGCAGGCTGCCAATTCTATAGCCGCATCTGCGTGCCAAGATGTGCTACAACAAAGAGAAAAAACCAATCCCGAAACTATAAATGTAGAGCTCCTGGTACTCCTTAAGTTAATTATAAGGTGTATCAGGAGAATTCAGTATAATCAATGAACCATGCCGGAAACCGGCTCACATGACCACTCTAGACATCTCGATTCTCCTTGAAATTTACACCAGTTACTTTTGTGAATTTTATCCCTATTTTATGAAACACAAAATGTTTTAGTTTGAAGACCAGTGGCGTAGCTACAGGTGGGCCTGGCCCACCCATTCAGGGCTCAGGCCCACCCATCAGTAGCACATGTTTAGCAGTAGCTGGTGGGGATCCCAAGCTCCGCCAGCTGAAGACTTCCCCCTGATGGTAACGAAAACGCTACTCTCCATGATACTGGCACCTGCGCATGCTCAGTTTTCAGTGTAAGCCTGCTGCAGACTGCCAAGGTGGAAAGAAGTGTTTTCCTGCCAGCTGAGATATTTTTTTCGTGGTGGTGGGGGGAGGGGGGTGGAGGGAGAACACTTGGTGCCCACCCACTTCTTGCTCAGGCCCACCCAAAATCTGCTGTCTGGCTACGCCCCTGTTGAAGACACTTTCAAAAGAAAGTGAAAAAATATATAAATATGCAGTCTTTGTACTGCACATTTGTACTAATACAAACAGCAAACCATTTATCTGGGTTCAATGCTGCACCATAGTTCCCAACCGAGATCCATGTTTCGGAAACTCCTTCTACAGGGACGTGGGGTGCTGAAGACAATCAAAACTGCAAGCTGGATGCGGAGCATCTTCTTTCAACTGAAATCCTGTCTGTTCCGTGTCTGTGGCAACGCTCTTTAAAAGGGGTTTTCCTTGTCTTGAAGTAACCAGCTCCAGACTTTCCCTTTACAGCCTTCCCCTTAGCAGACAGCTTTCTCAAACCTCTCAATAGAGCTACCCAAACATATCTTTCTTTTCTAAATGCTTCCCTCTCTGTGTGGCTCTCACTTCACTTCCCCATAAGGAATAACTTCAGTCTTCTCCTTTCTCTGAGGGGAGCAGCCTACTTCCAGCCTTCTGTTTACAGGCTAAGAATTCATACACTACATAAGTACTTAACAGCGGCCAATACAGGTCACAAGTACCTGGCAAGATCCCCAAATAGTACAATATATTTTATGCTGCTTATTCCATTTTATTAATGACTTATAAACTTTTCTTTTAGGAAACTATCCAAACTGTTTTTAAAACCCGTTAAGCTTTGACCACATTCGCTAGCAACGAATTCCAAAGTTTAATTACACATTGAGTGAAGAAGTATTTTCTCCAATTTGTTTTAAATTGACTACTTTGTAGCTTCATTGCATGCCCCCTAGTCCTAGTATTTTTGGAAAGAGTAAACAAGCGATTCCACTCCACTCATTATTTTATAGACCTTCATCATATCTCCCCTCAGCCATCTTTTTTCTAAGCTGAAGAGCCCTAGCCCCCCCCCCCCATCCCCTTTATCATTTTCATCGCCCTTCTCTGTGCCTTTTCTAATTCCACTATCCAGCTTATAATCGAAAGACAAAAATGCCTATATTGCGACCTAAATCGGGAGATAGGCGTTTATCTCCCAAAAACGAATAACGCGGTATAATCGAAAGCCGAACTTGGACGTTTTCAACTGCACTCCATCGCGGAAGCATACAAAGTTGATGGGGGCGTGTCGGAGGCGTGGTGAAGGCGGGACTGGAACGTGGTTATCACCCGAACAGAGATGGGCGCCTTTCACCGATAATGGAAAAAAAGTATGCGTTTGTAGCTAGAATTTAGGGCACTTTTCCTAGACCCTGTTTTTTCACGAATAAGGCCCCAAAAAGTGCCCTAAATGACCAGATTACCACCAGAGGGAATCGGGGATGACCTCCCCTGACTCCCCCAGTGGTCACTAACCCCCTCCCACCACAAAAAATGATGTTTCACAACTTTTTATTTTCACCCTCAAATGTCATACCCACCTCCCTGGCAGCAGTATGCAGGTCCCTGGAGCAGTTGTTAGGGGGTGCAGTGGACTTCAGGCAGGTGGACCCAGGCCCATCCCCCCTACCTGTTACAATTGTGCTGCTTAATGCTTAGTCGTCCAACCCCCCCAAACCCACTGTATCCATATTTAGGTGCCCCCCTTCACCCCTTAGGGCTATAGTAATGGTGTAGACTTGTGGGCAGTGGGTTTTGAGGGGGATTTGGGGGGCTCAACACACAAGGGAAGGGTGCTATGCACCTGGGAGCTCTTTTACCTTTTTTTTTGTTTTTGTAAAAGTGCCCCCTAGGGTGGCCGGTTGGTGTCCTGGCATGTGAGGGGGACCAGTGCACTACGAATCCTGGCCCCTCCCACAAACAAATGCCTTGGATTTATTCGTTTTTGAGCTGGGCGCTTTCATTTTCCATTATCGCTGAAAAACAAAAACGCCCAGCTCACAAATTGTCGAATAAAACATGGACGTCTATTTTTTTGGAATATACGGTTCGGTTCGCCCCTTCACGGACCCGTTCTCGGAGATAAACGCCCATGGAGATAGACGTTTTCGTTCAATTATGCCCCTCCATATCTTTTTTTGAGATGCAATGACCAGAATTGCACACAGTATTCAAGGTGCGGTGGCACCATGGAGTGATACAAACACATTAGAACGTGCTCATTTTCTGTTTTCCATTCCTTTCCTAATAATACCTAACATTCTATTTGCTTCCTTAGCCACCGCCGCACTCCGAGCAGAGGGTTTCAACGTATCATCAACGAGGTTAGCATAAGTTGGCATGGGCGCACCTAAGTTTAGATGCGACTATTTACACAACGTCAATGGCAGGGGTAAACAAGTGTCACTTTCTGTGGTCACCGGTAAGCACTGATAACTGCTGTCTGGACAAGTTATTTAGTTATTTATTTGTAGCATTTGTATCCCACATTTTCCCACCTATTTGCAGGCTCAATGTGGCTTACATTTTGCCGTGATGGCCATCGCCATTTCCGGGTACAGGATTACAAATGGTATTACATTAAGGTGCATACATACATGGTTAAGAAGAGTGCATTATGGTATTGCATAGTGGTTTCTGAGTGACCTCCTTTTCCGGGTATAAAATGGTTTTGAATTAAGGTGCATACATACATGGTACAGAGGAATACATTATGGTATTACATGGAAGTTCCTGTACTGACAGCATTTTCTGGATTTCAGCGCTGAGAACAATCAGAATCCTCATCCACACTCTTATCACCTCTCGCTTAGACTATTGCAACTTGCTTCTCACTGGTCTCCCACTTAGCCATCTCTCTCCTCTTCAATCTGTTCAAAATTCTGCTGCACAACTAATATTCCGCCAGTGTCGTTATGCTCATATTAGCCTTCTCCTCATGTCACTTCACTGGCTTCCTATCCATTTCCACATACAGTTCAAACTCCTCTTATTGACCTATAAGTGCGTTCACTCTGCAGCTCCTCAGTACCTCTCCACTCTCATCTCTCCCTACATTCCTCCCCGGGAACTCCGTTCACTGGGTAAATCTCTTATCTGCACCCTTCTCTTCCACTGCTAACTCCAGACTCCGCTCCTTTTATCTTGCTACACCATATGCCTGGAATAGACTTCCTGAGCCGGTACGTCAAGCTCCATCTCTGGCCGTCTTCAAATCTAAGCTAAAAGCCCACCTTTTTGATGCTGCTTTTAACTCCTAACCCTTATTTACTTGTTCAGAACCCTTATTTACTTGTTCAGAACCCTTATTTTATCATCCTCACTTTAATATTCCCTTATCTCTTGTTTGTCCTGTTTGTCTGTCCTAATTAGATTGTAAGCTCTGTCGAGCAGGGACTGTCTTTTCATGTTCAAGTGTACAGCGCTGCCTACGTCTAGTAGCGCTATAGAAATGATAAGTAGTAGTAGTAGTTTATGATTGTAAACTATATTGAAGAAAACCACGGAGGGTTGGTACAGGGCCCCCGAGAGACAGAGCTGGGCCTGGGGCAGGGCCTCCGCTGCCCCACCCCTGCACTCGGGCCACTGCCACCCCCTCCTGCCGCAGTCCACTTGGGCAGCCAGCATCCCTCTTCTCCTCCTCCCTCAGTCCGTCACTCTCACTGCTCCTGTGTACCGGGATCTGGATTATCGCTTTAACCCAATCACCCGGGTCTTGACACACAGGAGCAGGATAGACAGACCCCGGTGCCAGGGCCCCCCGGGAGGCTAGGCCTGGGGAATCTTGCCCCCTACGCCTCCCCACCGCTCGGCGGCCCTGGGTTGGTAATACTCAATTCCAGAAGACAGTATTACCACAGATAAAAAGGGTCCTTGAAAGATGTAATCCTTTATTAGAAATTCAGCGTGGTCATGAGTTGCCCAACAAATCCCAGTGTCAATCACAAGGTTATTTCAGTAACAGAATAAAACAACAATATCAAACCGTTTTCACAGCATTACAGCATGAGTCAGTCACTGGCATTTCTGAAGCAAATCGTGGCCACATCAGGTTTTTAATAAAGGATTGTATCTTTCAAAGACCCTTTTTTTTATTGTGGTAATACTGTCCTTTGTCTTCTGTAAACCATATTTAGCAGTTTGTAAATTGAGGATCATGGTATATAAAAAGAACAAATGAAATACAATGAAAACACGTTGAAAGTCTAATGACTGAATGAACAGGATGGGCTGTACATAAGAACATAGGTATTGCCATACCGGGACAGACCGAAGGTCCATCAAGCCCAGCATCCTGTTTCCAACAGTGGCCAATTCAGGTCACAAGTACATGGCAAGATCCCCAAACAGTACAACACATTTTATGCTGCTTATCCTAGAAATAAGCAGTGGCTTTTCCCCAAGTCATTTATGGCTTATGAACTCTTCTTTTAAGAAGCTATGCAACCCCTTTTTTTAATCCCTGCTAAGCTAACTACTTTTACCACATTCTCTGGCAACGAATTCCAGAGTTTAATTACACGTGACTGGCTTGCTAGCAGAACCTAACTATTGCATCACCACTACGGAGCCAACCTAGAAGGGTTAGTTGAATGACATCTGATATCTGATATTTTTAAGATGACTATATATCACCTCCACTGTCTCTGGGGCTTCTGTCTCTTAACCTTGATGACCTTGAGCTCACGCAATCCTATCTGCTTCATTAATTTGTATATAATGTGCATGAATAACATAATATCTTCAGGCTCTGCTCACCGTCGGCCTCATTGGCATCACATCCAAGCTGCTCTGTGCTACAGTATATAGCTATCCAAAAGTAATGAGAACATATGAGCAGCTATGCAATAAAATATCACATGCATTTAAATAAAGAGGAAAAAAAATTGTCAACCGTGTTGTAGCGCTGTCAATATGAACAATTATTCTCTGAAACCATAGGACTAATAGAGTTGTGCAGTACCATGACAAGCATTAATGAAGCCGTCATTCAAATCAACATAACATATAGAAGTCTGTTCCCTTAAAATAATGGCAGTATGGTTTATTATATGACTCAGAAAAAGGCAGCGGGCTTTCTAAGTGGTTTCAAGCATGGTCTTCTGACCAGTAACATAGTAACATAGTAGATGACGGCAGAAAAAGACCTGCACGGTCCATCCAGTCTGCCCAACAAGATAACTCATGTTTGCTGCTTTTTGTGTATACCCTACTTTGATTTGTACCTGTGCTCTTCAGGGCACAAACCGTATAAGTCTGCCCCGCACTATCCCCGCCTCCCCACCACCAGCCCTGCCTCCCAACCACCAGCCCTGCCTCCCAACCACCGGCTCTGGCACAGACCGTACAAGTCTGTCCAGCATTATCCCCGCCTCCCAACCACCAGTCCTGCTTCCCACCACCGGCTCTGGTACAGACCGTATAAGCCTGCCCAGCCCTATCCCCGCCTCCCAACCACCAGCCTTGCCTCCCGATCTTGACTAAGCTCCTGAGGATCCATTCCTTCGGCACAGGATTCCTTTATGCTTATCCCACGCATGTTTTTCATTTCCACCACCTCCCGCGGGAGGGCGTGGAAATGAAAACGGTAACTAAAGTGACCAATTCAATAAAAAAACCATGTTACACAACCCCCGATCGGGAAGAAATGCACGCTCCGAGTCTGGAGTGCAATGACTACAGTGCAAAGTATTTCTGGATATGGGACCTTTTGACTTTTCTTTCGGAGTGGGTACTTGGGCCCCCCTCACCCCCCCCCCCCTTTTTTTAATTCTGTTTTTTTTCTACCCTTTGCTTTTGTATTCTCTTTCACAAGCATTGTTTCTTTAACTGGAGAATCCTAATGAGTGTGTTTTTTTTCTAACAAAAACGGTGCCGGTACTCAAATGCTAGGCCACTCTTCAGGGGTGGGGTGATCACTGAGGGACCCACCCCACAATAGCCAGGCCCCCTGCAACCAGTCACAGAATCTATGACAAGGCAGAATTGGTGTGTAGAGCCTGAGCTCTTTCATTAAAACTTGGGGTCCATGCAGAGGCGGGTCGCTGCTGCGCACCCCCCCCCCCCCCGGGTGCAGCACGGCGCACCCTCCTCCCGCTGGAGCGCCCCCCCCCCCCCGGAGTGCATTACCCCCCCCCAGAGTGCATACCTGCGGCGAGGGACAGGCGGGAGGGCCGATCCGCCCCGACTGCACGTTGCTGGGGTGTGTCGGCTCCGCGCTGGTTCACTGCTCTCTCTGTCCCGGAACAGGAGCCGACACCCTCCAGCGGCGTGCACCCGGGGCAGACCGCCCCCCCCGTCCCCCCCCCCCCCTTCCTACGCCACTGGGACCATGGGTCAATTTTAGCAGACAATGGAAAAGGTGCCGGTACTCAGTACCCCCTCAAAAAATGCCCTGATCCTAACACTCTGATGTGGAATTTGGGTTTTCTGGTTATAACCAAAACCTTTGAAAAACTGCCCTTCCTCATAATGATCCAGCTATGCCATCCAACTGCTGCTGTCACATCCAGATGATGTCACCAGAGCAGGCCTGCCTCTCCCCTCCAAGACTTCAGACTGCTGCGGCTAATTGAGGCCTGTAATGTTCTTACTGCCCAGTCTCTACTCATATGTTTTCCTCACATCAAGGAATCTGAAGGGCTGAGAGAGAGAAAGAAAAAAAAAAAGAAAGAAAGTCTAACACTGGGGATGAGGGGAGCTGAGAGAGAGAGAGAATGCCAACCAAGAGTACCATTTTTAATAACAAAGGCATGTAACTAATGGTATACACCTACAACGAGGCAAAAATTAAATGTTATGATGTAAGAACTCCAATATACACAGATTTGCAGTACCCTTCAAATCACTGAATTTGCTTGAAAATAAGCACTTAAGTCTTGGCAACCCTGTGGCTGTATGTTGGGGAAAGGGGAAATCTGTTACTGGTATAAAAGTGTTAAAATGTCAGAAGCAGTCATACAGAGCTGCTAAGGGGACCGACCCACTTAGCGGGAGATTTATGGCCCGCCCCCAGCCCACACCACTCTGCCCCCAGCTCCATCCTGCCCGTTCACGGAATCTTAGCGGAGATTGGGTGGCAATGCCGGTAATTGGGAAGCAAAAAAACCAGTGCTGGGCAGACTTCTATGGTCTACGTCCTGATTGTAACTGAATAGATATTGATGGGCTGGAGTGTAAATTTTAAGGGGCTTCGACGTTAGCTTCAGAACTTTTAGTACAGGAACAGTGTTGGGCAGACTTCTATGGTCTGAGCCCTGAGAATGACAAGGACAAATCAAACTCGGATGTACATATAAAGCATCACATACCATGTAAAATGAGTTTATCTTGTTGGGCAGACTGGATGGACCATTCAGGTCTTTATCTGTCGTCATTTACTACATTACTATATGTTACTATCCTCTGCTCAGCTCACAACTCTGCCCATCCCAACTCCTTGCTCCGCCGCAGTACAGCTGATTTGCGGCCAGCAGGAAAAGGAGTGGTCTCCCCGTCCAGTGGCAGCAGGAAACGTCTTCATAAAACATCATCTCCTGCAGCCATGGAATCAGCGGCAGCACGAGATGGTGCTTTATGAACGCTTTTCCTGCTGCCACTGGACAGGGAGGCCACTCAGCAGGAGATGCTGGCTTCTCGGCGGGAGTGTTGGAGATGACCCGCGATGGCAGGTCTGAATCATAGTAACATAGTAGATGACGGCAGAAAAAGACCTGCACGGTCCATCCAGTCTGCCCAAGAAGATAAATTCATATGTGCTACTTTTTTATTTGTACTGTCCTCTTCAGGGCACAGACTGTATAAGTCTGGCCAGCCCTATCCCCGCCTCCCAACCACCAATCCCGCTTCCCACCACCAACTCTGGCACAGACCATATAAGTCTGCCCAGCACTATCCCTGCCTCCCAACCACCAATCCCGCTTCCCACCACCAGCTCTGGCACAGACCGTATAAGTCTGCCCAGCACTATCCCCGCCTCCCAACCACCAGCCCTGCCTCCCACCACCGGCTCTGGCACAGACCGTATAAGTCTGCCCAGCACTATCCCCGCCTCCCACCACCGGCTCTGGCACAGACCGTATAAGTCTGCCCAGCACTATCCCTGCCTCCCAACCACCAGCCCCGCCTCCCACCACCGGCTCTGGCACAGACTGTATAAGTCTGCCCAGCACTATCCCCGCCTCCCACCACCGGCTCTGGCACAGACCGTATAAGTCTGCCCAGCACTATCCCCGCCGCCCAACCACCAGCCCCGGCACAGACTGTATAAGTCTGCCCAGCACTAGTCCCGCCTCCCAACCACCAACCCCGCCTCCCACCACCAGCTCTGGCAGAGACTGTATAAGTCTGCTCAGCACTATCCTCGCCTCCCAACTACCAGTCCCGCCTCCCACCACCAGCTCTGGCACAGACCGTATAAATCTGCCCAGCACTATCCCCGCCTCCCAACTACCAGTCCCGCCTCCCACCACCAGCTCTGGCACAGACCGTATAAGTCTGCCCAGCACTATCCCTGCCTCCCACCACCGGCTCTGGCACAGACCGTATAAGTCTGCCCAGCACTATCCCCGCCGCCCAACCATCAGCCCCGGCACAGACCGTATAAGTCTGCCCAGCACTAGTCCCGCCTCCCAACCACCAGCCCCGGCACAGACCGTATAAGTCTGCCCAGCACTAGCCCCGCCTCCCAACCACCAGCTCTGCCACCCATTCTAGGTTAAGCTCCTGAGGATCCCTTCCTTCTGCACAGGATTTGTTGCTTTGGGGAAGAGATCGTGATCCTGCTCCTCTCCCTAGGCATTGAAGAGTCAGCCTGTGGGGATTCTATCCATTAGATATCTGTCAAGACGGTACACGGAGGGTGATGTGGGGGTGACTCTTCGGTGTTTCTTCCTCCTACCTGTACTTGAACCTACATGTATTTGTATGCAGTCCCATGTTCTTCTTTGCATATGATTATGTCTGTTTTATCTATCCTGTTCTATGTGTTAAAAAAATAATTTGACTGTTTCTCAATAAAATTAAGTCTACATAGGCCAATATTCAAAGGATCTTATGAGGTCAATATGACGGTGAGCGTTTTGCTCAATGCCGATGGCGTTATTCTTGGATTTTCAAAGCTGGGATCTGTGAGGGATTCAACCTATTCAATATCTGGTTATTTTTAAGTAGGCTAACACATAGCCACTTGAGTTGATGTTCATCACTTAAGTAACCATGGGTTACTTCATAAAAATAGGACATACTTTATGTGGTCCCATTTATGCAGTAAACCTGGCCACTTAAGGGCTGAATAGCAGCACTTAAATAGCCAAGTGCTAACTCCGCTCCAGAACACCTCCAGTATAGCCAACTTTGTGTTCGGCGCTAACCACAATACGAAGCGAAACTTAGCCAGTTGCATGCCACTGAACATTAGAGGCTAGCCCCCAACAAGCTATTTAACCGGTCATCAGCTGGGTAAATTGCTTTGAATATCGGGCAGGGGTGCTCAATGTCGGTCCTCGAGGGCCGCAACAGAATAGGGTTTTCAGGATTTCCACAATGATTATGTAAGAGATTTATTTGCATACTTAAGCCCATAGGGGTTACTATGGTGATGGGAGTAGTGGAGCTGCCTAGGGTGGGTGGAGTTGGGAGACTGATAAAGTTATGATGGTTGTTATGCATGGGGGTGTGGTTTGGATGGGAAAAAAAACCATGAATCAGGAGAACACAAGGTCTTTGGTTGCCCAAACACGAGGTGTTTGGTTGCCGCCAGGACCCATGGAGTGAGGGTGTATCCTGCCTGGCATAATAAGCAAGGGCTGCTGTGACAGAGGGTGCTCTGATAAAGAAGAGGTTGAGGCAAGAAAGCTGCGGGGAGGGAGAGAGAGGGAATAACCCCCTCCTTCCCACGAGTGCAGAGAGAGACCTGTTCAGGCTGGAGGTGGGTGGGAGGAACCGCACCTCTGGGGAAGGAGGATGGACAGGGAGTCTGGTCCTGAATACAGTCTGGCAACTGGGGAAAAGCCCAGCGGGACACTTGTCTGTCAAGGGAGCGGGCAAGCTGCAGCCTCAGATTGTCCTACCAGGTGGGATGGATTTGGAGGGTTGAGAGCTGAGTGGACACTGAAAGAGACTGAATTTGAGGGATTTCCATCTAATTAGTGCCCCAATCCCCCCCACCCCCACCCACCCATGAGGGAACTGAGATTTACAATTGTTAAGTTGACTTGTTGCTGAATATTCCTGTTTAAAGTTCTTTTAGTGAAAGTTCAAGAGTTTACAAAATCAACTCCTGGAGCGGGAGTGAATTTTTTCTGGGATTGTGATAAAGGTGGTGGCTTAAAGTAAACCCCACAGCCTACTGGGATTTAGCTCAGCCCCGGCCTGCGCCCAGCTCAAGAAAGACTTTACCTTTTGTACACACCGAAATGTGCGCCTGACCCTAAGAGCTTAGCCAGCATCCAGAACTGTCTGGAGTGGACCAGAGTTACACATGAAGATGATAGCAGCTGACTCCTAGGTCAGCTAACACCTGACACACAGGACACATAAATAGATTAAACAGCAACGATGACAAGCAAGAACCCCACGGCACACCAGACACAATGGATGCCCACTGGGAAACAGAAGTACATTGAACCACCCGAAAAGAACAATCCACCAAGAACGACCAAAACCAGGCCGAGATATTACCTGTGATACTGAATGAGAGAAGCCGCCCAAGCAAAAGTTCATGACTAACAGTATCAAATGCAGCCACTCCATCCAACGAGATCAACAGGTATCGCTGGTGAAGTTGAAGGGATAGCTGGGGAGAAAGAGTTGTGGAGAAGGGGGAGAGTTTGTTGAAGGGAGGAGGTATGGGGAGCAAGTGTGGAGGAAAAGAGAATCTATAATGAGAAATGAACTGTAAGAGAAAGAGTATGTTGGGGACAATCTAGAGGAGGGAGACATATGGGAAAGAGAATGTTGGATGATTCGAGTTGGAAGAGAATGGGGACAGCAGAGACAGCCCAACCATAAGGCAAGACTAAGCAATTACCTAGGGCTGGAACTACTAGGGAGGCATCAAAGAACAGCACAGTCGAAGCAAAACAATAGATCCTGACAGCCACAAAACTCAACCATTAATGCGTACTTTAAACTGCAAGTTAACTGGGGGGTCGGTGGGGGGTGGGGGAGGACATAAAGCTGAAGGTTCATCTTAGATGCCTAATACACTTGCAGTGGTCCTGGGGGACAGTGATGTGAGTTACGGGTAGAGTGTATGAGGAAGATGAGGGGGTGAGGGAAGGTCTTGTGCAGATGGGTAGACAGACTGGGGTGGGTGATGGTGCCATATCTGCCTTGTGTAGGGATTTTGGTTTTCAGTGGTTTTTAATTCCGCAACCCACAGATCATCGTTTGACAAAGTGCCGCACGAAAGACTCCTGAAGAAATTGCAGAGTCATGGAATCGGAGGTAGGGTATTATTATGGATTAAGAACTGGTTGAAAGATAGGAAGCAGAGAGTAGGATTGCGTGGCCAGTATTCTCAGTGGAGGAGGGTAGTTAGTGGGGTCCCGCAGGGGTCTGTGCTGGGTCCGTTGCTTTTTAATGTATTTATAAATGACCTAGAGATGGGAATAACTAGTGAGGTAATTAAATTCGCCGATGACACAAAATTATTCAGGGTCGTCAAGTCGCAGGAGGAATGTGAACGATTACAGGAGGACCTTGCGAGACTGGGAGATTGGGCGTGCAAGTGGCAGATGAAGTTCAATGTTGACAAGTGCAAAGTGATGCATGTGGGTAAGAGGAACCCGAATTATAGCTACGTCTTGCAAGGTTCCGCGTTAGGAGTTACGGATCAAGAAAGGGATCTGGGTGTCGTCGTCGATGATACGCTGAAACCTTCTGCTCAGTGTGCTGCTGCGGCTAGGAAAGCGAATAGAATGTTGGGTGTTATTAGGAAGGGTATGGAGTCCAGGTGTGCGGATGTTATAATGCCGTTGTATCGCTCCATGGTGCGACCGCACCTGGAGTATTGTGTTCAGTACTGGTCTCCGTATCTCAAAAAAGATATAGTAGAATTGGAAAAGGTACAGCGAAGGGCAACGAAAATGATAGTGGGGATGGGACGACTTTCCTATGAAGAGAGGCTGAGAAGGCTAGGGCTTTTTAGCTTGGAGAAGAGACGGCTGAGGGGAGATATGATAGAAGTGTATAAAATAATGAGTGGAATGGATCGGGTGGATGTGAAGCGACTGTTCACGCTATCCAAAAATACTAGGACTAGAGGGCATGAGTTGAAGCTACAGTGTGGTAAATTTAAAACGAATCGGAGAAAACTTTTCTTCACCCAACGTGTAATTAGACTCTGGAATTCGTTGCCGGAGAACGTGGTACGGGCGGTTAGCTTGACGGAGTTTAAAAAGGGGTTAGATAGATTCCTAAAGGACAAGTCCATAGACCGCTATTAAATGGACTTGGAAAAATTCCGCATTTTTAGGTATAACTTGTCTGGAATGTTTTTACGTTTGGGGAGCGTGCCAGGTGCCCTTGACCTGGATTGGCCACTGTCGGTGACAGGATGCTGGGCTAGATGGACCTTTGGTCTTTCCCAGTATGGCACTACTTATGTACTTATGTACTTATGTACATAAGAGAAGTTCCTAGCAGTCCGTATGCTGAAAACGTACCTGTTTCAAAATGATCTTAATATTGTTATGGTGTGATATGGCTTTCAGTCCTTGTTTCCCTCTCTCTTCAAACTCTTCCACTTTCTTAGGGTAAATTGAGAGATCAAGGTGGTGAGGCAACACAAGAGTAAACTCTTGTTGCAGTGCCTCCTAAGCCCATGGGTTCTTTGAAAAACCGACTTCCTTCCTCCTGTCAGCAGCGTGAAAGAGCTTTTCTTCTATAGGGTTCACCTTCATACAGTATACTCACTCTGTTCCTCAGGAGAGTATTAGCTGAGGTGGGCTTCCTCCCCTCTCTGGCTCCAAGACATAAGTTATATGCTTCCGTGAAAATTCACTAGCATTTCCCCTACTTCCAGGCAGACTGTTGTCAGGCTTCTTCTTGAAGAAGGAGTCCTTAGCTCTACGGACCATTCCTGGTTCCAAGCTTCAGGGCTATCCTAGCATCTGGCTGGAAAAAGTCCTCTCATAACACCCAGGCTGCAACCTGGGAAAATTCTTTACTTGAGATTTGTCTGCCTGATGCTTATCATGCTTGTCACAACAATTCACAACAGCAAATAAAAGATCAAGTTTTAAAACAAATAAGAGGAAATATTTTTTCACTCAATGAATAGTTGCTCTGGAGCTCATTGTCGGAAGATGTGGTAACAGCAGTTAGCGTATCTAGGTTTAAAAAGAGGTTTGGACAAGTTCCTGGAGGAAAACTCCTTCGTCTGCTATTGAGGTAGACATGGGAAAGACACTGCTTGCCCTGGGATTAATTGCATGGAATCTTGCTACTCTTTGGGATTCAGGAATCTTGCTACATTTTGGGATTCAGGACTTTTGCTACATTTTGGGATTCCAGAATCTTGAAACTCTTTGGGATTCTGGAATCTTGTTACTCTGGGATTCCTGAATCTTGCTGCTCTTTGGGATTCTGCCAGGTACCTGTGACCTGGATTGGCTACTGTTGGAAACAGGATACTGCTGGGCTAGATGGCCCAATGGTCTGACCACGTATGGCTATTCTTATGTCCTGGTTATTAGTCAGCTGTTTTCTTTTATGGTCTACATTGTGGAATATAAATACTAGAATTAGTATCAGTATTAGTTCTAACGTCTTTCAGCTGTTGGCATTTGTAGCAACAACCACGGACAGTGTTGTGCTCTTGCCAAGTATTAACAGCTGCAAGAAGCCAGCGCTGCCTGAAGCTTGGAGCTTTTCGCAGACTCCATGTGCTGCGAATGAGTAAAATCCCAGAAAACTAGCTATGGTGTACTACTACTGGGGGAATTTTGCACCAAAACCTTTAATCCCATATTGCAGTTTTATTATTTGCCATCTCTGCACACTGAACAGAGAATTTCAACTTGCCATCAATGACGACTCCTAAATCCTTTCCCAGGGTGGTGACTCTAAAATTGGAACCTTACATCACTTACCTATAATTTGGGTTGCTCTTTTCTATGTGTACCAATTTGTATTTGCTGTTTAGATGCCCAGTCTCGTAAGGTCTTCTTGCAATGTCTCACAATCCTTTTGTGATTAATAACTTTGAATAACTCTCTGCCATCAGCAAATTTGTTCACCTCACTCATTCCTCTCTCCAGGTCATTTATAAATATGTTAAAAAGCAGCAGTCCCAGCACAGATCCCTGGGGAACCCCATTATTTACCCTTTTCCATTGATAATATTGAATATTACTACTACTACTATTTAGCATTTCTATAGCGCTACAAGGCATACGCAGCGCTGCACAAACATAGAAGAAAGACAGTTCCTGCT
Source organism: Microcaecilia unicolor (assembly GCF_901765095.1). Taxonomy (NCBI): domain Eukaryota; kingdom Metazoa; phylum Chordata; class Amphibia; order Gymnophiona; family Siphonopidae; genus Microcaecilia; species Microcaecilia unicolor. The sequence goes on from NC_044031.1 coordinate 746,649,961, forward strand.
CAAAGAGCTATGTAATAAAAGTGAGCCAAGTATAGGACAATCAAGCCATTGTGACATCACTGATGAGGTTGGCTCTTATTGGTGGACTGAGGCATTATGACATCACAATATTAGCTCTGGTTACAAGAGACTACTACTACTACTTATCACTTCTATAGCGCTACAAGGCATACGCAGCGCTGCACAAACATAGAAGAAAGACAGTCCCTGCTCAAAGAGCTTACAATTTAACCCCATTCTCTGTTTTCTATCTTTTAACCAGCTCTTAATCCACAGTAGGTGATGTGGGCAGACTGTATGATCTTTATCTATTGTCATTTCTCTATTTCAATGTAAAAGCTGATACAGGCAAAATCTTAATGCAATCGTGAGACAGGCCCCACAATGCCTTTTTTATCATTATTTTAAAATATTTTCTTCTCACTGTGGAGAACGGCAGAGGGTCTGATAAAGAAAATAATTAGATAGATTATTGAAGCTTGCAGTTTGCAGGAGCGTACTCTGAATATCTCAAGTCTTCCGTGATTGTAACAGTGTTGGTAAATCAAGGTAGACAACACTGACCGGTAAATATAATTATGCAAAATGATACTGACTCAGAGATTTTACTTTGCCTCACTAATCTTCATTTTGTTTACTCCAAAAAGTATGTGTAATCTTAATTCATCATAATTAGCAGTTTGGTGCAAAGTAGAGTCACTGAAAATATTAATGACATAATTGTAAACACCGGGCTAGGTCTGACCATAAGAATCATGCAATCCACGTTGCATGACTTAACAAATGAAGACTGTGAATTTCTTCTGAAATACTCTCGACTCATACACGGTGACCACCTAGGTTTTTGCCTCTTCTATTTCATATTTTGTGGAAAGACATGGAACTCATTATCTATACTTTGGAATCAGATTACGTTCTTTTCAGGAAGGCCTTAAAAAACAGCAATGTTTTTTTTAAAGTACAATAAGTACATAAGTATTGCCATACTGGGACAGACCGAAGGACCATCAAGCCCAGTATCCTGTTTCCATCAGTGGCCAATCCAAGTCATAAGTACCTGGCAAGATCCCAAAACAGTACAATACATTTTATGCTGCTTATCCCATAAATAAGCAATGGATTTTCCCCAAGTCCATTTTAATAATGGTCTTGGGAATATCCTTTTGGCTACTAAGTAATAATCTTACATACAAACTGGTGTTCAGCTGTGATGAAGTATCAGTGTCCAGTGTATAACCTAAAGTCACTTTGCCTCCTCTCGCGGAAGCAATTTTTACCCAGCAAAAACTGAGGGGGGTCTTTTACTAAAGACCAGCCAGAGTCATCTGCAGCAGGGCCCATTCAAAGTATGTCGGCATTGCCGTGCGGCAGCCGCTATCATGGCTTAGTAAACAGGAGCGAATGTGTCAAAAAAAATTGTAAGTTTTTTGGCTTGATGACTTGATAAATCTGTGATAGGTAACTGACCTTGTCTCTGATTGTAATCCATGTTGAACTTATAATAGGTATATGTGGAATATAAGAGATGCCTTTATAATATTATTATAGGTAATATTGGAGGATTATTGCAAAAAATAAATTGAAAAACATTTATAACAAATAGGAAGAAATATTTTTCACTCAGTAAATAGTTAAGCTCTGGAACTCATTGCTGGAGGATGTGGTAACAGTGGTTAGTGTATCTGGGTTTAAATAAGGTTTGGACAAGTTCCTGGAGGAAAAGTCCGTATTCTGCTATTGAGACAGACATGGGGAAAACACTGCTTGTTCTGGGATTGGTAGCATGCAATGTTGCTACTATTTAAGATTCTGAATAGAATTTTGCTATTATCTGGGTTTCTGCCAGGTACATGTGATCTGGCTTGGCCACTGTTAGAGAACAGAATACTAGGCTAGATGGACCATTGGTCTGACCTAGTATGACTATTCTTATAAATAAATGCAGATTAAATACCTACTCAGAGATAATAACAGGTAACCAAGCTCCCAGGTACATAGCTCCCTTACCTTGTGTGCTGAGCCCCCCCCCCAAAAAAAAACCCAAAACCCACTACCCACCACTGTGCACCACTACCATAGCTCTTACGGGTGAAGGAGGGAACCTAGATGTTGGTACAGTGGGTTTGTGGTGGGTTTTGGAGGGCTCACATTTACCAGCACAAGTGTAACAGGTAGGGGGGGATGGGCCTGGGTCCGCCTGCCTGAAGTGCACTGCACCCACTAAAACTGCTCAAGGGACTTGCATACTGCTGCGATGGAGCCGAGTATGACATCTGAGGCTGGCATAGAGGCTGGCGCAAAATATTTTTAAACAATTTTTTGAAGGTGGGAGGGGGCTAGTGACCACTGTGGGAGTAAGGGGAGGTCATCCCCGATTCCCTCCGGTGGTCATCTGGTCAGTTCGGGCACCGTTTCGTGGCTTGGTCGTAACAAAAAAGGACCAAGTAAAGTCGTCCAAGTGCTCGTCAGGGACGCCCTTTTTTTTCGATTATGGGTTGAGGACGCCCATGTGTTAGGCACGCCCAAGTCCCGCCTTCGCTACACCACTGACACGCCCCTGGGAACTTTGTTCGCTGCAACAGAAAGCAGTTGGGGACGCCCAAAATTGGCTTTCGATTATGCTGATTTGGGCAACCCTGTGAGAAGGACGCCCATCTTCCGATTTGTGTCGAAAGATGGGCGTCCTTCTCTTTCGAAAATAAGCCTGCAAATGTAACTAAAACCTGAAAGCTATGTAACAAAGATGACAATAGACCAGACAGGTCTTGCAAGAACTGTTTATTGCATACCTCACAGTTTTTAAAGAATTTTTTTGAATTAACATCAGATTTCACCTTCAGCAAATTTTTTTATTTATTTTTGTTACATTTGTATCTTGTGCTTTCCCACTCATGGCAGGCTCAATGTGGCAATGGAGGGTTAAGTGACTTGCCCAGAGTCACAAGGAGCTGCCTGTGCCTAAAGTGGGAATTGAACCCAGTTCCTCAGGATCAAAGTCCACCACCCTAACCACTAGGCCACTCCTCCACTGTTGCTACTATTTGAGATTCTACATGGAAAGTCGGCCATTGCAGATCACCAATGTGGCTGCACAGGCTTCTGCGAGTCTGACGTCCTGCATGTCAGACTCACAGAAACAGAAGCCTGCGCAGCGCAGCCTTCTACATGGAATGTTGCTAGTGGAATAGCAACATTCCATGTAGAATCTCCAGTAGTATCTATTTTATTTTTGTTACATTTGTACCCTGCACTTTCCCACTCATGGCAGGCTCAATGCAGCTTACATGGGGCAATGGAGGGTTAAGTGACTTGCCCAGAGTCACAAGGAGTTGTCTGTGCCTGAAGTGGGAATCAAACCCAGTTCCTCAGGACCAAAGTCCACCACCCTAACCACTAGGCCACTCCTCCACTCCAGCCCTGATGTGGATGTGATTTTTTTTTTTTTAAATTTTGGTTTCAAATCTCATGCCTATTCTCTTATTTCAGATTTGAAAGTTTATCCTTTGATTTGGCCTGATCACTTTAAAATTATTTTTTTTCCTTCCATTTTCCAGGAGAGATGCCTGTAGCACTCAAAGAACAACATGGTACATGGAAGAGAACCAGATTAGATAACGAGGCTTTTCAGGTTCTGGCCAGCTCAATTTTTTTCATTAAAGGATTGCAGTGACATTCATAATATGAATCTGTTTTGGAACTCTCAATTGTCTGTTCTGGCAGTTTCTACTGCCTCTCTGAAATGGGTTAAATTGAAATATATTAGTTCTCCTTGATTTACTTCTGATTTAAAGTTGCTGAAAGGAGAATGTAGAAAGCTTGAGCAAAATTGGATGCGTTCTTAATCCTCCAATGATAAACAACTGAACCTGAACATGTATACCCTGGAGGAAAGGAGAAACAGGGGTGATATGATACAGACGTTCAAATATTTGAAAGGTATTAATCCGCAAACGAACCTTTTCCGGAGATACGAAGGCGGTAGAACGAGAGGACATGAAATGAGATTGAAGGGGGGCAGACTCAAGAAAAATGTCAGGAAGTATTTCTTCACGGAGAGGGTGGTGGATGCTTGGAATGCCCTCCCGCGGGAGGTGGTGGAGAGGAAAACGGTAACGGAATTCAAACATGCGTGGGATAAACATACAGGAATCCTGTTCAGAAGGAAAGGATCCTCAGGAGCTTAACCGAAATTGGATAGCAGAGCCGGTAGTGGGAGGCGGGGCTGGAGGTTGGGAGGCGGGGATAGTGCGGGGCAGACTTATACGGTCTGTGCCAGAGCCGGTGGTGGGAGGCGGGGCTAGTGCTGGGCAGACTTATACGGTCTGTGCCAGAGCCGGTGGTGGGAAGCGGGACTGGTGGTTGGGAGGCGGGGATAGTGCTGGACAGACTTGTACGGTCTGTGCCAGAGCCGGTGGTTGGGAGGCAGGGCTGGTGGTGGGGAGGTGAGGATAGTGCTGGGCAGACTTATACGGTCTGTGCCTGTGCTAGAGCCGGTGATTGGGAGGTGGGGCAGGTGGTTGGGAAGCGGGGATAGTGCTGGGCAGACATACGGTCTGTGCCAGAGCTGGTGGTGGGAGACAGGGATAGTGCTGGGCAGACTTATACGGTCTCTGCCCTGAAGAGCACAGGTACAAATCAAAGTAGGGTATACACAAAAGTAGCACACATGAGTTGTCTTGTTGGGCAGACTGGATGGACCGTGCAGGTCTTTTTCTGCCGTCATCTACTATGTTACTATGTAACAATGGACAGGTGCTGTTCGGCATTACGAAAATGAAATTTTGTCTGCTTAAAAAAAACAAACAAACCTTACTTCTCTTAAAAAGAAATTAGTCAGGGAAGTGATGAGTTACACAAGTTATTTCATACAGTTCAGACATAATTTAAAGATTCTAGTTTGGAAAAGTCGAAGGGTCCATCTGCTGAGGATTTGGGGTATATTTTAATTTTTTAAAATGCTGTTATCAGAAACCAATTGCACTGTCAAATATTAAAAAAAAAATAAAGAGTATCTTCCAACTGAGGATTTCTCTTGGTTCCAATCCTTTTACGGTCTGATGTTTAAGGTTGGTAGTTTTCCAAAAGAGATTAGTTCTATCATGTTGACTCCGATTTTAAAGGATGCCACTAAACTAAATGGTGCTTGTTTGAATTAGCCAGCTTTCTTTTTCTGACAAAGCCCTCAAATGCATTAGTTGCTATTCAACTTCAAGGCTATTTAGACAGGTTTGATATAGTAGACCCTAGGCAATCTGGGTTTCAGAACTACTACTACTATTTAGCATTTCTATAGCGCTACAAGGCGTACGCAGCGCTGCACAAACATAGAAGAAAGACAGTCCCTGCTCAAAGAGCTTACAATCTAATAGACAAAAAATAAATAAAGTAAGCAAATCAAATCAATTAATGTGAACGGGAAGGAAGAGAGGAGGGTAGGTGGAGGCGAGTGGTTACAAGTGGTTACGAGTCAAAAGCAATGTTAAAGAGGTGGGCTTTCAGTCTAGATTTAAAGGTGGCCAAGGATGGGGCAAGACGTAGGGGCTCAGGAAGTTTATTCCAGGCGTAGGGTGCAGCGAGACAGAAGGCGCGAAGTCTGGAGTTGGCAGAAGTGGAGAAGGGAACAGATAAGAAGGATTTATCCATGGAGCGCACGGGAAGGGCTGTAGGGAAGGACGAGTGTGGAGAGATACTGGGGAGCAGCAGAGTGAGTACATTTATAGGTTAGTAGAAGAAGTTTGAACAGGATGTGAAAACGGATAGGGAGCCAGTGAAGGGTCTTGAGGAGAGGGGTAGTATGAGTAAAGCGACCCTGGCGGAAGATGAGACGGGCAGCAGAGTTTTGAACCGACTGGAGAGGGGAGAGGTGACTAAGTGGGAGGCCAGCAAAAAGCAGATTGCAGTAGTCTAAACGAGAGGTGACAAGGGTGTGGATGAGGGTTTTGGTAGAGTGCTCGGAAAGAAAGGGGCGGATTTTACGGATGTTGTAAAGAAAGAAACGACAGGTCTTGGCAATCTGCTGGATATGAGCAGAGAAGGAGAGAGAAGAGTCAAAGATGACCCCAAGGTTTCGAGCTGAGGAGACAGGGAGAATGAGAGAGCCATCAACAGAAATAGAAAATGGGGGGAGCGGGGAGGTGGGTTTGGGGGGGAAAATGAGAAGCTCGGTTTTGGTCATATTTAATTTCAGGTGGCGTTGAGACATCCAGACAGCAATGTCAGACAAGCACGCTGAAACTTTGGTTTGGATGCAAGGTGAGATATCATGGGTAGAAAGGTAGATTTGGGAGTCATCAGCATAGAGATGGTAGGAAAATCTATAGCACAGAAACCCGTTTACTTACTCTTATATCCAAACTCAGGGACCCTTTTACTAAGCTGTGCTGAAAAGGTGGCTTGTGCTATGAATACTACTTTTAGCTCAGCTTAGTAAAATGGCCGATTTTTCCATTTCCTCTGTTAATGGCCATGCACTAATTTCCCAATTAGCACATGGCCATTAGTGCGTAAGCCCTGACATCTATTTAGTAGGCGGAAAGGGCTTACGCACTGACCATGTGCTAATCGGTGGTCGCCAGGGGCGTAGCCAGACAACAGATTTTAGGTGGGCCTAGGCAAGAAGTGAGTGGGCACCAAGTGTTCTCTCTCCCCCCCCCCCCCCCCAACCACCACCAAAAATATATCTCAGCTGGCAGGGAAATGCTTCTTTCCACCTTGGCGGTCTGCAGCAGACATGCGCTGAAAACTGAGCATGCACAGGTGCCGGTATCATGGAGAGTAGCATTTTCGTTACCATCCGGGGGAAGTCTTCAGCTGGCGGAGCTTGAGGTCCCCACCAGCTACCGCTAAATGTGTGCTACTGTTGGGTGGGCCTGAGCTCTAAGTGGATGGGCTCTGGCCCACCTGTGGCTATGCCACTGGTGGTCGCTCAGCAATGTAACTACACTAACCGATTAGCGCTGGAACACCTACTCTCTGCCTTCCAAACACGCCCCCAGCGCTAAAAAATAAATTTATTAGCACCTGGGAAGCATGCACAGACACCAACACTACAACGGGACACCTGAGTGCACCCCAAGGTAGTCCACTTTCCCCACACAATAAGTACCTGTTTGTACATACCGTTGCTAGAAGATAGGGAAAGACTGGCTTTCCTGATGGACGTAGAGACCTATCATCAGCTTTTGATTTAGTAGATCATGATCTGTTGCTGCTGGACCGAATTGGAATAACTAGTTTGGCCTTGATCTGGTTTTCTGACGTCCTGAAGAATTGTAACTACCTAGTGAAGATGCAAACCAGCATTTCTAAATAAAGGTCTTCAGGACATGGGGTCCCAAAGGGACCTATTTTGTTTAACTATTTTTGTTTTGTTCTCTAGGTATGGTTCTTCAAGCTATGAACGTCTCCTATTACATCTGTGTTAACAATGTTCAGAATTTGATTCCTGTATTTTCCTCAGGTTTTTCAGACTGTACACTTCATGAATACTTGTTTTAAACAAATAAGGGATTGGATGTCTCACTACCTACTTAAACTGAATACTGATAAGACAATTATATTATGGATGTGAGGAATGCATTTTGACAGTTTCATATTAAATGGACAACACGCAATCTTCATCCATTCCGACCCTCTACTTATACCTCATACGATCACTATACAACTTTGTATTTGTTAACCACCGACTGGGCAAACGCCTTTGACGGTACTATGTAAGCCACATCGAGCCTGCAAATAGGTGGGGAAATGTGGGGTACAAATGCAATAAATAAATAAATAGTATTTCGGTTTCTCTTCGGACTAAAGTGTTAAGTTTGGGTATTTGATTCAACTCTACTTTGGAAGGTGAATGTCAGATTTATCACACAGTGTCCTCTGTATTTGGTAAATTATGCTTTTTGCAGCATATTTATTTATTTGTTATATTTGTACCCCGCATTTTCCCACCTATTTGCAGGCTCAATGTGGCTTACATGGTACCGTATAGGCTGTTGCCGGTTCGGTTGGTAACAGATACAAAGTTATGTTGTGAACAGATGAGGTGGGTTTGGATCAAGTATCATGGGGTCAAAAGAGGTGAAGATTAAGGAAATAATTCTCTGAGGACGATCTGCAAAATTGACTCATGCTTTTGTTTTATAGGTTTAGACTACTGCAATTCCCATTATTTAGATTATCCCAAAGCTCTTACTGTCAGACTACAACTTCTTCAAAATGCAGCAGCAAGGATAATTTTAAGGACGTCTAGATTTGATAGTGCAACACCACTTTTGAAGACTCTCCACTGGTTACCCGTAGAAGCGCAAGTGGAATTTAAGACTTTTATATTTTGTAGCAGGAAATGCAGAGCTAAAAAGCTACTGTGTTCAACAGTTACTAAAAACTTGGTTGTTGTTTTTTGATTGTCTGTAGTGGCACCTACTACTACTACTACTACTACTACTATTTAGCATTTCTATAGCGCTACAAGGCATACGCAGCGCTGCACAAACATAGAAGAAAGACAGTCCCTGCTCAAAGAGCTTACAATCTAATAGACAAAAAATAAATAAAGTAAGCAAATCAAATCAATTAATGTGAACGGGAAGGAAGAGAGGAGGGTAGGTGGAGGCGAGTGGTTACAAGTGGTTAAGAGCAGCCTTTTCTTAGGCTGTTCTTAACTCAAACTTTCTTGAAAACCATACTGAGTTCATTGTTGTGATAGTCTAAGATTATTGTTTACCTTTTACACCAGCCATCTATTACTCACACTACACGTACTGACAGGAAACGTCTTTGCTTTCACACAGCATCACTTTGTAGAATGCTTGCATTGTTTATGAACTGTCTAAAGCTCACCATGTAATACTGCATCTGTGATACTTTGAGCCATCTTTGCCGTAGCTGTATGGCTACTTTATCCATTTAGCAGCTGGTAGCATGAGTTAAGGGAGCAAGTCTATAACTGGCTGCCCCTGATGCAATGCCGTGGGAATCTATTTTATAGCAGTATCTGAGCACCCAGATTCCGATAGAGAATCCCGGCAGAATCAGGTATTGGTGTCGCTTACATTTACATAGACCTGGTATAAGTTCGGTCATGTAAATGCAGCAGGAACATATGTTAGTTACTGTATTCTGTACAATACATATGTGTCTGCTCCGTCCATTGGCTGCACATGTGAACATCCCCTTGCATTTACAGACTACCCCTCCCAAACTCTATATAAGTCATCCAAAGTTAGGCACACAATTTTGGGAACAGATTGCAGATATACTTGTTTGGTTAAATCGTTGATAAGGATCAATAATTGTCCTTAACAATGGCTAATTGGCACTAATTATTGATTACGCACATATCTGCTCTGCAGATCTGTTCTTTAACCTGTGCACCCAATTCATTTTGCATGCAAAGGCCAAGGGAGGGGTATGGGCAGGTCACAGGCGTCTCCAATATTTAGCCGAAGAGTTATACAGTTTCCTCAGCTAACTGAGGGGTCCTTTTACAACGCTGCAGCAAAAAGGGGGCCTGCGCTGGTGTCAGCACATGTTTTTGATGTGCGCCAAGACCCCCTTTTACCTCGGCAGATAAAATGTGTTATTCTGGACGTAAGCCCTTGAGCCGAGGCCTAGTATAGAATTTAGGCCAAGGCCTAGGGTGGACCGAACAGGCCTATACACCACCCCAGCCACCAAACCCCACACACTCACAATAACCAACAGGCACCACCAGAAAGGGGAAGATAGAGCATTCAGGCGGGCCTCACGGCCTATCGGGAACCCACTCACGCAGAGAGCAAGCGGGTCTCATGGCCGACCGGGAACCGAGTCACACTCTGGGAAGGGGGAAAGATTAACAAGGGTTCTACACAGAACTGCAGCGCACAGTGCAGGGTAAAGCCACAGAGAAAAGGGTGAGAGGCAGAAGCCTCTACGGGAAAACAAAGCTGTGCCACCAGCGAACAAGAATACAGGAAGCCCCAGAAAGAAACACTATAGGCTTAAACAGCACTGCACTCAGGGAAAAGGAAACCAACTATAGGAATATACTCTAGGCTGAAACAACACGGCACTTAGGGAAAAAGGAAACCAACTATAGGGATATACTCTAAGCTGAAAAAACACAGCACACAAGGGAACAAGGCTGTACTTACAGCACACAAAGGAAAAGAGAGAACTACCTAAGGAATACACAAACTGGCCCCACAACCCCCAAGGAAAAAAAAGGAACTGCTAAAGGGAAAGAACAGGGCAGAGCACTCTGCAGACAAGATAAGGGGAGAGTAAACAAACAGAGGAAGCTGCCTTGACACACACAGACCAGAACAGGAACACTGCTCTCCACACACAGCAAAGAAACAACAAGTCAAGCAGAAGATATTCAGAAGGACCAGACTGAAGTTACAGATGTTGACAGTCAAAAACGATGGTTTTTGACTGTCAACATCTGTGACTTCAGTCTGGTCCTTCTGAATATCTTCCGCTTGACTTGTTGTTTCTTTGTGTGTTTTTGCGGGAGAATTGGACTCTCTTTGTTGTTCTCCACACACAGCAGACAGCTACAGCAAACAAAAGAAAACAGAACAAACAAACTGGAGCAAAAATACAAGGACAAGGGAAGGCAGAACCACAGGGAGCAGAGCAGCAGCTCAGCACAAGCAAGGGAACACTGAAGGAGAGAAATCTAAACAAATAAACTGAAATGATTCAAGGCAACAGCTTACCCCAGACAGCACAAGAGCAGGAGAAGCAAACCAGGTTGGAGAAGTGAGGCAATCAGGCTCATGCTGGGAATACCCAGCACACACACACACACACACACAGAAACAGCAAGCACGAGGAGAAAGGCTAAACTCCCACGTAACACAAGCGCCCAAACACAGGCTGGCTTCAGCAAGGCAATCAACGCCAAATCAATGATTGCAAGGGAAAGGCAGGCTTAAATGGATCAAGCTTCTGACGTCTGCTGGCTCAGCCCCTGACAAGCCAATCAGGAGTGAGTCCCAAACCTTCCCCTGCCTATCCAGCAGAATCATAACAAAATTCAGGTTTTCCTCCTCTTAAAGAAATGGCCGTGCAGCAAGTGAAACATTGAGGTTGCGGTGAGGGTTCCCACTATTACCGCCTGGTACATCCCAGTGCTAAAAACACTGAAATATTTTTGCAGCACTGGAACTGGAGCGCACTGGGGGAGGGAACTACTGCCAGGCTGCTGGAGTAGCCCAACGGTACTTCCCTTTTAGCAAGCGGTAAGCCCACGTTGGGCTTACCGCCACTTTGTAAAAGGGCCCCAGAGAATGAGCATGAGCCTTTGGCAGGCGAAGATGTTCACACCTAAAGTTAGGTGCGGAAGTGACTTAAGCTAGTATTCTATAAATACAGTCCCATGGGGAAATGCCTTCAAAGAATTCACACTTAACACACATCTTCCCGGTGTCCTATACAGAATTCCCCCTATGCTACTAACGTGTGCCCTTACAGAATAACGCTTGGGTGCCCTGCTGGCACTTTTGCAAATAAGTGTACACTTAAGCATGTAAGTGTTAGTATTCTGTAGTTTTGTGCATCCAAGGAGTACGTAAATACAGGTGCCCACTAAAAGAATTGTACGTTATAAGTATATGTGGAAATTGTTTTAGCTCACAGGGTCTACAGCAGGGGTGTAGCCAGACTTCGGCGGGAGAGGGGTCCAGAGCCCGAGGTGAGGGGGCACATTTTAGCCCCCCCCCCCCCGGTGCTGCCGACTCCCCCACCGTTGCCGACACCCCCTCGCCGCCACTACCACCAACAACTTTGACCCCCCCCCCACCGACAGCCCTCTCGACCCCCCTCCCGCCGCCAACCCTCCCCTGCCGTCGCCATTGCCTACCTTTCCTGGCGGTGGACCACAACCCCTGCCAGCTGAGGTCCTCTTCTTCCTTCGTTCTGTTTCTGAGTCCGACGTGCAGGGTCCCCCGCCAGCAAAGGTAGGCGATGGCGGGTTGACAGCGGATTGGCGGCGGGAGAGGGAGGTCGAGAGCGTCGTTGGCAGGGGGGTCCAGGGCCAAATCTATGTGGGCCCAGGACCCCATGGCCCCACGTAGCTACGCCCCTGGTCTACAGTGGTTCCCAAACCTGTCTTGGGGACTCCCCAGACAGTCACGTTTTTGGGATATCCACAATAAATATTCATGAGAGATTTATATGTACTGCCTGAACTGCATGCAAATCTCTCATGAATATTCATTGTGGATATCCTGAAAATCAGACTGGTTGGGGTGTCGCCCCCCTCCCCCCCCCCCCCAAGGATAGGTTTAGAAACCACAGTTTTATAATGTCAGTACTTTACAGCTAGAACAAAAACAGCAGAATCCCAACTATCAATAACTCTTGCTCTTCAGACTACAGAGTCTGGGTAGTAATTCCGGAGACCTTAATTAGCCTATGTCAGAATTAAATAATGGCTTGGAGGCTTTATGATACAGAATGCAATTTACAGAACAAAAATACTATCTAAATTACATGAAAAAATGTGCTGCTTTCTAGTGTGTCTCCCTGAATGTTTCCCATATCGATGGGTAGACAGTTCAGGAAGTAGGTCTTATTTTAAAAACAGCCCTTGTTTATCAATGGCACCCAGGTTATTATAGATAAAATCACCTGACAATGCAAACTAGACAGCCGAGAATTATTGCTTTAAACTGCTGTGGGTTGGACTGTGTCTAAGGAAGGTGATATAGAAATACTGTCGAATGTATTAATAATATATGACCTTAGGTGTATATGCAAACAGAAATAGACATTGAAACTGGTATTCAGGAACTGATGGGTATCATAAATAAATCTGAAAACAGTTGTCCCCTTCCCTCTTCTTTGACGACAACGGGATTGAAAATACTCCAGACTTGGCAGCACAAAGTCATGTGATTAAAGGCAGCTAATTTGAATAGCTAGTATACCTGCAAAGTTGGCAGCTATCCAGCTCATAATTGAAAGTGATCGCTGGCCATTTCCCAACACAAATCGGGAGATGGCCGGCGATCGCGGAAAAGCGGCGAAATCGGTATAATCGAAAGCTGATTTCTTGACAGCATCGCCGCTTTCCTGTCGCCTCGCCGGAAAAAGTTCAAAGGGGCATGTCGGCGGCAAAGCGAAGGTGGGACATGGGTGGGTATGGGCGTGGCTACCAGATAGCCGGCTTTCGCCGATAATGGAAAAAAAAACGGCGTTAAGCAGTATTTTGCCGGGTTTACTTGGTCCTTTTATTTTCACAACCAAGCCTCAAAAAGGTGCCCAAACTGACCACATGACCACCGGAAGGAAGCGGAGATGACCTCCCCGTACTCCCCCAGTGGTCACTAACCCTCTCCCACCAAAAAAACCCCACTTTAAACACTTTTTTTTCCAGCCTGTATGCCAGCCTCAAATGCATATCCACTTCTATGACAGCAGAATGTGTTCTGTCCTCCGACAGCCTTTTCCTGCTTGTGATGTGGCTCTGGGGTGAGTGTGACACCTTTTCTGTTATTTGCACTGCAGAGTCACATCAGCAATGCATTGTGGTGGGTGTAGGTATTGGTAGTTGGTAGGCTCTACTCCCCTGGTGCTTTCCCCCTGCTTACTGGGTCAGAGTGTGCCCTGTTTTGTTTCCTGTTGTAGTCCATGCGGTAGTGGCCATTTTTGTAAGCCAGTTTGAGTTCCCTTTCCTGTGTTACCCACGTTAGAGAACGTAGTTCTTACCTTGAATGGTGCTGAAAGAGGGCATTGTACACCATTGTGCCAGCTCTGACCTACTGCTCATCTTAGTACCAGGGGACTCTTTGCCAGTGGGGCACAACCTCTGATCTGCAGTTAACTGTGAGTAAACGTGCTTATTCAAATAAAGGACTTTTTCAAAGAGATTAGTCTTCAGGTGTGAACTGGTGTGCCAAAGTTATACAGCAGCAATAAGTCCTAGAGGCTGTATGCAGGTCCCTGGAGCAGTTTTAGTGGGTGCAATACATTTGTGGGTAGTGGGTTTTGGGGGGGGGGTTGGGGGGCTCAGCTCCCAAAGTAAGGGAGCTAAGCACGTGGGAGCTTTTCTGAAGTCCACTGCAGTGACCCCTAGGGAGCCCGGTTGGTGTCCTGGCATGTCAGGGGGGCCAGTGCACTAAAAATGCTGGCTCCTCCCATGGCCAAATGTCTTGAATTTGGCCGGGGTTTGAGATGGCCGACATAACTTTCCATTATCGCTAAAAAACGATGCCAGCCATCTCAAACCCCAGCCAAATCCAAGGCATTTGGCTGCCCAGAACCGTATTATCGAAACAAAAGATGGCCGGCCATCTTTTTTGAAAATACGGGTCTGGCCAGCTGTTTGCGGCACCGCCAAAATACATCGCCGGCCATGTATTTCGCTGGCGCCATTCGATTATTCCCCTTGTTTTACTTGAACCCCTCTCCACGCCCCGGGGAGACCCTTTTCCACGGAGGTGTGCAGAGGGTTTGTGCCTCCACAATCTGTTTGCGGCGTTGTGGAGGCATCAGAAGGCTCTGTTCCAATCTAATTCCCATGACCACAGCTTTCTGTCTATCTGGATTTAAATGATTCCTTGGCCATTTGTGTTCCCACACATATTCTATTAGAATGTAACAGTATTTTGTACACAGAATGAGTGTCAGGTGTGTTTTTAGATTAATTTGTAGAATAATTGGAAAAGGAAGATTAGATAGAAATTAAGACAAACATTGTTTTAGGAAGATAAGTACATTTTATTTCTTACCCAAAGACAAGTCTTCAAGTTGGTACAAATTACAGATTCTGGATGTAACCGGACAGAGCTTCGCTGCTTCCAAGGCGTCGGGGAAGGACTCCGAAACTAATCCAAAATCTCCCTTCTTTTATACCCACAGCTCTTAATAGAAGTCTATGGCAGGACCTATTTTTTTATAATATTTCACAATTTCTGAGATCATACTTTCGCATCCGGCCAGGTGCTTCCGTTCTTGTAAACAACTTGTTCCTTAATATTAAAAATATCTGTTCTAGCTATTGCAAATTATTGTGCAACTTCCTCTTTTGTCAACATGTTTTCTCCTCTGCCAGAACATCTTATTCTTAGCATATCAGTTTCACTTCCCCTTTTTCTATTATCTTATGATCTAAGTTTCATCTTATAGAAAGACAAACTCCATTTTAATAAGTGCTACATTCAAGTACCTGATTTTGTTAAGACTCATCTATAAGGCCATTAGTAGGTTATCAGGCCTAGTCAGTGCTTTTCAGCTGCACAAAGCTATGTAGCTTGGCCCACCACTATTTCAGTGGATATATCTTAAACTAGAACGCATATTAACTTGCAGGAAAAGCAAGTCCTTGCTCAACCAGTCATAGATTTTTAAATCCAGCTGGTATTTTTACAGCCTGAGTCCTAAAATCTGGCCTTCCACCCTTCCGGTGGGCATCCAGTGAGGGCCTCTTGCTGTAGTATAATTATACATTCCCCACTTGTCACCCCCTCTGGAGAGGGGTGACACAAAGCTCGTCAAGCTCGTCATCATCCATTCCAGAAGGTGGCAAGCTATCAAACGAGAGGGGGAGTTTTGGTCTTACAAATTGATAGAAGGTATGGTGCAAGACAGGAGACTTCATTCTTAGGTGGTATATTTTTGGGCATATGGAATTCCCTTTATATTACCCAACCCCTTGGGCTTAATCCTGATGTCATCTCTCTTGAGACTTACTCAAACCTGTAGTGAGAAAGGTTTTATGAATGGAACAAATCCATGAGTTCATCTACAAAATCCCATGAAGTATAGGTATGCGGGTAATAGCAATTTCAGGTGGATCATACTAATAAATACTTTCAGGTCTTGCTATGACTTCTATTGTATCTGTTGCATAGTACATGGGGAGATAATCTAATGTATCTATCTCAGTGGTCCTCGGAAGAAATAGTGGTTTTGATTAAGCATTGTTATGGTGGCTCAACAAATATACGGTTAGTATTCAGATTGTAGGCTGTTTAAGGTTGTAGGTATTCAGAATCCTTAAACAGGTCGGAATTCCTGGACCTTACCAGTACTCATCATTAGCATCCAATCATGAGCACTAAAAAGTGGATAGCAAGTATGAGGTTGCCTCATACAGTAAAAAGGGTCAATCATAGAAAAATTTATATTAACAAAGGTCATGCATGGATTTTGACATATGCATAATAACCTGGAAGTATGGGAAGCATTTCATATATCCGTTACCCCACTTGGAGCTTAGTCAAACCTACAGAAAGACATGCAGCTTAAGTAAGCCTACACCAAAGTTAAACAAATGCATAACTGGTTGATTCTAACAGGGTTTACACCTACATTATGATATCATAGCCAGTATTAGGGTTAGATGTTACCCTTGTATCTGAGCAATATTAACTTCAATTTAAATTACATAAACAGAAATAACGGGGAAACTCTTGGAAAAACAATTAGAACAATAAAGGAAATAATAGGAAATTAAAAACAAAACCTTTTCAATATATAGACAGGATTACTGCTAAACTAAAAATAAAACAAAATATGAATCTATAATGTCCATAAACAGCAACAGTAAATCTCAAATGAAGTATCAGTTCTAAAGTCTCTTTCATCGATCATGGTTGAGGCGGTGGAAGCGTTGAAGAATCTGGACGGAGTTCTGGAAGATCTAACAGGGCTGGATTTTCAAACTGGCCTGCTGAAGGAAGTGGCTAGTCTTGAGAAGGTTAGGCTGGTAACATCTGGTTCTGCGGCAGAGTAAACACGTATATCTTTCACATGGACCCAAGACTTGTGGTCCAGTAGTTTGCAAGGTATAAAGGTCATTGCCACAACCTTGGGGGATCTAACATCATTTGGGCCTGGATAGATCTTGAAGACGTACTTGTGGTGTACAAACTGGGATCTTTCCATGTCTTTATTCTAGGCATGCACCATCATAATCAGTCCACCAAGAGTCAGAGGCTGGCAAAGGAATAAGCAAAATAACTGTATGCCTGAATGATACATTGCTATATCTTGGTGGGCATAATCAGTGTGAACTGAATAAGCAAAAATAATATATAGATGTCAAGAGACATAAAAGACAATGTAAACATGGAGAAAACAGTGCTAATTAAGTGCAAAAGCAAAAGCGAAACCATAAGGGTTCAATAATGAAAAGCCAATTTACATAAATAGCAATAGTATATATGAAATTATATCTCCTGATTGGTAGGGATCAGAGCTTCAACTTCAACCCACTTAATACTAGGAATTGGGATTTGCATAATATATCCCCACTTCTGGCTTGCATAATGTGCAAGACAGATTGGTAATTATTACGAAGACATGATCAAATAACAATGGTAAAAGATATGGAACAAACGAAAAGGGTACAACAAAAAACCCACAATAAAATTATTGATGTATGGAGGGTCAGGAATATGGTGAACAAAAATAGGCAAAAGTCACGGATAATGCGTTGCAATGTATGGCCAGTAGGTATAGAATCTTCACCTGCAATGACTACCATTCACCAAGGGTTGAGCCCTCAGTTGCAGGAGGCCAGCAGGACTTACGAGCTAGACGATTCAGAAGGAAGGGTAGAGGCCAAAGCTTCTTGCAACTCCAGTAAGTGGAGAGCCCGTCTCTTTCGCTCATGGACCAATCGATGCATCTGTTGAAACTCACGCTCAATAATGTCTCGTATCTCACACCGGGTAATGTTGGGGTCTGTGCATCTGCCTTTTAATCTAGCGATTCTTTGCTGCAACATAGCCTTCAGATCAGATATATTATCAGGTAGCTCTTCTTTGCTAGCAGTCTCCTCGGTGAGGGACGTCGACGGAATTCCTGTATCCATCTGGGGAAAGGCAAAACTTAAACAGACCAGTAGTGCAATTTATGTGGTTAATTTATTGAATGAAGTCATAATGCAAGGAGGCGGGTCGTGGGTATAAATGGGTGCCAGGAAGGAGGGATGGTAAGAAACAAAGCATCGAGAATGAAAAAATTAAAAAAAGCACCCTGAAGGGTGTAAGATAAAAATAGGCTTAATAAATAAAAAAAATAAAAAATAAAAAACAAATAAAACAAAATATGATACATCTGAATTGCAGCAAGGCATATTCAGATGGCAATGCAAGAGAAAAAAAAAAGGTTCCTCGAAAAAGACAAATGGAAGAACAAAAAAACATTAAAAAGTGCAGCTACTTGATTGACCTTCACATAGAGTTTAAGTAACCCTTTTCAATCAGTCAAAGAAGTAGGGAGAAGCATATCGCTTCAAGACAAAACCACCACGTGGCAAGAGTTAGTTGAAGCAAGGTGTTAGTTAAATACATAAAGCATAAATTCCAGGACCGCTGCACACAAATAGTTTATACCAGTTTTTCTCACAATCACTCACAGTGAAAGACAGAGAGATAAAAAGAGCAATAGTTGGCATTCCAGGGGTTATTGTGATAACCAGGTTTAAATAGAAAGGAATCAGAAAGTGGAGTGCATAATTTTCCTTAATTATGTCTGAAAGCTTCACCAATTCTCTGTTCAAGAATACTACAAAATCTATGAGCAACGCAAAATGCTCCCCCGAATGGCCAGTTCAAGGGAATATTTTTCGCATTCATTCCATATAACGGATAATGGTTATTAAGTATTTCTTCTTTCTTAGACAAAGTAATAATGAAAAGCTTTCAGATATCACACATACCATAAAGAGATATCAAAAATGAAGGCTTTATATTCATGAAAAAAATTAAAGAAGTGAATGTCACATCAATGTAAACAGCGCAACAGTTAAAGCAGAAAACATTTTAACAATGAGCAATACACAGCTTTTATTGAAAAGGGATCCCGCATAAAGTAAAATGGCATAATTAAGTCAGTTCAGATATATATAAAAATAGACATAAAATGAATATCCTCTGGGGATCGCTCATCCCTGCAGTTGATAATTATACACCCTCTATGTTAACCACGCGTACACTGCAACCACTGTTCCCTCTAAGCTAAGTGAGTCCTCCACCAACAGTCCTGGCAGTGGGTGGTGCTGTTTCACCATCACATTTTCAATAGTAAGGAACAGGCAGGCTCTGTAGGACTCCAGGAAATCTGCCTGCCCCTAACAATTGAAAGCACAATATTGAAGCAACACCCCCACTGGCAGCTTAGAAGGAATAGTGACTGGAACCACTGTAGAAGATAACCTATGCAAGCTAAAAAGTGCCTTGGTCCCAATATTCAGCTGCTGGCACTCAGCATTTTACTGACCACTGCTGGCATTAAACCGTGGAATTCAATGCCAGGCCATAATTCCAAGTTTCTGGAGCCAGCTAAGTGCTCTATTCAGTACTTAACTGGCTATGGGGCACCACATAAAGGGATCCTTTTACTAAGCCATGATAAAAAGTAGCCAGCGGTAGTTATAGCACGTGGGTTTCCCACGTACTCCGCCACTGTTTAGTGTGGCTGGAAAATGGCTGAATTTCAGTTTGTTGTATTATGACCACTCGCTAACTTCCAAAATTAGCACGTGGCCATTACCGCTAAGGGCACACGCACTGCTTGTGCGGTCACCGGGCAGCATGCAGAAACGTGCCCATGCCCAGTTACCACTAGGATTGCTTACTCTCCGCCCCAGCGCTGGAAAATAAAAATGATTTTCTAGCATGGGAAATGGCGTGCGGCAAAACCAAAACCTCCGCAGGGTGCCTGGGTATGACCAGCAATAGTGCTGTTTTTGCTGCATGTTACCCAAAGATAGGATTGACTTTTTTTTTAAATTTTTTATTTATAACCATTTACATTTTTACAAGCGATAAAACAACTTGCTGGAAATACAGAGAAAGTAATATATAGGAATTATTTCAGTCAAGTAATTCTATTCTCTTCCTTAGACCAGTAAATAGGGAGAGTGAAACAAGACAAGGAGATCAATCGAACAGTAAACAGAAAAAAAACCCCCGTGGTATTAACCTGATTATCCCCAAATATTACTCGTCTAATTCATTATTCCACATTGATCATCTGGTTGGCTTCTTCAAGGCCAATATGGTGTATAGTCAAATCATTTCATTGAAAACATACTTATTGTCCAATATTGGTTAGAAATAATACATCTGATGACATTCTTTCTCTTTTAAAAACCAGAAATTATTTAACAATACATATACTTAAGTCTCTAATTCAAATCCCACTGATTAAGGTAATCCCAGTTTTCACAGGCTTCACTCCTTTTAAAGTAATAATTGAGGAAATATTTCGACAGATAGGATTGACTTTTATGCAATCCTATTTATGCTGTTAACCTGGCCGGTTAAGTGCCGAATATCACCACGTAACTGACCATGTGTCATTTCCGTCCCGGAACGCACCCAAAATAGCCAATTTTCAGTCTAGCACTAAACGTTTTCTGTAGCAGTAACCAGTAAAATGCTACTGAGGATTAGCAGTGAGCCCCAAACAGGCAATATAACCAGCCAGGAACCATTTCTAAAAGATCATCACGTACATTCCTGAATCTCCACTACCCCAGCCGCAAAGGACTAAATTATAAATCAACATATGCATCCAGCTTCTCCTACATAAGCACGCAACTATGGAACGCACTACCAAAAGCCACAAAAACAATACACGACATAACTAATTTCCGAAAATTACTAAAAACCAACCTGTTCAATAAAGCATACCATAATGATCCATCCTAAATACTAGACAACAAAACTCATACCAGAACTGGACAAAACGGGACTTTCTATTCTTGAATGCCTAAGTTACTTTGTCACGATTGAACTTTTAACGCATTACCATTTTATTTCTCATCACGAAAATGAATTCTTTTTACTTGATTGCCTAATCTACTCTGTCATCTACAAACCTTAATGCAATATAACTCTTGCAAATAGGTGGGAAAATGTGGGATACAAATGCAACAAATAAATAAATTTCTGGCTGTTTAAATCACTTTGAATATTTTATTTATTACATTTGTATCTCGCATTTTCCCACCTATTTGCAGGCTCAATGTGGCTTACATAGTACCGTAAAGGTGTTTGCCAATTCCGATATGAACAAATACAGTAATGTTGTGGTAGAATAAGGTTCGTGTGTATAGACACATTAGGGAATCGTAGAGAGGAAGAGTTATTACGAGTCCATTACGAGCTTTGGTTTCGTTGTGTTGCAGGGTTCAGGCATTTAAGTTGGGTCGGTAGGGTATGCCTTTTTCAACAGGTTAGTTTTTAATGATTTCCGGAAGTTTAGGTGATCATCACCATGTAACTGACCATGTGTCAATTCTGCCCCGGAACGCACCCAAAATAGCCAATTTTCAGTCTGGCACTAAACATTTTCTGTAGCACTAACCAGTAAAATGCCACTGAGGATTAGCAGTGAGCCCCAAACAGGCAATATAACCAGCCAGGAACCATTTCTGGCTGTTTAAATCGCTTTGAATATTTTATTTATTTATTTTATTTGTTACATTTGTATCTCGCATTTTCCCACCTATTTGCAGGCTCGGTGTGGCTTACATAGCGCCGGAGAGGCATTTGCAGACTCCGGTGGGAACAAATACAAAGTGGTAATAAAAAGTTCTTGTGGATCAGTCAGCGGAAGAGTAGTGTTATAACCATTACGTACTTTACTTTTGTTGTTTTGCAAAGACCAGGCATTTAGGCTGGATCGGTAGGGTATGCCTTTTCAAACAGGTTAGTCTGTAGTAATTTCCAGAAGCTTAGATGGTCGTAGGCAGGGCCGTGCCAAGGGTCTCTGGCGCCCCCCTGCAGACTACCAGTTGGCGGCGGCGGCTGCGGCGGTGCCCCTCCCCCCCCCCCCCCCCCCCCCGCCTGGCTCCAAGGCAGCGATTCCCCTCTCTCCCCTGCCCTCCCGCTCCCAAGTAGGAACTGCCTGCCCTCTTCTCCCCCCCAAGATCCCGTTCCTTTTTTTTTTCTTTTAAATTTACCTTCCTCCGGCAGCGCAGCGTCATTGAAGGAGGCGGCGCTCCCAGTCTCGACGTCAAGGATGACGTCAGAAGAAGGCGGGGCAGTGAGCACCGAACAAGGGAAGGCTAGAGACGTCGGGACTGGGAGCGCCGCCTCCTTCAATGACGCTGCGCTGCCGGAGGAAGGTAAATTTAAAAGAAAAAAAAAAAGGAATGGGATCTTGGGGGGGAGAAGAGGGCGGGCAGTTCCTACATGGGAGCGGGAGGGCAGGGTAAGCACGCAGCGGCGGCGCCCCACAGAGGATAGCGCCCCCCTGTGGCGCTTACCCCGCTTACCGCATCGGCACGGCCCTGGTCGTACGTTGTTTTCAAGGCTTTTGGTAATACGTTCCACAGTTGTGTGCTTATGTAGGAAGAGCTGATATTGTGGAACCAAAGGGGGAAGAGGGTCTAAATATGCTCCCAGGAATCTCATCTTCAGTGCAACTACAACTACTTGCATTGTGTAGCTGCTCTGAAGAGAGAATTTTTCAAAGGGGGAATGGATCTACTAGTCCAGAGACACATGAAAAGTAATTGATATCTACATTCTCTAGGAACACTGTGATAGAGCATAGCAACCTTTGAACAGTGTCCATTCCAACAGGAGGAGAGCTTTCCAGACCAGCTACAGCAATTACAGATAGACCCACATTTCAGTATAAAAAAATGTACAGGAGTGTTTACTTTGACCATTGTTATTTGTTTGTTACATTTTTACCCCACATTTTCTCACCTCTTTGTAGGTTCAATGTGGTTTACATAGTGCAGGAGCGCAGACAGGGCCGTGCCAATGCGGTAAGCGAGGTAAGCGCCGCAGGGGGGCGCCCACCTCTGGAGGGCGCCGCCGCGGTGCTTACCCTCGCCCCGCCGAGGACTTTAAATCTTTTGGCACCAGAGAGGGGGGTGCCGCCGCTCCCGCTGCTCTTCATCCTGGCACCCCCCCTCCCGCACCAGCCCTTTAAATTTATTTGCCGAGCGAGCGCAGCACCTCGTGTGCAAGTAAAAGAAGCGGATCCGATCATCTCATTGGGCCTTCCCTCACTGTCCCGCCCTCCTCTGACGCAACTTCCTATTTCCTCTAGGGCGGGACAGTGAAGGAAGGCCCAATGAGATGATCGGATTCGCTTCTTTTTGTTGGATTATTTGTAGTAAATAATTAGCAGATTTTAGTACACACAGCTTCAGCTTTAGAAATGTTAATTTCTTTCTTCATCTCTCTCTCATTCACCCCTGAATAATTCACTGCTGAGTCACTTTAAAGTTGAAGTAACAAAACATCTGTTTACTCACAGTTTGTAGTTAGATTATAATCAGACAGGCTTATATATACATATTACTATACATTTGTATTATCAGCTCCTTCCATGTGCTTAGATGGTAATGGATGCTCACACCACCATAGATCCTCTCAGGTTAGGAGAGATCATGAGCTCCATGTGCTCCATGTGCTGCATGTGCTGCATCTAACCCCCACAGGAAGTTGCATAGCAGTGTGACCTCTCTAAGTAATTCACATCAGAGGTCACAGAGTAATCACAGAGAAATAATAGGTGACAGGCAATGCATGCAAAATACAATTACATTCCAACAAACCCCTTCTCATGCATAACTGTCATGCAATTATTTATTCATACAAAGTCCAAGCTTTATACGCAGATTCACAAAATGTTCTCTGGGTAACGGTTTGGTCATGATGTCAGCTGTCATCTCACTGGTGTGACAATAGTGTAGACTGATGACCCCTTC
Source organism: Microcaecilia unicolor (assembly GCF_901765095.1). Lineage (NCBI taxonomy): Eukaryota > Metazoa > Chordata > Amphibia > Gymnophiona > Siphonopidae > Microcaecilia > Microcaecilia unicolor. The sequence goes on from NC_044031.1 coordinate 746,673,638, forward strand.
TTTTGCCAACTCTCGCACGTTGTGGTATTTCGTTGCGATGTGCTTGGTGCGTGACTGAACCTTGTCATTCTGTGACAGTCGGATGCAGCTCTGATTATCTTCCATTATCTGGATTGGTCTCTTTTCAGCTATTCCGAAATCCAGCAAAAGTTTTTCAATCCACATCAGTTCTCTGCACGCTTCCGATACGGCCACATATTCAGCTTCTGTAGAAGACAAACTCACAATACTTTGTTTATGACTGGCCCATGAAATTTGTACATTTCCATACATAAACACATATCCACTTGTGGATTTATAATCAGAATGATCCCCTGCCCAATCTGAATCACAGTAACATATTAGTTTTGGATTACTATTGGCTGAAACCTTTAATTTACAATCAATGGTACCCTTTAAATACCTTACCATCCTTTTAACTGCAGTCCAATCTGATTTGGTAGGTGAGCTGACCCTTCTGCTCAAAATTCCTACTGCATTTGCTATATCAGCCCTGTATGTGGTAGCTAGATATAAAAGCTTACCTATGGCTGATCTATATTGGATGTTATCTGGTAAAGGTTCTCTTACTGTTTCATCCTTCAGAAAATCAGTGATCATGGGAGTGCTTACAACTTGGGCATCTTGCATACCTAAACTTTCAATAAGCTCATTTATTTTCTGCTTCTGGCTTAGAAGATAAGAACCATCATTTTGTTTCTCAATTTCTATACCAAGATAGTATGACACATTACCAAGTTCTTTTATCTCAACATTGAGGTTTAAACACTTTACAATGTCCTTGTACTCTTGCTCACTTTTGCTTGCAATGAGCAGATCATCAACAAAAGCTAAAATGTATGCATATTGTCCATTTGTGCACCTAGTGTACAAGCATTTATCTGCTTCACCTTGCTTAAATCCTAAATTTGTCAATATTTCATGCAATTTATCATTCCAACATTTTGCACTTTGCTTTAATCCATAAAGACCTTTGTTTAATTTACACACTAGCTGTCTTTGTTTTGTATTTATGAAACCTGTTGGTTGTTCCATGTACAAGTCTTCAGTTATTTCTCCATGAAGAAACGCTGTTTTCACATCAACGTGGTTGACTTGCATGCCTTTTGAGACTGCAATGCTCAAAAGTGTTCTAATTGTCGTGTGTTTCACTACAGGTGCAAACACTTCATCAAAATCTTCTCCATATTTTTGAAGATATCCCTTTGCGACTAATCTGGCTTTATACCTTTCCACTTTTCCTTGTGCATTCCTTTTAACTTGAATACCCATTTGCATCCTATAGCTTTCTTGCCAGGAGGTAATTTTGTAAGAATCCAAGTATTATTTTTATTCAATGCATCAATTTCTTCTTGTGCAGCTTTATGCCATTCAGCAGCTTCTTCTGCTGACATTTTCTCAATCTCATCCCATGTTAAGGGCTCTTGAGCTTCTGCTGACTTTGTTAGGTAAGACAGTCTTGGGGGTGGAACACCTTTGTTTTCCCTGGATGAGCGTCTGACAACAGGTTGGTCCGACCTTTCCGCATCCTCTATATCTGAGAGTTCTTCTCCAATTGATTCCCCTTCTCCAACTGTACTGTCTTCTTCAATGATCCTTTCTGTGTCTGCTTCCTCTGCCTGTTCCTCGTTAGATACAGATGAGTTGCTTTCAGACATCTGCCTTGGTATGGCATTTATATACACTGGCATGTCTATTATTGTTCTAGTTTCATATTCTGGATGATAAGGCTCATCTGGGATAATCCAGCCTTTATCAACCCTTTTGTTTTCATCAAAATATGTAACATGTCTTATGCCAACAATGCCAGTTTTCAGATTCAAAATTCTATATCCTTTGTGTCCTGGAGCATAGCCAACTAAAATGCCCCTTTCTGTTGTGGAATCCAGCTTATGCCTTCTTTGCTTTGGTACATGAGCATATGCTGTACTTCCAAATGTTCTTATGTGTGACAGGTTTGGCTTCCTACCATGCCATGTCTCATGTGGTGTGCGCTCAGCACCTTTAGTTGGCATTCTGTTTTGTAGGTACACTGCTGTGAGAATGGCTTCCCCCCATAGTCTTTTAGGGAGATTGCTATCTGACAGCATACATCTGGTCATTTCCACAAGTGACCTAAATTTTCTCTCTGCAACAGAATTTTGCTCTGGTGTATAAGCTACTGTTGTGATATGCTGAATGCCTTCTTGTTCTAGAAATGTGCGCATGCTTTGTGAAGTGAACTCACCACCATTGTCGGTCTGAAGAACCTTTGGTTTTCTTTCAAATTTATTGCTCACCATGGCTACGTATTTCTTCAGCATGTCTGTGACTTGACTTTTTTCTTTCAGCAAATAGGCCACACAGTATCTAGAGAAATCATCCAAGAATATTAGCACAAATCTGTTATTTCCCAATGATGGGATATTAAACGGTCCACATAAGTCACTGTGTATTAAGTCCAGTACTTTATTACTCCTATTTCCTGTGTATGCAGGAAATGAGGGTCTCACACCTTTTTGAGTAACACAGTCTATGCATTTCTCCATTTTACCAGCATCTGCACTTATCTGAATGCCGGTGGCCAGTTGCTTACTGTAAAGATCCTGGATCACCTTAGAATCACGATGTCCCAGGCGGCGGTGCCAGATTTCCAGACTACATTTTCCATCATTCTTCCTTACTTGCGCCAGATGTGAGGCTTCACCTGAAATGCTCAGTTTATAAACATCATTATGCATAAAAGCTTCAGCATACACTTCATCATTTTTAGAGATTGTGCACTTACTGTTTTCAAAATGAATCGCAAATCCCTTCTTATCTAATGTAGATACACTAAGCATATTGCAAACTGCTTGGGGAATATACAAGACATCACTTACAGGAATTTCTTTAACTTCATTAGACACTTTGCATTTTAAGAATCCAATACCTTTTGCTTGGATCTTAGCAGTCCCTGCGTTTGCAGTTTTAAGAATACCTTCCTCTGGACACATTTCCTGAAAGAAATCCTTACAATTGGTTAAATGGCATGTGCTCCCTGAATCCAAAATCCAAGTACTTTCATTTGAATTATTATTTACCAAAGTCAAAGATTTTTCTGCCATTAGAAAGCCCCTGTGTTTATCTTTGTCCTTCATACATTTCCTGGTTTGAAAATTCTTTAGTTCCATTGGCTTAGGTGAGCTAGAGGGAGTGTTTTGTGTTTCCTTACACCATTTAGATACATGTCCCTCCTTTCCACATGAGTAGCAAATCAGCTTGCCCTTGGGTGGAGTTTTCCCATAGCTCCGCCTTCCTCTGTTCTTTGCCAAGAAATTTGTTTCATTTCTCTCTGACTGACTTTGAGAACACATCTCCTCAGAATCATTTATTATGCATTCCTGCCTTAGTTTTGATGTTGCCTGTTCAAAAGATTGCCCTTCAATGGCCTCATTTACAGACCTAAAAACATCAAACTTCTTTGATAGTGAGGTAAAAAGAAATGCTCTTTTCAATGCATCACACATGGGAATTCCAGAAAGTTCTAACTTTTGAAATGAAGACATAAGATGCATAATGTGATCATTACATTTACTTTTATCCCTTAATTTGGTTTCATTCAACTCTGCTAACCAAATTGGTTGCTGCTTTGCATATGTAGTTGCATACATAGTTCTCAGTTTATATAAAATGTCCTTTGGTGTATCTTTTCCCTCCACTAATATGGCTTGTTCCTCTGAGAGAGCTTCCAAAAGCATGCACTTCACATAATAGTTTGCATTGTCCCATTCAGCCATATTTTCAGCTGTTCTGTCTTGGTCTAAGCATATATTTAATCCTTTTGCTCGAAGGAGACATATGAATCTTAGTTCCCACTGCTGATAATTAAACTCAGTTAATCTAGGCACCTTGAGAGAATAGAAAAATGGTGAATTTCCTCCCTCAGCCATTTTCTTAGCCTTCTGTCTGCTGTGTGGGGGGAGAGAGAGACAGACTGAATCTTTCCTTTAAAACTTAAGAGAAAAATGTGGCCTTTTTTTCTGCCTGGTAATATTTCTCTTCTTTTTCAATTCCTGGACCTGGGCCCATAACCCTTTTGTTGGATTATTTGTAGTAAATAATTAGCAGATTTTAGTACACACAGCTTCAGCTTTAGAAATGTTAATTTCTTTCTTCATCTCTCTCTCATTCACCCCTGAATAATTCACTGCTGAGTCACTTTAAAGTTGAAGTAACAAAACATCTGTTTACTCACAGTTTGTAGTTAGATTATAATCAGACAGGCTTATATATACATATTACTATACATTTGTATTATCAGCTCCTTCCATGTGCTTAGATGGTAATGGATGCTCACACCACCATAGATCCTCTCAGGTTAGGAGAGATCATGAGCTCCATGTGCTCCATGTGCTGCATGTGCTGCATCTAACCCCCACAGGAAGTTGCATAGCAGTGTGACCTCTCTAAGTAATTCACATCAGAGGTCACAGAGTAATCACAGAGAAATAATAGGTGACAGGCAATGCATGCAAAATACAATTACATTCCAACACTTTTACTTGCACACGAGGTGCTGCGCTCGCTATCGCGTCGGCAATTTCTTTTTAAAGATGGGTGGCAGGGAGAAGACGAGGCAGGGTGAGGGTGGGGGATAGATGGGGTGACCGTGAAGGTGGGGGAGGACTCGGATAGCAGAAGGGACTGGGTGGGAGACAGATGGGGTGAGGGGGACTCGGATGGGCAGAAGGTACTGGGTGGGAGACAGATGGGGTGAGGGGGACTCGGATGGGCAGATGGGACTGGGTGGGAGCCAGATGGGGTGAGGGGGACTCGGATGGGCAGAAGGGACTGGGTGGGAGACAGATGGGGTGAGGGTGGGGGGCACTTGGATAGCAGAAGGGACTGGGTGGGAGACAGATGGGGTGAGGGGGACTCGGATGGGCAGAAGGTACTGGGTGGGAGACAGATGGGGTGAGGGGGACTCGGATGGGCAGATGGGACTGGGTGGGAGCCAGATGGGGTGAGGGGGACTCGGATGGGCAGAAAGGACTGGGTGGGAGACAGATGGGGTGAGGGTGGGGGGCACTTGGATAGCAGAAGGGACTGGGTGGGAGACAGATGGGAGAAGGGGCATGGAGCTGGAACTGGGGTCTGAAAAGTGAGCAGGAGGGAGAATGGGGTCATGCCTGGGGCAGGGGTGGATGGGAGAATCAATGGATCTGGAACTAGGGGCAGCCGCAGGTGGGAACTGGGAGCCGAAAAGAGGGGGCAGTGAGAGAGGGGGGATAGATCCTGGATGGAATGGGGAGTGAGAGGGAGGGCAGACCCTGAATGGATGGGAGGGCAGAGAGGCATGGATGGGAGGGCAGGGCCCAGGGAGAGGACAAATTGTTGGAAGGGGAGGGGAGAGAGGATTGCTGGCTATGGATGGAGGAGGGAAGGGCTTAGAGGGACAAGGATGGACATGGGGGCCCAGGGAGAGGACAAATTGCTGGAAATGGAGGGGAGGGGAGAGAGGAGGATTGCTGGCTATGGATGGAGGAGGGAAGGGCAGAGAGGGACAAGAATGGACATGGATGGGAGGGCAGGACCCAGGGAGAGAGGAGAAATTGCTGGAAATGGATATAGAGCAAGAAATGAAGAAGAAAGGAGAAAAGTAAAGAAATAAATGGAAAGGAAGCCCTGGAAATGGAGTTAAGAGGACAGATAGCAGCAGAATCAGATACTGGACCAGCATGATTGAAAAAAGAAAGTCACCAGACAACAAAGGTAGAAAAAAATTATTTTATTTTCATTTTAGCGTTTGGAATATGTCCACTTTGAGAATTTACATCTGCTATCTTATTTTGCAATGTATAGCAATTTGTTTCTAAGAATATTGCGGACAATTCCTTTCAGTGTGGCAAGTGGTGAGCGATCATTTTCATGGGGGGGGGGTGATCATTTTCACGTGGGGGGGGCGCCAACTGATAGTCTGCAGGGGGGCGCCAGAGACCCTAGGCACGGCCCTGAGCGCAGATGCATATTCCGGTGTATACAAATGCAAGGTGAAGTTGTAGTAGGGTAAGGTTCATGCGGTAGAACCACATAGAGGAATCGTTCGACGGGAGAGTTCGGTGATTATCATTACGAGCTTTAGTGTTGTTATGTCGAAGTGATTAGGCATTTACGTTGGATCTGTGGGGTATGCCTTTCTAAACAGGTGTGCCTTGAGTGACTTTCTGAAGTGTAGGTGGTCGTCTATGGTTTTCAGGTCTTTTGGTAGTGCGTTCCATAATTGTGTGCTGATGTACGAAAAGCTGGATACGTAAGTTGATTTGTATTTAAGACCTTTGCAGCTTGGGCAGTGTAGATTTAGGTGAGTTCGTGTAGATGCGCATACGTTTCTGGCTGGTAGGTCGATTAGGTCTGTCATGTAATTACTACTACTACTACTACTACTATTTAGCATTTCTATAGCGCTACAAGGCGTACGCAGCGCTGCACAAACATAGAAGAAAGACAGTCCCTGCACAAAGAGCTTACAATCTAATAGACAAAAAATAAAGTAAGCAAATCAAATCAATTAATGTGAACGGGAAGGAAGAGAGGAGGGTAGGTGGAGGCGAGTGGTTACAAGTGGTTATGAGTCAAAAGCAATGTTAAAGAGGTGGGCTTTCAGTCTACATTTAAAGGTGGCCAAGGATGGGGCAAGACGTGCTTCACCGGTGCTTCACCGTATATGATTTTGTGGACCTTAGTACAGATTTTGAAGGCAATCCGTTCCTTGATTGGGAGCCAGTGTAGTTTTTTGCGAAGGAGTTTTGCGCTTTCGAATCGCGTTTTTCCGAAGATGAGTCTTGCAGCCGTGTTTTGTGCGATTTGTTTACAACTGAGTGAGTTTACAAGTTTACAAGTATAAGCATATATCAATCTGTACCTGTGTGCTATGATATCTACTGTTGGGGGCCCCCTTCTGGCCCTAGGGATAAGGCTTTTACCTTCTGCTCTGGGATACCTCCCCCCACAATGAGCTACCCACAATGAGGACACAAACTACAGACCATTCAGTAAGATGCAGGTTCTTTAATATATCTAAACGAAACAGCATAGAATAGAAACTGGGTCATCAAAATACATTTCACATATTCCTGCAAGCTCCTGCCTGACCTTACTCACCTCACACAATCCAGGCCAGGTTTTCTTACTGGTCTTATACAGCACAGCTCTAGGCAGGGCTCAATTTATAAACAGGCAATCAAGGGACCTTTTCCTCATATCATTTATAATAAGGATTAAATCACATTCTTTTTTAACCATTCAAGTAGCTAAGGGGAATAGGAGCCAACTTTTCAAAATTATTGGGGGTGCAAAGCCCAATGGAAATAAGTACATAAGTATTGCCATACAGGGACAGACCGAAGGTCCATCAAGCCCAGCATCCTGTTTCCAACAGTGGCCAATCCAGGTCACAAATACCTGGCAAGATCCCCCGAAAAGGACAAAACATTCTATACTGCGTATCCCAGAAATAGTGGTCTTGTGTTTGGGGGGGAGGTGGGCTTAGGTATGACAGGTCCGAAAGAAAATCATGGACCCGTCAAACCTCTTCAGTGGGTCTCCCTTATTCCTTCCTCACTGGCAAACCCTAACTCCAGCTCCGATTTGGCGTAGGGTTTGAAGCAGTAGCAGCTCCCTTGTTTGGCGTGCTGCCCGCTGATCATGAGGGAGGTATGCAGGAGATCTTTGTTTGCAAGCAATTAGATATCAGAGCCGGCAAGCGCGTTATTAGACATGCTCGCCTGCTCTGATCATCAGGCGGGAGCAAACGCAGGAGCTAGTACAGTGCTATTGGCCTCTAGCACCTGCATTTGCTTCTGATCATCGACCCCTCATTGCTTTCTCAAGACTCTGGTACAACAATCTATTTAGAAAGACTGACAATCAGCATCCACAGTTGACTTGTTTTTTTTCCCATTGACTGACAATCTAAGTTATTCATAAGCTAATAGTAACATAACTATTGCAACGCACTATATGCCGGCTGCAAAGAACAAATAATCAAGAAACTCCAGACAGCCCAGAACACTGCAGCCAGACTCATATTTGGCAAACCAAAATTTGAAAGCGCCAAGCCCCTACGAGAAAAACTACACTGGCTCCCACTCAAGGAACGCATCACGTTTAAAATATGCTCACTAGTTCATAAAATTATCCATGGAGATGCACCAGCCTACATGTCAGACCTGATAGACCTACCACCTAGGAATGCCAAAAGATCACCCCACACATTCCTTGATCTGCACTTCCCTAGTTGCAAAGGAATGAAATACAAAATAATGCGTGCGTCAAACTTTACCTACCTGAGCACACAGTTATGGAACACACTGCCACGCAGCTTGAAATCGATATTCGAAAGAACGAACTTCTGCATGCTATTGAAGACACATCTCTTTAATAAAGCGTACCACAAAGATCAACAATTGTGAATATGCACAACTCGCACATCTGTATTCAGAACTAGTTTCATAATATCTGCTTGTACACTATGATTTCGTTTATTATGTTTGTTTTACTATCATCATGCTGACCAAGATCCTGCAATACCAAATGTTTATCTACTAACATTCTTCCACTACTCATGATGTACTGTAAGCCACTTTGAGCCTGCAAAGAGGTGGGATAAGGTGGGATACAAATGCAATAAATAAATAAATAGTAACATAGTAGATGACGGCAGAAAAAGACCTGCACGGTCAATCTAGTCTGCCCAACAAGATAAACTCATATGTGTATACCTTACCTTGATTTGTACCTGTCTTTTTCAGGGCACAGACCGTATAAGTCTGCCCAGCACTATCCCCTCCTCCCAACCACCAGCCCCGCCTCCACCACTGGCTCTGGCACAGACCATATAAGTCTGCCCAGCACTATCCCCTCCTCCCAACCAACAGCCCCGCCTCCCACCACTGGCTCTGGCACAGACCTTATAAGTCTGCCCAGCACTATCCCCTCCTCCCAACCACCAGCCCCGCCTCCCACCACTGGCTCTGGCACAGACCATATAAGTCTGCCCAGCACTATCCCCTCCTCCCAACCACCTGCCCCGCCTCCCACCACTGGCCCTGGCACAGACCTTATAAGTCTGCCCAGCACTATCCCCTCCTCCCAACCACCAGCCCCGCCTCCCACCACTGGCTCTGGCACAGACCATATACGTCTGCCCAGCACTATTCCCGCCTCCCAACCACCAGCCCCACCTCCCACCACTGGCTCTGGCACAGACCATATAAGTCTGCTCAGCACTATCCCCTCCTCCCAACCACCAGCCCCGCCTCCCACCACTGGCTCTGGCACAGACCATATACGTCTGCCCAGCACTATTCCCGCCTCCCAACCACCAGCCCCACCTCCCACCACTGGCTCTGGCACAGACCATATAAGTCTGCTCAGCACTATCCCCTCCTCCCAACCACCAGCCCCGCCTCCCACCACTGGCTCTGGCACAGACCATATACGTCTGCCCAGCACTATCCCCTCCTCCCAACCACCAGCCCCACCTCCCACCACTGGCTCTGGCACAGACCATATAAGTCTGCTCAGCACTATCCCCTCCTCCCAACCACCAGCCCCGCCTCCCACCACTGGCTTTGGCACAGACCTTATAAGTCTGCCCAGCACTATCCCCTCCTCCCAACCACCAACCCCTCTTCCCCCCACTGGCTCCAGTTCAATTGCATATGATTATTTATTTATTACGATTTATCCTCAGACCACAGCAGAAAGTGGATTCTTCAGGCACCTTCCCACAGCCTCAAAAGTGGGGGGAAAAAACCCCATTGTGAAACTGTGAAGCATGAAGCAGGATTTATGCGTTGTTAAACCTTTGTTTACCTACATTTCAGGTAATAATGGTGATACGCAGCCAAATCAAAGGTGATCACCTCCTTTTTAAATTTATGCTTTTCTGGTTGGGAAGTTTCAGGCGGTATAACCATTTGTAGAAATGAAGAAATTGCTCCTTGCAATGACTTCCAATACTAGGCAATTTGTGTCTATCCAGAGAATAATCCATGCGTCTAACTTGCCACTGGAATATTCTCAGTCATACCACTTACAGTACTTCTGTCCTAATGCTATGCTACATGTGTCGTCTCTGTGAGTGCATTTTTTGATATGCAGCACAGAAAATAATGCATAGATGCTTACGACTGATACCGACACCTCTTTTAGCATTTCAAAATTCATTAAACTTAGAACGCCAGCAGGAGCGTTACATACAGAGTTGTGAAGTGACCACTGGCCTAGATCCCTTGAGGAAGCGGCAGCAAAACGGGTGCCTGTTGGGATCCAGTGGGTTACAGATAAGTGTCACTCTATGTTTTTAATGAATTTTTGCCAGTTGCCAGTCATTTTTTTCATAGATTTAAAAATAAAAACAAACATTGAAAATAGTAAAAATATGAAGGATGAGTTAATTAGGAAGGAGGGGGTTTTTGGTCGATGATTATAATAATCACCAGTGGGTTTTATGCACTGACCCGATTTCAATGATAAGGGCGATGTGACCCGGTGACGTCTGAGACCTTTTCCTCCTATTCAGTTATATGAGAGTGAACCCAAGGTCCGCTGTTGTGTTGTATTGGCCATTAGCACATGGCCATTAACAAAAACTAGCTCAAGGGCCCTTACTGCCACCTATTTTGTAGGTGGTAAGAGTTCACACACCAGTGGCGTAGCTACGTGGGGCCACGGGGGCCTGGGCCCCCTCAAATTTCCTCTGGACCCCTGGTTTTGCTGGCGGGGGTCCCCAACCCCCGCCAACTGAAGCCGTGTCCAGCTCCGGTCTCCAGTGCCGCCACGTTGTCTGCCCTGCTCTTTCTTCCCCCTCACGTTCTGCATGTTCCTTTTGGGGAAATTGAGAAGTTTCACTAAAAGGAGTGTACAGGACATGAGGGAGAAGAGAGAGCAGGGCAGGCAATGTGGCGGCGCTGGAGACCAGTGCTTGTAAAGACTTCAGCTGGCGGGGGTCCCCAACCCCCACCAGCCATGGTATTTGCTGCAGCAGTGGCTGGGGAGCAGCAGGGCGGCAGTGGCAAGGCGGCAGACCAAAATTTCCCCCCCCCCCCCCCCCCATCTCTGGCCCCTGTCACACACTAATCAGGGAATGCAGACACTCTAACTGATTAGCCCACTCTCCGCCCCTAGATACATCCTTTTAAGCTGCGGTAAGCACACACTAGTGTTTACCGCAGGTTAGGAAAAGGAGCCCTATGGATTTTCTGCCCGAGGGCTGTGCACAGGCCATAAGGGAGACTGGGACGCAAAACTCAGTCCCATCTATTGTCTCCATGTGGCGACTGCAGCACAGTGGGTGGGTGGGTTGGGGCAGGGGCGTAGCCAGACTTCAGCGGGAGGGGGGTCCAGAGCCCGAGGTGAGGGGGCACATTTTAGCCCGCCCGGCCCCCCCAAGCCATTTTCGACCCCGCCACCACCGCCAATCCTCTCGACCCCCCCTCCCGCCACCAACCTTCCCCCGCCATTGCGGTGGGCAACCTTTGCTGGCAGAGGACCCCAATCCCCGCCAGCCGAGGAAGTCCTCGTCTTCCTGCGAAGGCATCATTCTGTTTCTGACAACGTGCAGGACGTCAGACTCACAGAAACAGAAGGAAGCCTTGCAGATCAGCCGGGGGGGGGGGGGGGGGGGGGGTTACAGCAATACAATCCTACTTTACGGAAAGAATCAGCGATTCTGATTTTGAGTGCGAGTCACAAGTAGGTAGAACTGGTACAAGATTATTGGGCATCCTAGGCAAACCCCGGCGGGGGAGGGTAGGCGGCGGGAGGGGGGGGGGGTCGAGAGGGTCATTGGCAGGGGGGTCCAGGGCCAAATCTATGGGGCCCAGGCCCCCCCGGCCCCACATAGCTATGCCACTGGTTGGGGGACACTAGGGGACCTGTCATACAGGGTGAGATTCCAGCTCAGGAGTCTATAGGGAAAAACCTTAGTAAATCAGATCTAAAATGGACAAACACCTTTAGAATATAAGATACTGAGCACAGCTACTGGGCAAATCCATCCTTCCATCCAAATGGATTTGATATAATGTTCAAAAATTATTATTACATCTTTGGATTTTGCCAAAGTGTTTGATTCTCGTCCCTCCAAGTAACCTCCCAGGAACAGGATGAAAAATGTCAAGAACACAGGAGCATGTAAGTAAACACAAAAGAGGGTTTAATATTTGCTCTTTTTTTGGGGGGGGGGGAGGAGTTTCCTCCTGTATTTTCAGCTTTTCAGCTAATCAGAACCAAACCCTCCTGAAGCTACAGTGTCAGCCTGGGGTTCTCCCCTTCCCTCATTACTTCCACCATTTCAACCCTTTTGGATTTCACCCACTTATCCCAGTGGCAGCCCTGTGGCTGAAACACAAACTACACTTCCTTCAGAAGCCCAGTACAAGTGCAGCCTTATCCTGCCAGCAGGTGTCACTGTTGGTCATTAAGTAGGATTCCTTGTCCCGTTCCCTCCTCCCCCTCCTCCCAGGGGAGCTGCAGCATAATAATCCGCAGTCAATTAAAGTGAAGAACTGGAAGATCAGCCAGTGCCACATTATAGACATCTGACCTTGAAGTTATCAGAGCATGAATCAAAGTACTGTAGCAGCATCTGTTCCAGCAAAGAACTGGCAGACCTTAAGTATATTGTACAGAGGGTGGAAAGCAACCTTTGTTAAACTCTTAAATAATATATGGCTAGAAAAACAATTCCCAGTGATAAAAATTTAATAAATGAAGTGGGAACCTTTGCATCAGGCCAATTAGGATGAAGGTGTTTTTAAAGTAGTTGCTCAGCAGTGGCGATCCTAGGTCGACTGCCACTCGGGACGGATCGCTGCTGCGCACCTCCCACTCCACGGGTGCAGCGGCGTCTGTCCCCCCAGGGTGCAGCACGACACCCCCCCTCCCCAGTGCATCAAGCCCCCCCCCCCCCCCCCCGGCTCAATGACATCCCCTCCCCGGGATATCAAGTACCACCCCCCCCCCCGGGTGCATTCCTGGCTGCTGGAGGGTGCAGAGCGCAGCCGCGCGCCTGTCGGCTCCGCTGGCTCCCTGCTCACTATGCCCCGGAACAGGAAGTAACCTGTTCCAGGGCATAGGGAGCAGGGAACCAGCGGAGCCGACAGGCGCACGGCTGCTCTCTGCACCCTCCAGCAGCGTGCACCCGGGGTGGACCGCCCCCACCACCCCGCCCTTGCTACGCTGCTGTTGCTCAGTAGCTGTTGTAGTGGACCCGCTGGCAAGGCTGGTGCAATCATTAGGCAAGACTAGGTGGTCACCTAGGGGCCCATTAACTAAGGCGCGGTAGGCCTAATGCGGGCCTACTGCGCACTAAAAGGTCACTAACGTGGAATGCACTGAGGCGACCCGCAGTAGTTTCCCCACTCAGCACATGCTAATCCTGCACTGGAAAATATTTTTTATTTTCCAGAGCGGGAGGCGTGCCCATGGATGCAGAGTAGGCGGGCCTATGCTAATTGGGTAGAGTGGGCACAATACCTCATGCTACCCGATTAGCACTGGAGTAGCAGGGAGCCCTTATCGTCTCGTAAATAGGTGGCGGTAAGGGCTCCCGCGGTAATGGGGAAATTAAGTTAAGGCCATTACAGAAAAATACATCGCGGTGGCCATTTTACCACTGCACTAAAAGTGGCCACAGCGCATGGAAAAACCCGCATGCTGACACCAGCGCCGACCACTTTTTAGCGCGGCTTGGTAAAGGGACCCCCCCTAGTGCAGCAGCTTCTGGGGAGGCAGCAAAGAGCAGTTAGTCAAAGCAAAACAATAATTCCTGAGAGCCACACAAAGTCAAAGAACCGTCAATGTGTATTTTTAACTGCAGGAAGGGTGGTGTCCATTTTACCAGGGTAAATCACTTTTGGAATTTGCCCTCATTTTTTTGTGTGTGTATGTGATACACACTTACACACAAAGCAAACATGATACCTTGGGAGGGGGGCACAAAAGTTAATCGAAGGAAGGGTGTAAAGCTGAAGGTTTGTCTAGGATGCCCAGTAATCTTGCACTAGTTCTACCTACTTGTGACTCGCACTCAAAAGCAGCCCGGCAGTAGTTCCCTCCCCCAGAGCACGCCATTAACGGTGCTGCAAAATATTTCAATTTTTGTAGCACTGGTGTATACCCGGCGGTAATCACTGTCCGGTTACCGGTCGGGCTAGCGTGGCAAAAAATGGTCGTGGCAAGTGCTTTACTTAGCGCACAGCTATTTCTTGAAAAAAAACTAAGACCTGCTTTTTACCCGCTGCAGTAAAAAGGAGCCTCGGCGTGCGTCAAATACATGCGGCAATGTCATCGCAGGCCCCTTTTTGCCGCAGCTTCGTAAAATGACCCCTTAGTGCACGACTAATAATACAAAATATAGAAAATTGGCCATTTTACTGCTGTAGTAAAAATGGCCTTAGCACATGGGAAAACCCCATGCAGGGGCTCACTAAGGCCAGTTTATGTCGCAGCTTAGTAAAAGGACCCCTAAGATCAAACTCTGGGGTTTACAAACATGCTTCTCCTCCCCTGCTTTCTTAAGGGGAATGATCTGATTTTTCCCCACCCCCACCCTTCATAGTGCAGCTCAGTGGATCCTTTGTGTGCCAGCCTTCCAGTGCGGAAGGTTCACTTGCACTGAACTAGTGAAAGTGGTACAATACTTGCAATATTTTGTACTTCAAAATCCTCCCAGAAGATTTGGGGGCTCATTTTCAAAAGAGAAAAATGCTCAAAAAGTGTCATAAAGCACCATTTGCATATTAGCCCTCTCCTCAAGTCACTTCACTGGCTCCCTATCTGTTTCCGCAGACAGTTCAAACTCCTCTTATTGACTTATAAGTGCATTCACTCTGCAGCTCCTCAGTACCTCTCCACTCTCATCTCTCCCTACATTGCTCCCGGGAACTCCGTTCACTGGGTAAATCTCTCTTATCTGCAGCCTTCTCCTCCACCGCTAACTCCAGACTCCGTTCCTTTTATCTTGCTGCACCATATGCCTGGAATAGACTTCCTGAGCCGGTACGTCAAGCTCCATCTCTGGCCGTCTTCAAATCTAAGCTAAAAACCCACCTTTTTGATACTGCTTTTAACTCCTAACCCTTACTCACTTGTTCAGTACCCTTATTTTATCATCCCCACCTTAGTAATTCCCTTATTTATTTATTTATTTGTAACATTTGTATCCCACATTTTCCCGCCAATTTGCAGGCTCAGTGTGGCTTACATTTCCATAGTGGCGATTGCCATTTCCGGTCAGTAGAATTACAAATGGTATTTCGTTCAAGTGCGTACATACATGATAGAGGAATACATTAAGGTACTGCAAATAGATTCTTAAGTAATAGATTAGATTGTAACATATGTTGGGTCATCATTTATAGAAAGATCATTTTCGACATTAGGGTAGAAGTGGTAACGTTTGTACATTAAAAGCAGCGAGGCTAGCCAGTCAGGTGATTAGAGATCGGTTCTGTCTCGTTCCTGATCAGTCTTATTGTTTAGTAATTATGATGGTTGTTTGTGGTATGCCTTCTTGAATAGGTCAGTTTTCAGTAGCCTTTGGAAACTAGCCAGATCTTGCGTTGTTTTTATGGCCTTTGGTAATGCGTTCCATAGTTGCGTACAAAAGTAGGAGAAGCTGGTGGCATATGTGGACTTGTATTTGAGTCCTTTACAGTTGGGGCAGTGGAGGTTGAGGAATGTGCGTGCTGATCTTTTTGCGTTCCTAGTAGGTAGGTCTTTAAGGTCTGACATGTAGGCCAGGGCTTCCCCGTGTATAATTTTGTGGACCAGGGTGCAGACTTTGAACGCGATTCGTTCTTTTAATGGAAGCCAATGTAGTTTTTCTCTTAGGCTCTTATTTGTCCTGTTTGTCTGTCCTAATTAGATTGTACGCTCTGTTGAGCAGGGGCTGTCTCTTCATGTTCAAGTGTACAGCGCTACGTACATCTAGTAGCGCTATAGAAATGATTAACATAGTAGGTGAGGGCAGAAAAAGACCTGTACGGTCCATCCAGTCTGCCCAACAAGATAAACTCATATGGGCTACTTTATATGTATACCTGACCTTGATTTGTAACTACCATTTTCAGGGCACAGACCGTAGAAGTCTGCCCAGTCCTAGCCCCGCCTCCCAACCACCGGTGCCGCCACCCAATCTCTGCCAAGCTTCTGAGGATCCATTCCTTCTGAACAGGATTCCTTTATGTTTATCCCACGCATTTTTGAATTCCGTTACCGTTTGCCTCTCCACCACCTCTCGTGGGAGGGCATTCCAAGCATCCACCACTTTCTCCGTGGAAAAAATACTTCCTGACATTTTGCTTGAGTCTGCCCCCCTGAGTTCTAGTAGTAGTAGATTTCTTCTCAAAACGTCCACATCGGCATTTTTGAAACCTGTTTTGCAGTTGTCTCTCTATGCATTTCGTCTGCAGTGTGTCCAAATCACAAGGGGTGTGTCAGGGGTTCTTCTAAGGTGGGATTAGGGCGTGCCTAACACTTGGAGGTTTTACAGCCATAATGGAACAAAACTAAAACATCTAGGGTGAAAATGTCAACGTTTTGGTCTAGACCTGTTTTTCTAACGAATAAGACACAAAAAGGTGCCCTGAATGACCACTGGAGGGATTCGGGGATAACCCCCTTCTTACTCCCCCAGTGGTCAATGAACCTCACCCGTCTCCCAAAATGTGAATAAAAGTAGTACTCACCAGCTTCTGACAGCCTCAGATGTTATACTCAGGTCCATTACAGCAGCATTCACGTCCCTGGAGTAGTCTAGTGGTGGATGCAGTGCACTGTAGACAGGTGGACCCGGGATCATACCTCCTCCTACCTGTTACATTTGTGGTCGAAACTGTGAGTCCTCCAAAACTCACCATAAAAGCACTGTACCCACTTATAAGTGCCTCCTTCACCCATATGGGCTATTGTAGTGTTGTACGGTTGGCGTTAATGGATTTTGGAGGGCTCAGCAGACAAGATAAAGGAGGAACAGTGGGATGTGTACCTGGAAGCATTTATATGAAGTTCACAGCAGTGTCCCCTAGGGTGCCCCATCACTGTCTTGGGATGACTGGGGGACAAGCCTACTAAAAATGCTGGCCCCTCCTACATCCCAATGGCTTGATTTTGTGCATTTTTAACTTGTGAGGGTTTCTTTTCGAAAATGGCCTAAAATGATAAACACACCAAAACTTATTCGAAACAGTATTTTTGAAAAAAAGACAATTTTCTTTTTTTCAAAAATACGTTTATTTCCTATTCAGATTTCGTACATTTTGCGCAAAACGGCCAAAGTCCGACTCATATGCACTATCAAAAATGCCCCTCAAAGTAAGCTGATCAGGGAACAGTGTCAAGAATTCAGGGGCTTCCATCTTCGGCTCACCACTGCTCATTACGTGATTGATAACAATTCAGGAGATAATTCTATAACTGAACACCTAAATATAGATGCCTGGAAGACACCTATGTGGCGCCTATTCTCTAACGTAAAGTCAGGCATTTACTTTTCTTTATTTATCTAATAGATCTTATATCTCACACTATCTTCTAATCTAGGCTATGTACAAATTACATAACATTTTAAAATGCAGCAATGCAAAACCGAATATGCCAATGAATAAAAAATTAGAATACAAGTAAAAGGCTTACGTGCTTAAAAAGGCCTTTTTCTAGAATAATAACCTAACGGCAGTGGCGTACCGAGGGGGGGGGGCGGTCCGCCCCGGGTGCATGCCGCTGGGGGGGGGGTGCCGCGGAGTGCGCCTGTTGCCCTGTTTCAGTCCGATTTCGCAATTCGCATGTGTTCACTGCTCCCTCTGAGTCTGCCCCGGAACAGGTTACTTCCTGTTCCGGAGCAGTGAACACATGCGAATTGCGAAATCGGACTGAAACAGGGCAACAGGCATGCGCCGTGGCACCCCCCCCCCCCCCCAGCGGCGTGCACCCAGGGTGAGGGTGTTATTTCGCCGGGGGGGGGGGAAGAGGTGTCATTTCGCCGGGGGGGAGGTCGCGCTGCACCCGGGGGGGGGGGCAATCCGCCCCGGGTGTCAGCTAGGGTCGGAACGCCACTGCATAACGGGATATATATGTGCCTATAATTTAGGTGTGAACCACAGCGGGAGCACTTCAACAGTATAACCTGCAATGTTGCTCAATGCTGAATTACTCATAAAACTAAGAACTAAAGACTAATAGCCACAGTTTAAAGTAACGTGATTCGACCTCAGTGGTGACTCGTTTCACATGAGCTATCTCAACTCATGATTCACCAACATCATCATCAGTCAGTATCCAAATCCTATTTATTAAATAACATTCATATGAGAATTAAAGTTCCTCCTTGGTATTTATCATCACTACTATTTAAATCAATTACTGTGCGTATCGCAATAAAGGTAGTGGCAGGGGTCCTGTGTGTGGAGTTGGAACTGCTTTTATTGAGATAAGAACTGTCATTGATTTGAATAGAAATGATGATAAATACCAAGGAGGAACTTTAATTCTCATATGAATGAAATGTTATTTAATAAATAGGATTTTTCCAGCTTTTGATATTTTTTTTATTTTTTTTTACATTTGTACCCTGTGCTTTCCCACTCATGGCAGACTCAATGCGGCTTACATGGGGCAATGGAGGGTTAAGTGACTTGTCCAGAGTCACAAGGAGCTGCCTGTGCCTGAAGTGGGAATTGAACTCAGTTCCTCAGGACCAAAGTCCACCACCCTAACCACTAGGCCACTCCTCCACTCCAGTCCCATTATTGATTTTCTGGCGTTATAACAGAATACGCTGTTTTGCTGCTTATGCTGGTTTTTTTGCAAAGAAAATTCCTTTTATCCTTGCTCTGATATGCAAATTGCGAACGTTCTTATTTAAGAAAGGTACAGATCAGCCCCTGACGCAGCACTATTGTTGGGCGAAACACGGCCTGTGTCGGGCAATTGTTTCACATACGGTATCTCCAATAACGTTTTTTGGATATTATACTGATCTGCTGGTTTGTTTTCCTAATTTAGGTGTGAGCATTTATACCAACCACAGAGCTGGTGTTTTGTTTTAAATTACTAGTCTTTTTACCACCTCCCCAAATTAGTACTCACCAGCCACCCGCAATTTAGAGAGATAAAAGACTAGGAAGGCCACGCGTATGAGAAAAGCAAGTCTTTTATTACTTACCAAGATACAGATACAAATTGGTATTTTCTCATATGGGAAAGCAGCACTGTTACATAGAAATGTAATCTACTACTACTACTTAACATTTCTAGAGCGCTACTAGGGTTACGCAGCGCTGTACAAATTAACAGATAAGAACAGTCCCTGCTCAGAAGAGCTTACAATCTAAAGGACGAAATGTCAAGTTGGGGTAGATGAGATTTCCTGAGAAGAGATGTAGTGATTAGGTGCCGAAGGCGACATTGAAGAGGTGGGCTTTGAGCAATGATTTGAAGATGGGTAGGGAGGGGGCCCGGCGTATGGGCTCAGGGAGTTTGTTCCAAGTATGGGGTGAAGCGAGGCAGAAAGGGCGAAGCCTAGAGTTGGCGGTGGTGGAGAAGGGTACTGAAAGGAGGGATTTGTCAAGAGAGCGGAGGTTACAGGTGGGGACATAAGGGGAGAAGAGAGTAGAGAGATAACTCTGTGACTGTCTCTTCCAACGTACTGCTCTAGTACAGCTGTTTTTATACCTTTTGTGTTAAGCAATGCTTCACATTACTTCAGCACTTACCTTCCTCAGAGATCATTCTGTTCTCTGTTCTCATCATCTATTTTCCCTTAAGTTGCTAAATCACATTCTTCTGTCCATCCATAATTGCACCTTTCCCCCGCCAGCTTGCCCGTAAGGGTATCATAATAGATCATAAATTCCTGAGTTTACACAGGCTCGTGTTCTTTAATAAATTACAGGCTTCTCAATCTCTGATAGATTCCAGAGTCGCACCAGCTTGTTAGCCTCTGCCTTTTGATTCTACAGTTTCTGCTCATGTCTAAATGCTGAAGATACACACATAGAGCTAGATTCAGTAAATGGCACTCAAAATTGGACGCTCAATGCTAATTCTACAATGGGCACTCAGAGATGAGCACCCATTGTAGAATAGCATTGAATCTGAGTGCCAATTTTGGCACCTAAATTTGATCACCAGAACTTACACCTGTTGAAACCAAGTATAATTCCTGGTGCCCAATTTGGGCATATATCTCCAGTATTCTATAATACTGTACACAAATTTTAGGGACCCCCCTGACCTGCCCATGTAGCTCTCATGGCCACACCCCCTTTTGGGTTGCACACTATGAGATTTGGGTGCACATTGTTATAGATAGTGCATAGTAAAGTGTACACAGAAATTCAAATTGGTGCAATTACTGCCAATTAGCACCCAATTATCGACACTAAGTGGCTCATTAGCCAATTTAGTTGGGTGCACATCTTGGATCAGCACCCAATATCAGCACCCAATTTCGGATGTCATATATAGAATCTGGGGTATAAAATAATATTCTATAAGGGGGTCTTTTACTAAGCCGCAGTAGCATTTTTAGCTCATGGTAGAAATCAGCTGGCGATAAATGCTGAGATGCCCACAGGAATATAGTGGGTATCTCGGTATTTACCGCCAGCTGATTTCTACCACAAGCTAAAAACAATGCCGTGGCTTAGTAAAAGACTCCATAAGTAACATGCATAAGTGTAAGTCCCATCCATGCTCTGTCCAGACTCTGCCTAATGTATATTCCGACCTTTAAAATACATGCTATGTAAGATATGCATATATTTAAAGCAGGAGCAGACTGACCTTTGGGACTATAGGTCAGTGCCCGAGAGCCCACAACAATAGGGAGAACTCTATCCTAGGAGTTAAGAGTTAAAAGCAGCCTTTAAGAAGTGGGCTTTTAGCTTAGATTTGAATACGACCAGAGAGGGAGCTTGACGTACCAACTCAGGAAGTCTGTTGCAAGCGTACGGTGCAGCATGATAAAAGAATGGAGTTGGTAGAGAAAAAAGAGATTTACCCGATGAACAGAGTTCCTGGGGAGGAGTGTAGAGAGAGATAAGAGTGGAGAGATACTGAGGAGCTGCAGAATGAATGCACATGTAAGTCAGTAAGAGGAGTTTGAACTCTATGCAGAAATGGATAGGGATCCAATGAAGTGACTTCAAGAGAGGGGCTATGTAAGTATAGCGACACTGGCGGAAATTTCATGGGAGCCAGCTCTGTGGATATTGTGGGTGTTTGAGCACCCCCAATATCGAACAAACTCCTTGAATCTGTCTAGGAAGAGGTCATTTCCATTGGGTTTATAACCCCTGATAATTATGAAAAGTTGGCTCCTATGGGCACAATATAAGTTGTGTAGCAGAATTTTGAAGGAGAGAGAGATGGTTTAGTGGTAGACCTGTGAGAAAGAAGCTGCAGTAATTTAAGTGTGAGATGATAAGGGTTTTGGTAGTGTGTTCAGAAAGGAAGAGACGAATATTGGTGATGTTATAGAGAAAGAAACAATAGGTTTTAACACAGGTCTTTTGGGTATGTGTGACAAAACAGCGAGTTTAAGCCTGTAACTTCTATTATTTCTTCAAGTGTATTTCTCTAGTTTGGCCAGCAGGTGGTGCATGTTTAAGTTTAAAGCTGTTACAGAGAAAAGACCTGCAGTGATGTGGCCAGCTATTTTTGAAACTTGCTGTTCTGAGCTCTGATTGGCCCAGGAGCTCAATTTCCTCTAGAATGTACTGGCTTTTGCTCCAGTCTTAGCCAGGAAGAAATGAGAGTAGGACCTCTTTGCTGAAGCTCTGTGAACAGTTATATGTCCTGATCTTCCCAGGGGCTACTTAGATAGTATACAAATGTATAGTTATTGTTATAATTGATCCATAACATTATATAGTAGGTGACGGCAGATAAGACCTGTATTGTCCATCCATATTTGAGCTACCTGTTATTGTTCTGCTGATTGCACATTTTTTTGTTTCACTGTTCAGTTTTTTAGACAATAAACATTCCTTTTAGTTTATTGTTTCTGCTCATCTGGACTGATAAAGAATCCTAGTGGTTTGTGTGGTGGGTCTGTGAGTGTTTTCTGGGAATTGCGGGACCACTGGGAGTGTGGCCTCCAGTAACCTAGAAATCACTGGGGATAATTTGAGAGTGGGGGACTCGCCCAGAGGCAGTTGAGACCCAGTCGGTGGGAGGAGGGAGGTGAAAGTGGACCTGAGCTGTGCTGGGGATATACCCTCTAAGTGGCTGTGGGGCAGACCCAGGCGGGTGGCTAGGCGTTTCATGGCAGTATGTGTCGAGAAAGAGAAAGCACCATCTCTTCCCTATGGAGAAAACTATCCACTCTGTCTACAACCCATGTAAGTCTTCCCTGTAAAAGGAGAAATCAGTTTCAAAAAGCCATTCCCTCTGGGTAAACACCTGTTTACTCATAGAAAATCCCTTTGAAATTGGCCCTCTAGTCAAATCCAATGAAAATATGGTCAATTACATAAAAAGGAAGACCAAACACCAAGATTAAAATTCAAGTGATTGTGCCAATTCTGATTACCGAAGACAAGCTGATAATTGACTTCTGTTAAGAAGCACAAGATTTACTGACCGTGAAAGGTAACTCCTGATTTAGCTGAAAACCAAAGTTCAATAAACCTTTGCAATGGAAATGTAAGTCAATATACTGAGACAATCTGCACGATAGGTTTCCTTACAAGTTAATGTAGCTCTTCTCTGCTATTTCCCCATTGATTTAGGAAGTAATAGATTGTTTTCTTTTTTTTATTATTCTTTTGTTTCATTTTCATTAGTAAAATAGTAAGTGACGGCAGATAAAGACCTGAATAGTCCATCCAGTCTGCCCAACAGTCACACTCATTATCAATTCATGATTAAATCAACAATGACTGTGATATTATATACTTTATCACGAGTCTTTCTTTGGCGTTTCTGGGACATAAACCATAGAAGTCCACCTGGCTCTATCCTTACATTCCACCTACAGAAGTTGCCGTCAAAGCCCACTCCAGCCTATCCAAGTCCATCTTGTCATTTGCGGGACCCAAACCGTAAAAGTCTGCCCAGCACTGTCCTCAGTTCTAGCCCTGAAGTTGCCATTGTAAGCCCTTTCCAACTTATTTTATTTATTTATTTATTTGTTACATTTGTATCCCACATTTTCCCACCTATTTGCAGGCTCAATGTGGCTTACATAGTACCTTAGTGGCGATCGCCAGTTTCGGTAGAACAAATACAAGGTGATATAGTAGTAGAGTAAAAGTTCATGTGTGACAGACACATTGGGGAATCATAAGGAGGAGGTTAAGTTATGTCCAGTATGAGCTTTGGTTTCGTTATGTTGCAGGGTTCAGGCGTTTAAGTTGGATCGTTAAGGTATGCCTTTTTGAACAGGTTGGTTTTCAGTAATTTCCGGAAGCTTAGGTGGTCATATGTTGTTTTCACGGTGGTCGGTAATGCGTTCCATTATTGTGTGCTTATATTGGAGAAGCTGGATGCATAGGTTGATTTGTATCTGAGACCTTTGCAGCTTGGGTGGTGGAGATTTAGGTATGTTCGTGCGGATCTTGTTGTGTTTCTGGTTGGTAGGTCTATAAGGTCTGTCATGTAATTCAGGGCTTCGCCGTATATAATTTTGTGGACCAGGGAACAGATTTTAAATGCAATACGTTCATTGATTGAAAGCCAATGCAGTTTTTCTCGAAGGGGTTTGGCGCTTTCGAATCTCGGTTTTCCGAATATAAGCCTGGCTGCTGTGTTTTGAGCAGTTTGGAGTTTCTTTATAAGTTGTTCTTTGCATCCCGCATAGATTCCGTTGCAATAGTCTAGATGGCTTAGTACCATAGATTGTACTAATTTGCAAAATATCCTCAACTGGATTGCCATATACCTACACAGACCTACAACATCTGCTTGGCACCAGTCTTAGTTCTTTACAGCCAGAGTGGTTGTCCAAGCGTCACTCACATATCCACCTCCTATAACCCTTTAAGGGTTGTTGTTTTTTTACATTTACTTTTGTTTTCTACCATCTAATTTCTACATAGAGTTCCTTTTTGAATTCAGTCACCGTTTTTGTCTCTACCACCTCCCTCGGGAGGGTATTCCAGGTATCGACCATCCTCGCCCTGAAAAAGAATTTCCTGACATTACTCCTAAGTCTACCAACCCCGCAACCTCAGCTCATGTCCTCTAGTTTTATCATTTCCCCTTCTCTGGAAGAGATTTGTTTGCTTTTACTTTCAGTACGCGCTTGTAAAAAAAGTGAAGAAAAGTCAGAGACTTGCAATTTTGATGCAAGGAATCAAGCTAATATTTTTTGACACAATATGGATTTATGAACACCAGGAAGCTGTTGGCATCTTACTTATGCATTTATTACACAATGCTTGTACTGTACTTTCTTAAAGATAATTTCATAGAATTTCCAAACTGGATCACTAATTGGACAACCAATGTGGAGTAAGCTTAGTTAATGTCTCTGACTGTATAATAGTAACAGTGAATTTCACACAAGGACTCAGGATTGTAAATCCAACAAGGAAAAAATTTTAAGAAGAGTTCCAGAACACTTTCCCCAGAAGTTACAGGGTTAGGAACATGGCAGTTCCAGGAGAGAGACTATAGGATGGCCCAGGATTTCTGATAACATCATCTGGTGCATTGTGGGATCTGCAGTACTGATTTCAATGAGACTCAGAAACTACAAATCCCCCACTGCCAGTAGCATCTTTTACAGGAGGGCAGGCTAGGTATGTTGGAGGGGGGAGGGCGAAGCCAAAGCAACATTTCCATAAATAAAACCCTTCCCCCTTCCATTTTTAACTTAGCAACCTTCTATACATAAAAGAAACCCTCCACACATCCCCTCTCAGCCTGTTTAAACTACCAGGCAAAACCATCATTATATAATTGGTAGCATCATTCAACAAATTCTTTGGATTCTCTACAGGATTGGTCAGAATCTCAATATAAACCTTGAAGCTCCAGTTCTGTATCACAAACTCATATTCCACAACAATGAAGCTACCCCCTTACAATTGGCCGCACAAAAAATACTCAAATTATGACAATCAACTCAGGAACAGCACACGCTCCCAGTGGCATACCGAGGGCGGGGCGGTCTGCCCCGGGTGCACGCTGCAGGAAGGGTGCAGGGAGCAGCCGCGCGGCTGTCGGCTCCGCTGGTTCTCTGCTCCCTCTGCCCCGGAACAGGAAGTAACAGCAGAGGGAGCAGGGAACCAGCAGAGCTGACTGCGGTGCGGCTGCTCCCAGAATGCACCTGGGGGGTGGGGGCTTGGAGGTGATGTGCAGGAGGGGAGACAGTGATGTGTGGGGGGGGGGGGATACTGCACCCGGGGGGGGGGAGATGGACGACGCTGCACTGGGGAGGGGTGCGCAGCGGCGATCCGCCCCGGGTGGCAGCTGATCAAGGAACACCACTGCACGCCCCTTCCTCTGCCAGATACTTTAAAGTACATGGGGTTTTTGTTTGTATGGTGACTCTACTGCAGTGCTTCTCATCCCAGTCCTGGGGGCCCACCCAGCCAGTCGGGTTTTCGGGATATCTACAATGACGATGCATGAGATAAGTCTTTATACCAAGGAGGCATTGTATGAAAGTCTCTCTCATGCATCTTCATTGTGCATATCCCGAAAACCCAAATGGCTGGGTGGGCCCAGCACTGCTCTACCACACGTGGAGACCCCACTAATTCTGAGCTTTTTTATTTTTTAAACAGGCAAGACACTTTAAAAATAACTGAAAACTCTGCAAAAAGGCACTGAAAACCTATACAGAAAACTTACCAAACCACAATAGCCCTAACCCATATGAAGACAGGCCCAAGAGCACCAAAATAACTGCTACTGAGAAACTGGAACAAGATGGACCTGTTACATAATCCTACACACACACACACCACATGCCAGCAGAATCCTTCACCTAAGTTGCAGATGCAGAACATGACTCTCACCTGATACAAAATAGGAAATCTAAAAAAAACATGCAGACAAAATCTGAAATGGAGACAAAAACTGCAACCAGAGATAGCAGACTGAGCATGTCATGCAACGCCAGAGAAATAGAAAGAAATGCATATCCTGCTGTACAGTGCAAAATAAGACTCTCAACACCGACATAATTCAGTCACTAAACTGAAAATAAAATAATTTTTCCTACCTTTGCTGTCTGGTGATTTTATTATTCTAATCATCTTGTTCCCAATCTCTGGTTCTGCTTTTCTCTGTCTGCTCTTAACTCTGTTTCCAAGGCCTCCTTTCTATTCCATTTGTTATTTCTTTTCTCACCTCCTTTCTTCTTCACTTCCTGCCTTATGTCTGTTTGGCACTGATCTTTCATATATTCAGCTTTCTTCAGATTTTTTCTGCCTCCTGTAAGCTCTTTGAGCAGGGACTGTCTTTCTTCTATGTTTGTGCAGCGCTGCGTACGCCTTGTAGCGCTATAGAAATGCTAAATAGTAGTAATAGTAGTAGTAGTACTATCTAGCTTTCCCTCTCTCTCTCTCTCTTCTCTTCCCTTACTACTACTACTATTTAGCATTTCTATAGCGCTACAAAGCGTACGCAGCGCTGCACAAACATAGAAGAAAGACAGTCCCTGCTCAAAGAGCTTACAATCTAATAGACAAAAAATAAATAAAGTAAGCAAATCAATTAATGTGAACGGGAAGGAAGAGAGGAGGGTAGGTGGAGGCGAGTGGTTACAAGTGGTTATGAGTCAAAAACAATGTTAAAGAGGTGGGTTTTCAGTCTAGATTTAAAGGTGGCCAAGGATGGGGCAAGACGTAGGGGCTCAGGAAGTTTATTCCAGGCGTAGGGTGCAGCAAGACAGAAGGCGCGAAGTCTGGAGTTGGCAGTAGTGGAGAAGGGAACAGATAAGAAGGATTTATCCATGGAGAGGAGTGCACGGGAAGGGGTGTAGGGATGGACGAGTGTGGAGAGATACTGGGGAGCAGCAGAGTGAATACATTTATAGGTTAGTAGAAGAAGTCTGAACAGGATGCGAAAACGGATAGGGAGCCAGTGAAGGGTCTTGAGGAGAGGGGTAGTATGAGTAAAGCGACCCTGGCGGAAGATGAGACGGGCAGCAGAGTTTTGAACCGACTGGAGAGGGGAGAGGTGACTAAGTGGGAGGCCAGCAAGAAGCAGATTGCAGTAGTCTAAACGTGAGGTGACAAGGGTGTGGATGAGGGTTTTGGTAGAGTGCTCGGAAAGAAAGGGGCGGATTTTACGGATGTTGTAAAGAAAGAAACGATAGGTCTTGGCAATCTGCTGGATATGAGCAGAGAAGGAGAGAGAAGAGTCAAAGATGACCCCAAGGTTTCGAGCTGAGGAGACAGGGAGAATGAGAGAGCCATCAACAGAAATAGAAAACAGGGGGAGCGGGGAGGTGGGTTTGGGGGGGAAAATGAGAAGCTCGGTTTTGGTCATATTTAATTTTAGGTGGCGTTGAGACATCCAGACAGCAATGTCAGACAAGCACGCTGAAACTTTGATTTGGATGCAAGGTGAGATATCAGGGGTAGAAAGGTAGATTTGGGAGTCATCAGCATAGAGATGGTAGGAAAAGCCATGGGATGAGATTAATGAACCAAGGGAAAAAGTGTAGATAGAAAAGAGGAGGGGACCGAGAACAGAACCCTGAGGTACGCCGACAGGCAGAGGGATAGAAGTAGAAGAGGATCCACCAGAGTGAACACTAAAGGTGCGGAGGGAGAGGTAGGAAGAGAACTAGGAAAAGACAGAGCCCTGGAATCCAAGTGAGGACAGGGTATCGAGAAGTATGCTGTGATCGACAGTGTCAATAGCAGCGGAAAGATCAAGAAGAATTAGGATGGAATATTGACCTCTGGATTTAGCCAGTAATAGGTCATTGGAGACTTTAGTAAGCGCAGTTTCGGTTGAGTGGAGAGGGCGAAAACCAGATTGTAGTGGGTCAAGAATAGCATGTGAGGAGAGAAAATCAAGGCAGCGGTGGTGAACAGCACGCTCAAGTAATTTAGAGAGAAAAGGAAGGATGGAGATGGGTCGGTAATTAGAGGGACAAGTAGGGTCAAGTGAAGGCTTCTTAAGGAGAGGTGTGACCACATCATGTTTAAAGGCAGCAGGGACAGTCGCAGTGGAAAGTGAGAGGTTGAGAATGTGACAGATAAAAGGAATAAGAGCAGGAGAGATGGCATTAAGAAGGTGGGTGGGAATGGGATCAGAGGAACAGGTGGTACATTTTGAGGAAGAAAGGAGAAGTGTAGTTTCCTCAACAGTAACTTCAGGAAAGGAGGAAAGGGAATGAGGGGAAGGAGAGAGAGGGGAACGGACTAGTGGAGGGAGAGGTGGTGAGGTAGAGAAAGCAAGGTTTATCTTTTGAACCTTGTTGTGAAAGAATTCAGCAAGGGTCTGAGGAGATAATGAAGCAAATCAATTAATGTGCAGCCTGTCTCCCCTCTTCCCTTCCTGTACAGCCTATCGCCCCTCATCCCATCATGTGCAGCACATCTTCCCTCTTCTATTCCCTATTAGGGCAGCGTGTCCCCCTCTTGTCCCCCTCTTCCCTTCATATGCAGCCTTTCATCTTCTCCCTTCCATTCCATCCATATGTATTTCCCTCTCTCCCTGCCCTCTTATCCAAGTGCAGCATTTCCCCCTCTCCGTTCCCTTCCCTCTTATCCAAGTGGAGCATTTTCCCCTCCTTTCCCTCCTATCCAAGTGCAGAATTCTCCCCCTTCATGTGCAGCATTCCCCCCTCCCTCCCTTACTACTACTACTATTTAGCATTTCTATAGCGCTACACGGCGTACGCAGCGCTGCACAAACATAGAAGAAAGACAGTCCCTGCTCAAAGAGCTTACAATCTAATAGACAAAAAATAAAGTAAGCAAATCAACTCAATTAATGTGTACAGGAAGGAGGAGAGGAGGGTAGGTGGAGGCGAGTGGTTACAAGTGGTTACGAGTCAAAAGCAATGTTAAAGAGGTGGGCTTTCAGTCTAGATTTAAAGGTGGCCAAGGATGGGGCAAGACGTAGGGGCTCAGGAAGTTCTATCAGGAAGTTCTATCCAAGTGCAGCATTTTTTCCCTCTCCTTTCCCTTCCATCCATGTTCATTTCCTCCTCTCCTTTCCATTCCATTCATGTGCAGCCTTTCCCCCTCCCTTCCCTTCCATCCCATCCATGTGCATTTCCCTCTTCCCCCTTCCTTTCATTAGCAGCCTTCCCCCTCCCTTCTATTCCATTTATATGCAGCTTTCCCCCTTCTCCTTTCATCCCATCCATGTGCATTTCCCTTCTTTCCCTTCCATTCATATGTAGCCTTTTCCCCTCTCCCATCCCTTCCTTCCTATCCAAGTGCATCCTTTCCTCCCTACCTTCCCATCATGCAGCTCCTCTTCCTCCTTGCCCCTGATGCAGCACCTCTCTCCCTCAGGTGCCCCCTCCCCCAACTCCCCCTTCACTATCTCCTCAGACCCTTGCTGAATTCTTTCACAACAAGGTTCAAAAGATAAACCTTGCTTTCTCTACCTCACCAGCTCTCCCTCCACTAGTCCGTTCCCCTCTCTCTCCTTCCCCTCATTCCCTTTCCTCCTTTCCTGAAGTTACTATTGAGGAAACTACACTTCTCCTTTCTTCCTCAAAATGTACCACCTGTTCCTCTGATCCCATTCCCACCCACCTTCTTAATGCCATCTCTCCTACTCTTATTCCTTTTATCTGTCACATTCTCAACCTCTCACTTTCCACTGCGACTGTCCCTGCTGCCTTTAAACATGCTGTGGTCACACCTCTCCTTAAGAAGCCTTCACTTGACCCTACTTGTCCCTCTAATTACCGACCCATCTCCCTCCTTCCTTTTCTCTCCAAATTACTTGAGCGTGCTGTTCACCGCCGCTGCCTTGATTTTCTCTCCTCACATGCTATTCTTGACCCATTACAATCTGGTTTTCGCCCTCTCCACTCAACCGAAACTGCGCTTACTAAAGTCTCCAATGACCTATTACTGGCTAAATCCAGAGGTCAATATTCCATCCTCATTCTTCTTGATCTTTCCGCTGCTTTTGACACTGTCGATCACAGCATACTTCTCGATACCCTGTCCTCACTTGGATTCCAGGGCTCTGTCCTTTCCTGGTTCTCTTCCTACCTCTCCCTCCGCACCTTTAGTGTTCACTCTGGTGGATCCTCTTCTACTTCTATCCCTCTGCCTGTCGGCGTACCCCAGGGTTCTGTTCTTGGTCCCCTCCTCTTTTCTATCTACACTTCTTCCCTTGGTTCATTAATCTCATCCATGGCTTTTCCTACCACCTCTATGCTGATGACTCCCAAATCTACCTTTCTACCCCTGATATCTCACCTTGCATCCAAACCAAAGTTTCAGCGTGCTTGTCTGACATTGCTGCCTGGATGTCTCAACGCCACCTGAAATTAAATATGACCAAAACCGAGCTTCTCATTTTCCCCCCCAAACCCACCTCCCCGCTCCCCCCGTTTTCTATTTCTGTTGATGGCTCTCTCATTCTCCCTGTCTCCTCAGCTCGAAACCTTGGGGTCATCTTTGACTCTTCTCTCTCCTTCTCTGCTCATATCCAGCAGACCGCCAAGACCTGTCATTTCTTTCTTTACAACATCCGTAAAATCCGCCCCTTTCTTTCCGAGCACTCTACCAAAACCCTCATCCACACCCTTGTCACCTCTCGTTTAGACTACTGCAATCTGCTTCTTGCTGGCCTCCCACTTAGTCACCTTTCCCCTCTCCAGTCGGTTCAAAACTCTGCTGCCCGTCTCATCTTCCGCCAGGGTCGCTTTACTCATACTACCCCTCTCCTCAAGACCCTTCACTGGCTCCCTATCCATTTTCGCATCCTGTTCAAACTTCTTCTACTAACCTATAAATGTACTCACTCTGCTGCTCCCCAGTATCTCTCCACACTCGTCCTTCCCTACACCCCTTCCCGTGCACTCCGCTCCATGGATAAATCCTTCTTATCTGTTCCCTTCTCCAGTACTGCCAACTCCAGACTTCGCGCCTTCTGTCTCGCTGCACCCTACGCCTGGAATAAACTTCCTGAGCCCCTACGTCTTGCCCCATCCTTGGCCACCTTTAAATCTAGACTGAAAACCCACCTCTTTAACATTGCTTTTGACTCGTAACCACTCGCCTCCACCTACCCTCCTCTCTTCCTTCCCGTTCACATTAATTGATTTGATTTGCTTACTTTATTTATTTTTTGTCTATTAGATTGTAAGCTCTTTGAGCAGGGACTGTCTTTCTTCTATGTTTGTACAGCGCTGCGTATGCCTTGTAGCGCTATAGAAATGCTAAATAGTAGTAGTAGTAGTAGTAGATCCCCAGAAACTGTTGCTCGTGCCAGCTGCAAGAATCAGCATTGTGGCTGTGACTTCTCGCAGTAATCTCATGAGAGGTCACGGCCACCATTTAGAACCGTAGAGCCGGCATGGGAAGCAGTGATTGGGAGATCGCTGTTGCCTGACCACACACTAAAGCCCCCTCCTCACAAATTGGGGCAAGCCTTGAGTCCCCGGACCTAGTTGATCCGTTCAGGTAGGTCTGGGAACTCGGGGCTTCCGCATGTGGCTTTTAGTAGGGGCATAGGTGGTCGGTGACTCAGATGTTTAGAGAGGCTAAAGTGGGACAGGGTTGGGGTGGAAATAATGCAGAGTGAGATGGGGTCTGGTAGGACAAGTTTAAATCTTTGTGGTCAAGACACCTGTGCCTATGGGGGGACTTCTGTCTCTCGCCCCCTCCCCAACATGCAGCATTTTTTCTCTCTCCCCAACCATCCAGGATCTCCCCTCTCTCTAACCCACCCTTCCCACCTCACCTACCATCCAGAATCTTCCTTCTCTGTCTCTCCACCTGTAATGCAACATATCCTCTCTCTCCCCCATCCAACATCAACCCTCTGCTCCTCTCACTGCTCTTCCATGCAGCCTCTCTTCTCTCTCCCCTCCCCCTACCCATGGCACCCAGGATCTCATCTCTATGTCTCTCCCTATCCAATGATGCCTCTCTCTCTCTCTCCCCCCCCCACCATCCAGTTTTGCCCCTTCCTCTCTCTTCAGTCTATCATAACCCCTCAGCCTTTCTTCCCCCACCATTAAGTATTGGCCATTTTGCTCTCTCTCCTCTCCTCCTCTGACTTTTCCCTCCCCATGGTCCTCTCTCTTTCTTTCCTCTCAGTTCCTGTCATCATTACCTATCTCTCTTTTCCCTTGCCTCCCTCCCCCCCCCCCCCCACAGCAAAAAGAAAACCAAACTTCCCTTCTCCGCCACCTGTCTGCCCGACCTGCTGTCTCCTGATTTAGTTTGTGAACTTCCCTGACCCACTGCCTCATCAATTCAATGTCCGTCAATAAACAGAAACTGTGTGTGGGGCCATAGAGCTCTGCACGCTGCTGACAGCTCTGCCAGTTGCTGTCAGCACAGGAAGTTGCATCATAGGGGGCGGGAACTGGCAGAACTATCAGATCTATGGCCCTGCACACCATTTCTGTTTATTTATTGCCATCGAATTGGTGAGGCAGCGGGTCAGGGAAGCTCCCAGTTTATTTTTCATCCTGATTGCTGAAGCAGTGGCCCACAGCAAACATGTGATGACAGGAAAGATGGGAAGGTCGTAGTTGGGCTGGGGAGGCAGGGAAGATGGGAAGGTCGTGGTTGGGCTGGGGAGGCATAGCTTCCTCATTCCTCTTATATGGGAGGCCTATAATTGGAGGTGCAATGAAGATATTTGGGGGTGCATTTGTACCCCCGTAGTGACGCCTGTGCCCACTGCTTTGAGATATAAGTTTAAAACCAACTGGCCAAAAGTCTCCCTCTTGAAACTGGGCAGTAGCCTAATGGTTAGAGCAGTAGAGTGAGAACCTGGGGAACTGTATATGATTCTATGGTTCAAGTTGGCAAGCGTTTGCTATTAGTTTTTCACAGTACCTATTTATATTTTTTTTACCCTTTGTTAAGGTGTGCTATTAATCGTGGTTTTATTTGAAAAGCTAGCACATTTAGAAACATGCAGATAGAAAACTCCCGAGGCAGGCCTTTGAGATCGAAATGGCTCATGTTGAGTCATTGGATGTTTTAATACACTTCTTATACTTTGGACATTGTCTAACTTCCACTTTCTTGTCACCTTCACCGTGTTTTGCGAACTGTATTTGATTAACAGATCAATCAATCCACTTCACATATCAATGTAAAAATAGGTGCTCAGATATCTGGTGAGCAGCAGTGCTGAAGATGAATTTAAGTAGGTCCCGATTACCCCTAAAGTGGAAACACTGGTCACCGCCAGAGGGGACCGTACAGCATTTGTTTTCAACAGAGGAAGGTTTTAAAGATGTTCAGATAAGTCAATAAATCTTTGATATTTGAATGATTGTGCACATAATTACTTTTTGAAAAGTTAAAAATTTAAAAATTAGAAAAGACATTTGAACAGGAGGTTTTTATGCCTATGAGGTGGCTCATAGAGGTTTGCGAGGACTCGTGAGTCCCGAACTGAGCTCTGAGGGGCCCTTATACTAAGCCGCATAAGCGCCTATGTGTGCCCAATGTGCATCAATTCCGAGTTACTGCCCGGCTACCGCGTGGCCCTTGCAGTAATTTCATTTTTGGTGCATGTCCACTACGCACGTCTGAAAACGTTTTTATTTTCTGGCGCGGGTCAGCTGCGCGCGACAAGTGGCATTCGACATGCGTAGGTCATTAGTGCCCGGTTACCGCATGAGGCTTTACTGCTGGGTCAATGGCTGGCAGTAAGGTCTCAGACCCAAAATGGATGCATGGCAAGTTTCATTTTGCTGCACATCCATTTTCGGCAAAAAATATTAAAAGGCATTTTTTACAGGTGCGCTAAAAAATGATTGTGTGTGCACCCAAAACACACGTCTACACTACTGCAGGCCATTTTTCAGCGCACCTTAGTAAAAGGACCCCTGAGGCTTTTCCTCCTGCCTGTTTTTACTCTAGCACTGCTTTGGGTGATCTAATTTAGCTGAGTCCTTCTATCAGCATTTTTATTTAGGCTGATAGAGGTCTATAAGATAATGAGTGGAATGGAACGGGTCGATGTGGAGCGTCTGTTTACACTTTCCAAAAATACTAGGACAAGGGGACATGCGATGAAGCTGCAGTGTGGTAAATTTAAAACGAATCGGAGGAAATATTTCTTCACTCAACACGTAGTCAAACTCTGGAATTCGCTGCCGGAAAAGGTGGTTAAGGTAGTTAACTTAGCAGACTTCAAAAAAGGGTTGGATGACTTCCTGGAGGAAAACGCCATAGAATGCTATTAAATGGACGAGAGAATAATACAGTATTTCTAGGATGGGCGGGACAAATTGCTTGTTCTTTTGGCCGTTGTTGGTGACAGGGTGCTGGGCTCGATGGACCCTTGGTCTGTCCCAGCATGGCAATGCTTATGTACTGTATGTACTTATGTTACCGAGTCAACATATTGGTACAAATGGAGGGGCATAATCAAACGGAAACGTCTATCTCCATGGGCGTTTATCTCCGAGAACGGGTCCGTGAAGGGGCGGACCGAACCGTATTTTCGAAAAAAAATAGACGTCCATGTTTTATTCGACAATTTGTGAGCTGGGCGTTTTTGTTTTTCGGTGATAATGGAAAATGAAAGCGCCCAGCTCAAAAACGAATAAATCCAAGGCATTTGTTCGTGGGAGGGGCCAGGAGTCGTAGTGCACATGCCAGGACACCAACCGGGCACCCTAGGGGGCACTTTTACAAAAAAAAAAAAAAAAAGGTAAAAGAGCTCCCAGGTGCATAGTACCCTTCCCTTGGGTGTTGAGCCCCCCAAATCCCCCTCAAAACCCACCGCCCACAAGTCTACACCATTACTATAGCCCTAAGGGCTGAAGGGGGGCACCTACATGTGGGTACAGTGGGTTTGGGGGGCGGTGTGGAGGGCTCCCATTTACCAGCACAAGTATAACAGGTGGGGGGGATGGGCCTGGGTCTACCTGCCTGACGTCCACTGCACCCCCTAATAACTGCTCCAGTGACCTGCATACTGCTGCCAGGGAGGTGGGTATGACATTTGAAGGTGAACATAAAAAGTTGTGAAACGGCATATTTTTGTGGTGGGAGGGGGTTTGTGACCACTGGGGGAGTCAGGGGAGGTCATCCCCGACTCCCTCCAGTGGTCATCTGGTCATTTAGGGCACTTTTTGGGGCCCTATTCGTGGAAAAACAGGGTCCAGGAAAAGTGCCCTAAATTCTCGCTAAAAATGCATATTTTTTTTCCATTATCGGCGAAAGGCGCCTATCTCTGATCGGCTGATAACCACGCCCCAGTTCCGCCTTCACCACGCCTTTGACACGCCCCCATCAACTTTGTCTGCATCCGCGACGGAGTGCAGTTGAAAACGTCCAAATTCAGCTTTCGATTATACCGCTTTATTTGTTTTTGTGAGATAAACGTCTATCTCCTGATTTGGGTCGCAATATAGGCGTTTTTCTTTTTCAATTATAAGCTGGTTAGGGGCCTTTTACTAAGCCGCATAAGTGTCTATGCGTGCCCAACACATACCAAAATGGAGTTACCGCCCGACTACCATGTGGCTCTTGCGGTAATTTCGTTTTTGGCACGCGTCCGATACGCACGTCTGAAAAATATTTTTTCTTTTCGGACACGCGCCGAGTGGCATTTGATGCATGTAGGTCATTACCGCCTGGATTCTTTACCGCTAGGTCAATGGCCGGCGGTAAGGTTTCAAATGGACGTGCGGCAATTTTGATTTTGCCGCACGTCCATTTTCGGCAAAAAAAAGGCCTTTTTCATAGGCGCGCTGAAAAATGGATTGGCGCACGGCCAAATTCGGTGCGTACACTACCGCGAGTCATTTTTCAGCGCACCTTAGTAAAAGGATCCCTCTGCTTTGGCTGGAGCAGGATTTCTCATTCACTGATCAGAACTTGAAAGTGGGTCATGGAAACTTTGCCTGCTGATTTAGCTGATGAAGGGACTCTGTGTACCACAATAAAGTAAGTTAAACGTACTAGTGGCCAAATAAATTGCCTTTATGTAAGAATTATTATTATTTTTTTAAATTTAGCTCAAGCCTTTGGAGTGGTAGCTCAAGGCAAAGTACATTCAGAAAACAGTATGTATTTTCCTTACAATCCATGGCCTAAATTTACTATAGTATCATCATTAACATGCGTTATTGGTAAGTAGGTCTCATTTAACCTTTAAAGACTCCTTCAATTCCACTATTTATTTATTTATTTATTTATTTATTTTATTTATTTGTTGCATTTGTACCCCACACATTTTCCCACCTATTTGCAGGCTCAATGTGGCTTACATAGTACCGTGAGGCGTTACCACCTCAGGTGATGAAACAAATACAGAGTAATGTTAGAGAGAATGAGATATATGCGTTATAGACACATTAGAGGAACGAGATAGGACGAGTTATATAATGTTCTTTGCAAGTTTTGGTTTTGTTGTGTTGCTGAATTCAGGCGCTTAAATTGGGTCAGTAGGGTATGCCTTCATGAACAGATCGGTCTTTAGTGATTCCCGGAAGTTGAGATGGTCAGAAATGATCCCAGAAAGTATAGTCTGGGATCATTTCTGCAGTGTGTAACTGGAGAGGTGTGTTGGAAAGTGTTAAATAGTGGAATTGAGGGAGTCTTTAAAGGTTAAATTGGTGTCCACATGGTTTTGTTTTAAGCTGAGCTTTTATTGGTGGAACCCTTCAGAATTCAGGTGCACTGAAAAATGGACCTACACGCGTCTACTCCAGCACAGATCATTTTTCAGCATACCTTAGTAAAAGGACCCCTTACTGTCTGGCTGTGAGGTAAATACGGAGAGTGACTTAAAAAGTGAATCAATGGACTCATCCAAGAATTTACTGAATCTTGGTAGATCTTTTCTATCAAATCAAATCCTAACCCTTATTCACTTGTTCAGAACCCTTATTTTATCATCCTCACTTTAATATTCCCTTATCTCTTGTTTGTCCTGTTTGTCTGTCCTAATTAGATTGTAAGCTCTGTGGAGCAGGGACTGTCTCTTCATGTTCAAGTGTACAGCGCTGCGCACGTCTAGTAGTGCTATAGAAACGCTAAGTAGTAGTAGTAGTCTTTGGGATTCCGGAATCTTGCTACTCATTGGGATTCTACACAGAATGTTGCTAGTCTTTGGGATTCCGGAATCTTGCTACTCTTTGTCCTTATCTCTTATTTGTCCTGTTTGTCTGTCCTAATTAGATTGTAAGCTCTGTCGAACAGGGACTGTCTCTTCATGTTCAAGTGTACAGCGCTGCGTACGTCTAGTAGCGCTTTAGAAATGATAAATAGTAGTAGAAACTCCTTAGTGGCATATATGCATTTGGCTTGCACTCACATAGACCAGCCTCCCCATTTAATACAATATTCTTTTAGCTCTTCGAGCCTGTCTTAGACTCACAATTTTTGGACTTTGTGGTGACAAGGACAAATGTAACAAAAATAAATAAAAACCTGTACAGTCCATCCAGTTTGCCCAACAAGATAAACTCATAGCATAAGGTATGATGTGATACTACATGTGTGTGTATATTTGATCTTGATTTGTTCTTGCCATTTCCAGGGCATAGACCGTGGAAGTCTGCCTGGACTTGGCACTTCTCCAACTTCTCAAATTGTCATCGAAGGCCCACTCCAGCCCATCCCATCCAAATCTGTCCAGGTCTTGTTCTCCAGCTACACTGGTAAAAAAAAAATCTACCAGATGACAGGGTTGTTCCAACAAAACAGACAGGACAACAAAAGTGAGGACATTATAATGCTTTTGTACAGCTCCATGGTGCGACCGCACCTCGAATATTGTGTTCAATTCTGGTCGCTGCATCTCAAAAAAGATATAGTGGAATTAGAAAAGGTACAGAGAAGGGCGACGAAAATGATAAAGGGGATGGGATGACTTCTCTATGAGGAAAGGCTGAAGCATCTAGGGCTCTTCAGCTTGGAGAAGAGATGGCTGAGGGGAGATATGATAGAGGTCTATAAAATAGTGAGTGGAGTGGAACGGGTAGACGTGAATTGTTTATTTACTCTTTCCAAAAATACTAGGACTATGTGGCATGCGATGAAGGTACAAAGTAGTAAATTTAATATGAATTGGAGAAAATATTTCTTCACTCAATGTTTAATTAAACTCTGGAATTCGTTGCCAGAGAACGTGGTAAAGGCGGATAGCTTAGCGGGGTTTAAAAAGGTCTGGATGGCTTCCTAAATGAAAAGTCCTTAGACCATTATTAAATTGACTTGGGGAAAATCCACTGCTATTTCTGGGATAAGCAGCATAAAATGTTTTGTACTTTTTTGGGATCTTGCCAGGTATTTGTGACCTGGCTTGACCACTGTTGGAAACAGGATGCTGGGCTTGATGGACCTTTGGTCTGTCCCAGTGTGCAACACTTATGTACTTATGACGTGAAGCCTGTTTGTATAACAATGCAAAAGTATACGTCAGCCTTGGGGGGTAAAGGGAAAGAATGAATGAAAGAGCATAAATGTTAAGCTGCTGAGTATGTGGAAACTGAAGTGGTGACATGAGGGGATTAATTTGATCAAAAGGAATCCCCAGTGCTGGCATATATAGGAGAGGTGTATTTATAGACACAGTGGTGTCATATCCAAATTGAAAAATATGATCAAAGGCCAGCTTGATACCTGCAAAATAAAACAGTGACCTGGTAACAACAGTAATAGAGCAGGACCCCGATTATCTGGACTAACCTTAGCAGAGATCAGTCCAGATAATGGAAAATCTGAATTATTGGACATTCCTTTTTGAAAAGAGAACACACTTTGGGGTCCTTTAATAAGGTGTGCTGAAAAATGGCCTGCGGTAGTGTAGGCGTGTGTTTTGGCCATATGCAGGATCATTTTTCAGCGCACCTGTAAAAAATGCCTTTTGGGGGGGGGGGGAGCGAAAATGAACGTACGGCAAAATAAAAATTAGCGTTCGTCCATTTTGGGTCTGAGACCTTACCACCAGCCATTGACTTAGCAATAAAATCTCATGCATTAACCAGGTGGTAATGGTCAACATGCGTCCAAATGCTGATTACTGCCCACATGCCAGAAAATAAAAATATTTTCTGACGCGCATATCAGATGCGCGTCAAAAATAAAATTACCGCTTGGGCCACGCAGTAGCCAGGCAGTAACTCAGAACTGATTTGCATTGGGTGCACGTAGGAGCTTACATGGCTTAGTAAAAAGACTCATTTGAGTGTTACATGTTGAGCATTATTTTTTGTTGTCAATAATAAATGGGAAAAATACCAAACTTTTTGTGATTTTATACAGTTTTTTTATTGTATATCAGGCATTCTGCGAGGACAAGCAGGCTGCTTGTTCTCACATGTGGGTCGGCGTCCACGGCGGCCCCAGGAACGGAGATTTTTTCTAGTAAGATCTAAAGAGCTTTGCGACAGCCAGCAAAGCATGGGACAGACGCACTGCGCATGCGTGACCATCTTCCCGCCCACGTGTGTCTGTTCCCGCCTCAGTTTTTTCTTTTCCGCATTGGAGAGTGGCTGCGTGTCGGTCTCTCTCCCTCAGGTCCCAGGAAAAACTTAGGCGCCTTTTGCGTGCTCTTTATCGCTTTCTTTTTGTTTCACGTCGCCTTTTTTTTGTTGGAATGTATTGTATTTTTTACATGCATTGCCTGTCACCTATTATTTCTCTGTGATTACTCTGTGACCTCTGATGTGAATTACTTAGAGAGGTCACATAGCTATGCAACTTCCTGTGGGGGTTAGATGCAGCACATGAAGCACATGGAGCACATGGAGCTCATGATCTCTCCTAACCTGAGAGGATCTATGGTGGTGTGAGCATCCATTACCATCTAAGCACATGGAAGGAGCTGATAATACAAATGTATAGTAATATGTATATATAAGCCTGTCTGATTATAATCTAACTACAAACTGTGAGTAAACAGATGTTTTGTTACTTCAACTTTAAAGTGACTCAGCAGTGAATTATTCAGGGGTGAATGAGAGAGAGATGAAGAAAGAAATTAACATTTCTAAAGCTGAAGCTGTGTGTACTAAAATCTGCTAATTATTTACTACAAATAATCCAACAAAAGGGTTACGGGCCCAGGGCCAGGAATTGAAAAAGAAGAGAAATATTACCAGGCAGTAAAAAAGCCACATTTTTCTCTTAAGTTTTAAAGGAAAGATTCAGTCTGTCTCTCTCTCCCCCCACACAGCAGACAGAAGGCTAAGAAAATGGCTGAGGGAAGAAATTCACCATTGTTCTACTCTCTCAAGGTGCCTAGATTAACTGAGTTTAATTATCAGCAGTGGGAACTAAGATTCATATGTCTCCTTCGAGCAAAAAGATTAAATATATGCTTAGACCAAGACAGAACAGATGAAAATATGGCTGAATGGGACAATGCAAACTATTATGTGAAGTGCATGCTTTTGGAAGCTCTCTCAGAGAAACAAGCCATATTAGTGGAGGGAAAAGATACACCAAAGGACATTTTATATAAACTGAGAACTATGTATGCAACTACATATGCAAAGCAGCAACCAATTTGGCTGGCAGAGTTGAATGAAACCAAATTAAGGGATAAAAGTAAATGTAATGATCACATTATGCATCTTATGTCTTCATTTCAAAAGTTAGAACTTTCTGGAATTCCCATGTGTGATGCATTGAAAAGAGCATTTCTTTTTACCTCACTATCAAAGAAGTTTGATGTTTTTAGGTCTGTAAATGAGGCCATTGAAGGGCAATCTTTTGAACAGGCAACATCAAAACTAAGGCAGGAATGCATAATAAATGATTCTGAGGAGATGTGTTCTCAAAGCAAGTCAGAGAGAAATGAAACAAATTTCTTGGCAAAGAACAGAGGAAGGCGGAGCTATGGGAAAACTCCACCCAAGGGCAAGCTGATTTGCTACTCATGTGGAAAGGAGGGACATGTATCTAAATGGTGTAAGGAAACACAAAACACTCCCTCTAGCTCACCTAAGCCAATGGAACTAAAGAATTTTCAAACCAGGAAATGTATGAAGGACAAAGATAAACACAAGGGCTTTCTAATGGCAGAAAAATCTTTGACTATGGTAAATAATAATTCAAATGAAAGTACTTGGATTTTGGATTCGGGGAGCACATGCCATTTAACCAATTGTAAGGATTTCTTTCAGGAAATGTGTCCAGAGGAAGGTGTTCTTAAAACTGCAAACGCAGGGACTGCTAAGATCCAAGCAAAAGGTATTGGATTCTTAAAATGCAAAGTGTCTAATGAAGTTAAAGAAATTCCTGTAAGTGATGTCTTGTATATTCCCCAAGCAGTTTGCAATATGCTTAGTGTATCTACATTAGATAAGAAGGGATTTGTGATTCATTTTGAAAATAGTAAGTGCACAATCTCTAAAAATGATGAAGTGTATGCTGAAGCTTTTATGCATAATGATGTTTATAAGCTGAACATTTCAGGTGAAGCCTCACATATGGCGCAAGTAAGGAAGAATGATGGTAAATGTAGTCTGGAAATCTGGCACCGCCGCCTGGGACATCGTGATTCTAAGGTGATCCAGGATCTTTACAGTAAGCAACTGGCCACCGGCATTCAGATAAGTGCAGATGCTGGTAAAATGGAGAAATGCATAGACTGTGTTACTCAAAAAGGTGTGAGACCCTCATTTCCTGCATACACAGGAAATAGGAGTAATAAAGTGCTGGACTTAATACACAGTGACTTATGTGGACCGTTTAATATCCCATCATTGGGAAATAACAGATTTGTGCTAATATTCTTGGATGATTTCTCTAGATACTGTGTGGCCTATTTGCTGAAAGAAAAAAGTCAAGTCACAGACATGCTGAAGAAATACGTAGCCATGGTGAGAAATAAATTTGAAAGAAAACCAAAGGTTCTTCAGACCGACAATGGTGGTGAGTTCACTTCACAAAGCATGCGCACATTTCTAGAACAAGAAGGCATTCAGCATATCACAACAGTAGCTTATACACCAGAGCAAAATTCTGTTGCAGAGAGAAAATTTAGGTCACTTGTGGAAATGACCAGATGTATGCTGTCAGATAGCAATCTCCCTAAAAGACTATGGGGGGAAGCCATTCTCACAGCAGTGTACCTACAAAACAGAATGCCAACTAAAGGCGCTGAGCGCACACCACATGAGACATGGCATGGTAGGAAGCCAAACCTGTCACACATAAGAACATTTGGAAGTACAGCATATGCTCATGTACCAAAGCAAAGAAGGCATAAGCTGGATTCCACAACAGAAAGGGGCATTTTAGTTGGCTATGCTCCAGGACACAAAGGATATAGAATTTTGAATCTGAAAACTGGCATTGTTGGCATAAGACATGTTACATATTTTGATGAAAACAAAAGGGTTGATAAAGGCTGGATTATCCCAGATGAGCCTTATCATCCAGAATATGAAACTAGAACCATAATAGACATGCCAGTGTATATAAATGCCATACCAAGGCAGATGTCTGAAAGCAACTCATCTGTATCTAACGAGGAACAGGCAGAGGAAGCAGACACAGAAAGGATCATTGAAGAAGACAGTACAGTTGGAGAAGGGGAATCAATTGGAGAAGGACTCTCAGATTTAGAGGATGCAGAAAGGTCGGACCAACCTGTTGTCAGACGCTCATCCAGGGAAAACAAAGGTGTTCCACCCCCAAGACTGTCTTACCTAACAAAGTCAGCAGAAGCTCAAGAGCCCTTAACATGGGATGAGATTGAGAAAATGCCAGCAGAAGAAGCTGCTGAATGGCGTAAAGCTGCACAAGAAGAAATTGATGCATTGGATAAAAATAATACTTGGATTCTTACAAAATTACCTCCTGGCAAGAAAGCTATAGGATGCAAATGGGTATTCAAGTTAAAAAGGAATGCACAAGGAAAAGTGGAAAGGTATAAAGCCAGATTAGTCGCAAAGGGATATCTTCAAAAATATGGAGAAGATTTTGATGAAGTGTTTGCACCTGTAGTGAAACACACGACAATAAGAACACTTCTGAGCATTGCAGTCTCAAAAGGCATGCAAGTCAAACACATTGATGTGAAAACAGCATTTCTTCATGGAGATATAACTGAAGACTTGTACATGGAACAGCCAACAGGTTTCATAAATACAAAACAAAGACAGCTAGTGTGTAAATTAAACAAAGGTCTTTATGGATTAAAGCAAAGTGCAAAATGTTGGAATGATAAATTGCATGAAATATTGACAAATTTAGGATTTAAGCAAGGTGAAGCAGATAAATGCTTGTACACTAGGTGCACAAATGGACAATATGCATACATTTTAGCTTTTGTTGATGATCTGCTCATTGCAAGCAAAAGTGAGCAAGAGTACAAGGACATTGTAAAGTGTTTAAACCTCAATGTTGAGATAAAAGAACTTGGAAATGTGTCATACTATCTTGGTATAGAAATTGAGAAACAAAATGATGGTTCTTATCTTCTAAGCCAGAAGCAGAAAATAAATGAGCTTATTGAAAGTTTAGGTATGCAAGATGCCCAAGTTGTAAGCACTCCCATGATCACTGAGTTTCTGAAGGATGAAACAGTAAGAGAACCTTTACCAGATAACATCCAATATAGATCAGCCATAGGTAAGCTTTTATATCTAGCTACCACATACAGGGCTGATATAGCAAATGCAGTAGGAATTTTGAGCAGAAGGGTCAGCTCACCTACCAAATCAGATTGGACTGCAGTTAAAAGGATGGTAAGGTATTTAAAGGGTACCATTGATTGTAAATTAAAGATTTCAGCCAATAGTAATCCAAAACTAATATGTTACTGTGATTCAGATTGGGCAGGGGATCATTCTGATTATAAATCCACAAGTGGATATGTGTTTATGTATGGAAATGTACAAATTTCATGGGCCAGTCATAAACAAAGTATTGTGAGTCTGTCTTCTACAGAAGCTGAATACGTGGCCGTATCGGAAGCGTGCAGAGAACTGATGTGGATTGAAAAACTTTTGCTGGATTTCGGAATAGCTGAAAAGAGACCAATCCAGATAATGGAAGATAATCAGAGCTGCATCCGACTGTCACAGAATGACAAGGTTCAGTCACGCACCAAGCACATCGCAACGAAATACCACAACGTGCGAGAGTTGGCGAAAGAAGGGGTCATCAGTCTACACTATTGTCACACCAGTGAGATGACAGCTGACATCATGACCAAACCGTTACCCAGAGAACATTTTGTGAATCTGCGTATAAAGCTTGGACTTTGTATGAATAAATAATTGCATGACAGTTATGCATGAGAAGGGGTTTGTTGGAATGTATTGTATTTTTTACATGCATTGCCTGTCACCTATTATTTCTCTGTGATTACTCTGTGACCTCTGATGTGAATTACTTAGAGAGGTCACATAGCTATGCAACTTCCTGTGGGGGTTAGATGCAGCACATGAAGCACATGGAGCACATGGAGCTCATGATCTCTCCTAACCTGAGAGGATCTATGGTGGTGTGAGCATCCATTACCATCTAAGCACATGGAAGGAGCTGATAATACAAATGTATAGTAATATGTATATATAAGCCTGTCTGATTATAATCTAACTACAAACTGTGAGTAAACAGATGTTTTGTTACTTCAACTTTAAAGTGACTCAGCAGTGAATTATTCAGGGGTGAATGAGAGAGAGATGAAGAAAGAAATTAACATTTCTAAAGCTGAAGCTGTGTGTACTAAAATCTGCTAATTATTTACTACAAATAATCCAACATTTTTGTCTTTTTATTTCTAGTTTACAAAAAAAAGGAACCCTCTTTTTTCTTAGTTTTTGTCCCTTGGTAAGTTTCCTTTCATTTCCGTTGCAGC
The DNA here is from genome assembly GCF_901765095.1 of Microcaecilia unicolor. Lineage (NCBI taxonomy): Eukaryota > Metazoa > Chordata > Amphibia > Gymnophiona > Siphonopidae > Microcaecilia > Microcaecilia unicolor. Next base: position 746,718,578 of record NC_044031.1, read on the forward strand.
CTTCTTGGGCCGCACGTCCGCGGTACCCTTTTTTGTGCGCTTGGTTGGCACAATCGAGCCATTTGATTTAGTCGCCACGATTTTTCCGCTGATGTCATCGAAGCCTCCCAGCAGCTTCAAGAAGTGTGCTCAATGCCAGCGGTTGATCTCGGGCACTGATCCGCACTCCCGGTGCATCCAGTGCCTTGGGCCCGACCATCGCCCAGACACTTGCAAGTTGTGTCTGAGCTTGAAAAAGTGGGCACAGGCGTTGAGAAGAGCTCTTCGGGACTGTCTTTTCGGACCTCTGACTGATTCCTCGGCGTCGACATCGGTATCGCCACCGGGGATGGCATCGACATCGGGAGCTCAGGTAATGGCTGTCCGAACTTCACCTTTAGCTGGGAGTAGTGAGCCGTCGAGTGGGTCTCCACCTGTCTTGAAGGCTCCTGCTGTGCAGGCCCACCGGGACGGACCAATATCGGACCCGACCCCGAGGAGGCGTGTGGATTCCACGTCCTCCTCATCGGTACCGAGGAGTACCGGTGACGTGCTTCGAGTGAAGACGAAGAAAAATCTGCACCGGTCTCCCTCGAGGCACGGTACCGGGAGCTCTGGGGCGTCGAGGGATTCGGCACCCGGAAAGCGTCGATGCTGGGAGGAGCGCTCACCCTCCATAGTGACATCAAACTCAAAAACATCAACACCATGGAAACCCGAATGTGGAGTACCACAAGGATCACCGCTTTCACCAACCCTTTTTAACCTAATGATGACACCATTAGCCAAATCACTATCCAACCAAGGAATCAACCCGTACATCTATGCAGGCGATGTCACGATATATATCCCGTTCAAACACGATCTAACAGAAATCACAAATGAAATTAAACACAGCCTCCAAATAATGAATTCATGGGCGGATGCATTCTAACTCAAGCTAAATGCAGAAAAAACACAATGCCTTATTCTGGCCTCACAATATAGCACAAACAAACCAAGTACCATAAATACCCCAGATTACACCCTCCCGTTCTCAGATAGTCTGAAAATTCTGGGAGTCATAATCGACCGAAATCTAACACTCGAAGACCATGCGAAAAATACTGCAAAGAAAATGTTCTACTCAATGTGGAAACTTAAAAGGATCAAACCTTTCTTCCCAAGGGAAATATTCCGTAGCCTGGTACAATCGAAGGTGCTAAGTCATCTAGATTATTGCAATGCCATCTACGCCGGATGCAAAGAACAAGTCACTAAGAAGCTTCAGACAGCCCAAAACACAGCAGCCAGACTCATATTTGGGAAAGCAAAATACGAAAGCGCCAAACCCCTAAGAGAAAAGCTACACTGGCTCCCGCTAAAAGAACGAATTGCGTTCAAAGTTTGCACCCTGGTCCACAAAATCGTTCATGGAGAAGCTCCAACTTATATGTCAGACCTCATAGACTTGCCTACTAGGAATGCAAAAAGATCATCTCGAACATTCCTTAATCTCCACTACCCCAATTGCAAAGGACTGAAATATAAATCCACATACGCATCCAGCTTCTCCTACGTATGCACGCAACTATGGAACGCACTGCCGAAGACCATAAAATCAATACATGACCTAACAATCTTCCGTAGACTATTGAAAACGAACCTGTTCAAGAAGGGTTACCATAATGTTCCATCTTATATACAAAATAGACTTAATACGAACTAGACAAAACCGAACTCTTGCCACTTAACTGTTTAACCTTATTGCTATCAAAGAAAGTCATACAATAAGCACTACAATCTATTTCCGAAATTGAAGATGACATCTCTGTAGTCGACGACCTAACTTATGCTACAACTCATTTTATCATTTAGAAACCTTTATGCAATGCCATAATGCACTCCTTTGCACCATGTATGTATGCACCTTGGTACAAAATCATTTGTATGCAATACCACAATGTATTCCTCTTTACCATATATGTATACAACTAAATGTATTACCATCTGAAACTCTGTACCCGGAAATGGTGATTGCCATCACGGCATAATGTAAGCCACATTGAGCCTGCAAATAGGTGGGAAAATGTGGGATACAAATGCTACAAATAATCATAATAATACAAGAGGTGTCGGTGCTCGATCTTCGGACAGCCCGGTACCGCTTCCCAGGCCTTCACAGATTCTGACCTTGACTCCGGTACCAGCCCCACAGCCGTCCTCGACAGCGACTCTGGAGGAGAGCATTCGAGCCATTCTTCCAGGTCTTCTGGAAGGGCTGCTGCATCAGTCTGTTCCGGTACCGGGGGTGTTCCCTTATCTCGATGATTGGCTGGTGAAGAACACCTCAGAGGCAGGAGCTCTACAGTCCATGCAGATGACTATTCAACTCTTGGAGCTTCTAGGGTTTGTCATCAATTACCCAAAGTCCCACCTTCTTCCAGTCCAACAACTAGAATTCATAGGAGCTCTGCTGGACTCTCAGGCAACTCGGGCTTATCTTCCCGAGATGAGGGCAGACAACCTTCTGTCTCTCGTTTCCACGGCCAGAGCTTCTCAGCAGATCACAGCTCAGCAGATGTTGAGACTGCTAGGCCATATGGCCTCCACAGTCCATGTGACACCTATGGCACGCCTTCATATGAGATCTGCTCAATGGACCCTAGCTTCCCAGTGGTATCAAGCTGCAGGGAATCTAGAGGATGTGATCCAGCTATCCACCGATTTTCATGATTCCCTTCAGTGGTGGACAATTCGATCCAATTTGACCTTGGGACGTCCCTTCCAAATTCCTCAGCCTCAAAAAGTGCTGACCATGAATGCATCTCTCCTGGGGTGGGGGGCTCATGTAGATGGGCTCCACACTCAGGGAGCTTGGTCCCTCCAGGAATCAGGTCTTCAAATCAATCTCCTGGAGTTGCGAGCGATCTGGAACGTTCTGAAGGCTTTCAGAGATCAGCTGTCCAATCAAATTATTCACATTCAGACAGACAACTAGGTTGCCATGTACTACATCAACAAGCAGGGGGGCACAGGATCTCGCCCCCTATGTCGGGAGACCGTCCAGATGTGGCTTTGGGCTCGCCGTCACGGCATGTTTCTCCAGGCCACGTATCTGGCAGGCATAAACAACAGTCTGGCCGACAGATTGAGCAGGATAATGCAACCTCACGAGTGGTCGTTCAACTCGGGCGTGGTACGCAAGATCTTCCGGGAGTGGGGCACCCCCTCGGTGGATCTTTTTGCCACTCAGCTCAATCACAAGATCCCTCAATTCTGTTCCAGACTTCAGGCCCACAACAGACTAGCGTCAGATGCCTTTCTCCTGCATTGGGGGACAGGCCTTCTGTAAGCATATCCTCCCATACCTCTGGTGGGGAAGACTTTGCTGAAATTGAAGCAAGACCGCGGAACCATGATTCTGATTGCACCCTTTTGGCCGTGTCAGATTTGGTTCCCTCTTCTTCTGGAGTTGTCCTCCAAAGAACCATGGAGATTGGAGTGTTTTCCATCACTCAGACCGAAGGGGTGCTTCTACATCCCAACCTCCAGTCTGGCTCTCACAGCCTAGATGTTGAGAGCGTAGATTTCGCCTCCTTAGGTCTTTCTGAGGGTGTCTCCCGAGTCTTGCTTGCTTCCAGGAAAGATTCCACAAAGAGATGTTACTGTTTTAAATGGAGGAGGTTTGCCATCTGGTGTGACAGCAAGGCAGTGCATGCATAAATGAGACTACCGCCAGGCTACCGCACACCCTGGTGGTAATTTCAGATTTGACGCACGTCCATAACATATAAATGGAATAGAATATATAGAATATGTCGAGTGCCTGTCCACATGACTAAATTTTAGTTATGGGCAGTTACGCCAAGTAAAACTTGGTGTAAATGCTGACACCTAAATTACGCACAAACCAGGTGTATTCTATAACAGGTGTATTCTGTCCTTCAAGATCTGCTCCATGGCCTACAGAATAATCGTTGGCCTCTCACCAGGTTACATGACCAACCTAACAGATCTACCAATCCGTAATACAACTAAGTCCACGAAATCCTACCTTACCATCCACTTTCCTAGATGCCAAAAGCATTAATCAGTGCTTCCAGATTCTCATACGTGTGCACCAAACTTTGGAACACACTTCCAAAAGACCTAAAATTCATGGACAATTACCTAAACCTTCTGAAAACACCTGAAAGCTCATCTATTCAGAATATTCCATCCCGCTGACCCAACCCAGCCAAGCAGATCACTGGAAAACACTACATTAACATGTCAATGGATAGAACTGAACTAGACTCCCATCATGCAAGACAATTATAAACCCTTTGTTCAATAAAGTGTAACCAATTTACCCTTAACACATATAAGCCACATTGAACCTACCAGTAGGTGGGAAAATGTGGGGTATAAATGCAGAAATAAATAAATAATGCCTGAGTGAGTTATTTATTTATTTCTCCCACAAGCGTTATTTCCAGGGGCGTATCTGCGTGGGGCCTCAGGGGCCTGGGCCCCCGCAGATTTTGCCCTGGACCCCCCTACCGCCATCAACCCTCCCCGCTGTCGTTGCTTACTTTTGCTGGCGGGGGACCCCAAACCCCCGCCAGCCGCCCTGAGGTGTTTAAAATTCATCTTCGGCCTCCGTGGCCGTGCTGCTGTGATAGGCGCTGTTGAAATCCACTTCGGAGTCTGACGTCGTTGTACGTTGTACGTGCTGCGACGTCAGACTCCGAAGTGGATTTCAACAGCGCCTATCACAGCAGCACGGCCACGGAGGCCGAAGATGAATTTTAAACACCGCGGGGCGGCTGGCGGGGGTTTGGGGTCCCCCGTCGGCTGAAGAAGAAGTTTTTACGGCAGCGGCAGGTGGAAGCAGACCTCGGCTGGCGGGGGTTGGGGTCCCCCGCCAGCAAAAGTAAGAACGGCAGCGGGGGAGGGTTGGCGGCGGGAGGGAGGTGGAGAGAGTCATTGGTGGCGGTGGGGGCTCGGCGGTGGGGGCTCGGCGGCGGTGGCGGGGGGGGGGCTAAAATGTGCCCCCTCCCTCTGGCTCTGGCCCCCCCTACCGCCGGAGTCCAGATACGCCCCTGGTTATTTCCGGCGGTAATCGACAGTTGGCGTGCGCCAACCGGTCAAAGCACATGGAGCATGTAAGCCCTTGGGTGGCGTTAAGGGCTCAGGCCAGTTTTGGATGCGCACCGGTTTCAGTTTTACCGCATGCCCTTTTCCTGTCCCATTTTTAAAAAGTCCAGAAAATAATAGATCCAATCTTCAGCAAATGTGGTGAATCACTGGAACCACGGGGTTTAAATTCATTGATTGAATGGTCTGGGCTCTTTTAATTGTAATTTCAATTTACTCTACTCCATTGTACCATCACATGGGGGGCGGGGCTTATACTTTAAATAGGTGGATATAGTTTTTGGTGAGTTCGTTCACTTCACTTCCGGTATCCTGGAGATCACAGACACCATTACTGAAGGTAGTGCCAATGATTGTTTTATGCAATAACTTTACTTATACTATTAAGTTTAAGTGGTTGATGTGATATATCTTTGTGATTTTTAGGCAGTATGACTTGCTGATAGTTACTTGGCCCCCTGAGGAAGCTAATCGTAATAGTGAAACGGTGAGCCCCGTTGGGCGAAGTTGTTAAAGCTAAGTAGCATGACAATTTAAGCAGTTGCCTAAGTTGTTCTTAATGGGGTATATATAATCCCATGTAGAGCCTTTTACTTGCACACAAGTGGAGTTTACAGGCCAATGGTAAGAACGGAATCAAGTGATTGCTGGCATTAAATATAAATATTACTAGCCGTTGAGCCCGTAAAAACGGGCTAGTAAAGGAAGGGGGGGTTTGAAAGGCCCCCCCCGGATAGGTCGCCGCCGCCGCCCCTCCCATCGGGATCACCGCTGCCCCTCCCCCCAGATTCGCCGCCGCCGCCCCCCCCCCCCCCGGAGTCGCCTCCGCCACCCCTCCACCCGGGCCGGGTACCTGGCTTCACTATACAAACCGCCGGAATGCAGCACACAGCTCATCTGAGCTGCCGTCGGCCTTCCTTCTTCTCTGCGTGTGTTCTGCCCTCGTGTGACGTAACGTCGGCGAGGGCGGGACACAGGCAGGTAAGGAAGGCCAACGGCAGCTCAGATGAGCTGTGTGCTGCGTTCTGGCGGTTTGAATAGTGAAGCCAGGTACCCGGGCCGGGTGGAGGGTGGGTGGCGGCGGCGACTCCGGGTGGGTGGGGGGAGCGGTGGTGGCAACCCTGGGGGGGGGGGTGAGTGGTGGTGATAGCGGTTCCCTCACTCGCAGGTGCGCAGGTTCCCTCTCTGTCACGCCCCCGTCAACACGTATTGACGCAGGGGCGGGACAGAGAGGGTCTCTACTGCGCATTTGCGAGTGAGTACGCCTCTTGCCATTTATATGTTTGATATGGTTGCCATGCTTTGATTACTGAGGTTGTTTTCTCCACTTTTAATAAGTTTGACTGCCCCCATCGTTTCGTCTACCCACTTGTCCTTTAGATTGTAAGCTCTTTGAGCAGGGCCTGTCCTTTTATGTTAAATTGTACAGCGCTGCGTAACCCTAGTAGCGCTTTAGAAATGTTAAGTAGTAGTAGTAGTAGTAGTTTATGAGGTGCAATGTTTTGGGTATTGCATTTGAATGAAGACTGTGATAGTTAAGCATTTTTCAGCTTATTATTAGTATTTGATTCACCATTTTTAAAAAGCCGTTTTTTGGAGATGTGGTAAAAACGTGGCCCGGCACGCGCCCAATGCACACGCCTGCACTACTGCAGGCCACGTTTTACCATAGCTTAGTAAAAGGACCCCTAAATTAGGCATTGTTTGGCCAAATTCTGTATGTACGCAAATAAACTTTTGGAACACTCCCGGAACACCCCAAGCCAATGCCTCCAAAAATTTATGCACATTAGGATTTACACATGGATCATTATAGAATATGATCTGCATATAAATCCTAATTAAGGCCAATTAATCCAATAATTGGCTACTAGCAGCCAATTATTAGCACTGATTGGTTTGTTAAGCGATTAAGTTGCGTTTGCAAATTGGCTATGCATGCTGATTTGCGTGCGCATATTAGTCGCTGTTTATAGAATCTGAGGGTAAGAGGGTAATTTTGTAACAGGGTGCCTAGGTTAATAGGTCAGGAAGGTGCCTATTTTTAGCCCATATAAAGACTCGAGGAGGGACATTTTCAAAAAGTCGTTTAAGTCAGAATTGGGACGTCCTGCTCATAATGTCCAAAAACCCCCATTTATCTCACAGCCATTTTCAAACAGGAAAAGTGTCCAGATTTTCTGTTTGAAAATGGCTGTGAGATGGACATTTTTGTGCTGAGATTGTCCAAAGTGAATAGTCATTTCCAAAGAGAAAATCTGGACATTCTTCCTGTTTGAAAATGGCTGTGAGATAAATGGGGGTTTTTGGACATTATGAGCAAAAAAACAGGAATAGAGATGTCTATCTGGCATCATTTTTGAGAAAAATGGCCACACATATGTCTAGGCAGAGCAGAGGGGTAGCCTAGTGGTTAGTGCAGTGGAGTTTAAACAGGGGTGTGCTGGTAAATTTTTAACAACAGGCTCTTTCTCCGGACGTAGCCAGCTCTGCAGTTGGAAGGGCCGGGGGGGGGGGGGGGGGAGCAACACTTGCCTCTCTCTCCTCCCTCCCTTCGTGCGGGCACGCTAGGCATACCTTTGCTGGCAGCCAATAAATGGACTGCCAGCACTCCCAAGGTCTTGCTCTGAGCAGCATGCTGGAACTTCTCTCACATGCTGGAGAAGTCCCAGCCTGCTGCCCAGAGCTGGAAACAAGCAGCGGAGAGCAGCAGTAGTCTATTTACTTGGCTGGCAGGGCTCAGCGTCCCCACCAGCAAAGTAAAAGATAATTCAGCTGGGGGCCCAAGCCACATTTTGGGAGCCAGTTGTTAAAGTAGCCATGCAGGGCCCTACTTTAACAACCGGCTCCCAAAATTCTTAAAAACTTAACAACCGGCTCTTGCGAGCCTGTGAGAGCCTGCTCCAGCACACCACTGAGTTTAAACCAAGGGATTGTAAATTTTTAGGTCTTTTTACCACCATCCCAATGTTCATACTTACCTCATCGAAAGATTGGAATGATAAAAGACCAAGGCCACACATGTATGAGAAAAGCAATTAATTTATTGTCTTACCAATAGAGTATACAGAATTAATATAAATTTTCTCATAGGAGTACAGTTCTGCTTATACAAAAGTATTGGATGAAAACTGTCTCAATCGTTTACTAATCATGAAGCTACTTATATACTGTTTCTATTTTGCCTAGTATATACAAAGCCCTTTCTTGAGAGATTTCTTTGTTCCCTTCACTCATCATCTATTTCTCTTTTGTTGTACAGCCAGAAACTCCCTGCTATTCCGTCTGTTACCTCATGTTCTGTTTCCTAAACTCCTGAGCACATACCATTCTAACAGTCTTGTCTGTCAGTTTGGTCAACCTTCACCTTTAACAACATCCCCTGAGCCATAACCGTGTTGCTACTTCTTCAGGATCTTGATTCAAATCCCACTCTCTTTCATTTTGTCATTGTGAGCTCTCCAGAACCTGAAAAATGCCTACTGTACTTGAATGTACACCAATAAACTTGCAGGTGGCTTATATATTTAGGTATGTTTCTGGAGGGCTCACAAATTTTGAAAAAAAATTGAGCTAAGATGGGATGTGAACCAGGATCCCTTGATTTAAAGACCACCGCACTGACCACTAGGCTACTCTTCACACTTGCTTGTTGCCTTGCTCAGAATGCCTGTAATACCCGAGGCTGTCATAGAGACTGGCATTCCTTTCCAGTTTCATTTTCAAGGGAGAGGGACTACTGCAATCTGCTTCTTGCTGGCCTCCCACTTAGTCACCTCCCCTCTCCAATCGGTTCAAAACTCTGCTGCCCATCTTGTCTTCCGCCAGGGTCGCTTTACTCATACTACCCCTCTCCTCAAGTCGCTTCACTGGCTCCCTATCCATTTTCGCATCCTGTTCAAACTTCTTCTACTAACCTACTCACTCTGCTGCTCCCCAGTATCTCTCCACACTTGTCCTTCCCTACACCCCTTCCCGTGCACTCCGCTCCATGGATAAATCCTTCTTATCTGTTCCCTTCTCCACTACTGCCAACTCCAGACTTTGCGCCTTCTGTCTCGCTGCACCCTACGCCTGGAATAAACTTCCTGAGCCCCTACGTCTTGCCCCATCCTTGGCCACCTTTAAATCTAGACTGAAAGCCCACCTCTTTGACATTGCTTTTGACTCGTAACCACTTGTAACCACTTGCCTCCACCTACCCTCCTCTCCTCCTTCCTGTACACATTAATTTATTTGATTTGCTTACTTTATTTTTTGTCTATTAGATTTTAAGCTCTTTGAGCAGGCACTGTCTTTCTTCTATGTTTGTGCAGCGCTGCATACGCCTTGTAGCGCTATAGAAATGCTAAATAGTAGTAGTAGTAGTAGCCACTGGGGAATTACAGAGGGGTCCTGCCTTAATCCCTGCAGTGGTCAGCTGCTCAATTAGAGCACCTTTTTTATTTTTACCCCGGATGTGATTGAAACAGGTCTAATTTAGGAAGTCCTACATCTAAGGCTTGGACATTTATTTCCTTATGATTATCGCCGTTGGACGTCCTATTTTTGAGCTCTCCCTAGTCCAGCCCAAAACATGCCTCCTACTAACCCCCAGCACACCCCCTTGCTATTTGGACAAATTGTAGTGTTGGACCTTTTCTTTCTGCCTTTCCAAAATATGCATGACATCTTGCCCATAGCCCAGTCTTCGTTTTGCCCATTCTTTAGTACGGAAACGGTGTTAGGATCACTGTGAGACCATGTAAGATCATTGCTGAGTGAAGGAAAGTGTGCCTTGCTCCATCAATTTGATGTATTATCGGCTTTCGATTTGGTGGACCACACTTTGTTGTTGCAGAATCTAGAGGAGATAGGAATCACGGATAAAGGGTTGAAGTGGTTTAATGGTTTTTGGAGTTGTAAATCTTAAAACTACATTCGGACCTATCATTTAGCCAGAATAACCCATGTGGGGTTCTGCAAGGTCCTAGCTGTCCCCTTAATGTCTTTTTACGATCTTTAAGTTTATTATTAACTAGACATGATTTTCTTCAGTATTTACGCAGACAATATTTCCATCTTGCTTCCTTTTCAATCTGTTTCTGATATAAATACTGTTTAGAGTTCAAAGCTGCATGAAACTGTTAGAAAGGTGAAGGAATATACATAAATTGAAACTTAATACAGAGAAAACAACATTTCTATGCTTCCATTCAAGACTTGAACAAATTTCTCAGTCACTTATTATCAATCATGTTAGCTATCGGATTTCTTGTATAATTAAGATCCGGGGTGGGGGGGGGGGGGGGTTCATGTTGGTAGTTCACTTTCACTGGAATCACAGATAAATTCAGTAGTTAAACTTTTTCCTTTTTTTTTTTATGAAAAAGCTTCATACCGAAGAAAATATTTTGATTCTAAACAATATGAATGATTAGTTCATTCTATACTGTTATGAACTCATGATGACTGTAATTTGATGTACTTAGGCTGTTCGAAGGATCTACTAAGAAAATTACAAACGGTGGAGAATACTGCAGTCAGGCTGATTTTTGGTTTATCCAAGTATGATTCCGTACTTCCTTTTTACTTAAAACTTCGTTGGTTACCGATTGCGGCTGGAGTTTTCTCTAAATTTGCTTGTATTCTTTATAAAGTCTTGCACGGGGAAATTCCTGCTTATATGCTAAATCACTTCTGTTTCATATCTCTTAACAGAGTTCAGAGGCATTCGGCTGACAATCTTTTTATACTTCTATATGTTAAAGGAAGAAAAAGGCTAGGTCTTTTTGATAGGCTATTAGCAGTACATTTATGGAAGGAAATAGCAGAGTCATTTTCTCTATCACAGTCCTATCTATCATTTAGGAAGCGTTTAAAAACATATCTTTTGAACGCCTCTGGAGAAAATCTCGCACCCACACCGATTTCATTCATTATAAATTCATGTTATCCTCCTTCCAGTCCTCCCTATTTCTCGCCACAGGACTAACTCCCTCAGTTCTAACCCCCGTCGTCTCTTCGCCACCCTTAACTCCCTCCTCAAAGTGCCCTCCACTCCCACCCCCCCCCCCTCACTCTCTCCTCAATCACTGGCGGACTACTTTTGCGACAAGGTGCAGAAAATCAACCTCGAATTCACCACCAAACCATCTCCTCCTCCTCCTCACCCTATAACACACTCCCTCAACCAACCAACCCAGGCCTCCTTCTCCTCTTTTCCCGTTATCACCGAAGAGGAAACCGCCTATCTTCTCTCCTCTTCGAAATGCACCACCTGTTCCTCAAACCCCATCCCCACCAACTTACTTAACACCATCACTCCTACTGTCACCCCCCCCCCCCCCATTTGTCATATCCTCAACCTCTCTCTCTCTCCACTGCAACTGTCCCTGACACCTTCAAGCATGCTGTAGTCACACCACTCCTCAAAAAACCATCACTTGACCCTACCTGTCCCTCCAACTACCGCCCCATTTCCCTCCTACCCTTTCTCTCCAAGATACTTGAACGTGCCATTCACAGCTGTTGCCTTGATTTCCTCTCGTCTCACACCATTCTCAATCCACTCTAATTCGGATTTCACCCCTACACTCGACAGAAACGGCACTTTCAAAAGTCTGCAATGACCTGTTCCTTGCCAAATCCAAAGGTCACTACTCCATCCTTATCCTCCTTGACCTATCCGCCGCTTTTGACACTGTCAATCATAACTTACTTCTCGCCACACTGTCCTCACTCGGGTTCCAGGGTTCTGTCCTCTCCTGGTTCTCCTCTTATCTCTCCCACCGTACCTTCAGAGTACATTCTCAGGGTTCTTCCTCCACCCCCATCCCGCTTGCTGTTGGAGTTCCTCAGGGATACGTCCTTGGACCCCTTCTTTTCTCAATCTACACCTCCTCCCTGGGTTCTCTAATCTCCTCCCATGGGTTCCAATATCATCTTTATGCTGATGACACCCAGCTTTATCTCTCCACACCAGACATCACTGCAGAAACACAGGCTAAAGTATCGGCCTGCTTAGCCGACATTGCAACCTGGATGTCCAACCGCCACTTGAAACTGAACATGGCCAAGACCGAGCTTATTGTCTTCCCTCCCAAACCCACTTGTCCTCTTCCTCCACTCTCTATCTCTGTCGATAACACCCCCATTGTCCCCGTCTCATCTGCCCGCAACCTCGGGTTCATCTTTGACTCCTCCCTCTCTTTCTCTGCGCATATCCAGCAGATAGCCAAGACCTGTCGCTTCTTCCTCTATAACATCAGCAAAATTCACCCCTTCCTGTCTGAGCACACCACTCGAACTCTCATCCATTCTCTCATTACCTCTCGCCTTGACTACTGCAACCTACTCCTCACTGGCCTCCCACTTTGCCATCTATCCCCCCTTCAGTCCGTTCAAAATTCTGCTGCACGTCTTATCTTCCGCCTGAACCGGTACACTCATATCACCCCTCTCCTGAAGTCACTTCACTGGCTTCCGATCAGGTACCGCATACAGTTTAAGCTTCTCCTTTTAACCTACAAATGTACTTGATCTAAAGCCCCTCCCTACCTCTCTACCCTCATCTCCCCTTACATTCCTACCCGTAACCTCCGTTCTCAAGATAAATCCCTCCTGTCGGTACCCTTCTCCACCACCGCCAACTCCAGGCTCCGCCCTTTCTGCCTCGCCTCACCCCATGCCTGGAACAAACTCCCTGAGCCCATACGCCAGGCCCCCTCCCTGCCCATCTTCAAAGCCTTGCTAAAAGCCCACCTCTTCAATGTCGCCTTCGGCACCTAACCACCATACCTCTATTCAGGAAATCTGGTCTGCCCCTACTTGACATTTCACCCATTAGATTGTAAGCTCCTTGGAGCAGGGACTGTCCTTTTATTAATCTGTACAGCGCTGCGTAACCCTAGTAGCGCTCTAGAAATGTTAAGTAGTAATAGTAGTAGTAGTAGTAGTAAAATGTTGTCTTTAAAATTGGTATTGATATTGCATCCCAGAAGTGAGTTCTGACTTCTTTAATTGGAACCCACTTAGAACTGTTGAGGTGTTAGAGGGCTACAAGCCTGATGTAATGTGATGTAATTTGGATATTTTTTAGTAGATAGACCTTTTTTGTGTCAGATCTCAAAGCAGCAACTAGGTTTGTGAGCCCTTGGGCCGCTGCCAAGGAGTGGCAGTGGCAGGCAAAACCACCCCAACCAGCACTGGCCTAACACACACACAAAGCAGGGACTGCAGACAGGGATAAGCAAAGCAGGAACACACTGGACAAGAACACTTGGACTGGAACACAGGACTGGAGCAAGGCTTCACCTGCACTTGACCACCCTTCCCCAGGAGTTGAGCCCCTGGGTGCAGGTGGCCGGCAGGACTTACCGGACTGGGCAGGAACTGAATACCAGCAGGAAACACACAACAGAGTCAAGACTACAAGCTGTCAGGCAGCCACTAAGACAGAAACACAGACAGGAGGGAGTCAGGACTAAAAGCTGCCAAGCAGCCACTAATAAAGAACATAGACACAAGACAAGGAAATGCAGACCAGAAACAAGACTAGGAACTAAACAATAAAACCAAAGCTAACTACACACAAACAAACAAGAACCAGGCAAGAACTCAGAATAATACTGGACTAGGCAGAAGTGCACAGAGCACACCCACATACCAGGGACCTTAGACGATGCAAAGGCAAACACAGAAGTTTCTAGGTGATTAATAAAGCCCATCAGCTGCTAAAGCTCAGCTGCAGCAATCACAAGGCAACTACGGGTGCTGTTCAGGTACAAACAGGGAAAGCAATTCTGGCAGCCCGGAAGATCTGGACTGAACTGGGCTGAAGTCTGGGCTGAAGTCTGGAATGGGTGACGGTAAACAGACAGTCCATTGCAGCCACCAGAGGGCGAGGTGAGCACAGACAAGGAAACGGTCACAAACGTGACATTTGGGGCATTTTGAGATGTCTATGTTATTTAAAAATGAGCACCATAAGTACCTAAGTGGCCTTTTTACTAAAGTGCACATTTATTTATTTAGATTTTGCTCACACCTTTTTCAGTAGTAGCTCAATGTGAGTTACATTCAGGTACTCTGGATATTTCTCTGTCCCAGGAGAAATTATATTGTACCTGAGGCAACGGAGGGTTAAGTGACTTGTCCAAGACCACAAGGAACAGCAGCGGGATTTGAACTGGCCACCTCTGGATTACAAGACTGGTGCTCTAACCACTAGGCCACTCCTCCACTCCCACATTTATATCCCACATTATCTCAAATAGGATTCAAGTTCAATGTGGCTTACAATATGACAAAAGTAGAACTGACAAGGCGTTCTGACTGCATAGAACAAAGTATTACTAATAACAGCATAACATGAAATCCTGATCATATAACATGTTTGTAATTCATAGGATAGAATGTGAATATGGACAGAGTTGTTGTTATTGCAAGTTTAGTTAGAGAGTTAGTTATTTCTATTGTTAGAGTTCGATCTTATCAAATGAGTTTTCAATAGTTTACGAAATATGAGATAGTCTTCAGTTCGACGGAGTTGTTTGGGCAAAGAGTTCCATCTGGTTGAACTTTGGTATGAAAATCCAGCATTGTGGATAGTTTTATATTTGATTTTATTACATTGAGGGACGTGTAATACAAGAAAGTCTCAGGATGATTTTTTAGCATTGCGTGTTGATAGCTCTATAAGATTCTGCATGTAAGATGGGGATGAACCATAAATTATTTGGTGGGTGAATGCACATCATTTGAAAGTAAGGCGTGAACCTATAGGTAGCCAGTGTAGTTTGAGTGGAAGCGGGGTCGCTTTGGAGTATCGGGTAGCTTTAAATATAAGACGAGCAGCTGTGTTATAAGCAGTTTGTAAATTTCTGATTAGTGAGGTCTTAAGTCCTGCATAGATCGCATTGCAGTAATCAAATTTTGTTAGTACTAAGGATTGAGTTAATGAACTGAAAATTGTGTTTTGAAAATAAGTTCTTAATCCTTTTATTTTCAAAAATGATTTGAACACATTAGACACTAATTTGGATACTTGTGGTTCAAATGAGAGATGTTGATCAATTATTATTCCCAGGATTTTCAAATTATGCTCCAGTGGATAAGTTTTGTTACCAATAGTAAAAGTAGAAGAAGTAATTGGTTGGTGGGGGTTTGTTAGTATTAAGAATTTGATGTTCTCATGATTCCATTAGATCTAGGCCTGATTTTATATTGGTTAAGATTTCTTCGATATCTTTGTCAAAAGTGACGCAGATTGTAACATCATCAGCATACGTGAAACAGTTGAAACCATTTGATTCAAGTAGGTAACCTAGAGGTGCCATCATTATATTAAACAGGATGGGGGAGAGAGGAGAGCATTGTGGCACTCCGCAATTAGGGGACAAGGGAACTGAGATGAGGCTTGATTGTTTTACTTGATAGAATTTAGAGGTGAGAAAGCCCTTGAACCATTGAAGAACATTGCCGGATATACCAATATAATCTAACAGATTGAGTAGAATGTCATGGTTCATTGTATCAAAAGCGCTGGGCATGCCAAATTTCTGCCTTTACTTAGCTCTTTTCTGAAGTTTGCAATAAGCTTTGTTAGGACTGTTTTGGTTCTGTAAGAAGACCTGAAACCTGATTGGCAGACATGCAATATCGAGAAAGAGTTAAGATAGTCCATGAGTTGTTGGGTAACCAGGCCTTCTATTCCTTTAACTAACAGTGGGTTAGAGGCTACAGGCCTGTAGTTTAATTCAAGCTGCATTGTGGGTTTTGGGGAATGGGGGCTAGGATTATTTTTCCATTTTTTGAAGGAAAAATTCCACGAGATAGCATAAATGTTATATTTGATTGCAAACATTGTAAGAACTGCTCAGGAGCTGATTTTAAGAGGTAACTGGGAAATGGGTCAAGTATACATTTTGAGGATGCATATTTTAGTAAGTAGTGATTGACTGAGACTAAAGTTGATTTGGAGAAGGAAATCCATATTTTTTTTTTTTTGTTACATTTGTACCCTGCACTTTCCCACTCATGGCAGGCTCAATGCGGCAGGCAATGGAGGGTTAAGTGACTTGCTCAGAGTCACAAGGACCTGCCTGTGCTGGGAATTGAACTCAGTTCCTCAGGACCAAAGTCCACCACCCCCACTAGGCCACTCCTCCACTGTTGCTACTATTTGAGATTCTACAAGTCGGCCCTTGCAGATCACCAATGTGGCCGCGCAGGCTTCTACATGGAATGTTGCTAGTGGAATAGCAACATTCCATGTAGAATCTCAAATAGTAGCAACATTCCATGTAGAACCTCCAATAGTATCTATTTTATTTTTGTTACATTTGTACCCCGTGCTTTCCCACTCATGGCAGGCTCAATGCGACTTACATGGGGCAATGGAGGGTTAAGTGCCCAGAGTCACAAGGAGCTGCCTGTGCCTAAAGTGGGAATCAAACTCAGTTCCTCAGGACCAAAGTCCACCACCCTAGTCGGCCCTTGCAGATCACCAATGTGGCCACGCAGGATTCTGCTGCTGTGAGTCTGACGTCCTGCACATACGTGCAGGACGTCAGACTCACAGAAACAGAAGCCTGCGCAGCCTTCTACATGGAATGTTGCTAGTGGAATAGCAACATTCCATGTAGAATCTCCAGAATCTCCAATAGTAGCAACATTCCATGTAGAATCTCCAATAGTATCTATTTTATTTTTGTTACATTTGTACCCTGCGCTTTCCCACTCATGGCAGGCTCAATGCGGCAGGCAATGGAGGGTTAAGTGACTTGCCCAGAGTCACAAGGACCTGCCTGTGCTGGGAATTGAACTCAGTTCCTCAGGACCAAAGTCCACCACCCCCACTAGGCCACTCCTCCACTGTTGCTACTATTTGAGATTCTACAAGTCGGCCCTTGCAGATCACCAATGTGGCCGCGCAGGCTTCTACATGGAATGTTGCTAGTGGAATAGCAACATTCCATGTAGAATCTCAAATAGTAGCAACATTCCATGTAGAACCTCCAATAGTATCTATTTTATTTTTGTTACATTTGTACCCCGTGCTTTCCCACTCATGGCAGGCTCAATGCGGCTTACATGGGGCAATGGAGGGTTAAGTGACTTGCCCAGAGTCACAAGGAGCTGCCTGTGCCTGAAGTGGGAGTCGAACTCAGTTCCTCAGGACCAAAGTCCACCACCCTAACCACTAGGCCACTCCTCCACTATTCTGTCTGCAAGAAGGCAATTGAGAGATGTGGCAGGTATATTGAAAAGATTTGTGACTGGACTTGTAGAACCTTGCAGGTCGTTCCTGATTTTGACAATTTTCTGTTCAAAATAATTTGCTAGTTGGTCAGCAGAAGGAACTGATTCATTGCCAACAGTTAGGAGTTGTGTGTTTAGTAGATTGTTAACTTGGGCATAGAGTTTCATAGTATTTAGAGAGAATTGGCCAATATATTTGGCATAGTGAGATGGTTTTGGCTTCTATTTTTTTCGACTCTCTTAATGATTCTCTCCAATTTTCCCAATTCATTTTGGTTTTTTGATTTTGACCATAATCTTTCTAGGTGTCTACAGTTTCTTTTTGCATTAAGAATGTCCTCGGAGAACCAGGGTGAGATTTTCTTGGTGGGTCTGATTTTTGTTTTCATTGGTGCTCTCTCCCTATATATAGATTCTATAAATAATAATTTTTAAAAATCGATGCTGAAATCAGTGCCGACTAAGCATATTCTATAATCGGCACCTACATTTAGGTACCAAATATAGAATACGTTTAGTTGATATTTCAGCACCTAAATTTGCGCGCATCCATTCACACCAAGTAAAATGGTGTAAATCCTGACGCACAGATTTAGGCGCACTGGGCCATATTCTATAACTAGGCACCTAAATTTCAGAACATCCACAAAATGCCCATTTCCTCGCCCATAACCACGCCCATTTTTGCCTGCATGCATTAGAAGTTTGGTGCACATCTTTACAGAACACACATGAGTGAGTTATGTGCCTAATTTCTAATCAATGCCAATTAGTGCTCATTGTTTTAATTTTGCTCACACCTTTTTCAGTAGTAGCTCAAGGTGAGTTACGTTCAGGTACTCTGGATATTTCTCTGTCCCAGGAGGGCTCACAATCTAAGTTTGTACCTGAGGCATTGGAGGGTTAAGTGGATTGCCCAAGATCACAAGGAGCAGCAGTGGGATTTGAACTGGCCACCTCTGGATTGCAAGACTGGTGTTGTAACCACTAAGCCACTCCTCCACTCTAGAATATTGCTATTCTTTGGGGTTCTATATGGAATGTCGCTACTCTTTGAGATTCTGCATGGAATCTTGTCACTCTTTAAGATTCCAGAATCTTATTTATTTAGATTTTGCTCACACCTTTTTCAGTAGTAGCTCAAGGTGAGTTACAGTCAGGTACTCTGGATATTTCTCTGTCCCAGGAGGGCTCACAATCTAAGTTTGTACCTGAGGCAATGGAGGATCAAGTGACTTGCCCAACATCACAAGGAGCAGCAGTGGGATTTGAACCGACCATGTCTGGTTTGCAAGAAGACTGGTGCTCTAACCACTAGGCCACTCCTCCACTAGCAAGATTCCATCTAGAATCTCAAATAGTAGCAACATTCCAGAATCTCATAAAGTGGCAACATTCCATGTAGAATCTTCAATAGTAGCAACATTCCATATATTTATTTATTTAGATTTTGCTCACACCTTTTTCAGTAGTAGCTCAAGGTGAGTTACATTCAGGTGCACTGGATATTTCTCTGTCCCAGGAGGGCTCACAATCTAAATTTGTACCTGAGGCAATGGAGGGTTAAAGTGACTTGCCCAAGATCACAAGGAGCAGCAGTGGGATTTGAACTGGCCACTTCTGGATTGCAAGACTGGTTCTCTGACCACTAGGCTACTCCACTCCCTTAAGATAGATGCCAACGTGCATACCAGGGCGTTGTAGAAAACTAAAGGTGCAGCTCCTTAGGAAGCACTAGCAAAACAGGAGCTCGCTGTTGGGCGTACCCATTAATTCCAGAGCGACAGCAGCTAAGTGCCAGTTTAGTTGTCATTATATAAGATGAAACACGTTAAATAGAAATTAGAAAAAAATTAGAAAAATAAATAACGGGGTTTTGATTCATGAGGATGCTCGCCGAGCAGAGCGGTCCACTTTGTAAGATACATCAGTGCGTACCGAGTATCTGAAGTCTTTCCCTCATAGTTTGGAAGAAAACATAGAGAGACATTTTACTTGCAAGGTGTGGATGTAATAGTAGGTTGGTCGAGCAAGTACTAGGTAGAAAGTGAAAATAAACTATAAATGTAAAAATGAACACTTTACCACAGATCTGTTAAAACAGACATTCCCTGTTGGTTCCCCTAGAGGAAAATATTACAGAGCTTGACTCATACAACCTGGGTTGCATTAGCGATGCAAGTCTTTTCTACTCCAGAATTGACTGGAACCGGTTGCCTTCACAGGCAGTGCTTGCTCTGGAGTGTTCCAATGATGATGAGTTGTTCAAAAAATATGAGATAAAATGAAAGTTGTGATGTAAAAGCTAGAAGTAGTTGTTCTTGCCACTGTAGGTGCCATTTTATAACATTTTGATGTCAGCAATGTCTCCAATGATCTGATACCTGATTGGCTGTGCCCTGTATGTTATGGCTTGAAAAAAACCACAGGAATGTCTTTTGTTATCACTCTAAATGCTTTTCCCAGAATTCTGGGCTCTAAGAAGATTGGGGTCAACCTGACTTTTCACACTATCCGCATTCCTTTGTCTTGCATCAGCTGGGGAACAGGGTCACAGGGTACTTCTGCAGAGAGGGCATGACTATGCAAGTGTTAAATCAGAGCAAAGGTGTCTATATTGGAGCACAGACACTGAAGACTCGATGATCTATATCAGGTGTAGCCCAGTCAATCTCTTTAATACACTAGTTATCTTGAGGCAGGAGCTTTTACCTCTAAAGATGCTGACCATAACTTCTACCCTGCTGTACATGCAAGTGCAAATAGAGCGACCACACTATCTGGCCCTGCATGTAATGCAGTTGGAGAGGTGATTGAGGCAGCAGAGGGAGGGGGATTCCTTTATGTTGATTGGGGGTGCAGGGTAGGGATCGGGTACTTTCTGGAGTAGATGGGGGGTCAGAGGGTGAAGATGCAGAAGGGGGAAGGTTGGCAGCACATAGCCATTAAGGTGCACTGTGCTACTGGAATGTCAGTGGTGCAGCTGCATTTACTGCCTCTTTTTTAAGTGGTGGCAACTTCAGCTGCCCTATCAGCATTCCTGACAGCTAAAGCATAATAAAGACCAACGTGTTAACTGTCACAGCCAATCACTCCTTCACCCACCAGATCCTGCCCTCTCCTAAGTTATACCAAGATGCACTAAAAAATCGTTAAATCCCTTCCCTTACCGATTCCCTTAGCGAATCGCTAAGGAACGTGCAGGCATCAAGGAAAAGGAATGCAAATGAGCTGTTCATTGTAGCTCACTTGCATTCTCTATTCCATCGGTAAACAGTCGGCCAGTCAGCCGGTCGAGCATGCGCAGAGCAGCCAAGCGTTATGCTGGCTGCTCTGCGCATGCCAAATACGCCTCTGTGCCGCTCGAAAGGAAGACGCCACTCACCCCCTCCACAGCCTGTTGCCGGAAGGCTCCGATGCGGCTCGATCGTAGCAGGAGAGTACAGTTGAGGACGTCCATCCAAAAAGATGTCCTTTTTGGACGTCCCCCCCCCCCCCCCCCCCCCCCCGCAATAATAAAAACGGCCTTTTTGGATGTCCTTCACTCAGCTGAGAGACCTTGAAGTCTCTGAGCCAATCACAATGCGAATCACATGGTGGAGAGGGGGAGAGCAGGGATGAAGAGTCAATTTCTTGCCCACCCAGTTTGGGCTTATGGCCACCCAAGATTGGCCCCCTGTCTACACTACAGCTTTACTCCTGTGATTTTAAAAAAAAAAATGACCAGCGAAGAAGAATAAAACTAACATTCAAAGAAATGACAAGAGAAAGTATACAAAATGAAAAATCTTTGACTGCCTATCCCTACACATAGCAGGCAATGATCAAGGTGATGGTGTTATGAAACCTGAAGCGTCCTTTTCTTATATAATCATTTCAAAATGATTTCACTGATACAGCTGGCCACTTTCATTTCGCTCTGAAGAAATAATAGTTCAGGACGGAATAGAGACCTCCGGAAATAATGTTAGCTCTGCCAGATTCAGACATTTGTTCAACACCATCAAGCATCATGGACATATTTCTTTGAAAGAAAGCATGGGAAGCACCTTGCACTGAATGTTCTGTTGATGCCCCAATTATTTTATATTAAATGTGTTTTTAGCTGAGTTCTCTCCAAGAAAATTGTCATCAGAGCACTGGAAATTCAACAGCAGATGACCTTCAATACTAGAGATCCTCATTCTATGTCACAAAACATTATGACTTCCACAAAATGGAACAAAAAAAGCAATGAGTAGGTATAATGTATATAATAACAGTAATAACAATTGCATATGATAAGGCTATTATTCAAAATGTTTTGCCAACCTAATGCATCACTATTTCTGCTTATGAGGGTTTAGAAAGAAGGGTCTGCAAATAAGTTGTAGGCGATACCTTTCAATTAGACTAATTTAATGCGTCTGTGATTAGCTTTCAGGAAGAGATGTGCATTCCTGTATCTTGCATTCGGTTTAATAGTGACTCATAAAAAGTTTAGATCATGCAAAGCTCGGGGGTCCTTTTACTAAGGTGTGATGAAAAATGGCCTGCGGTAGCGTAGATACGTGTTTTGGGCGTGCGCAGAATTATTTTTCAGCGCACCTCCAAAAAAATGCCTTTTTAAAATTTTTGCCGAAAATGGATGTGTGTCAAAATGAAAATTGCCGAGCGTCCATTTTGGGTCTGAGACATTACCGCAAATCATTGACCTAGCAGTAAGGTCTCACGCGGTAACCATGCGGTAATGGTCTACATGCATCAAATGCCACTTGACGCGCACAGCTGCAGCGTTTCAGAAAATAAAAAACAGTTCTCAGATACACGCCAAAATTGAAATTACCGCAAGGGTCACATGGAAACCAGGCCGTAACTCCAATTTGGCGTGCGTTGGGCGCACGTAGGCGCCTACGCGGCTTAGTAAAAGGGCCCCTCAGTTAACACACATTAAGCTAACATTAACTCTGCCATGTTAGAAAGTTCTAATGTGCGAAAAAAAAAAAAGTTTTAAATTAAAACAAAGATCTGAAACAAACTGAGAAAATGCCCAGAAATCAGGAACAAGTCCAGAAAAATGTGAAAATGAGTCAGACCAGTGTCCTGTTTCCTATAGTGGACAATTCAGGTCACAAGTACCTGGTAGTATCCCAAAATGTAGCAAGATTATAAGCAGTGGCTTTCCCCAGGTCTACCCTTAATAGCAGTTTACGGACTTTTCCTCCAGGAACTTAAAGTAAACAAAGTCCAAAACTGAGAAAGTTTTGCCTGTGCAGATCCCTACTTTTGAGAGCTAAGCTTCCTTGATCAGGTCAGTAAAGAAATAACGCAGTTAGACTGTCAGTTAGACCATAGGATGCCAGCATGTGTCATCATAGCTCTGTGATGGGAAAGGGGAGAAGGAGAGTTAAAAGAGGGCACTGTAACACTAAAACTTTACAGTTCAAACAGTGAGTGAGAAAGCTAATATCCTTCTATATTTATTTCAAAGTGTTTGAGAACGATGATGATACTCACCCAGATTACGTCTTTGTTGGGAGAGAACACCATCCCTACATGACATCAGATTCCATATCAGTCTGAGAGTGACCAGGAGGCTACTGCAGCTAAGATCTTCATAGGTCACAAACAGCATAATTGAAAATATTTTAGATTATTTGTAGATTGTTTTATCATCAGTTCATCCCACTTTCTGTGTACTGGATCCATGTCCTTCTTGGATAGTGAAGATCTGAGTGAAAGGTGAGGCAACAGCTAAATGCCTCACTGGGGCGTTCTGAAATTTCCGTGCCTAGTTATAGAATATGGCCCAGTGCGCCTATATCTATGCTCCGAGATTTACGCCACGTTTTCGTGGGTGTAAACGGATTCACGTAGATTTAGATTTTGAAACATGAGATATGACTGTGAAGGAGAAAATGCTCCGGCAATATCTTTCCAAACTGTGGCTGCTTGAACGGCGAGAGATTTGTCAAATAGCGTTAGTCTCTTCTTACCCTTAGATGAGGGGAAAGTGAAAAAATTAGCAGCTTCCTGACTCCTAGTTGTGGTAGAGCTTGCGAAGCAGATATGAGCTAGCAGATAACTTGTAGTGTTTTAAAAAGGAAGCTTGCCAATTTGAAAAACACTCTCGCCTCAATGGGTAGCCAATGTAGTTTGATTTAAAAAAAGGGGAGACGTTGAATTTTGATAGCCTGAAGATTAGTCTGATTGCTGTATTTTGAATGGTTTGAAGTCTTGAGGGGCCCTTTTGGTAAGCCACATAAAGGGGCATAATCGAACGGAAACGTCTATCTCCATGGGCGTTTATCTCCGAGAACGGGTCCGTGAAGGGGCGGACCGAACTGTATTTTCGGAAAAAATAGATGTCCATGTTTTATTCGACAATTTGTGAGCTGGGCGTTTTTGTTTTTCAGCGATAACAGAAAATGAAAGCGCCCAGCTCAAAAACGAATAAATCCAAGGCATTTGTTCGTGGGAGTCGTAGTGCACTGGTCCCCCTCACATGCCAGGACACCAACCGGGCACCCTAGGGGGCACTTTTACAAAAACAAAAAAAAAGAGCTCCCAGGTGCATAGCACCCTTCCCTTGTGTGTTGACCCCCCAAATCCCCCTCAAAACCCACTGCCCACAAGTCTACACCATTACTATAGCCCTAAGGGGTGAAGGGGGGCACCTACATGTTGGTCATTTAGGGCACTTATTGGGGCCTTATTCGTGGAAAAACAGGGTCCAGGAAAAGTGCCCTAAATTCTCGCTACAAACGCATATTTTTTTTCCATTATCGGCGAAAGGCACCCATCTTTGATCGGCCGATAACCACGCCCCAGTTCCAGCTTCACCACACCTTCGACACGCCCCCATCAACTTTGTCCGCATCCGCGACGGAGTGCAGTTGAAAACGTCCAAATTCGGCTTTCGATTATACCGCTTTATTCGTTTTTGTGAGATAAATGTCTATCTCCCGATTTGGGTCACAATATAGGCGTTTTTCTATTTCGATTATAAGCAGGATAGGCCCCTACACGTGCCCAACGTGCATCAATTTGGAGTTACCGCCTGGCTACTGCGAGGCCCGGATGGTAATTTTGTTTTTTACGCGCGTCCACTACGCATGCCAAAAAATAATTTTTCTTTTCCTGCATGCGGCAGAAACCGGACGGTGATCGTCATTCTATGCACGTTGACGTGCGAGACCTTACCGCTAAGTCAGTGGCTGGTGGTAAGGTCTCAGACCCAAAATGGACGTGCGCCAATTTTTATTTTGCCGCACATCCATTTTCAGCAAATAAATTTTAAAGGCCATTTTTAAAGGGGCGCTGAAAAATTTATGTATTTATTTATTTATTTGTTGCATTTGTACCCCACATTTTCCCACCTATTTGCAGGCTCAATGTGGCTTACATTATATTGCAAAAGGTATAATTATGAACAGAGTAAGAGGTTTGTTTTAAATTAACATATTACTATGTAAGAAATAAGGAAGATATGTCTGTAGAATGATTTACATAACACATAATAAAAAGCAGTAAAATATAATGACCAATAATGATAAATAATAAATAATAATGAAAAAATGGATCTGCGCGCACCCAAAACACACGCCTACACTAGCACAGCCCATTTTTTCAGCACACCTTAGTAAAAGGACCCCTTAAGTAAGGTCTTTGTGCCGCCCAAGTATATTAAGTGGAGGAGTGGCCTAGTGGTTAGGGTGGTGGACTTTGGTCCTGAGGACCTGAGTTCGATTCCCACTTCAGGCACAGGCAGCTCCTTGTGACTCTGGGCAAGTCACTTAACCCTCCATTGCCCCATGTAAGCCACATTGAGCCTGCCATGAGTGGGAAAGCGCAGGGTACAAATGTAACAAAAATAAAATAGATACTATTGGAGATTCTACATGGAATGTTGCTACTATTTGAGGTTCTGTTGCTACTATTGGAGATTCTACATGGAATGTTGCTATTCCATGTAGAAGGCTGCGCAGGCTTCTGTTTCTATGAGTCTGACGTCAGACTCGCAGAAGCCTGCGCGGCCACATTGGTGATCTGCAAGGGCCGACTTCTACATGGAATGTTGCTAGTGGAATAGCAACATTCCATGTAGAATCTCAACTAGGAGCAACAGTGGAGGATTGGCCTAGTGGTTAGGGTGGTGGACTTTGGTCCTGGGAGGAACTGAGTTCAATTCCCACTTCAGGCACAGGCAGCTCCTTGTGACTCTGGGCAAGTCACTTAACCCTCCATTGCCCCATGTAAGCTGCATTGAGCCTGCCATGAGTGGGAAAGCGCAGGGTACAAATGTAACAAAAATAAATAATCAAGAGATGATATTAACAACACATGCACCAACACCTATCCACATATGCTATTATTCTAATAAATTACACATGTTATCCATGGATGACTATTACTATCCACCTTATAATCGAAAGAGAAAAACGCCTAGATTTCGACCCAAATCGGGAGATAGACGTTTATCTCACAAAAACGAATAAATCGGTATAATCGAAAGCCAATTTTGGACGTTTTCAACTGCACTCCGTCGCGGATGTGGACAAAGTTGATGGGGGCACGTCAGAGGTGTGGTGAAGGTGGAACTGGGGCGTGGTTATCGGCTGAGGAGAGATGTACGCGTTAGGGCGATAATCGAAAAAATAAAGGCGTTTGTATTGAACATTTAGGACACTTTTGTTGGACTCTTTTTTCACACGAACAGGTCCCAAAAAAGTGCTCTAAATGACCAGATGACCATCGGAGGGAATCGGGGATGACCTCCCCTGACTCCCCCAGTGGTCACTAACCCCCTCCCACCACAAAAAAATGATGTTTCACAACTTTTTATTTTCACCCTCAAATGTCATACCCACCTTCCTGGCAGCAGTATGCAGGTCCCTGGAGCAGTTGTTAGGGGGTGCAGTGGACTTCAGGCAGGTGGACCCAGGCCCATCCCCCCCTACCTGTTACAATTGTGCTGCTTAATGCTTATTAGTCGTCCAACCCCCCCCCCAAACCCACTGTACCCACATGTAGGTGCCCCCCTTCACCCCTTAGGGCTATAATAATGGTGTAGACTTGTGGGCAGTGGGTTTTGAGGGGGATTTGGGGGGCTCAACACACAAGGGAAAGGTGCTATGCACCTAGGAGCTCTTTTACCTTTTTTTTTGTTTTTGTAAAAGTGCCCCCTAGGGTGCCCGGTTGGTGTCCCGGCATGTGAGGGGGACCAGTGCACTACGAATCCTGGCCCCTCCCACGAACAAATGCCTTAGATTTATTCGTTTTTGAGCTAGGCGCTTTCATTTTCCATTATCGCTGAAAAACAAAAACGCAAAGCTCACAAATTGTCGAATAAAACATGGACGTCTATTTTTTGCGAAAATACGGTTCGGTCCGCCCCTTCACGGACCCGTTCTTGGAGATAAACGCCCATGGAGATAGACATTTTCGTTCGATTATGCCCCTCCACGTACTGTACAGAATTGCCCTACATAGGTATTGTCACACTGGGACAGACCAAAGGTCCATCAAGCCCAGCATCCTGTTTCCAACAGTGACCAATCCAGGTCATAAATACCTGGCAAGATCCCAAAAAAGTTCAATACATTTTAAGCTGATTATACCAGAAATAAGCAGTGGATTCTCCCCAAGTCATTTTAATAATGATCTATGGATTTTTTCTTTAGGAAACCATCCAAACCTTTTTTAAACCCCGCTAAGCTAACTGCCTTTAACACATTCTCTGGCAACGAATTCCAGAGTTTAATTGTACGTTGAGTGAAGAAACATTTTCTCTGATTCATTTTAAATTTACTACTTCTATTCCCTATTTCATTTAGGGGTCCATTTATTAAGCTGTACACTTGAACATGAAGAGACAGTCCCTGCTCGACAGAGCTTACAATCTAATTAGGACAGACAAACAGGACAAACAAGAGATAAGGGAATATTAAAGTGAGGATAATAAAATAAGGGTTCTGAACAAGTGAATAAGGGTTAGGAGTTAAAAGCAGCATCAAAAAGGTGGGCTTTTAGCTTAGATTTGAAGACGGCCAGAGATGTAGCTTGACGTACTGGCTCAGGAAGTCTATCCCAGGCAGCAAGATAAAAGGAACGGAGTCTGGAGTTAGCGGTGGAGGAGAAGGCTGCAGATAAGAGAGATTTACCCAGTGAACGGAGTTCCCGGGAGCAATGTAGGGAGAGATGAGAGTGGAGAGGTACTGAGGAGCTGCAGAGTGAATGCACTTATAGGTCAATAAGAGGAGTTTGAACTGTATGTGGAAATGGATAGGAAGCCAGTGAAGTGACTTGAGGAGAGGGCTAATATGAGCATAACGACACTGGCGGAATATTAGTCGTGCAGCAGAATTTTGAACAGATTGAAGAGGAGAGAGATGGCTAAGTGGGAGACCTGTAAGAAGCAAGTTGCAATAGTCTAAGCGAGAGGTGATAAGAGTGTGGATGAGGGTTCTGGTAGTGTGTAGGAGTAACCGGCAGATCTGCCCTACGCCTTACTTTATGAGTATCTAAATTTCATAGTATGCAACTCCAAAGGAGATGTAGCCATAGGAGGGGCATGGGTGGGCAAAAGCATGCCATGGGGTGGGAATGACTGATGCGATGAAACAAGAGGAATTGTTAAGTCTTTATTATATGTGTTTACTTGAATGTAGCACAATCAAAGCATGCAACAGACAATCGCTGGGGTATGGTCAGTGTTTCAGCCAGTGTCTTCGTCAGGAGTACTTAAAAGACATAAAAAAATTATGGGGTCCTTTTACTAAGGTGCACTGAAAAATGGCTTGTGGTAGTGCAGGCTCGTATTTTGGGTGTGGGCCAATCCATTTTTCAGCACACCTGTAAAAAAAGGCCTTTTAAAAATTTTTGCCGAAAATGGATGAGCGGCAAAATCAAAATTGCCACGTATCCATTTTGGGTCTGTGACCTTACCGCCAACCATTGACCTAGCAGTAAAGTCTCACATGGTATCCAGACGGTAATGACCTACGTGCATCAAATGCTACTTGGCAGGTGTACGATATGCACATCCGAAAATAAAAAATTATTTTTTGGTGCCTCGTATGAGACGCACCCCAAAAATGAAATTACCACATGAGCCACGCGGTAGCTGGGCAGTAACACCATTTTGGTGCACGTTGGGCATGCATAGACACTTACGCAGCTTATTAAAAGAGCCCCTATATGAATATATGCTACTCTATACAATAAATCAAAAACAGATGTAAAAAAACAGTGGCCAATCCAGGTCACAAATACCTGGCAAGATCCCAAAAAGTTCAACACATTTTATGCTGCTTATCCCAGAAATAAGCAGTGGATTTTCCCCCAAGTCCATTTTAATAATGGTCTATGGACTTTTCCTTTAGGAAGCCATCCAGACCTTTTTTTAAACCCTGCTAAGTTAACCGCCTTTACCACATTCTCTGGCAAAGAATTCCAGAGTTTAATTATACGTTGAGTGAAGAAACATTTTCTCTGATTCATTTTAAATTTACTACTTCTATTCTCTATTTCATTTAGGGGTCCCTTTATTAAGTTGCGGTAAGCACTTATGCGTGCTTACCACGGGTTAAAATGGCTTACTGTGAGATGATCTCGAGCATGCTGCAGTAAGTTTTGGGTCTGCACATGCAAACCATGCGCTAAAAATATTTTTACATTTTCCTGGGAAGGGGGCAGAGAGTGGGCGTTTCTGCGCTAATCTGTTAGCGCACCTTTATTTCCACCCGCTAACTGATTGGCACAGGTTTAGCATGTGAGCCTTTACCGCCTAAAATATAGATGTCAGTAAGTGCTCACGCACTCATTTTTTAATGGCTGTGCTCAAAATTCGCACATGGCCATTAATTCAAAAAAATAGGATAATCAGCCATTTTCTATCTGTGTAAAAATGGCCTTAGTGCACAGGAAAGACCCATGTAAGGGTGCACCAAGTCCACTTGCTACCACAGCTGAGTAAAAGGACCCCTCAGGAAATACACCTGTATTTATTTATTTAACACATTTATATCCCACATTTTCCCACTTAGTTGCAGGCTCAATGTGGCTTACACAATACCGGAGAGGCAGGCCCCGGTTTGATAAAATACAAATACACAATATATTAATCAACATGGAAGAAACATAAGCATAGATCAACAAAGAAATAGAGGGGGTGGTGATAGAAGTACAGTACGGTCCATAATCTTTCTGTGTCGCAGGATGTAGAAAGTTAATTTGTGTCAGGGGGGTAGGCCTTCTTAAACAAGTAGGTTTCCAGTACTTTCCTGAAGTTGAGATGGTTATGAATTAGGTTACCATATTTTGTCCCCCAAAAAGGAGGACACATACCCCGCCCCCACCACACCCGCCCACTCCCTTTCACACCCCACCCTGCTCCCTTTCACGCCCTCGCTCCGCCCCCTGTCACATTCTCCCCTCCCCCCTGTCACACACCCCGTCACCCCCCTCCCCTTACCTTACTACTGCCCTGGTGGTCTAGTGACCTCTTCGAGGTTTTGCCAATCTGCCCGTTTGTCCAGATTTTTTGGCAAACGGGCAGATTGCTAGCCTCCCATCCTCTTACTTACTACTGCCCTGGTGGTCTAGTGATCTCTTCCGCCTTCGGGGCAGGAAAGAGCCCCCTCTTTCCTGCCTGGAGCGCTGCCCTGCATGCATCCTTCCTGTTCCTGATCTTGGCGCCGATTCAAAATGGCCGCCGAAAGTTGAAGTCTCGCAGCCATTTTGAATCGGCGCCGAGATCAGGAACAGGAAGGATGCATGCAGGGCAAACGGGCAGATTGGCAAAACCCGCCCGGTTGCCTGAACATGTCCTCAAAAAGAGGACATGCATATGGTAACCCTAGTTATGAATAGATCTCAAGGTTTTGGGCAGAGCGTTCCACAGTTGTGTACTTATGTAAGAGAAGCTGGATGCATAAGTTGATTTGTATCTAAGACCATTGCAGTCTGAATAATGCAAATTTAAGTAAGTTCGGGATAGGCTGACCTGTATGTCCTGACAGGTAAACATAAGGATTTACACCTGTTTATTCCCACAAACAAATGCAGGCCAAGAGCTATGAAGGTGCTTTGTGAGCCACCCTCTCACCGCACCTTACAGGCTACCCCCTCAATCACATTGCTCTTTCCCCCTGCCCTAGCAATGCTATTCCCTAGATCATATTTCCTCCTCCCCCCCTCCCAGATTATCTCTCCAATCAAACACCCCTCCAGGCTCCCTTTCCCCCTCCACTCGCTCCCCCTCCCCCCCCCCCCCCCCCACCCCCACCCTACCTGCCTACCAGAGATCACTTCCTGATCAGGCTCTGGGATCTATTTACTAGTAACCTGCATTAATAAGGTTAGCACGTAGCACATGTAAGTAAATCTGGACCCATGATAGGGAATGGGAATGGAACTTGATATACCGCCTGTCTGTGTTTTTTTTACAAATACGTTCGGGAGGCGGGGCTAGTGCTGGGCAAGACTTCTACGGTCTGTGGCCTGAAAATGGCAGATACAAATCAAGGTAAGGTATACACTTAAAGTAGCACATATTGTTTATCTTGTTGGGCAGACTGGATGGACCGTGCAGGTCTTTTTCTGCCGTCATCTACTATGTTACTATGTTACAACTACGTTCAAAGTGGTTTACATAGTATATACAGGTACTTATTTCTACCCGTGGCAATGGAGGGTTAAGTGACTTGTAGATACAGTACACCCTAGACAGATCTTTTGGTGAATTTTCTTGTAAATACCCAGTTACCAAGCTGAAATTCCAAGTAATTCCAAGTAGCAATCACTTTCACGGTGTTGAACACAAAGGAATCCTGTTTAGAAGGAATGGTTCCGCAGAATCTTAGCGGAGATTGTACAGCGCTGCGTAAGCCTGGTAGCGCTTTATAAATGTTAAGTAATAGTAGTAGTAGTAGTAGTAAGTGCTTCCACATTAACCACACATTAATGTGTTAGCACATTCTGATGTGAACGCATTAGCTGATTAGCGCTTCCATGCCACACCCCCTCCCAAAAAATATTTCTAAAAAATAAATACCACGTGTTGTGGTAGGCCTTTTTTCCAGTGTTAAGTGTATGTTAGTGGTTAACATGGTTTCATGAAAGGGCCCCTTAGATTGTAAGCCCTCCAGGGACAGGAAAATACCTACTGTATCTTAATGCAACTTGCCTTGAGCTATTACTGGAAAAGGCTTGAACTAAATCCAAAAATATGTTGACACAGCTATGTCATGATGTTTCTTCACTGCCCCAATGAAGGAAACTTAACTCTGAAAAACTAGTCACAGATGTATTGTTAGCCCATAAGAACATGAGCGTTGCCATACTGGAACAGACCAGAGGTCCATCAAGCCCAGTATCCAGTGACCAATCCAGGTCACAAGTACCTGACAATACATAGAGGGGCATAATCGAATGAAAACGTCTATCTCCATGGGCGTTTATCTCCAAGAACGGGTCCGTGAAGGGGCGGACCGAACCGTATTTTGGGAAAAAATAGACGTCCATGTTTTATTCGACAATTTGTGAGCTGGGCGTTTTTGTTTTTCAGAGATAATGGAAAATGAAAGCGCCCAGCTCAAAAACGAATAAATCCAAGGCATTTGTTCATGGGAGGGGCCAAGATTCGTAGTGCACTGGTCCCCCTCACATGCCAGGACACCAACCGGGCACCCTAGGGGTGTTGAGCCCCCCAAATCCCCCTCAAAACCTACTGCCCACAAGTCTACACCATTACTATAGCCCTAAGGGCTGAAGGGGGGCACCTACATGTGGGTACAGTGGGTTTGGGGGGCGGTGTGGAGGGCTCCCATTTACCAGCACAAGTGTAACAGGTGGGGGGGATGGGCCTGGGTCTACCTGCCTGACGTCCACTGCACCCCCTAATAACTGCTCCAGTGACCTGCATACTGCTGCCAGGGAGGTGGGTATGACATTTGAGGGTGAACATAAAAAGTTGTGAAACGGCATATTTTTGTGGTGGGAGGGGGTTTGTGACCACTGGGGGAGTCAGGGGAGGTCATCCCCGACTCCCTCCAGTGGTCATCTGGTCGTTTAGGGCACTTTTTGGGGCCCTATTCGTGGAAAAACAGGGTCCAGGAAAAGTGCCCTAAATTCTCGCTAAAAACGCATATTTTTTTTCCATTATCGGCGAAAAGCGCCTATCTCTGATCGGCCGATAACCACGCCCCAGTTCTGCCTTCACCACGCCTTTGACACGCCCCCATCAACTTTGTCCGCATCTGCGACGGAGTGCAGTTGAAAACGTCCAAATTCGGCTTTCGATTATACCGCTTTATTCGTTTTTGTGAGATAAACGTCTATCTCCCGATTTGGGTCGCAATATAGGCGTTTTTCTTTTTCAATTATAAGCTGGATAGTAACATAGTAGATGACGGCAGAAAAAGACCCGCACAGTCCATCCAGTCTGCCCAACAAGATGAACTCATGTGTATACCTTACCTTGATTTGTACCTGTCTTTTTCAGGGCACAGACCGTATAAGTCTGCCCAGCACTATTCCCCGCCTCCCAACCACCAGTCCCGCCTCCCACCACCGGATCTGGCACAGACCGTATAAGTCTGCCCACCACTATCTTCGCCTCCCCACCACCAACCCCTCTTCCCCCCACCGGCTCCACCACCCAATTTCGGCTAAGCTTCTGAGGATCCATTCCTTCTGCACAGTAAGATCCCAAAACAGTAAAACAAATTTTATGCTGCATATTCTAGAAATAAGCAGTGGATTTCCCCCCCAAGTCATATAAGCACATAAGTAATGCCACACTGGGAAAAGACCAAGGGTCCATCGAGCCCAGCATCCTGTCCACGACAGCGGCCGATCCAGGCCAAGGGCACCTGGCAAGCTTCCCAAACGTACAAACATTCTATACAATCAAGCCATTGTGACATCACTAATGAGGTTGGCTCTTATTGGTGGAATGAGCCACTATGACATCACAATAGGTTAAATCACTGCTCTATGTAATAAAAGTGAGCCAAGTAGAGGACATAAGTACATAAGTAATGCCACACTGGGAAAAGACCAAGGGTCCATCGAGCCCAGCATCCTGTCCACGACAGCAGCCAATCCAGGCCAAGGGCACCTGGCAAGCTTCCCAAACGTAAAAACATTCTATACATGTTATTCCTGGAATTGTGGATTTTTCCCAAGTCCATTTAGTAGTGGTTTATGGACTTGTCCTTTAGGAAACCATCTAACCCCTTTTTAAACTCTGCCAAGCTAACCGCCTTCACCACATCCTCCGGCAACGAATTCCAGAGTTTAATTATGCGTTGGGTGAAGAAAAATTTTCTCCGTCGCTTATGTACTTTTCTTTAAGGAAATTATCTAAAACTTTTTAAAACCCTGCTAAGCTAGTCTAACTGCAAATAAAAAGGTCTCACCTAAAAGTTGTTTGCTGTCCCTTATTTCTTAATATCCTAATGTGGAAGGCAAAATTTTATTATGATGCCTAACTTCAAAACTTGACACATGCAGGTCAGCCAACACAAACCCAGCCGACTTCTACCACAATCATACACGCACCTAAATTCCGAGGTTCTGACCTTCACTGATTCAAATTAATAACAAAGTGTGACCAATAAAATAATTAGATGGCTAAAAATGTAGCGTAATAACCCTGTGGCATCTGTTCATGAACATACCGTGTTCCAGCTATAAATTAAGGGTAAATCAGCAAATTTTATGTTATCCACAACATTTAGCACCGATGAAAGCGTCTCCAAATTGCAGTTCAGCTGCTAAGCAATTGATGTATAACTGATAATCTGAGAGAGAGGAGTATCTAATTACATTTTACAAACCGAGGGTACCTTGCACAGCCTTTTTTTTTATAGCTAAGAATGGACGCTATATTTTACCGCTGTCCATTCTCTCACTAAATAGGGATCTCTACCCTTACAGTGAGAGGGGCATGATGTATCTTCTAATTATAAACAGCCAGGCTCCCTCTGTGCTTTATCTGGCTCCCTGCTGCCTGGGGTTCTAGCCAACATCTGTTCCTTACAACCTCTAGCATCAAAGAAAAATATAAATTCATTTTTTAAGTCAGAAAGGAACCACTGGTATCGTGAATGCAGGTATAATATTCTAGGAATATTACTTGTTTTGTCCCAAGTCATCTCCACAAATGCAGGCATAATCCAGTAGATATTAGGTGAGTAGTTGTGCTGAAAAATATTAAGAATTGCTTTTCAGTCTTACTTTGATCGATAATAAATGTTAAACTCTTCTGTATTTTACTTGCCTGGTATATCTCAAAGAACAGGCTGGAAGGAATGAGATAAGGCACCTCTCTAAGAGCAATGTATGTCCCTGAAGCCAGCTTGTGCAGAAGGGGGGGCGGGTACTCTTGAGGCTCGGTAAATGATTCGCCTGGCCAGTGGTTTGTTTTCTTGAACCGAGAGAGTGTGACGGCATCCCCATGCACATTTACATAGTAACATAGTAGATGACGGCAGAAAAAGACCTGCATGGTCCATCCAGTCTGCCCAAGATAAACTCATATGTGTATACCTTACCTTGAATTTGTACCTTACCTTGAATTTGTACCTGTCTTTTTCAGGGCACAGACCGTATAAGTCTGCCCAGCAGTATTTCCCGCCTCCCAACCACCAGTCCCGCCTCCCATCACCGGCTCTGGTACAGACCGTATAAGTCTGCCCTCCCCTATCCTAGCCTCCCAACCACCAACCCCTCTTAAAAAGGGGGCTTGTTGTGGTGGAACTCTGGGGCTCATTCTGTGGATGGACGCATCGTGCAGAAATGACTTATATGCTCTCCAATTAAAGTGCAAATAAAGAGTTTCATTTACCCAATACGAATCTAAAAGAATCTGTAGTATTTTATTCTGTGAGCAGTCTGTGGTGATCAAGTGAGCAGGCTGCAATACCGAAGCAATACAGTAGCAAACTTCAGGGGAAAATATATTCTTTTGATGTTAAGAAATCGTTGAAAGCTGCTTTCTTTCCGTTGTAAGGCTGGGGTAAATGACTTCCCAATGTGGGTAGGGACAGGGTCAGAAAGCAGTGGCCTGGGCTTTCTTACATTTGAGAAATAGGATTTCGATTATTTTCATTTAAGGGAATAGTTACTAAACAGTGGTAAAGAACAACTCCCCAAAAAAGCTCCAGACCGCCCAAAACACAGCGGCCAGGCTGATATTTGGTAAAACACGTTTCGAAAGTGCCAAACCCCTCCGAGAAAAGCTACACTGGCTTCCAATCAAAGAACGGATCACCTTCAAGATCGGCACCCTTGACCAACAAAATTATCTACGGTGTAGTCCCAGGATACATGATAGACTTCATAGACCTACATGCCAGGACACCAACCGGGCACCCTAGGGGGCACTGCAGTGGATTTCAAAAATTGCTCCCAGATGCATAGCTCCCTTACCTTGGGTGCTGAGCCCCCCCCCCCAAATCCCCCCCAAAACCCACTCCCCACAACTCTACACCACTACCATAGTCCTTATGGGTGAAGGGGAGCACCTACATGTGGATACAGTGGGTTTTGGGGGGTTTGGAGTGCTCCCATTTACCACCACAAGTGTAGCAGGTAGGGGGGGAAGGACCAGGGTCCACCTGCCTGAAGTGCACTGCACCCACAAAAAACTGCTCCAGGGACCTGCATACTGCTGTCAGGGAGCTGGGTATGACATTTCAGGCTTGCATAGAGGCTGGCAAAAAAAATATATTTTTTTTTGGGTGGGAGGGGGTTGGTGACCACTGGGGGAGTAAGGAGAGGTCATCCCCGATTCCCTTCGGTGGTCATTTGGTCAGTTGGGGCACCTTTTTGAAGCTTGGTCCTGAAAAAAAAGGGACCAAGTGAAGCCGGCGAAATGCTCGTCAAGGCCGGCTTTCTTTTTTCCATTATCAAGCGAAGCCGGCCATCTCGTGACCACGCTCCCGTCCCACCCCGTCCCGCCTTCGCTACCCTACCGACACGCCCCCTTGAAGTTTGGCCAGCTCCGCGACGGAAAGCAGTTGGCGCCGGCCAAAATCTGCTTTCGATTATACCGATTTGTGTCGGAAGATCTCCTTCGAAAATAAGCTGGTTAGGCACCTACTTTTCTGTACAGAATACTAGCATTAAGGTTGAAAAATTCGCATCCATTAAGGTGCAATCACTTTCACAAGTCCTATAGCTGGTATAAATTCAATAATGTATGTATCTGTGTGCCCCCCCCTCCCCAATTTTCTGTCCAGACTCAGTTTGCCAACAAATCATGGAGCACAGTTTTTCTGCTAGTCGGAATTCTATATGAGGTCATTTACATGTGTAAGAGGCCACTTAAATGATAAATGACTATAATACCACCGTTAACGCACCATCTTGCAGCTTACAGCTGGATGGTTCCTTATCATTTTTGTAACCATAAAATTCTATTGCCTATCATCACCCATCCATCTTTCCTCACCCTCCTTCTCCCCTTTAAACTCCTACTGGTTTGCTTTTGAGTCACTTTTTGCTCATTCTGTCCTGACCTGTCTCGAAAGCTAGTCAAACACCGTACTTTTAGAGCAGTCAAAAATGTACTTTAAATCAATGAAAAGGCATCTTCTTAATAGGGAAATGCACAGTCTGGCAATTTTTCCCTAATTTTCAGGGGAGGTTTTTGTTAATTTTAATAGCTTCATGACAATTTATAGTGAACCAGCACCATCACTTCAATCCTTATCCTATATAATAATTCTCACCTCCAACGTTCTATGCTTGGGACCGTGGCTCCCTGGCTGCAAGTGGTCTGCGAGGCAGACACGCACGGACGTCACTGACGTCAACACAGCTGATTCCAAGGCAAGGGGAGGAGTAGGGAAACACGCGCAGCCTACTGCCTCGGAATCAGCTGTCCCCCCCCCCCCCCCGCGCTATGGCCCCCTCGAAACCCACCCCCTCCCGCGAACCTGTCGATCCCCCCCCCCCGGAACGCCGAAAACCGCACCCCCCTCCCGCCGCTGTTGTGCACTACCTTCGGGTGGGTTCCTCAATCATCTTCTTAGAAAGTTTAACTCCGTGCGTCTGACGTCAGACGCACGGAGTTAAACTTTCTAAGAAGATGATTGAGGAACCTACGGGAAGGGAAGGTAGCACAACAACGGCGGCGGTGATGGCAGCAGTTTTCGCTGGCACGGGGGGGGGGAAACGACAGGCTCGCGGAAGGGGGGTTCGAGGGGGCCGTAGCACGGGGTGGGGGGGGGAATTGCCTGCCTAAGGCCCGTTTCCTTGCCTACAGAAACGGACCTTTTTTACTAGTGTCTTATAATGTCTTCTCCTTTACCACTATCATGCATTCCACTACCATGCAACCCAAAATCCTTCTGTAAAACCAAATGTATATTCTCTTCTTATTTCTAGTATCCATGATGTATTGTAAGCCACACTGAGCCTGCAAAGAGGTGGGATAATGAGGGATACAGATGCAATAAATAAATAAATATGGACTCTCCATAGTCGATGACCTAATGTATGTTATAATCCAATTATCACTCAGGAACCTTCATGCAATACCATAATGTATTCTTTACCATGTATGTATGCATATGGTATATATATATATATATATACAGTATATATATATACCATGAACTGTTCCATGTATGTTATGTTCCATCTATGTTACCATGTATGTATGCACCTTAACGCAACACCATTTGTAATTCTGTTACCCGGAAATGGCAACAGCCATTACGGCAAATGTAAGCCACATTGAGCCTGCAAACTGGTGGGAAAATGTGGATACAAATGCTACAAATAAATAAATAAGGGCCCCCACAATAACCCAATATTAAAACATGAATGCGCATCCCAACACCTTATATTCTGATTTTATTTTTACTGTAGAAGTAAAGGAAGCTTCTCTAGTCTTCTCTTAACTGGTACTGGAAGGAATGCACTGACCCATACAAGATTAGTACATAAGTAATGCCACACTGGGAAAAGACCAAGGGTCCATCGAGCCCAGCATCCTATCCACGACAGCGGCCAATACAGGCCAAGGGCACCTGGCAAGCTTCCCAAACGCACAAACATTCTATACATGTTATTCCTGGAATTGTGGATTTTTCCCAAGTCCATTTAGTAGTGGTTTATGGACTTATCCTTTAGGAAACCGTCTAACCCCTTTTTAAACTCTGCCAAGCTAACCGCCTTCACCACGTTCTCCGGCAACGAATTCCAGAGTTTAATTACACGTTGGGTGAAGAAAACTTTTCTCCAGTTTGTTTTAAATTTACTACACTGTAGTTTCATCGCATGCCCCCTAGTCCTAGTATTTTTGGAAAGCGTGAACAGACGCTTCACATCCACCTGTTCCACTCCACTCATTATTTTATATACCTCTATCATGTCTCCCCTCAGCCGTCTCTTCTCCAAGCTGAATAGCCCTAGCCTCCTTAGTCTTTCTTCATAGGGAAATCTTCCCAACCCCGCTATCATTTTAGTCGCCCTTTCGCTGCACCTTTTCCAATTCTACTATATCTTTCTGCACTAAAGGCCTTTTAACATGAGATAATTTTCTCACAATTCCAGGCCATTATTCTCATATGGAAATCAAGAGTGTGTTCTATTGTTTGTGGTAATGTCTATGATTATGTATGAAATACACCACAAAATAATTACAGCTCCCTCTGAAGTAGTTAAGTTTCATGCAAGGCACAGTTTGGTGCAGTTTTGCACTAAATATTTACATAAATAAACATACAGTACATACATAATGTGCTACGTTGCATAATTATGCAATCCAGTGCCCCTTTTGCATAGATTTTATACTGCATGTCAGCACTGATAAATAATGCATGGAAAAATTGGCCCTTAACACATGCAAAATGGAATAATATGAGTTTATTTGTATTTTTTCATCTGCTAGTGCTTTGCAAAATGTACATCAATATCTGAGAGAGACATTTCTGACCATGTCCTGTTCACCCCACAGTTGGTTGATGTTTCAGGAAATTTGCAATGAATATTCATGAGGTCTCCAATGAATGCAAATGATTTTCAAGTGTATATTTATTGTGAACATTCTGAAAAGTCAACCAGCTGCCGGGTCACCAGGACAAGTTTGGGAATCACCAGTCTAAGAGCCTCTAGACTATGCTGTAAATCCAAAGGCAAAGTTGATTCATGCGATAAAAATTAAACCACTATTTATGATGAGAGCTACAGCATGTGATTAGAGGGGGAAGTGATTACTGAAAACCAACCTGTTCAAAAAAGCAGACCACAATGATCCATCCTAAATACTAGAAAACGAAATTCCACCAAAACTAGACAAAACCGAACTCTCTACACTTGACTGCTTCATTTACGCAGCCACTAATGAACGTTGCGCATTACTCACTACCACTCTACTCGTCATGCAGGACATGGACTTCTATATTTGATTGTCTAACTTACTCTATAATCTACTCTATCATTTATGAACTCTAATGCAATATCACTTTGTATTTCTCAGTCCGGAAACGGCGATCGCCACTCCGGCACAATGTAAGCCACATGGAGCCTGCAAATAGGTGGGAAAATGTGTGATACAAATGCAACAAATAAATAAATAAATAAATAAAATGCAAGCAGGAAAATGATCAGATAGATAATCTTGTTTCATCAGAGACAAATTTTCTCCCTTCAAAATATTTGATTAAAATGTCGACTCTGGTAATGAAAGTTAAACTTCCAATACATTCGTCATACATAAAACTTTTATACCAGAACACCCTGCTTTCATTTCAGTATTTATATATTAATTAGACCTAAGCAGTTTACAGTTTCATTTTACAGGTAATGGGCATAGCCGCCGAGAGGGGGGGGGCAGGGGGTACAAAATTCTCCGGGCCCAAGCCTCCAAGGGGTGCCCGGGGCCACAGTCCCACCCGCCCTTCGTCGTTGACTGTCTGCCCCCTGCATTGAAATCGCAGTCTCACCTCCGTGAAAGCAGCGCTGCAAGCTGCAGAACGCCTCACTTCAGCCCTCCTTCCCTCCCTTTGTCCTGCCCTCATCTGATGTAACTTCCACGAGGGCGGGACACAAGTAGGGAAGGAGGGCCGAAGGAAGGCGTTCTGCTGCCTGCAGCGCTTCTTTCATGGAGGTGAGACTGTGATTTCAATACAGGGGGCCTGGCCCGGGGGGGTGGAGGGGGAGCAGTGGCTGTGGCAATCTCGGGGGGGAGCGGTGGCGACATCGGGGTGGAGGGGGGAGCGGCAGCGGTGACCTCGGGGAAGCGGGGCGGCGAGGCCGACAGGGAGGGGGCCCCGGGGGCAGCCTTGCCCCAGGCCTGGCCCAGTCTCTCAGCGGCCCTGGTACTGGGTCTATCCCTAGTGGGCTCACAATCTAAGTAGTACATTGTACAACTGTTGTATCTGGGGAAATGGAGGGTTAAGTGACTTGCCCAGGGTCACATGGAGCTGCAAAGTGAGTTGAGCCTGGTTCCCCAGGATCTCAACCCACTACTGACCATCAGGCAGTAGTGGGAATTTAACCCAGTTCCCCGGGGCAATAACCTGCTCCACTAACCATTAGGCCACTCCTCCACTCGATCTTTGTCGGCTTGACTCTGGCTTCTGTTATTCTCTTAGGTCAAGAACTGGGTTTCTTGAATGACTTAACATCCAAAACCCAAGAAAGAGAGAGCAAAGTTCCTGGTTAAGCCGCCATGACACCCCCCCCCCCCCCCCCACGGATTCTATATATGGCACCGAAATTTCAGCACGGGCAAGATGCACACTCAACTCAGTTAACAAGCCGTTAATTATGAATTAATTGGTCCAAACAATCATTAATTAAAGTTAATGGGCACTAATTTGGTTTTGTGCAGCTGCCTAAATTCCGTAGCGCACAATTCAAAAGGGGGCGTGGCCAGTGGAGGGGCAGGGCTGGGGCTCTCCGAAAATTTGCACGCACTGCTATAAAATAGTACCATTTATGCACCAAAAATGCCATGAGTTGGGCACCAAATTAAAAGGATCAGCTCAATGTGCAGGGAGACATGAACCATAGAAACATTATCCCAGCATCTGCATGGTATTTCACAATTGTCACTTTAACAGAATCTTCGGCTAAGTAAATCAGGAGACAAGAGGCAAATGGTTCCGAAAACGAGGCAGCTTTATTGCTAGCAATGAACAGTACTGAGTTCAGTCTCAGGATACTGCGTCACGAGCGTCACCTGACACTCGTTCTTATACAGATTACT
Organism: Microcaecilia unicolor; assembly: GCF_901765095.1. NCBI lineage: Eukaryota > Metazoa > Chordata > Amphibia > Gymnophiona > Siphonopidae > Microcaecilia > Microcaecilia unicolor. The sequence continues at coordinate 746,760,132 of NC_044031.1, forward strand.
GGTCATGCGCATAAAACGCATCATACGTCACACATACACATGCGCAGTACAGGCACATGCGCAATACATTAGTAGTTCTGTAGTTCTCACAGAGAAAAGATACGTCAGTTTCATAGCTTTCATAGAAATTGTTACTTTGCAAGAAATGTAACTTATTGCAGTGTTCCAGCACATTTACACAATACAGCCTCTATGCCTGAATCACAAGACTGTGCAGGCAGAGCCAGCTGCCTTCCCTACAATCCTAAATTGCTGACTACTACAACTTGTTATCTAGCTGCTGGTTAACAAATACATACTACTAGTAAAAGTCTAAACTGCACAGGTTTAGGTCTTAGTCTAGGCTCATTATATGTAAGCTTAGGTTTTGGTACAAAGCAAAGGTGCAAGTGTGAATGCAAAGTCCAAATAGAAAATCCTGTTAGTACAAAAGTCCACAAAAGTCCAGACAAAGTAAACAGTGTGTAATGCTGTTTATCTAATGCGTCTGCATCCTGTCTCAATCAGTTATCTATCTAGCTATCAGGAGCTGACAGTTGATGGTTAAGGCACAATACAAGAAGATGCAAATGTTCAGTAAACATCCAAGTATAAGGTATGCCACAAAGAAGGCAAAGTCCATAAGTTGTGTGCAAAGAGCAAAGTCCATAGGTAGTATGCACAGAGCTTGAGGTTGTCCTGCCAGTCTAGTGATGGCTGCAGGCCGTGTACAGTGTTCGCTTTTCCACTCCTACATCACCAATGCCCAAAAAATTACCAAAATCTTTAACACATTTTAAAGCTTCTATTGTGAATCCTCGGAAGTTTGGCTAGCTAAACAGCTATTAAATTATAAGGAACAATGGTGGATTTTTCAGTTGCAGACACTTTTTCCCGCAGCTTAGTAAACGGACCCCATAATTCTTTATGTTCAATCATTTTTATTGACAACATTACTTCACTGGTACAACACAAGAGTAATAAATCAATACAAGTCCAGGAGAGCAATGTTAATTTAGAACAGTTACAACAAAGTACGAACTTCCCTCCCCCCTCAACCTCCCCACCCACAACCCTCCCAGCTACCCGTGAACAAGCCCCCCCCCCTCCACCCTCCCCCTCATGAGCTGCTCAAATATTCCCCATAATTCTTTAAAAATTGGAACGAATGATGAAATGATGAAAGGGTTACATACATTCAGCTAGCCAAACTTCTGAGGATCCACAACAAAAATTTTAAAATGTGTTAAACATTTTTCATAAGTTTTTGGGCATTGGTGACGTGGAGGGGCATAATTGAACGAAAACGTCTATCTCCATGGGCGTTTATCTCTGAGAACGAGTCCGTGAAGGGGCGGACCGAACCGTATTTTCGAAAAAAATAGACGTCCATGTTTTATTCGACAATTTGTGAGCTGGGCGTTTTTGTTTTTCAGCGATAATGGAAAATGAAAGCGCCCAGCTCAAAAACAATTAAATCCCCTGCTTTGTCCTTCGATTTTTAGGAGTTGGGCACCAGCATTTATACCAGGTTTCAGCTGAGCTTTAGGCGTGGGAATCGGCTCTAAGCACTCTAAGACCACTCATCCCAGAGTGCCTAATGGTGAGTACAGTGGGCTGAGAACCAAGGGAACTGGTTTCATTTCCAGTGCTGTTCAAAGTACTAGGTGAAAGTAACGTGGAGGGGCATTTTTGAACGGGGACGACCATCTCTAAGGGCGCCCAACTCTAAGGACGGTGCCACGAAGGGGCCGGGCAACGCGTATTATCGAAACAAGATGGACGTCCATCTTTCGTTTCAATAATACGGTAGGGGACGCCCAAATCTTGATATTTAGGTCGACCTTAGAGATGGTCATCCTCGGTTTTTGGTGATAATGGAAACCAAAGACATCTATCTTAAAAACGTCCAATCCAAGCCCTTTGGTTGTGGGAGGAGACAGCATTTGTAGTGCACTGGTCCCCCTCACATGCCAGGAAACCAACCGGGCACCCTAGGGGGCACTGCAGTGGACTTCACAAATTGCTAACAGGTGCATAGCTCCCTTACCTTGGGTGCTGAGCCCCCCCCCCCCCCCCCCTCCAGGTCTGCCTGCCTGAAGTACACTGCATCCACTACAACTGCACTAGGGACCTGTATACTGCTGGGATGGACCTGAGTATGGCATTTGAGTCTGGCATAGAGGCTGGCAAAGTATTTTTAAACTTGTTTTTTATGGTGGGAGGGGGTTAGTGACTACTGGGGGAGTAATGGGAGGTCATCCCCGATTCCCTCCGGTGGTCATCTGGTCAGTTCGGGCACCTTTTTGAGGCTTGGTCGTGAAAAAAAATGGACCAAGTAAAGTCGGCCAAGTGCTTGTCAGGGACGCCCTTCTTTTTTCTATTATCGGCCGAGGACAACCATCTCCTAATCACGCCCCAGTCCCACCTTCACTACCCTGCCGACACGCCCCCGTGAACTTTGGTTGTCCCCGCGACGGAAAGTAGTCAAAAAAATTTGGCTTTCGATTATGCCGATTTGGACGACCTTGAGAGAAGGACGCCCATCTTCCGATTTGTGTCGAAAGATGGGTGTCCTTCTCTTTTGAAAATAAGCGTGATAGTAACATAGTAAATGATGTCAGATAAAGACCCATACGGTTCATCCAGTCTGCCCAACAAGATAAACTCATTTTACATTGTAATCTGATACTTTATATGTATACCTGAGTTTGATTTGTCCTTGCCATTCTCAGGGCACAGACAGTAGAAGTCTTGACAACACTGTTCTTAAACTAAGTTTGTTTATTTATTTATTACATTTGTACCCCACATTTTCCCACCCATTTGCAGGCTTAATGTGGCTTACAATGTTCCATCATGGCAATCACAAAAGTTCTGAAGCTAATGTCGAAACCCCTTAAAATTTACACTCCAGCTCATCCCTATCTATTCAGTCATGATCAGGGCGTAGACCGTAGAAGTCTGCCCAGCTCCCATTTTGTTTCCCAATTACCGGCGTCGCTACCCAATCTCCGCTAAGATTCTGTGGATCCATTCCTTCTAAACAGGATTCCGTTGTGTTTATGCCACGCATGTTTGAATTCCATTACCGTTTTCATCTCCACCACCAGTAATGGAATTCAAACATGTGTGGGATAATAAAATTAAAAATAAATGTATATTTTAAGTACAATGAAAAATACATTAAAAAATAAACTTAAGTGAAAGTTAAAAAGTTACTGCCCAATATAGGAACCCTTTTACTAAGCTGTGGGCAAAAGGGTCCTGTGCTAGAGGCAGGGACTGTTTTTCCCACACATCAGGGCTATTTTTTCCACAGTCGGTAAAAGCCCCCCCCCCCTCCAAAAAAGATGGCCATGTGATGAGATAACTCTTATCGCATGGCCATGAGGCGAGGAGCCCTTACTGCCACCCATTGAGGTGGCGATAAGGGTTCCGGCGCTAACCCGGCGGTAACCGGGTAACACGCGATGCCTGATTAATGCTGGGTTAGCGCCATGCAAGCCATTTCCAGGGGGGGGGTTTCCCCTGGAAATGGCACTCGTTTGAGGCGGGACTACTGCCGGTGTCCGCGTTGGCCCGGTGGCAATCCCGGAACAGTGAGCGCTAAGCCCGCGGTGGGCGTACCATCACTCTGTAAAAGGACCCTATAATACTTTTTTGAGAAAAAAGTAAAAGTACCATTAACAATAGTGAATGCAAACTATTGTTAACATTTTTATCCCAACAATTTTTTTTACTCAATAATTCAATCTACTTCGCTTTTAGTAAAACTAAATTGTGAAAATGACTGTCACTCTTGTGAACGCACTTGTGAGTCTTTAATCCACCAGAGCTAAAAAGGCATTTAACAACTGCAGTATCAGGCAGGGGCGTAGCCAGACTTCGGCGGGAGGGGGGTCCAGAGCCCGAGGTGAGGGGGCATATTTTAGCCCCCCCCCCCCCGCCACCAACTTTGACTCCCCTCTGCCGACGACCCTCACAACACCCCTCCCTCCGCCAACCCTCACCCGCCGTCGCCTACCTTTGCTGGCGGGGGATCCCCAACCCCCGCCAGCTGAGGTCCTCTTCTTCCTTCGTTCTGTTTCTGAGTCTGACGTCCTGCACGTTCAACATACAAGACGTCAGACTCAGAAACAGAACGAAGGAAGAAGAGGGCCTCGGCTGGCGGGGGTTGGGGTCCCCCGCCAACAAAGGTAGGCTACGGCAACGGTGGGTTGGCGGCGGGAGGGGGGGTCGAGAGGGTCATCGGCAGGGGGGTCCAGGCCCAAATCTATGGGGGCCCAGGCCCCGTGGCCCCACTTAGCTACGCCACTGGTATCAGGAAGTGGATTGTTCAGTCTGATAGAGAGGTGTGGTAGCCGTGTTAGTCCACTCTTAAAGGTTATCAATAGAAATCAAACAAAATAAAACATTTGTTTGATTTCTATTGATAACCTTTAAGAGTGGACTAACACGGCTACCACACCTCTCTACTTAAGATGGAAGATACCGCATACAGCCGCATGAAAAAGCAAATGAACAAACTTTTGGAAAAAGAAACAAAAGTGAAATGCTTTGATGTCCCCATGCATACCCCCACCCTCCCACTCTGTCAGTCAAAGTAATGCTTTGATGTTTCTCTTATATATACTACCTGCTACCACATTTGCTTATTTCCGATCTGAGGAAGAAGGGCAACCTTCGAAAGCTAATCAAGAAATGTATTAAGTTATGTCCAATAAAAAAGGTATCTTATTTTCTTTTCCATGTTTTATTTTGTTTGATTTCTATAGATTCTACATGGAATGTTGCTATTCCACTAGCAACATTCCATGTAGAAGTCAGCCCTTGTAGATCACCAATGTGGCCGCGCAGGCTTCTGCTTCTGTGAGTCTGACGTCCTGCACGTACGTGCAGGACGTCAGACTCACAGAAACAGAAGCCTGCGCAGCCTTCTACATGGAATGTTGCTAGTGGAATAGCAACATTCCATGTAGAATCTCCAATAGTAGCAACACTCCATGTAGAATCTCCAATGGTATCTATTTTACTGTCATAGTAATACTTGAATGTTTTCACTTATATACACTGTCAGCTAGCACATTTGCTTATTTCCGATCTGAGGAAGAAGGGCAACCTTCGAAAGCTAATCAAGAAATGTATTAAGTTATGTCCAATAAAAAAGGTATCATCTTATTTTCTTTTCCATGTTTTATTTTGTTTGATTTCTATTGATAACCTTCAGTCTGATAAAAAGTTCCTTCAAATCAGGCCAGGTTGCATTATTACTGATGCCTTTTAACTGGGTCTGCAGGTATTGATCAAAGGAATCTCTGTCTGAAACACTTGACTTCCTTATAGCAAAGAATGCTTTGTCATCATCATTGTCATTATCATCTGCTTTAGTAATTCACCACTTGCATCTTCATCTTTGTTATCATTGTCATGCTGTTCAATTACAGAGAAGGCTTTCACAAAGTTGAAAGCGTTGTCTGTTGTTGTCCTGACTATTTTTCGTCTGCTGGCAAACTCTGTTTGAATATCTTCAAGAACTGATGCAAGAATGTCAAATGTATGGCAACTCTTCAGTCTTAAGGCCAGACAAGCAGACTATCAATCCAGTGGACTGTCACGTCAATGTAAACTTTTCCATGGGTTGTCCAGTAGTCTGTTGTGATAAAGACATATGTTTGTTCACCAAGAACTGCAACTAGTTTCAGCTTGATCTCCGCTTCAAAGTGACCCAACTCATCGCTGTTCTGTTTGGCTGGAGACTAGTAACCAGTTCAACAAGCACCGGCAACTCTACTGTTCTCATAGGCTGTATTCCCTGAACACCAAAATTTAAGATGAGATGATCCACTGTTTGCGTGACAAGGTTTGCAACTGTAAAATCTTGTTCCAGGTTGCTGTTTCATTTAGGTTACTGAGGAGTCATCATTTAGGTTTCTTCCACTATTACTTTTTTACTTTTAACGGCAAATATCAGAAGTAACTAGGTAAAAGTAGTAAAAATTGGTAAAATTATTACTTCAGTAAAAGTAACAAACTTTTCCTGTACTTCTTTACCAGTAAAAGTAACATTTTTATTTTTGTAGTACCGAAGTGTACCTGGCGGTAATCGGGCAGTGCCGCGGGCTGCCCGGTTACTGCTGGGATAGTGTGGGAGCCCTTACCGCCACCTCAATGAGCAGTGGTAAGTGCTTCCACCCAAAATGGGCGCGCGGCAAGCGCTTCACTTGCCGCACGTCCATTTCTTTCAAAACCCCTGCCTTTTATCCCCTGCGGTAAAAGGGGGCCTCGGCGTGTGTCAAAAACACACACTGATGCCAGTGCAGGACCCCTTTTGCCGTAGCTTTGTAAAAGGACCCCTTAACCTTCCATTGTCCCAGGTACAAAAACTCGGATTATGAGCCCACTAAGGACAGAGAAAGTACCTGTATATCAGTGGCGTAGCTACGTGGGGCCATGGGGGCCTGGGCCCACGTAGATTTGGCCCTGGACCCCACTGCCGATGACCCTCTCGACCCCCCTCCCGCCACCAACCCTCCCACGCCGCCGCCGTACAACGTGCAGGACGTCAGACTCAGAAACAGAACGAAGCCTTGCGCCGGAAGAAGAGGACCTCGGCTGGCGGGGATTGGGGTCCCCCGCCAGCAAAGGTGGGCGGCGGTGGGGGAGGGTTGGCGGCGGGAGGGAGGTCGAGAGGGTCGTCAGCAGGGGGGGGGTCAAAGTTGGTGGTGGTGGCGGCAGCGGCGGGAGGGGTTGGTGGCGCTGGGAGGGGCTAAAATGTGCCCCCTCACCTCGGGCTCTGGACCCCCCTCCCACCGAAATCTGGCTATGCCCCTGTTGTATATAATATGTAAAGTGCTTTGGTTGTACCATAGAAAGGCAGTAGAGGAAATGCATTACCCCCGATTTATTTTAAATGTGCTACTAAGTAACTGTATGGAGTGTCCCCTAGTCTTTGTACTTTTTGAAAGAGTAAACCATCGATTCACGTTTACTTGATCCACTCCATTCAGGATCTTATAGACCTCACAGCTGTCTATTCTCCAAGGGGTCCTTTTACTACGGTGCGCTGAAAAATGGCTTGTGGTAGTGTAGGCGTGGGTTTTGCCCATACGCCGATCCATTTTTCAGTGCACCTGTAAAAAAAGGCCTTTTTAAAAATTTTTTGCTGAAAATGGACGTGCGGCAAAATCAAAATTGCCGCGCATCCATTTTGGGTCTGCGACCTTACCACCAGCCATTGACCTAGCGGTAAAGTCTCACACGGTAACTGGGTAGTAATGACCTATGCATGCCAAATGCCAATTGGTGCATGTCCGAAAATGACAATTATTTTTCAGCCGCACGTATCGGTCGTGCACAAATGAAATTACTGCAAGAGCCACACGGTAGCCGGGCGGTAACTCCATTTTGGCGCGCATTGGGCACACACAGAGCCTTAAGCGGCTTAGTAAAAGGACCCCCCAATGTATTTATTTACGAATTTATAATGCGCTAAGGGGGTCGTTTGCTAATGTGCGTTAAGCTGTTAATGTTCAAATTAAGGTATTTTGCTGATGCAGAAGTGCACATAAAGCTACCTCAGTGGGTAACAATTTGCACTTGCTAATTCATGTGTTACCTGCATATTTTTTTAGGGGTCAAGAACTAGGCAGGTCTTAGGCGGAGAATGGGCATGGATTGACTAATGCCGCAAGTGCACTCATTTTTCTCATTTAACGCGTCTAACTTTTCATTTGACAGATATTTAGCGCCTTCTCAATAGGAGGCGTTAAATGCAGCAGCGCTAATTGCAATCAGATTCTACACATGCTAATGCACATGTCCATACGTCAATTCAACAATTAGCATGCAGCCTAACTACTACTACTACTACTTATCATTTCTAAAGCGCTACTAGACGTATGCAGCGCTGTACACTTGAACATGAAGAGACAGTTCCTGCTCGAAAGACTGACAAACAGGACAAATAAGAGATAAGGACAAAGAGTAGCAAGATTCCGGAATCCCAAAGAGTAGCAACATTCTGTGTAGAATCCCAAAGAGTAGCAACATTCTGTGTAGAATCCCAAACTGTAACAAGATTCCAGAATCCTAGAGACTACTACTACTACTACTACTTAGCATTTCTATAGCGCAACTAGACGTACACAGCGCTGTACACTTGAACATGAAGAGACAGTCCCTGCTTGACAGAGCTTACAATCTAATCAGGACAGACAGAACAAGCAAGAGATAAGGACAAAGTGTAGCAAGATTCCGGAATCTCAAAGAGTAGCAAGATTCCAGAATCCCAAAATGTACCAAGATTCTGGAATCCCAGAGACTACTACTACTACTATTTAGCATTTCTATACGCTACTAGACGTACGCAGCGCTGTACACTTGAACATGAAGAGACAGTCCTTGCTCGACAGTGCTTACAATCTAATCAGAACAGACAAACAGGCTAGATAAGGGATAAGGACAAAGAGTAGCAAGATTCCGGAATCCCAAAGACTACTACTTCTACTACTTATCATTTCTATAGCGCTACTAGACGTATGCAGCGCTGTACACTTGAACATGAAGAGACAGTCCCTGCTCGACAGAGCTTACAATCTAATCAGGACAGACAAACAGAACAAACAAGAGATAATGGAATATTAAAGTGAGGATGATGAAATAAGGGTTCTGAACAAGTGAATTGGGGAAAAGAATCTAACTACCTGAAAGCGAACTGAACCTTTTTGCCTGTTCAGATCCCTACAGAGCATGTGCTGTGTGAAACAGGTGCATGACAGCTGGCATTTGGTTTTATAGCAACAGCCCTAACACCTGTCACGAAGATCTTGTCAGTCGTTATTTTATAGACTGTGATCCTTTGGCCTTTACGCTTTCCAAAGAGGCCTCGTCCTTGTGGGTTGGGCAACAGGAAGTGAGTATTCACTCAGTCTCTCAGCCCTCACAGACACAGAGATTTTATTTTTATTTATTTATTTATTTGCTGCATTTGTATCCCACATTTTCCCACCTGTTTGCAGAGATGCCAAGTTACCCAGTTCCAGGCTGGAGATTTTGGGACAGCCCTGGTTTAGAACATAAATCCCAAAGCAATGTGGGATTTTGTAGTCTATCATCAAACAATGGGGGCTTTAAAATATTTAAAAAAAAATCCACTTATAATAAATGTCCTGGTAACAAGTATTATCTACAAAAAAAACCTCCAGGGTAATATATTAAATCCTACAATCTGAAGATAAATTTAAAATTATAAATGTGATGTGCTCAGAACATAATACGTGACATAAAAAATGTGATAAAACACATCTGCAGTCACTGTCATCTATCATCGCACATCAGAGGTCCTTCCTGTGATCTTCTAATGTGCAAATCATGATGGTCTCTAAAAATTGAACAACAGAAACAGTTCCAATAATTCAAAATTGGATTGTGAGCCCTCCTGGGACAGAGAAATATCCAGAGTACCTGAATGTAACTCACCTTGAGCTACTACTGAAAAAAAGGTGTGAGCAAAATCTAAATAAATAAATAAAAATATTCCAAAATTTGGAAGTACTTATCTGATATATTGATGATATATTGATGATTCAAACTGTCAGACTAATACTCCTTAGCTTGCTTGCGGAAGCCTGTCCTCAGCGATAGATGCAGGGCTATAGATAACAATCAAACTCATGCATTCTTTCCCAACTCGGATCCAAGTTTCACCACATCATTGTGAATTCTTCAGGGGACAAAGAAGGTCATGTGGAGTGATGGATCGCAAGGTCTGTTCCTGTCACAGACTCAGGCTCAAAACTGGGCAACAACCACATTGACTGTCATTTCGACGTCTCTTAACAGTTGTGCCTGGCCAGGCTTCTTCAGCACAGTTCAAATTACGCACACATTAATCCAGGCCGGGCTCCAGCTGGGACACCCAGGACCAGGATCTTCCTAAATAATAAAGGCAAACTTTGAACTTGGCAATCTTCTGCTTCTTTTTATGCAATCCCTAGGCATCTGCTTCTTAACACTGGGTGCAAACCTCAGAGCTAGGGCCATTCCTTTCTTCCTCAGGACTGTCCCAAAGGTACTGCAACCCAGCTAATACCCCGGGACAGGGGCGTAGCCAGACACCCAATTTTGGGTGGACCTGGGCCCAAGATGGGTGGGCAGAAGAACTCCGTCTTGTCCCAAAGTGATTTGGTCTCTCCCTCTCTCACCTGCATGCCATATGGTCTCTCAAACATCCCTCCCCTTGCATACCTTTTAAATAGGTTTTCACCAGCAGTGAGCAGTAACTAATACACCTGCTCATGTTGGCCCCACAGCCTTCCCTCTGATACAAATTCCTGATTCCGCATAGGCGGGAATACATCAGAGGGAGGGCTGTGGGGCCGGTGCGAGCAGTATGTATCAGTCACTACTCACTGCAGGCAAAGATCTGCTATTTACAAGGTATGCTGGCGGGACAGTTGTTGGGAGTTTTCGGATGATGGGGCTTGGGGATTCCTACCAGCCACATCATAGGTGTGCTGCTACTGGGTGTGCCTGAGCCCAAAGTGGGTGGGCCTGGGCCCACCTGAGCCAACCCTTGGCTACGCCACTGCCCCGGGAGGATTCCTCACTCAGGACTTCCCTTTAGGACAGTGTTTCCCAAGTCCAGTCCTGGAGTACCCCTTGCCAGTCAGGTTCTCAGGATATCCACAATGAAGTACATAAGACCATCCAAAACCATCTAAATTTCAGGAAATCTCTTAAGACCATCTTATTTGGAAAGGCCTACCCCAAGGACTCAGCCTGTGACTCCACTGCTTGATACACATCTATTTTATGACAATTTTGGGCACATCCACCCTTCCCTCCTCTCCCCTGGTTTCCCTGTTCCTTTCGTTCCTTCCCCATTCTCTCCATTATTCCTCATGTAGGTATTATATTGTATTAGCTTAATTTACTGGATTGGCGTTAGCCTTTGCGGTGTGATGTAAGCCACACTGAGCCCGACGCAGTTGGGAAAATGTGGGGTATAAATGTGATAATAAATAAATAAACAAACAGGCACATAAGTATTGCCATACTGGGACAGACCAAAGGTCCATCAAGCCCAGCATCCTGTTTCCAACAGTGGCCTATCCGGGTCACAAATACCCTGGCAAGATTCCCCCAAAAAGTACAAAACATTTTATGCTGCTTATCCCAGAAATAAGCAGTGGATTTTCCCCAAGTCCATTTTAATAATGGTCTCTGGACTTTTCCTTTAGGAAGCTCTCCAAACCTTGATTTGCATACACTGCCTCCATTATATGCAAATCTCGTTCATACATATTCATTGTGGATATCCTGAAAACCTGACTGGCAAGGGGTACATCAGGACCGGACTTAGGAAACAGTGCTCTAGGAGACCTCTTGCTTTAGATCCTCCCTCCCAGGGGGGTAGCCAGACAGCAGATTTTGGGTGGGCCTTGGCAAGAAATGGGTGGGCAACAAGTGTTCTCCCCCTCCCCCCAAAAAAATATCTAAGCTGGTGGGAAAATGCTTCTCTCCACCTTGGCAGTCTGCAGCAGGCATGCGCTGAAACAGAGCATTCGCAGGTGCCAGTATTGTGGAGCACACCATTTTCATTACCATCAGAGGGAAGTCTTCAGCTGGTAGAGCTTGGAATCCCCATCAGCTACTGCTAAACATGTGCTACTGTTGGGTGGGCCTGAGCCCTAAGTGGGTGGGCCCCGGCCCACCCAGGCCCACCCGTGGCTACGCCACTGCTCCCTCCTGGAGACTTCTTGACTCAGGGCCTTCCTCCTCGAGACCTTTTCCCTCGGGGGCTCTCAAATCTGTTCTACCCCAAGGCAGTGGCGTAGCCAGACTGCCAATTTTGGGTGGGCCTGAACCCAAAGTGGGTGGGCACAAAATTTTCTCTCTACCCCCCTCCCCCAGCAAAATTTAGTCACACTTTTCAGTGAGCTTTCAGAGGCCAAAACCTCCTGCCTCAGGTCAATATAATGCTGTAACGATATCCTCTCCTGACCTAAGGAAGGAAGTATTGGTCTCTGAAACTTTATTAACACAGGTACCATATTACTTTATCCTAAATTAAAAATAAAATTATTTTCTTTACCTTTGTTGTAAGGCCATTTACTTTTTCTCATTGTGTTGCTCCCAGTCTCTAGATTCTGCTTTCCTTCGTCTTTCTCTTGCCAGGGTTTTCCTGTCCGTTCATCACCTATGGCTTTTCATCTTTTCCTCACCATTGTACTCCACATGCCCCTTCCTCTTATTCTCCAGTCTTTCCCTACTCTGTCCTCTCCCTCTTTCCATCCAGCAGCTCCCCTCTTTCTCTCCCCATCCTTCCAGTGTCTCCCCTCTTTCTTTTGCATTCAGCGTCTCCTTTTTCTCCCTACCCTTCCATCCAGTGTCTTCCCTCATTCTCTCCTTATCCTTCCACTCATCTACCCTCTCTCCTTATCCTTCCATCTAGTGTCTCTATCTCCCCTCTCCTTCTATCCAGTGTCTATCTCTCTACCCTTTTCTGTTCAGTCTCCTCCCTCTCTCCACATCCTTCTAGTTTCTCCCCTTTCTCTCTGCATCCTATCATCCATCTCCCCTCTTTCTCTCCCTATCCTCCCATGTCCAGCAGCTCTCTTCCCTCTAGTCCTTTCTTCCTCTTCCTTTTTTGTCCAGCAGCTCTCCAGCCCCTTCCTCCTCTCCCTCCCATGTCCAGTAGCTCTCTCCCTTCCCGCCAGTCCCTCCCATGTCCCAGCAGCTCTCCCTTCCCGTCAGTCCCTTCTTCCTCTCCCTCCCATGTCCCAGACGCTCTCCTCCCTTCCCTCCAGTCCCTTCTTCCTCTCCCTCCCATGTCCCAGCAGCTCTCCCTTCCCGTCAGTCCCTTCTCCCTTCCCTCCAGTCCCTTCTTCCTCTCCCTCCCATGTCCAGTAGCTCTCTCCCATCCAATCCCCTCCTCCTCTCCATCCCATGTCCAGCAGCTCTCTCCCTTCCCTCCAGTCCCTTATTCCTCTCCCTCCCATGTCCAGTAGCTCTCTCCCTTCCATGTCCCAGTAGCTCTCTCCCTTCCTCCTCTCCCTCCCATGTCCCAGTAGCTCTCTCCCTTCCCTCCAGTCCCTTCTTCCTCTCCCTCCCGTCCAGTAGCTCTCTCCCATCCAATCCCCTCCTCCTCTCCATCCCATGTCCAGCAGCTCTCTCCCTTCCCTCCAGTCCCTTATTCCTCTCCCTCCCATGTCCAGTAGCTCTCTCACTCCCTCCTCTCCCTCCCATGTCCCAGTAGCTCTCTCCCTTCCCTCAAGTCCCTTCCTCCTCTCCCTCCCATGTCCCAGTAGCTCTCTCCCTTCCTCCTCTCCCTCCCATGTCCCAGTAGCTCTCTGCCTTCCTCCTCTCCCTCCCATGTCCCAGTAGCTCTCTCCCTTCCTCTTCTCCCTCCCATGTCCCAGTAGCTCTCTCCCTTCCATGTCCCAGCAGCTCAGCCATTTTCCCTCCAGCCCGCCCATCCACAACCTTCCCACTGCCCTTTTGTCCCGCGGAGGCAGCGTTCAGCGTTTCCTTCCCGCCCTGTCTTTCCCCCAAGCTCCGCTGCATCGCCCCAAGTGGAATCCGTCTTCTTTTCGGCCATCACGCTGCGCTGCCGTTCACACAGGCAGCTTCGCTCCTCCCCCGCCGCGTCCATTCTGGCCCTCTCTGATGCACTTCCTGTTAGGGCCAGATGAGCGCGGCGGGGGAGGAGCGGAGCTGCCTGTGTGAACGGCAGCGCAGCGTGACGGCCAAAAAGAAGACGGATTCCACTTGGGGCGATGCAGCGGAGCTTGGGGGAAAGACAGGGTGGGAAGGAAACGCTGAACTCTGCCTCCGCGGGACAAAAGGGCAGCGACAGCGTGCGAAGGATGGGCGGGCCTGGAGGGAAAATGGGTGGGCCTGGGCCCGTCCAGGCCCACCCGTGGCTACGCCCCTGCCCCAAGGCATTTAACCACCTTCCTTCTTAATTATAATTACCTGTTTAAATTTCGATTATGCCACTTTCTATGTAACACTAACTGTTATCTCTTAATCTACTATCTACTAACAACGACACATTGTAAGCCACATTGAGCCTGCAAAGAGGTGGGAAAATGTGGGATACAAATGCAATAAATAATAATAATAATACCCACCCTCTGACTCAGCAGGTTAGCACTACCTGCTGTAAGAGGGCTCAACTTCATCACTGGTGAAGAAGCATTCTTAGGGGAACCTGCCACTCCCTCATAGTACGTAAATGAGCAGATTAAATTTACATCACAGAATGAATTCCAGACGTAATTGAGAGGTCATATCATTGTTATCTCTTCTGGCATAGAACAGTGCACGTAGAGCTGAACAGGTTTGAGCATACAATAGTACAGTAATCTGTCAACTTCTTTATCCGAAGTAACCTTCAGAAAACTGAATAGCTTTTCCTGAGAAATATTCACGTACACAGGGGCTGCCAGAAATGAATATAATACACTGGAAACTGCTAGGCTTTCTGGGAGCGGGTTTAATCACATTTAGTTCACGGCTTTGCAACCGGTGGCCAGCGTTCAGGATACATCGACACTTTGTGCCAGAAAGAGAAGGAGGCAAGGATAGGATGGGCTGCAGATGGTTAGTGACAGACTGCAGGTGAAAAACAACAGTTTGAACACAGGTTGGCAGTGAATTGTTGCAATGCCTTCGCTGAAGGGAAAATTCCTTCCACCAGTAATTGGGAGAGTTTCAGTTATGGATGTACAAAGGCAAACATTTTGGGTATTGTTGCACTTTTTTCTCATTGGTGGGGGGGGATCAGTTTCTTTCAGACATTGACAAGGTACCTCATGAAAGGCTACAGAGGAAATTGGAGGGTCATGGGATAGGAGGAAATGTCCTATTGTGGATTAAAAACTGGTTGAAGGATAGGAAACAGAGAGTGGGGTTAAATGGGCAGTATTCACAATGGAGAAGGGTAGTTAGTGGGGTTCCTCAGGGGTCTGTGCTAGGACCGCTGCTTTTTAATATATTTATAAATGATTTAGAGATGGGAGTAACTAGCGAGGTAATTAAATTTGCTGATGACACAAAGTTATTCAAAGTTGTTAAATCGTGACAGGATTGTGAAAAAATTACAAGAGGACCTTGTGAGACTGGGAGACTGGGCGGCTAAATGGCAGATGACGTTTAATGTGAGCAAGTGCAAGGTGATGCATGTGGGAAAAAAGAACCCGAATTATAGCTACGTCATGCAAGGTTCCACGTGAGGAGTTACGGACCAAGAAAGGGATCTGTGTGTCGTCGTCGATAACACACTGAAACCTTCTGCTCAGTGTGCTGCTGCGGCTAGGAAAGCGAATAGAATGTTGGGTATTATTAGGAAAGGTATGGAAAACAGGTGTGAGAATGTTATAATGCCGTTGTATCGCTCCATGGTGCGACCACACCTTGAGTATTGTGTTCAATTCTGGTCGCCGCATCTCAAGAAAGATATAGTAGAATTGGAAAAGGTGCAGCGAAGGGCGACTAAAATGATAGCAGAGATGGGACGACTTCCCTATGAAGAAAGACTAAGGAGGCTAGGGCTATTCAGCTTGGAGAAGAGACGGCTGAGGGGAGACATGATAGAGGTATATAAAATAATGAGTGGAGTGGAACAGGTGGATGGGAAGCGTCTGTTCACGCTTTCCAAAAATACTAGGACTAGGGGGCATGCGATGAAACTACAGTGTAGTAAATTTAAAACAAATCGGAGAAAATTTTTCTTCACCCAACGTGTAATTAAACTCTGTAATTCGTTGCCGGAGAATGTGATGAAGGCGGTTAGCTCAGCAGAGTTTTAAAAGGGGTTGGACGGTTTCCTAAAGGACAAGTCCATAAACCGCTACTAAACGGACTTGGAAAAATCCAAAATTCCAGGAATAACATGTATAGAATGTTTGTACATTGGGAAGCTTGCCAGGTGCCCTTGGCCTGGATTGGCCGCTGTCATGGACAGGATGCTGGGCTCGATGGACCCTTGGTCTTTTCCCAGTGTGGCATTACTTATGTACTTATGTACTTATTTGTTTACAGAGATGTGGTTAGTCTACTTTTAAAGGTAATCAATAGAAATCAAACAAAATAAAACAAAGAAAAGAAAATAAGATGATACATTTTTTATTGGACTAACTTAATACATTTTTTGATTAGCTTTCGAAGGTAGCCTTTCTTCATCAGATCAGAAACAAGCAAATTTTGATAAGTAAGAGCATATATATAAGTGAAGCATCAACGTATTTCAGTAGCAGTCTGAAAGGATGAGGGAGGGGTGGGTTAGGTGAGAAACAGAGAGGGCTGAGAGGATGAGGGAAAGGGAGATATGCATGGTGATCAGAGGGTGACAGAGCAGTGGAATTTCATGGTTTATAATTGGGCTAAAAAACCCAGATCTTTGTTAAGTCCTGTCTGGTAGGTGTCAAAATATTTAATCGTTTTGACTTCAAAAGTCTTGCGTTCCTATATTGTTTTAAAGTTTCCTTTCAGTATTCTCACCATAAAATCATTGGTACATTTGTTTTAATGCAAAATTTGATAAATACATTACAACTTTTTAAAGTGTGCAAATCGATTGTATACACATTAATTTGATTGTGCCCGCCCTAGATTTGCTAAGATGGGCTAATGATATGGATGCATGGAAACCAACGTGCTTTCCTGGTTTCAACAATCTTCCTAGATATCCAAAACCTCAAAGACCAACTTGCTTTCAGTGAGACTAACGGACTCATTTTCGAAAGACGAGGACGCCCATCTTTCCACATAAATCAGAAGATGGGTGTCCTTCTCATAGGGTCGTCCAAATCGGTATAATCGAAAGCCGATTTTGGATGTCCCCAACTGCTTTCCGTCGCAGGGACAGCCAAAGTCCAAGGGGGCGTATCGGAGGCGTAGAGAAGGCAGGACATGGGCATGCATAACACTTGGACGTCCTCGACCCATAATCGAAAGAAACAAGGATGTTCCTGACGAATACTTGGACGACTTTACCTGATCGTGTTTTTCTTACGACCAGGGCACAAAAAGGTGCCCGAAATGACCAAATGACCACCAGAGAGAATCAGGGATGACCTCCCCTTACTCCCACAGTGGTCACTAACCTCCTCCCACCCTCAAAAAATATCTTTAAAAATATTTTGTGCCAGCCTCAGATGTCATACTCAGGTCCATGACAGCAGTATGCAGGTCCCTGGAGCAGTTTTAGTGCACTTCAGATAAGCGGATCCAGGCCCATCCCCCCTACCTGTTAAGTTTGTGGAGGAAACAGCGAGCCCTCCAAAACCTACCACAAACCCACTGTACCCACATCTAGGTGTCCCCCTTCACCCGTAAGGTAGTGGTGTACAGTTGTGGGTAGTGGGTTTTGGGGGGGGCTCAGCACACAAGGTAAGGGAGCTATGTAGCTGGGAGCAATTTGTGATGTCCACTGCAGTGCCCCCTAGGGTGCCCGGTTGGTGTCCTGGCATGTCAGGGGGACCAGTGCACTACAAATGTTGGCTCCTCCCACGACCAAATGGCTTGCATTTGGTCGTTTCTGAGATGGGCGTTCTTGGTTTCCATTATCGCCGAAAATCAGAAACGACCAAGTCTAGGGATGACCAAATCTAGGGACAACCAAATTTAAGGATTTGGACATCCCTGACGGTATTTTCGAAATGAAAGATGGACGTCTATCTTGTTTCGAAAATACGGGAGGACGTCCATATCAAAACATGGACGTCCCTTTCGAAAATGCGCCTCCACGGACCTATAGGGTTCTTTTACTAAGGTGTGCTGAAAAATGGCCTGCACTGGTGTAGACACGTGTATTGGACACGCGTAGGTCCATTTTCCAGCACGCCTGCAAAAACAAGGCCTTTTTATTTTTTGCCGAAAATGGACATGCAGCAAAACGAAAATTGGCGCACGTCCATTTTGGGCCTGAGACCTTACCGTCACCCATTGACTTAGTGGTAAGGTTTCACAGGTTAACCGGGCGGGTAATCGTCAGCACGCGTACAATGCTGATTACTGCCCAGTTAGCGCCGCGCACTGGAAAATAAAAAATATTTGCTGGTGCACGTGGCGGACACGCATCAAAAATTAAATTACTGCCCATGTCACGCAGTAGCCGGGCAGTAGTTCAAAACTGGCGTGAGAAGGACACCTACGCAGCTTAGTAAAAGGGTCCCTATAATCCTCATTGATTCAAATTATACTCAAATTTTACCAACAACTCCTCTAAAGATCTTGTGGACTTAACTACTTTTTCTTTACCCTGAACCTTTCCGCCCCACATATCACTTTCCTTTAATTGTACTTTCCTGTTTGTTAACTAAATGTTGTAAGCCACATTGAGCCTGCCAGTGGTGGGAAATTGCAGGGTATAAATGTGGAGGAGTGGCCTAGTGGTTAGGGTGGTGGACCTTGGTCCTGAGGAACTGAGTTTGATTCCCACTTCAGGCACAGACAGCTCCTTGTGACTCTGGGCAAGTCACTTAACCCTCCATTGCCCCATGTAAGCCGCATTGAGCCTGCCATGAGTGGGAAAGCGCAGGGTACAAATGTAACAAAAATAAAATAGATACTATTGGAGATTCTACATGGAATGTTGCTACTATTGGAGGTTCTACATGGAATGTTGCTATTCCACTAGCAACATTCCATGTAGAAGCCTGCGCGGCCACATTGGTGATCTGCAAGGGCCGACTTCTAGTGGATTAGCAACATTCCATGTAGAATCTCAAATAGTAGCAACAGTGGAGGAGTGGCCCAGTGGTTAGGGTGGTGGACTTTGGTCCTGGGGAACTGAGGAACTGAGTTTGATTCCCACTTCAGGCACAGGCAGCTCCTTGTAACTCTGGGCAAGTCACTTAACCCTCCATTGCCCCATGTAAGCCGCATTGAGCCTGCCATGAGTGGGAAAGCACAGGGTACAAATGTAACAAAAATAAAATAGATACTATTGGAGGTTCTACATGGAATGTTGCTATTCCACTAGCAATATTCCATGTAGAAGGCTGCGCAGGCTTCTGTTTCTGTGAGTCTGACGTCCTGCATGTACGTGCAGGACGTCAGACTCGCAGAAGCCTGCGCAGCCACATTGGTGATCTGCAAGGGCCGACTTCTACATGGAATGTTGCTAGTGGAATAGCAACATTCCATGTAGAATCTCAAATAGTGGAGGAGTGGCCTAGTGGTTAGGGTGGTGGACTTTGGTCCTGAGTTCAATTCCCACTTCAGGCACAGGCAGCTCCTTGTGACTCTGGGCAAGTCACTTAACCCTCCATTGCCCCATGTAAGCCGCATTGAGCCTGCCATGAGTGGGAAAGCGCGGGGTACAAATGTAACAAAAAAAATATATAAAATAAATAAATAACTGAGACTGCATTATGGTATGTTTGATTTAAGGGGACGTTCCTTGATACAGCACTACGCAAAACATGATTTCATGCCACTTAAGTATTAACATGAGAGAATGTTTTTGTGATTGGGATTAACATTTGTAAATTAAAGGTTGAAACTAAAAAACAAATGAAAAATGTATGGTAAAATTTGAGCATAATTTGAACCAAGAAGGATCATAGTGCCTTTTGTCTCATTCAAAGCAATTTGGTCTTTAAGCAACACTTCTTATAGCTCAAGATACTGATTTATAAGATTTTGGATATGTAGGAAGGCAGCTGATTTTGTATTTGCCTGAGATAATGTCCTAGAAAAGTAAATAGCTTTTTTTCTACCGTCATTACTGGTTTCAGGCATGAGACCAGAGCAGGGGAGGGAAAAAGTCCCTGTGTCTGACTAGCACAACAGCATAAGCTGGGGAAGTGCCCAGGCAAGAGACAGACATGCAGGGATGACAACTTCTGATCTCAGATATAATTATAAAGTAAATTAACTTTTAAGCACAAAGCTTGCTTTGGCAGCCACATCATCTGTCTGTCTGTGGGCCACTGTCTGATTCAGAGACTGAGGTGTTCTAACATGTTTAGTTGAGCACTTGAAGTGAAATTACTGGTTAATAAAATGTGAATCTATTGGGTGTGCTTCTAATTCCGTTTATTGCTGCACACTTAAAAAAAAATGAAGGCAGACTCCTCAATGAAGGACTGCTGAACAGGATTTCTACAATAAGGTAGTCAAGAGATCCAGTCTCAGTATTTTGAACTGTTGCATACATACAAACTATAGTTTCAGCAGCCGTACAGCAGCTCAGGTCTCCTCATTAGTCATGTTCTACACTTAGGGTTACCATATTCGCCCTAAGGAAAAAGAGGACACATGCCCCTCCTCCTGTCACACCCCCCACCCTGCCTCCTGTCACACCCCGCCCCTGTCACACCCAGTGCCGCCCCCTGTCACACTCTGCCCTGCCCCTGCCACTTTGATCCCCCCAAAGAAAGCCAGATTCCTCTTCTCTCTCCCCCATGTATATCCCCTCCCCAATTTTTCAGCTTCCCTCCACCCACATTTATTTATTGCATTTGTATCCCACATTATCCCATCTCTTTGCAGGCTCTATGTGGCTTACAATATATCGTGGATAGTGGAAATGAGAGGAGAGTTGACATTTAGTGTTACAGAAGTATTTTGGGATGCATGGTAATGGAAAACATGATAAAGATATAATATGAGGCACTCTTAACATTGCTTGCTAGATATATGTGGGGATTTCATATGTTTTAGTCACTGTGGTATGTCTTGTCGAAAAGATGGGTCTTCAGCAGTTTTCGGAAGTTGGTCAGTTCGTAGGTCGCTTTTAGGTTACGTGGCAATGCGTTCCAGAATTGCGTGCTCATGTAGGAAAAGGTGGATGCGTGCATTAGTTTATATTTTAGGCCTTTGCAGTTTGGGAAGTGAAGATTAAGGAATGTGCGAGATGATCTTTTGGCATTCCTGGGTGGTAGGTCAATCAGGTCAGACATGTAAGCTGGGGCCTTGCCGTAGATGATTTTATGTACTAGGGTACATACTTTAAACATGATGCGTTCTTTGAGTGGTAACCAGTGTAGTTTCTCTCGTAGGGGTTTTGCACTTTCGTATTTTGGTTTTCCGAATATGAGTCTGGCTGCTGTGTTCTGGGCTGTTTGGAGTTTTTTGAGTATTTGCTCTTTGCAGCCAGCGTATAAGTGAGTTTCAGTAGTCTAGGTGACTGAGTACTAATGATTGTACCAGATTCCGGAAAACGGTTCTTGGGAAGAATGGTTTTACTCTTTTTAACTTCCATGACCCCATAACTTTACATGACCCCATTCTCTACCCCTCCCCTCCCTTCCTGTACCTTAATTTAGTGCCCTGGTGATCTAGTGGCCTCTTCGGGGCAGGAAAGAGCCCCCTCTTTCCTGCACGGCGTGGCTGTAGACCTCTATTGTTCTTGGCATCGATTCAAAATGGCTGCCGAGAGTTCAAGCAGTGATCTTGCAAGACTTCTGCCCCAAAGAGCTTACTAGACCACCAGGGCACCACACTAAGGTAAAGGAGGGGAGGGGAGGGGAGGATAGGACAACCTGAGGCCCGCCTGCCCGTCCGCCCGCCCATTCGTCTGCAAATCCGGACAAACGGGCAGGCTGGCAAAACCCGCCTGGATGTCTGGCTATGTCCTAAAAAAGAAGACATGTCCAGGTAAAACTGGGCATATGGTAGCCCTATCTACACTGCCAGTGTGTATAGTGCTTAGGGTATAAAGTTGCATGGGCAAAGCCTGCATATGCCAGTACTGACAAAACAATAGCCCCCCCCCCCCCCCCCCCTCCAATATTCAAAACCATTTAACCAGTCAGGAACAGCACCTGGCTGGTTAAATGGTATTTAGCCGGCTATCCGTAAATTTTCAGCAAGATATGGCCAGCCATGACCCACTGAAAATTCACGGTTAGCGGTTAGCCGGTTATATTGTGCGTTCTAACCTCCTATGCCAATTTTCAGCGTGAGTTTGGCAGCCAAACCTGATATATCTTGGGTCGTATACCTGGTATATCTTTGGCCAGTTTGAACTTGACCAACCAGTGCCAAATATCAGCTTGGCCAGTTAAAGTTCAAACCGGCCAAAAATAAACAGGATATTCAACGCTGGTCGCCAGAAATGGCCCAGCATTAAATATCCGGCATCATCACCGTGGACCTCGGGAGTTAGTGAGGTAACTCCTGTGGTCTGAATATCAGCCCCTAGGGATGTGTCTTCATTAGCATGCATGTGGTAGTACACCATTAAAAAAATTTGGGGTCCCTTATACTAAATTGCATTAAGTGGAAACACACACGTAGTGCTGGATTCTATAAGCAGCACTCAAAAATGGGTGCCTGGAAAAGGTCGGTGCTAAGCACGATTATATAAAGGGCCGATTGCCGTGCCCTAACTTTGGGCTCCAGAATTATGTCTGCTGAAACCTGGTGTAAATGCTGGTACCTTGGGGTCATCTTCGACTCCTCCCTCTCCTTCTCTGCACATATTCAGCAAACTGCTAAAACCTGTCGTTTCTTTCTCCATAATATCACCAAAATTGGCCCTTTCCCTTACCAGAACCCTCATCCATACTCTTATCACCTCTCGCTTAGACTATTGCAACTTGCTTCTCACAGGTCTCCCACTTAGCCATCTCTCTCCTCTTCAATCTGTTCAAAATTCTGCTGCACAAATAATATTCCGCCAGTGTGGTTATGCTCATATTAGCCCTCTCCTCAAGTCACTTCACTGGCTTCCTATCCATTTCCGCATACAGTTCGAACTCCTCTTATTGACCTATAAGTACCTCTCCACTCTCATCTCTCCCTACATTGCTCCCCGGGAACTCCATTCACTGGCTAAATCTGTCTTATCTGCACCCTTCTCCTCCACCGCTAACTCCAGACTCCGTTCCTTTTATCTTGCTGCACCATATGCCTGGAATAGACTTCCTGAGCAGGTACGTCAAGCTCCATCTCTGGCCGTCTTCAAATCTAAGCTAAAAGCCCACCTTTTTGATGTTGCTTTTAACTCCTAACCCTTATTCACTTGCTCAGAACCCTTATTTTTATCATCCTCACTTTAATATTCCCTTATCTCTTGTTTGTCGTCTGTCCTAATTAGATTGTAAGCTATGCCGAGCAAGGACTGTCTCTTTATGTTCAAGTGTACAGCGCTGCGTACGTCTAGTAGCGCTATAGAAATGGTAAGTAGTAGTAGTAGTATCCAAGTTGGGCGTGGACAGCCATTATTCTGTAAAAATGTGCGCAACCTTTTAGAACACCCCTGACACGCCAATGCCCTTCCCACAGCGAAACCCCTTTTTGAATTATGTGTGATGGGGTTCTTTGTTTTATAGAATAGTGTGCCAATTAACATCAATAATTGGCTGTTAGTGGCCAATTATTGCTTGCTAACAATTTGTTAGCAAATTAAGTTGTATGTGCATCTTGGGATCGTGCCCAAATCTGAGTGCCGAATATAGAATCTGGGGGCTAATGCGGGAAAAAAACACATTGAAACCTTGTGTAGTTACTTGCCTGTCAGCGTGCGCAAATCACGCCAAACCCCTCTGTGAAAAACTGCACTGGCTTCCAATCAAAGAACGTATCGCTTTCAAAATCTGCACCCTGGTGCATAAAAATCATCAACGGTGAAGCCCCGGGATACATGGCAGATCTCGTAGACCTACCAACCAGAAAAACAACAGGATCAACACAAACATACCTAAATCTCCACTACCCCAGCTGCAAAGGTCTCAAATATAAATCAATTTATGCATCCCGCTTCTCCTACATAAGTACACAATTGTGGAATGCACTACCAAAAGCTAGGAAAACAACGTATGACCATCTTAACTTCCAGAAATCACTAAAGACCCACCTGTTCGAAAAAGCATACCCCACTGACCCAACTTAAGTGCCTAAAACCCCTGCAACACAACATAACCAAACCTTGTAATGAACACTACTACTACTACTACTTAACATTTCTAAAGCGCTACTAGGGTTACGCAGCGCTGTACAATTTAATATGGAAGGACAGTCCCTGCTCAAGGAGCTTACAATCTAACACTATCTCTCCTTCTCGGCTATTCCCAATTGTGTCTGTAACTATGAAACTACTATACTATAACATCACTCTTTATTTGTTTCTCTACCGGAGTTGGCGAATGCCTTCACGGTACTATGTAAGCCACAATGAGCCTGCAAATAGGTGGGAAATGTGGGATACAAATGTAACAAATAAATAAAATAAAATAAGCCACACAAATGTCTATGTGCGCCCAGCACGCGCCAAAATGGAGTTACTGCTCAACTACCACGTGGCTCTTGCGGTAATTTCATTTTTGGTGCGCATCCGCTACGCGCGTCTGAAAAATATTTTTTTTATTTTCAGACGCGCGCCAAGTGGCATGTGATACGCATAGGTCATTACCACCCAAATTCTTTACCGCCAGGTCTATGGCTGGCAATAAGGTCTCAGACCCAAAATTGGACGCGCGGCAATTTTGATTTTGCCACGCGTTCATTTTCGTCAAAAAAACAAAAAAAAAAGGCCTTTTTTACAGGTGGGCTGAAAAATGATTCTGTGCCCGCCCAAAACCCGCGCCTACACTACCGCAGGCCATTTTCAGCGCGCCTTTGTAAAAGGACCCCTCAATTGGAGGAGAGGTTGAGCTTTAGTGCAAAAGTGGAAAAGATATACATTTGAGGCTTAGAACTTCAAAGGAGCTATATAGGATAATTGAGGGAGAAACTGATGTGCACTGATCAGAAGAAAGAGGCTTCGGGTTAATAGCGGCCGATGATCTCAAAGTACTGTGTTAAGGCAGTGATTAGAGCCAGAGGGATGCTAGGCTGCGTAGAGATGAATAATGAACAGAAATAAAGGCGGTGATAATTTCCATGAATGGGTCATTGGTAAAACATCCTTTCGGAAGTTCCGTTTAGCTACAGAGGTTGTTATCTCAGAAAGGATAAAAGAGGCTAGAGGCAGTCCGGTGAAATGGAACGTAAATGGTGCAGGTCTGATCAAAATACACAAGAGGACCGAAGTATGTGTATAGGAGGGACATGATAAGATACGATTTAGATGTATGAACATTTCAAAAGTATTAATGCAGAAGAAACAAACCTTTTCCAGAGGAAGGGAAGCTGTAGCACTAGGGGGCATGATACGAAGCTGGAAGGAAATAGGCTCTGGAACAGTGGCGTAGCCAAGGGTGGGCTTGGGTGGGCCCAGGCCCACCCACTTTGGGTTCAGGCCCACCCAGTAGCAGTACACCTATGATGTGGCTGGCAGGGATCCCCAAGCCCCACCAGCCGAAAACTCCCAACAAGTGTCCCTCCTGCATACCTTGTAAGTAGCAGATCTTCGCCTGCAGTGAGCAGTGACGTACATACTGCTTGCACCGGCCCCACAGCCTACCCTCTGATGTATTTCTGCCTAGGCGGAAACAGGAAGTTGCATCAGAGGAAAGGGTGTGGGGCCAACATGAGCAGTGTGTATTAGTTGCTGCTGGTGAAAATCTGCTTTTTAAAAGGTATACGGGAGAGGGGGGATGTTTGAGAGACCATATGGCATGCAGGCGAGAGGAGAGACCAAATCACCTGTGGGACGAGGTGAGGTTCTTCTGCCCACCCATCTTGGGCCCAGGCCCACCCAAAATTGGGTGTCTGGCTACGCCCCTGCTCTGGAACAACATCAGGAAACATTTTTTCACGGAAAGGATGGTGGGTGTCTGGAATGTCTCTCCCAGAGGAGGTGGAGGAGACAAAAACTATAACAGAATTGAAAAAAGGCATTGAATAAATATTGAGAATCCCAGTAACAACGCACTGGGTAATCTGTACGGAGGGACAATTTAGCACAAAACAGCATACAATAACTCTATTTTGTTTTCAGAAAGGATGTGGGGGGAGGCATAGCCGCCGAGAGGGGGGGGGCAGGGGGGACAAAATTCCCCTGGCCCGGGTCTCCAAGGGGGGCCTGGCGCCGCAGTCCCACCTGCCCTCCGTCGTCGACCGTCTGCCCCCTGCATTGCAATCGCAGTCTCACCTCCGTGAAAGCAGCGCTGCCGGCAGCAGGACGCCTCCCTTCGGCCCTCCTTCCCTCCTTGTGTCCCGCCCTCGTCTGACGTAACTTCCATGAGGGCAGGACACAAGGCGGGAAGGAGGGCCGAAAGGAGGCGTTCTGCTGCCTGCAGCGCTGCCTTCACGGAGCTGAAACTGCGATTTCAATGCAGGGGGCCCGGCCCCTGGCGGACGGAGGGGGGAGCGGCGGCAACCTCGGTGGAGGGGGGAGCGGCGGTGGTGACCTCGGGGGTGGAGGGGGAGCAGTGGCTGCAGCGATCTCGGGGGGGAGCGGTAGCGACCTTGGGGGGGGGTGGAGAGGGGAGCGGCGGTGATCTCAGGGGCGGGGCGGCGTGAGCGGAAGGGGCGGGGCCTGGCCCAGTCTCTCTGCGGCCCTGGGGGGAGGGGGAATCCAGCACAGGGCAGCAGCTTCAAACACTACTGGGCAGATTGGATGGGCTATTTCAGTCTCTATCTACCCTTATAAATTAGTACTAATACAGTATATATACACAGCATCTGGAATGCAAAATAATCATAATAATAATAAGGATAATTAAGTGGTAAAAATTATTCCAAATGCTGGCAGCAAATGCATTCAGCATTTCAAGTATCACTTGTTCTTATCACATGCTTAATGACAAATTGCAGAGTGAAAACTGGACTGCTTCTGTGTGACACCCTTTCTGGAACTTGCCGCTTTTGTATAAATGCCTACAAAATGTTTTGCCTACTACTGTTTTTTGTTTCTGTATTAAATGTGTTGGCAGGGGCCGGGTTCGGTTCTTTGCTGGTGCTTGGGGTGGGGTTCCAGGAAAGCAGCTGTGTCTAGAGCCCCTTCTGGCTACAGTCAGTTGCAGGGCATGTCCAGAGTTCAGGGTGTTTTTTAAAAAAAGGCAGCCTGAGGGCCTGCCTCTTGTAGAGAGATTCTGGGTGTGGTCCCAGGAAAGGGTTGCCCCAAAACTGGAGGAATGCTGACTGACAGGAAGCCTAACCAGTTTGCCTTTTCAGAAACCAGGTTCTGTTCACTCAGTTGTATGCTTAAGGAGCTGAAGACTCTGGAACATTTAGCTACTGAGTTTCTACAGCTACGAATCTTGGGGTACATGTAAGCCCTTCTTTGGGTACTCCTCTGGAGAGAGGGGCAGCAATCAATATCTGTCTGAGCCCTAACTCACATTTTACAATCGAGGGAAGGATTCTCGGATAGGAGGAAAATTTACCTTAAAGGCCCAAGTGTCAGACTTGTAATTGTCTAAGTACTCAGGAGGCCTCACAATTATCTTGATCTTAAATTATGATTAGGGGAGGGTTTTCAGGATTGGATATTTGTATGTTTCTTTGTGAATTTTTATGTGCTATTTTATGAGTGTTATGGTTGGATAGGCGGGTTATAAGTTTTATTAAATAAATAAGTGAGTGATTCCTTCTTGGTACCCCATAAAGGAATCCTGTGCAGAAGGAATGGATCCACAGAAGCTTAGCTGAAATTGGGTGGCGGGGGGAAGAGGGGTTGGTGGTTGAGAGGCTAGGATAGGGGAGGGCAGACTTATACGGGGTCTGTGCCGGAGCCGGTGATGGAAGGCGGGACAGGTGGTTGGGAGGCGGGAAATACTGCTGGACAGACTTATACGGTCTGTGCCCTGAAAAAGACAGGTACAAATCAAGGTAAGGTATACACATATGAGTTTATCGTGGGCAGACTAGATGGACCGTGCAGGTCTTTTCCTGCCGTCATCTACTATGTTACTATGTTACAATGATGCACAGTAACAACCTATTCTGTTCCTGCACCTGGGAATCCAGAATATGTTTATTTATTTAATTAGTTATTTATTTTCTGTATTTATATCCCACATTTTCCCACCTCTTTGCAGGCTCAATGTGGCTTACAAATACCGTAGTGGGGATCGCCATTTCCAGAATAAGAAATACGGAAGAATGTTCCAGAGTATATAGAGTACACAGTAAATTACAATAAAATCGGTAATGTAGACTGCCCCAATCTGACAACCCCTACTTGACTGTTTGTACATTTGTCCTTTAGATTGTAAGCTCTTTGAGCAGGGACTGTCCTTCTATGTTAAATTGTACAGCGCTGCGTAACCCTAATAGCGCTTTAGAAATGTCAAATAGTAGTAGTAATAGTAGTAATCAATACATTTCAGGTGCTGAAATCAAGGGTAGTGAAAAGCGTTCAATAATGACAATGTGATAAAATATTAGAAAGTATTTCTTCATGGAAAGGGCACAGATAATGGAACCAGTTCCCAGGAAAAGGCAACACCAATAACCGAAGTCCAGCAACTCCTCTCTCTCTGAAACACCCCCCCCCCCCCCCTCCCCACACACACACTCACTACCTCAGAGCCCTCACCGGAAGATGCAAATGGAAGAAAAGAACCAACACGGTAAAATTGGGGGAAACAAGACATTTTTTTTTTAGATAGGTAAGTGATGGAAGAAATTGCCAAAACAGAATTGAGAGGTTCAAGGTTGAAGGAGAGGAACTTACGTGTTCACAGATGAAGGACCGGAAGTAGGACCGTAGAAAACACTAATGGGAACGGATGTCTGACAGACCCAGACCGGTTCTCAGAAGACTGAGGAGCTAGCTAACCTAAAAGTAGCCAAAGTGATGTGGCCTGAGAGGATGCATCCGAAGGTACTCAAGGAACTTAAGGAAGTTCTGGCAGCTTTACTGTTCAACCTTTTCAATGCTTTAGTCTGCATGGAATGCTAGTGAAGCTGGGTAATGGCGTGCCTTACATTTACACATCCACAGCTACCCCAGACATAGACCTGTTGTAACTGCGAGCACCTACCTAAATGCAGCACGTTGGGGGTATAAGTGTCAGCACTGCCCATGCCCCTCCCATGCTCTGCCCATTTGTGTGTCTCCTTGCATTTATATGCTATGCCACTTCAAGAGCGTAGACAGCAATGGCATAGCTATGGGAGGCCACGGGGGCTTGAGCCCCTCCAAATTGACTCTGGGGCCCCTGGTTTGGCTGGCAGGGATCCCCAACCCCCACCAGCTGAAGCATTTGTCCAACGCTGGTCTCCGGTTCTCTGCTGCATTGCCTGCCCTGCTCTTCCCCTCACATCGCATGCATGCTCTTTTTAGTGAAACTGAGTATGTGTGAAGTGTCACGCATGCTCAGTTTAACTAAAACGAGCATGCACATGACATGGGAAGAGCAGGGCAGGCAAGGATTTTCAAGGGTGATGATGTGGAGGAAATGAATAAAATCTCAGTGAATCTGGAAGATGTACTGAGCCAAATTGACAAATTAAATAGTAGTAAATCACCTGGACTGGATGGCATACATCCAAGGGTACTCAAAGAACTCAAGCATAAAATTGCTGATCTGCTGTTAGTAATATGTAACCTGTCATTAAAATCGTCCGTAGTACCTGAAGATTAGAGGATGGCCAATGTGATGCCGATTTTTAAAAAGGGTTCTAGGGGTACATAAGTACATAAGTAATGCCATACTGGGAAAAGACCAAGGGTCCATCGAGCCCAGCATCCTGTCCACGACAGCGGCCAATCCAGGCCAAGGGCACCTGGCAAGCTTCCCAAACGTACAAACATTCTATACATGTTATTCCTGGAATTTTGGATTTTTCCAAGTCCGTTTAGTAGCGGTTTATGGACTTGTCCTTTAGGAAACCGTCCAACCCCTTTTTAAACTCTGCTAAGCTAACCTGACGTCAGTGCTAGGCAAAAAAGTGGAAAATATTATAAAGAATAAAATTACAGAACACATAGACAAATATGATTTATTGGCATAGAGTCAGCATGGGTTTAGCCGAGGGAAGTCTTGCCTCACCAATTTGCTTCATTTCTTTGAAGGCATGAATAAACATGTGGATAAAGGTGAGACAGTTGATGTAATGTATCTAGATTTTCAGAAAGCTTTTGATAAAGAACCTCATGAGAGACTAGAAAATTAAAGAGCCATGGGATAGGATGCAAGATTCTGGTGTGGATTAATACATTTCTTGATTAGCTTTCGAAGGTTGCTCTTCTTCGTCAGATCGGAAATAAGCAAATGTGGTAGATGACAGTATATATAAGAAAAACTTCCAAGCATTTCATTGACAGTCTAACAGGATGGGGATGGATAGGAGGTATGCATGGGAACATCAAATCATTTCAGAGATAGTCTAACAGGATGGGGGTGGATAGGTGAGAGGAGGGTGATAAAAATAGCAATACAACTTTATGGTTTATAATGGGCTAGAAAACCCAGATCTTTGTTAAGTCCCGTCTGTTGGGTGTCAAAATGCTTTGATGTTCCCATGCATACCTCCTACCCACCCCCACCCTGTTAGACTGTCAATGAAATGCTTGGAAGGTTTTCTTATACATACTGTCATCTACCACATTTGCTTATTTCCGATCTGACGAAGAAGGGCAACCTTCGAAAACTAACCAAGAAATGTATTAAGTTATGTCCAATAAAAAAAGATATCATCTTATTTTCTTTTCCATGTTTTATTTTGTTTGATTTCTATTGATTACCTTTAAAAGTGGACTAACACGGCTACTACACCACTCTACTCAAGGTGTGGATTAGAAATTGGTTATTGGACAGAAAACAGAGGGTAGGGTTAAATGGTCATTTCTCTCAATGGAAGAAGGTGAATAGTGGAGTGCCACAGAGGCCTGTACTGGGACCAATACTATTTAACATATTTATAAATGATATGGAAATCGGAACAACGGGTGAGGTGATCAAATCTGCAGATCATACAAAACTATTCAAGGCTGTTAAAAAATGTGCGGACTATGAAATATCGCAGGAAGACCTTAGGAAATTGGAAGACTGGGCATCCAAATGGCAGATGAAATTTAATGTGGACAAGTGCAAGGTGATGCACATTGGAAAGAATAATCTGAATCATATTTACCTGATGCTAGGGTCCACCTTAGGGGTCAGCGCTCAAGAAAAACATCTGGGTGTTATTGTAGATAATACACTGAAATCTTCTGCTCAGTGTGCGACGACGGCCAAAAAAGCAAACAGGATGCTAGGAATTATTAGGAAACGGATGGTGAATAAGACCGAAAACACTATAATGCCCTTGTATCGCTCCATGGTACATCCTCACCTTGAGTATTGTGTTTAGTTCTGGTCGCCGTATCTCAAAAAAGATATAGCGGAATTAGAAAAGGTTCAAAGAAGAGTAACCAAAATGATAAAGGGGATGGAACTCCTCTCGTATGAGGAAAGGCTAAAGAGGTTAGGGCTCTTCAGCTTGGAAAAGAGATGGTTGAAAGGAGATATGATTGAGTTCTACAAAATCCTGAGTGGTGTAGAATGAGTAGAAGTCAGGGCCGCCGAGGGGGGGGGGGGGGAATTCCCCGGGGCCCGGCGCTGGGGTCTCTCTCCGTCTCCTGCTCTCAGGCTGCCAGCACTGCAGTCCCTAGTCTCCACCTGCCTACCCTCAGCTCCCTCGACATTGTTGAATTCTTGATGTAATCAACACATATACATTCACTTCATAAATCTACATCACTTGTATTTTAAAGTTTAATGGACCATCAGAGGTGATCTTTCACTAGGGGTAACTCCTATTGTGAAAGTAGGTGGAACACCTTTTTTCACCATCAGTTCGATATCGTTCTTGAATTCCTTATTTGTTTTTATCATCAAAATCATAAATTTTTTTGTAGTATTGTCATTTTTATGACTTTTTTAATTTTTATAACTTTATCATTTGTAGAAACATGCTCTAATATTCATCTTGATTTCTTCTTAAAATCAATGTACGATGAAAAGAATTAAAATGTACTTATCTTAACTGCATCTGTAAGAGGGGATATGTGCCGACACATGTGTCGCCTTTCCCCCCAAAAGATCAAACAATCAACATCAGCAGATATCTCTATATGTAAAAGGCACCTCCAACGTTCTAAATTTGTAGTTGCAAGATCGCATGAGTGTCTGCCCCGCCCCCGTGTCACAACGTGATAATGTTGAGGGCGGAGCAATGACACTCAACAAATCAGATTGTCATTGGCTAATCTCGGTTTCTACTCCCCAATGCAGCTGTCTTTCCCATACACTCAAAACCAACCAAAATCGGCACTGGACCCCGTCCCCCCCGCCCACAGTCCCCCTCACCCACCCTCCCGCAGCCGCTTGCTCACCGTTCCACCGCCCTCCCTCTCCTCTCCGACTCCGGCCATGGTGCACGACGATTACTACACACGAGCAAGGAAGCCCATCGGTTAATCTCTGTTTCCACTCCCCAACACAGCCGTCATTCCCATACACTCAAAACCAAGCACAGACACGTTTTTTTTTCTTCCGAGGAGACTCAGCAGCACAACGAGTCACTTTCTGTGCAGCACAGAGAAACGAGGAACGTCGCTGGAAGGACAAAACTATTTGGATGCCCGTGCTCCTGTTCCCGGTATGTGCAGCCACCCTAAGAAACGACCACCCACACAAAACTAACCACTGACTCGACGTCTGCACCCCCTTGCCCCCCCAAACCCACCCAAAATCTAAATGCACACTTCCACACAACCAGAAAACCAGACAAATACAAATGGAGATAAAAACAGCAAGCAGGCAGGTTCCCGAGTGCTTACAGGAGCTCTCTCGCACACACTGTATCTGTGTGAAACACACACACTCTCTCTCTCTCTCTCTCTCTCTCTCTCTCTCTCTCTCTCTCTCTCTCTCTCTCTCACTGTGTCTCACATACACACTTGCACACACTCTCATTCTCACAGACACATTCACACCCACACTCTCTCTCTCTCTCTCTCTCTCACACACACACACATTCACTTTCTCTCACACACACAGTCACTCTCACATACACTCTCTCAAACATACACACTCCAAGGAAAACCTTGCTAGCGCCCATTTCATTTGTGTCAGAAATGGGCCTTTTTTACTAGTTTTATATATTCCCATCTCTACCCTCCAATCATCATGTACCTTATTTTGTAATGCAAGCAGTGCAGTTGCATCCTGCTTGTTCAGATATCAAAATGGCTGTGGCTTTTGAGGTTTTTTTTTTTTTTTTTTTTTTTTAATAAAGCCAGGGCCAAGTCCCTGACTGAAATAATACACTCCAATCACAGGACTTGGCTAGATCAACATCATTCACTCTAACTCTTTGTTGAGAGCGAAAGGCTGAACAGAGTTAAGGTTGTATATCCATTTTTGCTCTTTATAGATTTGTAATTCTGCCACAGGCTTAACATAGTGGATTGGTTTGGACAAGTTCCAAGCCTATAAGCCATTATTAAGATGGACTTGGGGAAAATCTACTGCTTATTCCTTGGGAAAATCTGTTTTTACTCTTTTGGGATCTTGCCAGGTATTTGTGACCTGGATTGGCCACTGTTGGAAACAGAATACTGGGCTTGATGTATCTTCGGTCTGACCCAGTATGGCAACTCATGTTCTCATGATGTTTCAAAGCAAAAGTCTTTAAGGACAAAGGAATGGGATTTGATATACTGCCTTTCTGTGGTTACAATCAAAGCAGTTTACACATTATATACAGATACTTATTTTGTACCTGGGGCAATGGAGAGTTAAGTGAATTGCTCAGAGTCATGAGGAGCTGCAGTGGGAATAGAAACCAGTTCCCTTGCAGTCCTAGGACACTGGCTTTTAAGATTCACACTTTGCAATGAAACCACTTATACTCTGCTAAAGTGTCTCACACCTACCTCATGCAAAAAATTATTTTTCCTTGGGATTGGACCTCGTGATCTTATTTGATGTGCCTGCAGGATTTTTGTCACCTGCAGTCTACCTACATAAGCACACAACTATGCAACGCACTACCAAACATCATGAAAACAAAGCACGACCTAACAATCTTTCGGAAATCATTAAAAACCAATTTGTTCAAAAAGGCATACCATAATGACCCAACCTAAACACCGGAACCCCACAACACAACGAAACTCATACAAGAACTGGACAAAACTTAACCCTTCCTCCTTGACTACCCAATGTACCCTATCACTTACATAGTAACATAGTAACATAGTAGATGACGGCAGAAAAAGACCTGCACAGTCCATCTAGTCTGCCCACGATAAACTCATATGTGTATACCTTACCTTGATTTGTACCTGTCTTTTTCAGGGCACAGACTGTATAAGTCTGTGCAGCAGTATTTCCCGCCTCCCAACCACCAGTCCCGCCTTCCATCACCGGCTCCGGCACAGACCCCGTATAAGTCTGCCCTCCCCCATCCTAGCCTCTCAACCACCAACCCCTCTTCCCCCCGCCACCCAAACTTATTGATCCTTAATGCAATTACCACTCTGTATTTCTCATACCGGAATTGGCGATCGCCATCACGGTATCATGTAAGCCACATTGAGCCTGCAAATAGGTGGGAAAATGTGGGATACAAATGTAACAAATAAAATAAATAAATAAATAAATGTGACTGATCAGGAAGTCTTGCATCCAATGCCTACACAATGAACTTGCAAGCAGATGCAAGTACACAGAGAATCTTTTCTTGTGGCTGGGCATCCTTTGGTTTGGATACTTTGAATTTAGCACTACAGTTTGAGCTCCGTACTTAGCAGTTCTTCTGCAGTATAAACTCACGGAAAGAGGCCTGTCAGAAAGGCAGAGAGAACAAATGATCATTGCCTATCTGCAGAAATGCACATACCAGCAAGGCAATTTATCCTGCTAAAAGCCCAGAGGCCCATTCAGTGAAATTACTATAGCAATGAAACAATGTTATTTTCTTATCCTTTGAGATACGCAAGCATGAATTGTAGAACTTAACTACATTCACTTTCTTAATGCAATATTTTGTTTTATAAAAACTAGCATTACAAAACATGCTACATCACCACGTCAGCCTTTTTTTCCCCCAGCAGCTTTGGCCCATTATAAAAGCATTTCTACTACTACTACTACTTATCATTTCTAAAGTGCTACTAGACGTATGCAGCGCTATACACTTGAACATGAAGAGACAGTCCCTGCTCGACAGAGCTTACAATCTAATTAGGACAGACAAACAGGACAAACAAGAGATAAGGGAATATTAAAGTGAGGATGATAAAATAAGGGTTCTGAACAAGTGAATGAGGGTTAGGAGTTAAAAGCAGCATCAAAAAGGTGGTCTTTTAGCTTACAGTGGGGGAAATAAGTATTTGATCCCTTGCTGATTTTGTAAGTTTGCCCACTGACAAAGACATGAGCAGCCCATAATTGAAGGGTAGGTTATTGGTAACAGTGAGAGATAGCACATCACAAATTAAATCCGGAAAATCACATTGTGGAAAGTATATGAATTTATTTGCATTCTGCAGAGGGAAATAAGTATTTGATCCCCCACCAACCAGTAAGAGATCTGGCCCCTACAGACCAGGTAGATGCTCCAAATCAACTCGTTACCTGCATGACAGACAGCTGTCGGCAATGGTCACCTGTATGAAAGACACCTGTCCACAGACTCAGTGAATCAGTCAGACTCTAACCTCTACAAAATGGCCAAGAGCAAGGAGCTGTCTAAGGATGTCAGGGACAAGATCATACACCTGCACAAGGCTGGAATGGGCTACAAAACCATCAGTAAGACGCTGGGCGAGAAGGAGACAACTGTTGGTGCCATAGTAAGAAAATGGAAGAAGTACAAAATGACTGTCAATCGACAAAGATCTGGGGCTCCACGCAAAATCTCACCTCGTGGGGTATCCTTGATCATGAGGAAGGTTAGAAATCAGCCTACAACTACAAGGGGGGAACTTGTCAATGATCTCAAGGCAGCTGGGACCACTGTCACCACGAAAACCATTGGTAACACATTACGACATAACGGATTGCAATCCTTCAGTGCCCGCAAGGTCCCCCTGCTCCGGAAGGCACATGTGACGGCCCGTCTGAAGTTTGCCAGTGAACACCTGGATGATGCCGAGAGTGATTGGGAGAAGGTGCTGTGGTCAGATGAGACAAAAATTGAGCTCTTTGGCATGAACTCAACTCGCCGTGTTTGGAGGAAGAGAAATGCTGCCTATGACCCAAAGAACACCGTCCCCACTGTCAAGCATGGAGGTGGAAATGTTATGTTTTGGGGGTGTTTCTCTGCTAAGGGCACAGGACTACTTCACCGCATCAATGGGAGAATGGATGGGGCCATGTACCATACAATTCTGAGTGACAACCTCCTTCCCTCCGCCAGGGCCTTAAAAATGGGTCGTGGCTGGGTCTTCCAGCACGACAATGACCCAAAACATACAGCCAAGGCAACAAAGGAGTGGCTCAGGAAGAAGCACATTAGGGTCATGGAGTGGCCTAGCCAGTCACCAGACCTTAATCCCATTGAAAACTTATGGAGGGAGCTGAAGCTGCGAGTTGCCAAGCGACAGCCCAGAACTCTTAATGATTTAGAGATGATCTGCAAAGAGGAGTGGACCAAAATTCCTCCTGACATGTGTGCAAACCTCATCATCAACTACAGAAGACGTCTGACCGCTGTGCTTGCCAACAAGGGTTTTGCCACCAAGTATTAGGTCTTGTTTGCCAGAGGGATCAAATACTTATTTCCCTCTGCAGAATGCAAATAAATTCATATACTTTCCAAAATGTGATTTTCCGGATTTAATTTGTGATGTGCTATCTCTCACTGTTACCAATAACCTACCCTTCAATTATGGGCTGCTCATGTCTTTGTCAGTGGGCAAACTTACAAAATCAGCAAGGGATCAAATACTTATTTCCCCCACTGTAGATTTGAAGACGGCCAGAGATGGAGCTTGACGTACCGGCTCAGGAAGTCTATTCCAGGCATATGGTGCAGCAAGATAAAAGGAACGGAGTCTGGAGTTAGCGGTGGAAGAGAAGGGTGCAGATAAGAGAGATTTACCCAGTGAACGGAGTTCCCGGGGAGGAATGTAGGGAGAGATGAGAGTGGAGAGGTTCTGAGGAGCTGCAGAGTGAATGCACTTTTAGGTCAATAAGAGGAGTTTGAACTGTATGCGGAAACTGATAGGAAGCCAGTGAAGTGACTTGACTACATCCAAAGGTACTGAGGATGGGGCTCATCCCAAGAGTATTGAAGGAACTCAGGGACGTTTTGGCAGCTCTGCTTTCTTACCTTTTCAATGCTTTAGAGTTGGGAGTGGTCGAGAAGGACTAGAGAAGGGCAGATGTGGTCCCTCTCCACAAAAGAGGAAGGAGGAGGTTGGGAAGTACCAGTCACTTAGTCTGACCTCTGTGGTAAGTAAATTAATGGAATAGCTTCTAAAGCTTGCTTATTAATCACCAAAAATTGGACCAGCCAAGACCAAGCAATGTACAACTTAAAATCAAAAACATTACAAAGAAAGGAACTCCATTTTCTGACAGGAAAGATATCAGAAACACACTAAAAGCCACATCAGAGTGCTTAACCCGGTTTGCTGATATTAAATATACTTTTTTTTGTTCCTGAACTACCATTGGAGAAACAGCTTAAGTATCACCTGTTACAGGAAGTAACCTGTTCCGGGGCAGAGGGAGGGAGCTGCAGCGAACTAGCGAAGTTATCGTAGCGAACTCGGAGCCCACAGGCACGTGCCGCAGCACCCCCCAGCGGCGTGCACCCGGGGCAGACCGCCCCCACCGCCCCCCTTGGTATGCCACTGTCGCCGGCGCCGTTCGATTATTCCCCTCGATGTGTAAACTACTTTGATTGTAACCACAGAAAGGCAGTATATCAAATCCCATTCCTTTTCCTGGAGGTCCATTTGTACTTTTTGGCTTGGTTTGGTTTCTTGGTGTACGTGAGTACCCTCTTTTTTTTAACTTCTGCCTCCATTGTATGCAGATAGAACTCATGCATATTCATTGGGGAAATCCATAAAACCCGACTGGGCTGCAGCCCTCGAAGACCAAGGTTGACCACCACTTACTTAGATCAATGAGAGAGAGAGAAGGAAAATGGAAATCATTACTACTATTACTTATCTTTTCTAAAGCACTACTAGACACATACACAGCATTGTACAGTTGAACATGAAAAGGCAGTCCTTGCTCGACAGAGCTTACAATGTAATTTGGACAGACAAAAAGGACAAATAAGGGCTAAGGGAATTACTAAGGTGGGAATGATAAAACATGGGTACTGAACAAGTGATTAATGGTTAGGAGTTAAAAGCAGCATCAAAAAGGTGGGCTTTTAGCCTAGATTTAAAGATGGCCAAAGATGGAGCTTGACGTACCGGCTCAGGAAGTCAATTCCAGGCATATGCAGCAAGATAAAAGGAACGGAGTCTGGAATTAGCAGTGGAGGAGAACGGTGCCGCAGATAAGAGAGAGATTTACCCAAATGAATGGAATTCCTGGGGAAGAGTGTAGGGAGAGATGAGAGTGGAGAGGTACTGAGGAGCTGCAGAGTTAATGCACTTGTAAGTCAATAAGAGGAGTTTGAACTGTATGCGGAAACGGATAGGGAGCCAATGAAGTGACCTGAGGAGTAGCAGTAACAAGAAAAGGGTTAAAAATAGTCTTGCATGGTTCATTTAGTGCCAAGGTTCAAGGTCTCTTGGTAACAGAATATATTAAAGCGTCGATCTTCACTCTCAGTCCTCGATGGTCACCAACGGTTCAGGTTTTCATGATATCTCTAATAACTATACATGACAGAGATTTATGTACAATGGGAGTAGTAGGTATGCAAATTTCTCTCATGCATAGTCATTATATTGATACAATATATAACTACTATACCATTTAACAAACTTTATTATTATACATTTTCTTAAAAGTTAAGTGTTCATACACCTCCATATCTCATTATAAGATCATTTAGCAAAGTCAAGAAACAGCATTTCTTCCTTATGCAACTGACGAATTCCATGCAAATGTATTCAAAGCATTAAAGAGTCATTAATTATTTTGTAAACCTGCACAACAACGCTGCCTTTCAGATGTAGTCATTCTGTTCCAAAGCATGCAGTTCTATCTTCACAAATTAACTTTTAAATCTCTTGGCTTGCAATCCACATCAATCATCATATCCAATAAAATAGTTTTTGCTGTTGCTCAGACTTGAAATACTTGTAACCACTCGCCTCCACTTACCCTCCTCTCTTCCTTCCCGTTCACATTAATTGATTTGATTTGCTTACTTTATTTATTTTTTGTCTATTAGATTGTAAGCTCTTTGAGCAGGGACTGTCTTTCTTCTATGTTTGTGCAGCACTGCGTAAGCCTTGCAGCGCTATAGAAATGCTAAATAGTAGTAGTAGTAGTAAATACATGTTAATCAGCAATGAGCTTGTGCCCAACGTGGTGCCATGTTTCGCTTAAGCATCTTCAGGAGCCGAGGCTACAAGGTATATACATATACTCAATATCAACAGGAGATGTATCATAACTCTTAGCCACATATACTCATGCATCATATAAATCTTACCTTAAATAAACAATTTCAATTACTAACGGCCACGCGGAAGCTGGATCTTCCAAATACAAATACAGCATGTTACGCTCAACTTTCAAGTTGAGACGCTGACACATGTATTATAAAGGGGAAAGGGAACTGGGACTTGATATACCACCTTTCTGTGGTTTTTTTTGCAACTATATTCAAAGCAGTTTACATAGTATATACAAGTACTTATTTGTACCTGGGGCAATGGAGGATTAAGGGCCCTGTTTACTAACCAGCGTTGTAGGCGCGTTAACATTTTTAACGCACAGTAACCATGTACGTGGCTACAATATCCCTATAGGCGCCTACATGGTTAACGTGCATGCCAAGTGTAGGCGCGCTAAAAACACTAACGCACCTTAGTAAACTGGGCCCTAAGTGACTTTAAAGCTCTCAGGCTGACAAAATATATTGGCCAGAATCTCGATAATGATTTCCACTCCAATCAGCTTCCTTATTTAATTCTGAGGAGTGAACGGTGTTCCATAAATAAATGAAACACTGTTCTTTTTGTTCCAACAAGGCTGAAATATTTCCTCATCTTTTGTTCTTCGACTGTAATAAAACCACAAATTTCAAATCTGTTATTTGATTATTAGCCCTTCTCCGATGTTCAACCAACGGTGCTTCTAATTTTGCCTACTTGTAAATTCTCTGCTCTATTTTGCATTTAGTTTGACCTATATACCAGAGGTCACAATCCTGCTTATAATCGAATGAGAAAAACGCCCAAGTTCCGACCTAAATCGGGAGATGGACGTTTATCTCACAAAAACGCATAAAGCGGTATAATCGAAAGCCGATTTTTGGATGTTTTCAACTGCAATCCGTCGCGGATGCGGACAAAGTTGATGGGGGCGTGTCAGAGGTGTGGCGAAGGCGGAACTGGGGCGTGGTTATCTGCCGAACAGAGATGGGCGCATTTCACCGATAATGGGAAAAAAGTATGTGTTTTTAGCTAGAATTTAGGACACTTTTCCTGGACCCTGTTTTTTCACGAATAAGGCCCCAAAAAGTGCCCTAAATGACCAGATGACCACTGGAGGGAATCGGGGATGACCTCCCCTGACTCCCCCAGTGGTCACTAACCCCCTCCCACCACAAAAAAATGAAGTTTCTCAACTTTTTATTTTCACCCTCAAATGTCATACCCAGCTCCCTGACAGCAGTATGCAGGTCACTGGAGGAGTTGTAAGGGGGTGCAGTGGACTTCAGGCAGGTGGACCCAGGCCCATCCCCCCTACCTGTTACAATTGTGCTGCTTAATGCCAACCCCCCCAAACCCACTTTACCCACATGTAGGTGCCCCCCTTCACCCCTTAGGGCTATAGTAATGGTGTAGACTTGTGGGCAGTGGGTTTTGAGGGGGATTTGGGGGGCTCAACACACAAGGGAAGGGTGCTATGCACCTGGGAGCTCTTTTACCTTTTTTTTTGTTTTTGTAAAAGTGCCCCGGTTGGTGTCCTGGCATGTGAGGGGGACCAGTGCACTACGAATCCTGGACCCTCCCACGAACAAATGCCTTGGATTTATTCGTTTTTGAGCTGGGCGCTTTCATTTTCCATTATCGTTGAAAAACAAAAACGCCCAGCTCACACATTGTTGAATAAAACATGGGCGTCTATTTTTTCCCAAAATACGGTTCGGTCCGCCCCTTCACGGACCCGTTCTTGGAGATAAACGCCCATGGAGATAGGCGTTTTCGTTCAATTATGCCCCTCAATGACATTTAATTCCATAGATAGCTGGAAACAAACTGTAATCTGTTTGTGATCTTAACTCATATCTCTTTACTGTGCCAGGTATAATAACCACTTGAGTAACCATAGCGTATTGACAATTTACAAAGTTATTACAAACGTGATGTCCACCTTGACTTATATTACTATTTAGTTCCTGTCTAGTAACTGAAAGCAACTCTCCCAAATTGCAACCTCTGGTATACACAGATCTCGGAACCCATTCAAATTCTGGATAACTAGATAAAATTGGCTAGGACTTCCAAATAGTTTTCTGTATATTACTAATTTGATGTGTATATGGTAACACACAAGTGATTCTGTCTTCCTTATCTCCTGCAGGTTTATAGAAAAGCCAATCCCTATGTACATTATATGCTCTCTTACATGCTGCTTTAATAATTTGTCTCGGATAACCCCATTGTTCAAACTGAGCACGCATACTAGCCGCATGTGATTAAAAATGATCTTGGTTTGTACATAACCTGCATATTCATAGAAATTGGTCAGCTGGAATGCTATCCTTAAGTTTTTTTTTAGAGTAATGGCTAATATAATATAGAATCGTGTTCCTATCCATTTCTTAACGATATACTTAAGGCGGTAAGCTTAGCAGAGTTTAAAAAGGGGTTAGACGGTTTCCTAAAGAACAAGTCCATAAACCACTACTAAATGGACTTGGGAGAAATCCACAATTCCAGGAATAACATGTATAGAATGTTTGTACGTTTGGGAAGCTTGCCAGGTGCCCTTGGCCTGGATTGGCCTCTGTCGTGGACAGGATGCTGGGCTCGATGGATCCTTGGTCTTTTCCCAGTGTGGCATTACTTTTATACTTATGTACTTCAGTAACAAACTTCTCTTGTGTATATTGAATTTGTACATCCAAAAGGTTTACTAAATCTCCTCCAATATGAAACGAGAAGGATATATTAACATCACATGTATTCAAATATTCCAAAAATTGTATTAAAATATTTGTATCACCTCCCCATATCAAAAGAACATCTGCAAATAGGTGGGAAAATGTGG
Source organism: Microcaecilia unicolor (assembly GCF_901765095.1). Lineage (NCBI taxonomy): Eukaryota > Metazoa > Chordata > Amphibia > Gymnophiona > Siphonopidae > Microcaecilia > Microcaecilia unicolor. Next base: position 746,802,323 of record NC_044031.1, read on the forward strand.
GATACAAATGTAACAAATAATAATAATAATAATAATATATAAATCAATTCCATTGAATGATAAATTTAATGAAACAAAGATCCATATTCAAATTTCTCCTCAAATTCCGCCATATAAAGGCAGGCTACAGTCGGAACCCCTGTAGCCCCCATGGCTACCCCCTTTGTTTGGACAAATTCCTCAAGTGATTCATTTGGAAATGAGTGCAATAGGAGTCAAGAGAGCATGGGTGCTGGAGGGTCAAGGAATGGGCTTGACTGATTCTTTTTTACCTTTAGTACTTCCCAATCAAGCACCCACAGGGTCATTAGGAGTACAAACAGAAGGAACGTACAGTAGTTTAATGTATCATCTAAAATGCTCATCCCCCTGTCAGCAGGAAGTGTTGGAACTAAGGTTATCGCATGTTCCAACACAATATTATAATGGTTTTACTGTTAGTTCTTATTTACAATTTCTTTAGAAAGCTCCATCTTAGAGATTATATTTTGGGAGTAATTCAATGTGATTTTATTAATAGCTATGATAGGATTGATGATACTCTAAAGGATTTATTTGATGTATAGTCATTAGGACTATTCTGAAAACCTGACCCATGGGTAGCCCTTAAAGACTAGGAGTGAAGAGAAAGGGATTAACGAGTTGAATGTGGAAGAATAATATACTGTTTCCCCCCAGAATTTGTTTTTAAATATAGGTTTTCTTTTCTAGCTTGACTAATAAATGAGCCCTTCTTCTCCACCATTCAATTTGCTGAAACACACACGCAAAAAGACATTAAGATGAAGTAGTTTTCAAGATCCACTAAAAGCACCTACCAATTTGCTTGGTAAATAGCTCTTAAGAAGAGAAATGGAGGCCACTGTAAATTCTGTCAATGACAAAATGCACTTTATTGGAATAAACATCCTATATAATAAAACGCACCGCCAACATTCTGAAGCTGACTGCATGACTGAGGCATTCCTGCTCTCTGTATCCATCTCCTGAATTGATGTCACGTACTTCCGGGTGTGTCACAAGCAGAAGTGACCAACCACACGAGGTTTCTCGGCTTCAGAATGTTGGAGGTGCATTCTATTAAATAGGATTGGTCAGTTCCTTTCCTATATAATAAAAGGCATCTCCAACATTCTGAAGCTGACTGCATGGCTGAGGCATTCCTGCTCTCTGTATCCATCTCCTGAATTGACATCACGTACTTCCGGGTTCGTCACAAGCAGAAGTGACCAACCACACGAGGTTTCTCGGCTTCAGAATGTTGGAGGTGCATTCTATTAAATAGGATTGGTCAGTTCCTTGAAGCACAGCCAGAGCTCAGCGTCCTGCACAGTAATACTCAGACACCAGAGAGAGAGGGGGGGCTGACACCAGAGAGGGGGGGAGGTATCTCTGTCACACACACACACTCTCTCTCTCTCTCACAGTCAATGTATTTCTCTCTCTCACTCTCACGCACTGTCTCTCACACACTCTGTCTCACACTGTATCACATTCACTCTCTATGTGTCACACAGTCACTCATACACTCTCTTGGTCTCATACACTCGGTGTCACAGAGAGTCTGTCTCACACACACTCTCTCTCTTGCACACACTGAATCTGTGTGAAACACAATCTCTCTCTCTCTCTCACACTGTCTCACATACGCACTTGCACACACTCTCATTCTCACACACACACGCTCTCTCTCTCTCTCTCACAGACGCACTCGCACCCAGACTCACTCTCTCTCTCTCTCTCACACACACACACTCGCACATTCACTCTCTCACACACAGTCACTCTCACATACACTCTCTCAAACATACACACTCCGAGGAAAACCTTGCTAGTGCCCGTTTCATTTGTGTCAGAAACGGGCCTTTTTTACTAGTCTTCTTATATTCTGATATGTGGCATTGTCCTGCGGTTTTTGGATTGCATACAAAGAAGGTTCAGAACAGGATGGGGTCCTGGCACTTACATTTACCTCTGGTGCAATGAAAGCATTCATGCTGTACTAAAAAAAATCTCACTATTAGCTCATCCTCCTTTCTTTGCAAATGAGCCAACAGGGATCGTGAGAGAATCTTAATTTGCATATGGGGTTTTGGTGCTTGAAAACACAACTCAGTAAATAAGCAATATTAACCTCTCTGCATGACTCACAAGGACCTGAAAATCCTGGACCTTAAAAAGATATTCTACTGTAGTGTAGTTTAAAGATGTACTTTGGGTCTCAGGACAGGCTTTTCTAGGACCTTTGAACCATGGTTCTTTAAGAGCTAACAGATGGCTCTAGAGAACAGACTGAATGATTCCGCACAACAGGTCCATAGATACAATGGGTTAAATGCACCACTAGTCCAGCTTCCTTTTGAGGATTGTAGAGTCTTCTGGTGACCCTACCATTGGAACACCTAGATCATAAGCACCACTTTTCAAAATGATTGGGGGTGCTAAAGAAAGCACAAAGTATACCTCCCTGGACACAATTGCTTAATATTGGGTGTGCTCAGCACTCAGTATACCCACAGAACTGGTACCTATGACCTGGATTGCAGAATAGGGACCTACTGTGTGGAGGGTTGTGGAGGTCTTCCTATTTCCAGGCCATCAGCTCGTGCCATGAATGCACTGTGAGGGTGATTTTATAAAGTTTTTTCCATGAGTAAAGCCTGTTTTACATACAGAAAAGGGTTTTTATGAAACTGTACGATCGTATACAGGCATAAAAAGTAGAAAATGTGCCTACTTTTATGCAATCTAGATGTCAGTATTCCCATGAGTATAATGGAAACCGAGGACGCCCATCTCAAAAACGACCAAATCCAAGGCATTTGGTCATGGGAGGAGCCAGCATTTCTAGTGCACTGGTCCACCTCACATGCCAGGACACCAACCGGGCACCCTAGGGGGCACTGCAGTGGACTTCGGTGCATAGCTCCCTTACCTTGTGTGCTGAGCCCCAAAAACCCCCCCCCCACACACACACACACAACCCACTCCCCACAACTGTACACCACTACCATAGCCCTTAGGGATGAAGGGGAGCATCTAGGTGTGGGTACGGTGGGTTTGTGGTGGGTTTTGGAGGGCTCACATTTACCACCACAAGTGTACCAGGTAGGGGGGGATGGGCCTGGGTCCGCCTGTCTGAAGTGCACTGCACCCACTAAAAACTGCTCCAGGGACCTGCATACTGCTGTGATGAAGCTGGGTATGACATTTGAGGCTGGCATAGAGGCTGGAAAAAAATGTGTTGTTTTTTTTTTTTGGATGGGAGGGGGTTGGTGACCACTGGGGGAGTAAGGGGAGGTCATCCCCGATTCCCTCCGGTGGTCATCTGGTCAGTTCGGGCACCTTTTCGAGGCTTGGTCTTGAAAAAAAGGGACCAAGTAAAGTCGGCCAAATGCTTGTCAGGGACACCCTTCTTTTTTCCATTATCGGTCAAGGACGCCCATCTCTTAACCATGCCCCCGTCCTGCCTTCGGTACACTGCTGACACACCCCCTTGAACTTTGGTCGTCCCTGCGACGGAAAGCAGTTGAGGATGCCCAAAATTGGCTTTTGATTATGCCGATTTGGGCGACCTTAGGAGAAGGATGCCCATCTCCTGATTTGTGTCGGAAGATGGGCGCCCTTCTCCTTTGAAAATGAGCTGGATGGTCTCTGCAGTGCAACTTACCAGTGGACAGGGTTTTAATGGAAGAATTACAGCACACACCGTCAATGATCAATTGATCAAAGACCTTATTTAGGGCCCCTTTTACCAAGCTGCGACAAAAGGGGGCCTGCACCGGCGTCGGCGCGTGTTTTTGATGCGTGTTGAGGCCCCCTTTTACTGCAGCAGGTAATATGTCTTTAAAAAAAGAAATGGCTATACGGCAAGTGAAGCACTTGCCGCACAGTCATTTCAGGGGGAAGCCCTTACCGCCACCCATTGAGGTGGCAGCAAGGGCTCCTGTGCTAACCCAGCGGTAACCGGGCAGCACGCGACACTGCCTGGTTACCGCCAGGTACACACCGGTGCTACAAAAATAAAAATATTTTGTAACGCCAGATATGATGGCACGCTGGGGGTGGGAACTACCGCCGCTTTCTAAAAGGGACCCCTTAACCTCAAAAACATTCTAGAAATGTAATATAATAGCTTCATTTCTTGTCAAAAAAATATTTAAATTACTACATTTAGTAGTAAATTTAAAACGAATCGGAGAAAATTTTTCTTCACTCGACGTGTAATTAAACTCTGGAATTCATTGTCAGAGAATGTGGTAAAGGCGGTTAGCTTAGCGGAATTTAAAAACGGTTTGGACGGCTTCCTAAAGGAAAAGTCCATAGACCGTTATTAAATGGACTTGGGGAAAACCCACTATTTCTGGGATAAGCAGTATAAAATGTTTTGTACATTTTTGGGATCTTGCCGGGTATTTGTGACCTGGATTGGTGGCCACTGTTGGAAACAGGATGCTGGGCTCGATGGACCTTTGGTCTTTCCCAGTATGGCAATACTTATGTACTTATGTAAAAGTTTCTCATCTTAATCATATATGGTGGAAAAAATGTTGGCTTGAGGACTGAAGATCTGACATGATGTGCATAAAGCTGTATCAAGGATATGTCCCCTAAAACTTAGGGGTCCTTTTACAAAGGCGTGCTAGCATTTTTAGCGAGTTCATTAAATATGCGTGTGCTAAATGCTAGAGACGCCCATATATTCTTATGGGCACCTGTGGATTTTAGTGTGTGCTAATCATTACCACGTGCTAAAAACACTAGCATACCTTTTGTAAAAGACCCCCTTAAATGCCAGCCGAGCCAACATTTTTTTCCAGCACATTTGATTCAGATGAGCAACTTTTAGTCATTTAAATATTTTTTTGACACTGCATTGAAAAATGGTTTGGAGTAGCGTAGGCGCGTGTTTTGGGTGCATGCCAATCCATTTTTCAGTGTGCCTGTAAAAAAGGCCTTTTAAAAAATTTTTTGTTGAAAACGGATGTGCGGCAAAATCAATATTGCCGCGCGCCCATTTTGGGTCTGCAACCTTACCGCCAGCCATTGACCTAGCAGTAAATTCTCACGCGGTCACCAGGCGGTAATGACCCATGCGCACCAAATGCCACTTGGCGTGCGTCCAATACGCGCATCAGAAAATAAAATTCATTTTTTGGCCGTGCGTATTGGACACACAGCAAAAATTAAAGTACCACAAGAACCACGTGGTAGCCGTGTGGTAACTCAATTTTGGCACACCTTGGGCGCGCGCAGACACTTATGTGACTTCGTAAAAGGACCCCTAAATTTCTAAAGTGTTTTCGAGGTTAAATGAGGTCTTTAATCAATTGGTCAGTGAGGAGTTGGGTGCTGTAATTCTTCCAGTAAAAACTTCTACACGTGTGAGTTGCATCGCTGAGACCATCAGGCTCATTTTCAAAAGAGAAAAACGTCCAAAAAGTGACAGAAGTCTGCATTTGGATGTTTATCTCACAAAGATGTCCATATCAGTATTTTCGAAACCTATTTTTAGATGTCTTTCTCCGGTCCATCTGAAGGATGTCTAAATCTCAAGGGGGCTTGTCAGGGGTGTGTTCAAGGCGGGACTTGGGTGGTCCTAAGACTTGAGACGTCTTTCAGCAATAATGGAACAAAACAAAAACGTCCAAGATTAAAACTTAGATGTTTTGAGCTAGACCTGGTTTTATAACAAATGGCTGCAGTGGGAGTTGAGCCCACTTGCCCCAGGATCAAGGTCTGCTGCACTTGCCACTGGGTTACTCCTCTACTCCACACAAGAGGTGCCCCAAATGAACAGGACCACTAGAGGGAATTGGGGATCACCTCCCCTTACTCCCCCACATCGCAAAACATTTTTCCAAACAGCATTTTCAAAAGGAAAAGATAGACTTTTTTTTGTAGAAAATGACCTTTCCTGTTCTGATTTTGGACGTTTTACAAAAAAACGTCCAAATTCAGACTTAGATGTCATATCCAAAAATACCCCTTGTGCATTTGACTTGCCTAAAGTCACAAGAAGCAGCAGTGGGAATTGAACCCGTGTTGCCAGGATCAAAGCCCGCTGCGCTAAACATTAAGCCACTCCTCTTCCATTTTGGACGTCTTTTGTTCGAAAATGGACACAAAAAAAAAGGACGTCCAAATCACAAGATGTCCATAGCATTTGCGGACACAAAAGATAAGATGTCTACCTTTTTCAAAAATGACCTTCTTTCCTGTTCAGAATTTGGACATTTTTGTAAAACGTCCAAATTCTGATTTAGACGTTCTATCGAAAATGCCCCGCCATATGATCTAAACCTTTGACACTTTAGACACCTTAGTTACATTTAACTGCTGAGTATCTACAGATTAATACAAGCCATTATTTTGGGGGTTGGATGTTTGATAAAATATGCAGATATATGTATAGAGAATACAGAACATAGTAACATAGTAAGTGACGGCAGATAAAAACCTAAACAGTCCATCCAGTCTGCCCAACAGTCACATTCATTATCAATCAAGATTAAATCAACAATGAACGTGAGATTATATACTTGATCTTTCTTCGGTGCTTCTGGGACGTAAACTGTAGAAGTCTGCCTGGCTCGGTCCTTATGTTCCAACTACCAGAGTTGCCGTCAAAGTCCAGTCCAGCCTATCCGAATCTGTCAATGTCATTTGCAGGACACAGACCCTAAAAATCTGCCCGGGACTGTCCTCACATTCCAAATTACTGGAGTCTCCATCAAAGGCCTCTCCAGCACATCCTAAACTGGATTGCTACACGTGGGACATGGACCGTAGAAGCCAGCCCAGCACCAGCCTCAGTTTTGAAAGCCATCACTTACAAAAGTACATAAGCATCGCGATGCTGGGACAGACCAAGGGTCCATCGAGCCCAGCACCCTGTCACCGACAGCGGCCAAAAGAACAAGCAATTTCTCCCACCCATCCTAGAAATACTGTATTATTCCCTCGTCCATTCAATAACATTCTATGGCTTTTTCCTCCAGGAAACCGTCCAACCCTTTTTTTGAAGTCCGCTAAGTTAACCGCCTTAACCACCTTTTCCGGCAACGAATTCCAGAGTTTGAAATGCAAGCACACATGCAACCCTTTTAAGTTTTGTTTTTTATACCATTCATTTTATAATTAGAGATCTGTGTTCATCCCACGCCTTTTTGAATTCAGCCAACGTTTATTTTTCACCACCTACATCGGGAGGGCAGTCCAGGCATCAGCCACCCTCTCCATGAAAAAGAATTTTCTAACATTACCCCGCGACCACAATTCAATACACATTTATACCTTTTTCAGATCAGGTATAAGTTCATGCCTGGGAGCTTATTTTATGCATGAATATATGATGACTTCCCACAGGCACCTTTTTGGGTTGCCTCACATTTAGACCCTGTTACATAAGCGCGTATGTGTGAAGTAATTTGATGTTTCAGAGTTCCATTCATCCAGAGACTGTCTATTAATTTCTGTGGTGCACCAGGATTGACATAAGACAAATAAACTATTGAAGGACGGAGAGTTAAGGTTCACTGGTAAAACAATTTATTGAAGGGCAGAGGAGCAGCTCAAAAGTCCACAGAGACCTACTCTAGCATCAATGTATAAATGAACTATTAAATCCACTGCTACAGTTCAGTCTGTTGAAAAGCTCTTAGCCACCAATTTTGGGCATCAAAACTCCTATTTTTTTTTCTATGTGGTCACAATCCCCTGGATTCTGTATAGCGTGCCCAAATTTGGGTGTGGATCCAAGATTTGCCCATAAACTAATTAGTCAGGGGCCCTTTTACTAAGCCGCATAAGCGTCTACACGCGCCAAAAAGAAGTTACCGCCTGACTGCCGCGTGGCTCTTGTGGTAATTTCATTTTTGGTGCGCGTCCAATATGCGCGTCTGAAAAATATTTTTTTTTAATTTTTGGACTGCGTAACGGATGCGTGCCAAGTGGCATTCGACGCGCGTAGGTCATTACTGCCTGGATTCTTTACCGCTAAGTCAACGGCCGGCAGTAAGGTAGCAGACACAAAATGGGCACGCGGCGATTTTGATTCTGCCGCACATCCATTTTCGGCAAAAAAAGAGGCCTTTTTCACAGGTGTGCTGAAAAATGGATTGGCGCGCAGCCAAAACCCGCGCCAACACTACCACAAGCCATTTTTCAGCGCACCTTAGTAAAAGGACCCCTCAGTTAGGCACTAAAACTCAATTATTGGAGTTAACAAGCACTTAATTGGCAATAATTAGAAGTTACACGCCCACGCCCTATTCTATAACATGTGTACCTAAATTTCATAGCACTATAGGAGGTCAAGGGCATTCCCAAAAATGAGTGCAATGTTATAGAATACCTGCATTTGCGTTCATTGGCAGACATAAATTATTGCGCCTACAGGTAGCCACGAAGGGCTAGATTCTATATATCACACCTAAAAAAACTGGCGCTAAAAAAAAAACAATACGCCTAAATGTTACCATACTTTATAGAATATGCCTACATTTCACAGTGGTTTATAGAATATGCAGAGTGGCCGTCTGCACAACTAAATTTAGTTGTGGGCAGTTAAGCCCAGCATCCTGTTTCCAACAATGGCCAATCCAGGTCACAAGTACAAGGCCGCCCTCGTGGCCGCCGCCCTCGTGGCCGCCGCCCTCCCAATCGCTACTGCTGTCTCCTCCCTCTGCTGCTCCCAGACCTCTGGCGCCGCAGTGCTCAGTCTCCACCTGCCTATCCTCAGCTCCCTTGAAAGTCCCCTTCTGTCTGCCACCGGGCCCCCTGCATAAAAAAAAAGTCTAAATCGGCAGCGCCTCACCTCTGTGTGAAAGCGACAGATCGCCTCGGGCCTTCCCTCACTGACTGTGTCCTGCCCTCATCTGATGTAACTTCCTATTTCCGCAAGGGCGGGGCACAGTGAGGGAAGGCCCGATGTGATCTGCCGCTTTCACAGAGAGGCAAGGGGCTGCGCTGTCGATTTAGAGATTTTTTTTTTAAATACAGGGGGACCAGTGGCAGACAGAAGGAGGCTGTCGAGGGAGCTGAGAGTAGGCAGGTGGAGACTGGGGACTGCGGTGCTGGCAGCCTGGGAGTAGGAGAGGGAGAGAGACCCCGGCGCTGGGCCCCTCTTGGAGGCCCAGGCCTGGGGAATTTTGCCCCCTCCCCCGCCCCCCTCTCGGCGGCTCTGACTTCTACTCATTCTACACCACTCAGGATTTTGTAGACCTCAATCATATCTCCCCTCAACCATCTCTTTTCCAAACTGAAGAGCCCTAACCTCTTTAGCCTTTCCTCATACGAGAGGAGTTCCATCCCCTTTATCATTTTGGTCGCTCTTCTTTGAACCTTTTCTAATTCCGCTATATCTTTTTTGAGATATGACAACCAGAACTGAACGCAATACTCAAGGTGCGGATGCACCATGGAGTGATACAAGGGCATTATAGTGTTTTTGTCTTATTCACCATCCGTTTCCTAATAATTCCAAGCATCCTGTTTGCTTTTTTGGCCGTCGTCGCACACTGAGCAGAAGATTTCAGTGTATTATCTACAATTACACCCAGATCTTTTTCTTGAGCGCTGACCCCTAAAGTGGACCCTAGCATCAGGTAAATATGATTCAGATTATTCTTTCCAATGTGCATCACCTTGCACTTGTCCACATTAAATTTCATCTGCCATTTGGATGCCCAGTCTTCCAATTTCCTAAGGTCTTCCTGCGATATTTCACAGTCCGCACATATTTTAACAGCCTTGAATAGTTTTGTATGATCTGCAGATTTGATCACCTCACCCGTTGTTCTGATTTCCATATCATTTATAAATATGCTTAATAGTATTGGTCCCAGTACAGACCTCTGTGGCACTCCACTATTCACCCTCTTCCATTGAGAGAAATGACCATTTAACCCTACCCTCTGTTTTCTGTCCAATAGCCAATTTCTAATCCACACCAGAATCTTGCCTTCTATCCCATGACTCTTTAATTTTCTAGTCTCTCATGAGGTTCTTTATCAAAAGCTTTCTGAAAATCTAGATACACTACATCAACTGTCTCACCTTTATCTACATGTTTATTCATGCCTTCAAAGAAATGAAGCAAATTGGTCGGAACCCATGCTGACTCTGTCCCAATAAATCATGTTTGTCTATGTGTTCTGTAATTTTTTTTCTTTATAATAGTTTCCACTATTTTGCTTAGCACTGACGTCAGGCTTACTGGTCTATAATTTCCCGGATCACCCTTAGAACCCTTTTTAAAAATCGGCATCAGATTGGCCATCCTCTAATCTTCAGGTACTATGGACAGGGACTGTCCTTCCTTGTTAATTTGTACAGCGCTGCGTAACCCTAGTAGCGCTCTAGAAATGTTAAGTAGTAGTATGGACGATTTTTTAAAATTTTTTATTTATTAAGCATTTTACATAACTCCAAAGCTAGCTTTGTCAAGCAATCTGCCATAATTTATCAAGGAAACAAATATTCAGGGAAAATCCCTCTTCTACAATAATATTTATAGGCTATAGTCCACCATAAGGGGGGGACTGATATCACCATTCCTGAGAGCAGTGGCGTTCCTAGGGGGGCTGACACCCGGGGCGGATCGCCGATGCGCCCCACCCCCCGGGAACAGCGCGACCCCCCCCCCGGTGAAAGACCCCCCCCCCGGTGCACACCGCTGGGGGGGGGGGGTGCCGTGCACCAGTCCGCTTCGTTCGTTTCCATGCTCCCTCTGCCCAGGAACAGGAAGTAACCTGTTCCGGGGCAGAGGGAGCACAGAACGAACGTAGCAGACAGGCGCGCGGCACCCCCCCAGCAGCGTGCACCCGGGGCGGACCGCACCCACTGCCCCCCCCCCTTGGTAAGCCACTGCCTGAGAGGAGAGAGAGGAAACAGAAAAAAAAGAAAATAGCGCACAAAAGATCATTTCAACTGCATCATTACTTTCTACGAGTCCAAAAGGTCATTATAAGTCAGTTTTAGGGAATCTTGCATTCAAAAAAGATTAAAGTTGTAAAGCTTCAAAAAAAATGAAAAGAGGTGTTATGTCTATCTGAAGAACACATTTACAGGGAAACCTTAACTGAAATTTAGTACCCAAAGTCAAAGCTTCCTGGCTCATAGACGGAAATTTCTTCCTTCTTTCCTGTGTTGATCTGGAGACATCCGGAAATATCTGAATCTTTTCTCCCATAAAGGTAGCTGGAACCGATTGTCTCAGATAAAGCCTTATCAGGGCCTCTTTATCTTGGAAAAATACAAAAGAGATTCCAACAAAGTGGCCTGAAAGTCCACCTCATCTTGCGATCTCTCTAAAAGCGCTGAGATATCCAAACTATCAGGAGACGAATTCACCCCCACGTGGCCTTTCGACTTGGCTTCTCGAGCTAGTGGAGATGGCAAATAACAAAGTTTTTGTATTGGGAGAAGCCCATTCTCAGGATAATGAAAAACTTCTATTAAGAATTTGTGGAATAAGTCCCTTGGGGAGCTATATTAAATAGAAGGAAAGTTTAATAATCTCCGATTCAGTGATCTAGCTCCATTTTCTAAGTTCTCCAGCTTACGATGAACAACATCAGCATTCTGTAATTTATTTTATTTATTTATTTATTAGTTACATTTGTATCCCACATTTTCCCACCTATTTGCAGGCTCAATGTGGCTTACATAGTACCGTAAAGGCGATCGCCAAGTTCGGTATGGAAACAAATACAATTTGATGTTAGGTCGGGTAGGTTGGTATATTCAGGTACATAGGGATCGAGGGTAGGAAGGAATATATAGTGTCCAGTACAGTCTAAGGTTTTGCTGTGTTGCAGAGTTGATGCATCGAATTTATGTCGATGGGGAATGCTTTTCTGAATAAGTAGGTCTTTAATGATCTCCTGAAGTTTAGATGGTCGTAGTTTGTTTTCACAGACTTTGGCCTCTTTAACTTGAGGTAAAGATATTTCATAATTTTTCATATTTGACTCTTGAAGGACTAGTTGAGATTGAAGTGATTCTATTATTGAGGCGTTCGACTTTGTATTGGAGACAAAAGTAAGACAAACCTTATGCAAGGATTACATTGCCGACCATAAGGACTCCAATGTTACCTTTGCTGGTCTCTCCAACAGCTGCAGGGCTGCCATAGGGCTAGGTCGCATTTCCACCCCCATCTGCGTTCCAGGTGTTGCCTCTAGCCCAGACAAATTTAGCCCAGCTTCCGAAGGGGTAACTGAGAGGCTCTGATGTCGCAATAACATGTGAAAAGCCCACCTTAGCTGGTCCAGAGACCCCGACTTCCAAGGGCTCGATGGGCGTTCCTTCTAGCATGCTCTTCGCTTCTAGAGACTGCCTCTCTGGACTCCACGGGCTAAGTGAGACCTCACTTTCCTGACCGGGACTCCTCTCTGTGCTGGTCAAAGGAGCGCCCCTGGGTGCAGTTGGCGTTGCATATGCTGTAATTGGTAACTGACGAAGAGTAGGGTCCATAGAGGGTAAGGAGGAACCTCCTCTGATCTTTCCCCTTCTCTTTGGCATTATTAACTCAAGAAATAATAGTTAAAGGAAAAAGGAATCTCCAGAGCTCAGCATAGCACGTCTGGTCTCGGCGCCATTTTGGTCAGCCCCAGGTACTACGGACGATTTTAACAACAGGTTACATATTACTAACAGCAGATCAGCAATTTTATGCTTGAGTTCTTTGAGTACCCTTGGATGTATGCCATCCAGTCCAGGTGATTTACTACTATTTAATTTGTCAATTTGGCTCAGTACGTCTTCCAGGTTCACCGAGATTTCATTCAGTTCCTCTGCATCATCACCCTTGAAAATCCTTGCCTACCCTGCTCTTCCCATGTCACGTGCATGCTCGTTTTAGTTAAACTGGACATGCATGACACTTCATGCATACTCAGTTTCACTAAAAAGAGCATGCATGCGATGTGAGGGGAAGAGCAGGGAAGGCAATGCAGCAGAGAGCCGGAGACCAGCGTTGGACAAATGCTTCAGCTGATGGGGGTTGGGGATCCCTGCCAGCTAAACCAGGGGCTCCAGAGTCAATTTGCAGGGGCTCAAGCCCCCGTGGCCTCCCATAGCTATGCCACTGCTGTCTACGCTCTTGAAGTGGCATAGCATATAAATGCAAGGAGGCACACAAATGGGCAGAGCATGGGAGGGGCATGGGCAGTGCTGACACTTATACCCACAACGTGCTGCATTTAGGTGCTCGCAGTTACAACAGGTCTATGTCTGGGGTAGCTGTCTGTCTCGCTGCACCCTACGCCTGGAATAAACTTCCTGAGCCCCTACGTCTTGCCCCATCCTTGGCCACCTTTAAATCTAGACTGAAAGCCCACCTCTTCAACATTGCTTTTGACTCGTAACCACTTGTAACCACTCGCCTCCACCTACCCTCCTCTCTTCCTTCCTGTACACATTAATTGATTTGATTTGCTTACTTTATTTTTTGTCTATTCGATTGTAAGCTCTTTGAGCAGGGACTGTCTTTCTTCTATGTTTGTGCAGCGCTGCGTATGCCTTGTAGCGCTATAGAAGTGATAAGTAGTAGTAGTAGTCTCTTGTAACCAGAGCTAATATTGTGATGTCATAATGCCTCAGTCCACCAATAAGAGCCAACCTCATCAGTGATGTCACAATGGCTTGATTGTCCTATACTTGGCTCACTTTTATTACATAGCTCTTTGAGCAGGGACTGTCTTTCTTCTATGTTTGTGCAGCGCTGCGTACGCCTTGTAGCGCTATAGAAATGCTAAATAGTAGTAGTAGTAGTAGTAGTATGTGTAAATGTAAGGCACACCAATACCCGGTTTCACTAGCATTCCATAACATAATCTGGATGCCCAGGTGCAGGTACAGAATAGGCAGTTACTGTGCATCATTGGGGGACCAAGAAGGAATCACTCACTTATGTATTTATTTAATAAAACTTATAACCCGCCTATCCAACCATAACACTCATAAAATAGCACAAAAAAAGTTACAAAGAAACATACAAATATCCAATCCTGAAACCCCCCCCCCCCCCCCCTCAAGCAAACGCTTTACAAACAACTAGGTTTTCAACTGCTTTTTGAACTGGGACACAGAAGAAAGCTGGCACATAGCCAAAGGAAGAGAATTTCACAAACGAGAGCCAGGAGCAACAAAAACCTGGTTTTGAAGTTCCTCCAAACGCACTTGATGAAACGAAAGAACGACGAAATTCAAATCTTGAGTCTGAAATGCCCTGGCGGGTCAATAAATCTGCAAGCACTGCACCAGTGTTCACAGTTTGCTTAATATCCTTAAAAGCTTCATCAGGGCAGTGTGAAATATGTAAAGCACTTAGACAAGGAAGGTCTGTGCCTTGTGCTTTGTAACTGACCATTGGGATAGTGGCTTGTGGAAAAAAAAAATTACACATTAAATAAAATCTCCAGTACCAGTGACTTCTACTATGCTGATAATTTATTTATTTATTTACTGCTTAAATGTATGAATCATCCATCTGTAAAGCTTGAGGCGATGTACACTGAAAAACAATAAAATATAAATTACAAGAATACAAAAACAGATATATCAAACAATTCAGCAATGAATAAACAACAGAAATCGCAACCACAGCAGACGTAAGTACATAAGTATTGCCATACTGGGAAAGACCAAAGGTCCATCAAGCCCAGCATCCTGTTTCCAACAGTGGCCAATCCAGGTCACAAATACCTGGCAAGGTCACAAAACATTTTATACTGCTTATCTCATAAATAGTAGATTTTCCCCAAGTCCATTTAATAACGGTCTATGGACTTTTCCTTTAGGAAGCCGTCCAAACCTTTTTTAAACTCCGCTAAGCTAACCACCTTTACCACATTCTCTGGCAACGAATTCCAGAGTTTAATTACACATTGAGTGAAGAAAAATGTACTCTGAGTCATTTTAAATTTACTACATTGTAGCTTCATCGCCTGCCCCCTAGTCCTAGTATTTTTGGAAAGCGTGAACAGACGCTTCACATCTACCCGTTCAACTCCACTCATTATTTTATAGACCTCTATCATATCTCCCCTCAGCCGCCTTTTCTCCAAATGAAAAGCCCTAGCCGCTTCAGCCTTTCCTCATAGGGAAGTCGTCTCATCCCCTTTATCATTTTCGTCACCCTTCTCTGCACCTTTTCTAATTCCCCTACATCTTTTTTGAGATTTGGCGAGCAAAATTGAATACAATATTCGAGGTGCGGTCGCACCATGGAGCGATACAAAGGCATTATAACAACCTCATTTTTGTTTTCCATTCCTTTCCTAATAATACCTAACATTCTATTTGCTTTCTTAGCCGCAGCAGCACACTGAGCAGAAGGTTTCAACATATCATCAACGACGACACCTAGATCCCTTTCTTGGTCTGTGACTCCTAACGTGGAACCTTGCATGACATAGCTATAATTCAGGTTCTTCTTTCCCACATGCATCACTTTGCACTTGCTCACACTAAACGTCATCTGCCATTTAGATGCCCAGTCTCCCAGTCTTGTAAGGTCCCCTTGTAATTTTTCACAATCCTCCCGCGATTTAACGACTTTGAATAACTTTGTGTCATCAGCAAATTACCTCACTAGTTACTCCCATCTCTAGGTCATTTATAAATATGTTAAAAAGCAGCGGTCCCAGCACACACCTCTGGGGAACCCCACTAACTACCCTTCTCCATTGGGAATACTGACCAGTGAACCCTACTCTCTGTTTTCTATCTTTTAACCAGTTTTTAATCCACAATAGAACACTACCTCCTATCCCATGACTCTCCAATTTCCTCTGGACTCTTTCATGAGGTACTTTGTCAAACGCCTTCTGAAAATCCAGATACACAATATCAACCGGCTCACCTTTATCCACATGTTTGTTCACCCCCTTCAAAGAAATGTAGTAGATTGGTGAGGCAAGATTTCCCTTCACTAAATCCATGTTGACTTTGTCTCATTAATCCATGCTTTTGAATACGCTCAGTAATTTTGTTCTTAATAATAGTCTCTACCATTTTGCCCGGCACCGATGTCAGACTCACCGGTCTATAATTTCCCGAATCTCCTCTTCAAAAAAAATGTATCTCATAAACAGGGCATCTATACAGGCCCTATTTGTTTTATTTTTTTTTAGAGGGAAATAATTCAGTTTGTAATTAAAGCAAACTAAATGACCAGTGTATGAGGGTTAAATGAAAAGTAATGCCTTCGCCTCCATAAACTTCATTTACATGAAGATATTGTAATGAATAAAAAAACAAAAATAATGCTTGAAACTTGCTCTTTTTATTATATGTATTTACTTTTCTACAGTCACGACTATTCACCATACATTTCTACCAATGATGGACAAGTTGTTTTTTAAGCCATTGCGAAAGAACTGCACATTTTGTTTCTTCAACCAGTTACTCACAGTCCTTTCCACCTCTTCATCTGGGCCGAACATAAGTACATAAGTACATAAGTAAGTACATAAGTAATGCCACACTGGGAAAAGACCAAGGGTCCATCGAGCCCAGCATCCTGTCCATGACAGCGGCCAATCCAGGCCAAGGGCACCTG
Source organism: Microcaecilia unicolor (assembly GCF_901765095.1). Taxonomy (NCBI): domain Eukaryota; kingdom Metazoa; phylum Chordata; class Amphibia; order Gymnophiona; family Siphonopidae; genus Microcaecilia; species Microcaecilia unicolor. The sequence continues at coordinate 746,818,893 of NC_044031.1, forward strand.
GCAGGCTTCCCAAACGTACAGACATTCTATACATGTTATTCCTGGAATTGTGGATTTTTCTCAAGTCCGTTTAGTAGCGGTTTATGGACTTGTCCTTTAGGAAACCGTCCAACCCCTTTTTAAACTCTGCTAAGCTAACCGCCTTAAACCACATTTTCCGGCAATGAATTCCAGAGTTTAATTACACGTTGGGTGAAGAAAAATTTTCTCCAATTTGTTTTAAATTTACTACACTGTAGTTTAATCGCATGCCCCCTAGTCCTAGTATTTTTGGAAAGCGTGAACAGACGCTTCACATCCACCTGTTCCACTCAACTCATTATTTTATATACCTCTATCATGTCTCCCCTCAGCCGTCTCTTCTCCAAGCTGAATAGCCCTAGCCTCCTTAGTCTTTCTTCATAGGGAAGTCGTCCCATCCCCGCTATCATTTTAGTCGCCCTTCGCTGCACCTTTTCCAATTCTACTATATCTTTCTTGAGATGCGGCGACCAGAATTGAACACAATACTCAAGGTGCGGTCGCACCATGGAGCGATACAACGGCATTATAATATCCTCACACCTGTTTTCCATACCTTTCCTAATAATACCCAACATTCTATTCGCTTTCCTAGCCGCAGCAGCATACTGAGCAGAAGGTTTCAGTGTGTTATCGATGACGACACCCAGATCCCTTTCTTGGTCCGTAACTCCTAACATGGAACCTTGCATGACGTAGCTATAATTCGGGTTCTTTTTTCCCACATGCATCACCTTGCACTTGCTCACATTAAATGTCATCTGCCATTTAGCCGCCCAGTCTCCCAGTCTCGTAAGGTCCTCTTGTAATTTTTCACAATCCTGTCGCGACTTAACGACTTTGAATAACTTTGTGTCATCAGCAAATTTAATTACCTCGCTAGTTACTCCCCGAACAGATGTCCCCAAAGGCATTCCTTCAATTTTGGAAAAATATGGAAATCACACGGTGCTAAGTCTGAGCTGAATGGCAGATGGGGTAAGAGTGTGAGACCCATCTTTGCAATTGCCTCTGCGGTATTTTGTGTTATGTGACGCCAAGTGTTGTCATGTGTTCCTTCTTGTGCTCCCAAACGTTTCTCAATCGTTCTTTCAAGGTCTTCAGGGTTGCAGTGTAACACTTTGAGTAATCCTGCAATCCAATTGTCCTTTAGAAGTGTGAGACTCATCCATTGCTGTCCCAGGTCACCCACTTCATTTTTGATCACACAAATCAGTCCTTCCTGGTCCACAGTCTTTACATATTTTGGCCCAATAATGCACAGAGCTCACATCAAAACAGTCAACACCATAAACAACCTACATGGGACAGTGAATTTCAATTGGGGAGACTCCTCAACAGTCAGAAATTTTATCAGAGCACTACTACTACTACTATTAAACATTTCTATAGCGCTACAAGACTTACGCAGCGCTGTACAAATTAACATGAAAAGACAGTCCCTGCTCAACAGAGCTTACAATCTAAATTGGACAGACGAACAGACAGCTAGGGGTGGGGAAATTGCAATGGTAGGGGTGATAAGTGAGGGTGTTGAGTAAGAGAGTCATGGTTAGGAGTCGAAAGCAGTAGCAAAGAGGTGGGCTTTAAGCCTAGACTTGAAGACAGCCAGAGACTGAGCCTGACGTACTGGCTCAGGGAGTCTATTCCAGGCATAGGGAGCAGCGAGATAGAAGGAACGGAGCCGGGAGTTAGCAGTGGGGGAGAAGGGGGACGACAGGAGACATTTACCCAGCGAACGGAGTTCACGGGGAGGAGTGGAGGGAGAGATGAGAGCGGAAAGGTACTGAGGAGCTGTGGAGTGGATGAACTTGTAGGTCAAAAGCAGAAGTTTGAACCGTATGCGGAAGCGGATAGGGAGCCAGTGAAGCGACTTGAGGAGAGGGCTAACGTGAGTATAGCGACTCTGGCGGAATATAAGATGCTCAGCAGAGATTTGGACAGATTGAAGAGGAGATAGATGGCTGAGCGGGACACCAGCGAGAAGCAAATTGCAGTAGTCTAGGCGAGAGGTGATAAGGGTGTGGGTAAGGGTTTTGGTAGCGTCCTCGGAGAGGAAAGGGCGAATTTTGTTAATATTATAGAGAAAGAAACGACAGGTTTTGGCAATCTGCTGAATATGAGCAGAGAAAGAGAGAGCGGAGTCAAAGATGACTCCAAGGTTGCGCGCAGACGGGACAGGGAGGATGAGAGTGTTATCTACCAAAATAGAGAACGGGGGGAGAGGAGAGGCAGGTTTAGGGGGAAAGAGGAGAAGCTTAAATCGCACTGAGTGTTCACTCCATGCTTCCATTTCATAAGCAATAGCAAACAACCTCTTCTCACAGACACTTCTCACCAACTGAGGTGAAGAAAAAGGTTTCAAAGAAAAAGAGAACACTTGTAGTGCATCAGTGCTGCCATCTGCTGATGAATTATGGAGGTGGATGCATTACTTTTCATTTATCCCTCGTAATAAGTATTCCCCCCTTAGGCACAAAAAGATCTCACCAGTAGGAATATGTATATAACCATTTTCAGTTCTTTTTTAGATCGTTTTCAGAATTTTACCATTTTTGGTCTTTTTCACGCATTGGTTTTAATAAAAATGCACTGTACGCCGGCTGCAAAGAACAGACAATCAAAAAACACCAAACTGCCCAGAATACGGCCGCCAGACTCATATTTGGAAAAACTAAATGCGAAAGTGCAAAACCCCTAAGAGAGAAACTTCACTGGCTCCCACTTAAGGAACGCATTGCGTTCAAGATCTGCACGATTGTACAGAAAATCATCCACGCAGACGCCCCAATCTACATGCTAAACCTCTTAGACCTACCTCCCAGAAACGCCACAAAATCATCCTGCACATTTTGCAACTTGCACTACCCCAGCTGCAAAGGACTTAAATACAAGCTGATGCATGCCTCTACCTTCTCTTACATGAGCACGCAGGTATGGAATGCATTACCTACAGACTTGAAAGCAATCAACGAAACAACTATCTTTCGAAAATCTCTGAAGACATTCTTCTTCAACAAGGCCTACAATGAGAACCTACAGCCTCACTAACCTGCTTATAATCGAACAAGAAAAACGCCCAAGTTCCGACCTAAATCGGGAGATGGACGTTTATCTCATAAAAATGAATAATCGAAAGCCGAACTTGGACGTTTTCAACTGCACTCCATCGCAGAAGCGTACAAAGTTGACATGGGTGTGTCGGAGGCGTGGTGAAGGCGGGACTGGGGCATGGTTATCACCCGAACAGAGATGGGCGCCTTTCGCCGATAATGGAAAAAAAGTATGCGTTTGTAGCTAGAATTTAGGGCACTTTTCCTGGACCCTGTTTTTTCATGAATAAGGCCCCAAAAAGTGCCCTAAATGACCAGATTACCACCAGAGGGAATCGGGGATGACCTCCCTTGACTCCCCCAGTGGTCACTAACCCCCTCCCACCACAAAAAATGATGTTTCACAACTTTTTATTTTCACCCTCAAATATCATACCCACCTCCCTGGCAGCAGTATGCAGGTCCCTGGAGCAGTTGTTAGGGGGTGCAGTGGACTTCAGGCAGGTGGACCCAGGCCCATCCCCCCCTACCTGTTACAATTGTGCTGCTTAATGCTTAGTCGTCCAACCCCCCCAAACCCACTATACCCACATGTAGGTGCCCCCCTTCACCCCTTAGGGCTATAGTAATGGTGTAGACTTGTGGGCAGTGGGTTTTGAGGGGGATTTGGGGGGCTCAACACACAAGGGAAGGGTGCTATGCACCTGGGAGCTCTTTTACCTTTTTTTTTGTTTTTGTAAAAGTGCCCCCTAGGGTGGCCGGTTGGTGTCCTGGCATGTGAGGGGGACCAGTGCACTACGAATCCTGGCCCCTCCCACGAACAAATGCCTTGGAGTTATTCGTTTTTGAGCTGGGCGCTTTCATTTTCCATTATCGCTGAAAAACAAAAACGCCCAGCTCACAAATTGTCGAATAAAACATGGACGTCTATTTTTTTCGAAAATACGGTTTGGTCCGCCCCTTCACGGACCCGTTCTCGGAGATAAACGCCCATGGAGATGGACGTTTTCGTTCGATTATGCCCCTCCATGTCACCTCACCAACCACTCAATTATGAACGCTTACCTTCTATAACTACCCTAATCACTCTCTTCCTTCCTCTTTTCCCCTTCCTAATCACTACACATTACTAATTAAATCCGATCTGATATCCTGAAATGACAATGTTAACAAACCTATGTAAGCCACATTGAGCCTGCAAAGAGGTGGGGGAATGTGGGATACAAATGCAATAAATAAATAAAGAAAAGAAAATTTTAACACACATTAACATTTTTACGTGTTAATTTGCGCATTATTCACATTCAGTCAATTTAGCGTGTACCAATATGTTTAAAGGTATGCTAATGAATTGAATGCACATCCTTACCTGTTAGAACATCAGGCCCAACAGTGTTAGTTAGTTAGTTAGTTATTTTACTGAGCTTATATCCCACAATTTCCCACCTCAATGTGGCTTACAACAATTGAATAACAAACAGACAGGGTACAATAAACGGAAAGGGGTAAGCAGGACAATGAGTTTTATTATTCTAATTTATTTATTTGTTGCATTTGTATCACACATTTTCCCACCTATTTGCAGGCTCAATGCGGCTTACATAGTACCGTAAAGGCATTCGCCAGGTCCGGTAGAGAAACAAATACAAGGTGATGTTGTGGTCGAATAAGGTTCGTGCGTTTCAGGCATATTGGGGATCGAAGAGAGGAGAGGTTATGTAGTGTCCAATACAATCTATGGTTTTGCTGTGTTGCAGAGTTTAGGCATTTATGTTGGGTCAGTAGGGTATGCCTTTTTGAACAGGTTGGTTTTTAGTGATTTCCTGAAGTCTAGATGGACGTAGATTGTTTTCACAGCTTTTGGCAGTGCGTTCCATAGTTGTGTGCTTACGAAGGAGGCTTATGAAGCAGGCATAAGTGCCGCACCCAAAGTTAGGCATCAGATCTGTGCCACACTAGTGTTCTATAAAGGGCAGGGCACCCTCTGCAGAATACCAGTCTAGCACGGATCTTCTCAGCACCTTCATTTCCACCTGCTTTTAGGTAGCCACCCTCTGGAATGACTCAATCCTACTTATATCTTTTTGAAGGTGTGGTATCTAAATGAGATCTCACCGGAGACTGGCCAGTCCTCTCCCTGGTTTCTAAAAATGGTACTTAAAAACGGACGCCAGAAAAGATTGGCACTAAGTGCTATTCCATAAAGGGCACATGCCAATTCCTATTTGCATTTCATTTCTAAGATGTTATTGGTATTTTAAAGTTTTTGCTACATAGTGAGTCTGCTCAGGTGAAGACTTTCATATGGCCTATCCAATCTGCCTATCCATGCCATCTACTCTCCCTTCCCTTACATACTATCCCCATCTCCACCAGAAAGCCATTCAATCAATCTGTCACCCTTTCCGTAAGGGAATATTTCCAGACAGGTCTATATCCCCTTTCACCTTTACGCTATGAATTCTCAGTCCATAACCTTCTTTCTGTTGAAAGAGCTCTGCCTCCTATGCATTTATATCTTGGGAGTATTTAAATTCCCTTACCATATCTCCCCTCTTCTGCAGGGTACATATGTTTAGATCCTTGAGTAAGAATAAGGGATTTGATATACTGCTTTCCTGTGGTACAACCAAGTGATTTTACGTATTATATAAAGGGACTTTCTCTGTCCCTAGTGGGCTTTGTACCTAGGGCAATGGAGGGTTAAGTGACTTGCTGAAGGAATTGAATCCAGGGGCTCTTAGCGCACTGCAGTAACCATTAGGCCACTCCTCCACTCCCGTTTCAGTCACCATACGCTTTATGACAAAGATCACTGACCTTTTAGGCAGGGCCGCTGAGAGGGGGGACAGGGGGGACAAAATTCCCCAGGCCCGGACCTCTGAGGGAGGGACCCGGCGCCGCCGCCACAGTCCAGCCCACCCGCCCTCCGTCGCTCCGTGGCACTGAACTTAAGCGCCTCACCTTCGAAAGTGCAGCAAGCAGCGGCAGACCACTCTTTCCTTCTGTGTCCCGCCCTCACCTGACGTAACTTCTGCGAGGGCGGGACATGGAAGGAAGGAGTGGCCTGCCGCTGCTTGCTGAGCTTTCGAAGGTGAAGCGCTTAAGGTCAGTGCAGAGGGCCTGGGGGTGGAAAGAGGGCCCAGTGGCGGGGGAGCCCGGCGACCTCGGGTGGGGGGGGGGGGTCTGGGGGCGGCCTTGTCCCGGGCCTGGCCCAGTCTCTTGGTGGCCCTGCTTTTAGGTTGCCTCCGTCTGGAATGACTCCATCCTACTTATATCTTTTTGAAGCTGTGGTATCTAAACAAGATCTCACCGGAGACTGGCCAGTCCTCTCCCTGTGCACCCAAGCATCCTTTGGCTTTTGCTGTGGTCTTTTCTACCTGTGTGGCCCACCTTAAGGTCATCAGGTAAGATCAGTCCCAGAACTTCCTCAGGGTTTTGAAGTCTAAAGGGGTATTTCTCTTGCGTGCATTATGTGTGTAAATGTGCAGAATGTTGACATGGATGCATGCATGTTTGCATGTATTGCACGTAAATGTCAATGCTCCAACGAAGCGCTATTCTGTAAGGGTGCTTAAGTGGTGCATCATTTAAATGCAGTGTCCCGATACTGGGTTATGCTAGTATTCTATAATGGTATCTAGGAACCCACATGCTGTTATAGAATAAGCTCTCATCCTGTGGCATTGGGGCACCTAAATGGAGATGCCCACTTATAGAATTATCTCCTAGGTACATGACCCCCCCCCCCCCTTTAGCAAAGCATGCAGGGTTCACACTGAAAAGGTGCAGGAACATGGCAAGCAGAGGCCGACCAAATTTTGGGTTTGGGTTTGGCTTTAGCACCAAAACCAACCTGAAATCTAGATTTGGCTATGTTTTGGTTTTGGCGGAAAATGCTGGTGAATTCTCAGCTGAAACCAAAGCTCTCCCCTCTAACCAAAAATGGGCTGCATGCCCCTCCTGGCCCCCAACCCTTTGAGAGTAAGCCATCCCACACTGAAATCTGCTGCCCCCCCCCCCCCCCCACCAACTGAAAGCCATTTTGACTGCAGAGCTAGCATGAGCAGCTAATCATATCCATTGAACCTGACTTACCTATAGCCTTGAATAAACTGATTACTTGTCTAACATCAATTCAAGAATGGGCTAAACACAACAAACGTTGCCTGAATCCAAGTAAAACCGAGTTTCTCTGGGTCCCTAACACAAGTGGATACATACCTGACATCAAAATCCCTTTTGGAAAGTATGAACTCCCCCTCAAATCACAAGTCAGGAACCTTGGAATACAGTTAGATTCAACACTTACTCTGATTCACCAAATCCAAGCAACCTTCAAGAGCTGCTTCTACTATTTGCGACAGCTACGCTGCCTCTCTCCTTACATCGAGAAGGTAAATCTTATCCCAGTTGCGCATGCCATGGTAACATCAAGACTGGATTACTGCAATGCACTATACAATGGTCTGACTACAAAGGGTTTTCACCAGCTCCAACTGAGTCAGAATGCTGCAGCAAGACTAACAGAAAGTTGCAAGCAACATGACCACATCACACCATTTTTGCAAAAACTTCATTGGCTACCAGTACAATACAGGGCTAAATTTAAAACTCTATGTCTGATCTTCAAGGCCCAGAAAGGAGATGGCCCTGAGTATCTGAAGAATAGGATGCTCCTCCACACACTGCCAAGGACACTAAGGTCCTCCCAAGGACTTTCACTAACTACTCCCTCTCCAAAAGACATTACACGATGTGATACCCGCAAGCGAGCCTTCTCCGGAGTAGCCCCCACACTGAGGAATGCATTGCCTGAAAGGCTCCACTTAACACAAGACTATCTCTACTTCAGGAAGCAGGTGAGAGCTTGGCTCTTCAACCAGACCTTTAATGGAAGAAGTAACTAACTTGTTAGTCTCACTCACACACACAAGGCGTGACAAGGGCTGCACATACTGCAGCAGGCCATGTCTATTCACTCCTACCCTAGCTGAGATAATATTTAACCATCTCTCTGACCTCATGTGCAATTTTCTTCAAATAAAGACCTGTATGGTTTATTTATTTATTTATTTATTTATTGCATTTGTATCCCACATTTTCCCACCTTTTTGCAGGCTCAAAGTGGCTTACAATACATTATGAATAATGGAAATTACATTTTGTTCCAATTCGGTTATGGATTACATTGTGAAGAGTTATACAAAACAAATCAAATCAAATCAAAGTATCGTTAAGGAATATATCAATGGAAAAGAACATAAAAACATTGAAAGGAAAACAGCGAGAAACTAGAGATTCTGAGGACAATATATAGCATATAAAACGAATAGCCTATGGTATACATTTTCTTTGGTTAAAGGTAAGAGTGTGGTGTGATTTCACGATTGAGAATTCTTAGGTGGATGTATTGATGTATAACGGAGCAGTGAGTGTGGATTTTATATGTTTTGGTTCTTTCCGTAGGTTTTATCAAAGAGATGTGTTTTCAGCAATTTGCGGAAGTTGGTTTGTTCGTAAATCGTTTTCAGGTTGCGCGGAAGTGTGTTCCAGTACTGCGTGCTCATGTAGGAAAAGGTTGACGCGTGTAGCGCCTTGTATTTCAGGCCCTTGCAGTTAGGGAAGTGTAGGTTGAGGAAGGTTCGTGATGATCTTTTGGCGTTTCTGGGTGGTAAGTCAATTAACTCAGTCATGTAGGCTGGGGCTTCGCCGTGAACAATTTTGTGGACCAATGTGCATACTTTAAAAGTAATGCGTTCCTTAAGTGGTTCATCCAGTCTGCCCAATAAGATATGGTATGAAGTGATAAATCATATGCATACCTGATCTTGATTTATCCTTGCCATTTTTAGGTCGTAGACCGTAGAAGTCTGCCCGGCACTGGCCTTGATATAAAATTTCTGAAGTTGTTGCCAAAGCCCCTGAATAGCTCCACTCCAGCCCATCCAAATCTATTCAGCCTCAATCAGGGCATAGACCGTAGAAGGCTTTCCTACTTAATCTCCACTAAGCTTCTTTGTGCTGATTAATCCTGATTCTTCTAATCAGGATTAATTTGTGTTTGTCCCACGCATTTTTGAATTCCGTTACTGTTTTCATCTTTATCACCTCTCATGGGAGGGCATTCCAGGTATCTACCACCCTCTCAGTGAAAAACTACTTCCTGACATTATTCCTGAGTTGGCCCTCTTTTAACCTCAATTCATGCCCTCTGGTTCTACCGCCTTCCTGTCTCTGGAAAAGTTTTGTTTGTGGAATAATACCTTTCAAATATTTGAACGTCTGTATAATATCACCCCTGTTTCTCCTTTCCTTCAGCGTATACATGTTTAGGTCAGTAACCAGCTTATTTTCGAAGGAGATCGCCGGCCATCTTCCGACACAAATCGGGAGATGGCCAGTGATCTCCTGAACCTGGCCAAATTGGTATAATGGAAAGCCTATTTTGGCCGGCGCCAACTGCTTTCCATCGCGGAGCCGGCCAAACTTCAAGGCAGGGAACAGAAGGCGGAACGGGACGGGACGGGGCGGGGGCGTGGTTATGAGATGGCCGGCTTCGCCCGATAATGGAAAAAAGATGGCTGGCTCTGACGAGCATTTCGCCAGCTTCACTTGGTCCATTTATTTTTAGGACCAAGTCTCAAAAAGGTGCCCCAATTGACCAGATGACCACCGGAGGGAATCGTGGATCACCTCCCCTTACTCCCCCAATGGTCACCAACCCCCTCCCACCCTAAAAAAATAAAAACAAAAATTTTTTTGCCAGCCTCAAATGTCATACCCAGCTCCATGACAGCAGTATGCAGGTCCCTGGAACAGTTTTTTGTGGGTGCAGTGGACTTCAGGCAGGTGGACCCAGGCCCATCCCTCCCTACCTGTTACACTTGTGGTGATAAATGTTGAGCCCTCCAAAAACCCCCAAAACTCACTGTACCCTAGGTGCCCCCCTTCACCCCTTAGGGCTATGGTAGTGGTGTACAGTTGTGGGGAGTGGGTTTTGGAGGGGGGGTTGGGGGGCTCAGAACACAAGGTAAGGGAGCTATGCACCTGGGAGCAATTTGTGAAGTCCACTGCAGTGGCCCCTAGGGTGCCCGGTTGGTGTCCTGGCATGTGAGGGGGACCAGTGCACTACAAATGCTGGCTCCTCCCACGACCAAATGCCGGGTTTGAGATCGTCGTCATTAGTTTCCATTATCGCCGGAAACCGATGCCGGCCATCTCTAAAGCCCGCCCAAATGCTGACATTTGGCCGGCTCCAACCGTATTATTGAAACAAAAGATAGCTGGCTATCTTTTTCGATAATACGGTTCTGCTGCTGTTTTACGGCGCCGGCCATATAGAAGGCCAGCCATCTATTTGGCCGGTGCCGTTCGATTATGCCCCTCTAACTCTCTCCACGTACGTCTTGCTACGTAAAACCCATACCATTTTACTTGCTTTTCTGTGAACAGCTTCAAGTAACATACATAGTAGATAGCGGCAGAAAAAGACCTGCACGGTCCATCCAGTCTGCCCAAGAAGTCTTTTTACATCCTTAGTGAGATAAGGCCTCCAAAACTAAACACAATACTCCAAGTGTGGCCTCACCAATGGCTTCTACAGGGGCATCAACACCTCCTTTCTTTTGCTGGTTATACCCCTCCCTATGCAGCCTAGCATCCTTCTGGCCGTGGCCACTGCCTTGTCGCACTGTTTCGTTACCTTGAGATGTTCAGACACCATAACCCCAAGGTCCCTCTCCTGAGCTAAGCTTACCAATCTTTCCCCTCCTATCAGGTACATCTCTTTTGTATTTCTGTACCCCAAGTGCATCACTCAACCATTCGTCCAACGTTTGGAGATCCCTTCTCATGGTTTCTACTCCCTCCAGGGTATCCACTCTATTGGCTATCTTCGTGTCATTCAAACTTTTCTTTCTAATCCTTCAGCAATGTTTCTCACAAATATATTAAACAGAATTGGCCCCAGCACAGACCCCTGATGCACTCCACTACTCACTTTCCGATCCCATTCCATTTACCACCACCCTCTGCCGCCTGACGATCAACCAGTTTCCAATGCAGTTCACCACTTTGGGTCCTAAGTTCAGCCCTCTCAGTTTTTCCACTCTAGGGCTTGATGAATCTGTGGTATTCTGAAAGGGGAGAATTAAATGATCAAACTCAATGAGGGGGGGATGGCCCATGGTCTTGAAAGTTAATGGGAGGGGAGGGGACAAAGTCTAGGGCACCTAATACCCTCACTCCAGCAGTCTTTGGCAACTGCATTGACAGTGGCTATCTCATGCAGCCTTTTACACTAAGGCTCACTTTAAACTAGGAAGTTCTTTCATCATCCATGGGGGGGGGGGGGACAATCTTTCCTTCCTGCTGCTGTCAGGTTAGAGGGTTTAGTGCATTTCATGGCACTTTTTAGTTTTAGGTTTCTTTGGGGGAGGGAAGTTTGTTTTAGATTAGCCTACTTTCAGGAAATGATGTCACCCTATAAGGGAAGGGCAAGATCATTAAATTAAAGGACAAACTGCTAATAATTTTATTTTTGTTACATTTGTACCCCGCGCTTTCCCACTCAATGCGGCTTACATGGGGCAATGGAGGGTTAAGTGACTTGCCCAGAGTCACAAGGAGCTGCCTGTGCCTGAAGTGGGAATCAAACTCAGTTCCTCAGGACCAAAGTCCACCACTCTAACCACTAGGCCACTCCTCCACTGTTGCTACTATTTGAGATTCTACATGGAATGTTGCTATTCCACTAGCAACATTCCATGTAGAAGTCAGCCCTTGCAGATCACCAATGTGGCCGCGCAGGCTTCTACATGGAATGTTGCTAGTGGAATAGCAACATTCCATGTAGAATCTTCAATAGTAGCAACATTCCATGTAGAATCTCCAATAGTATCTATTTTATTTTTGTTACATTTGTACCCTGCGCTTTCCCACTCATGGCAGGCTCAATGCGGCTTACATGGGGCAATGGAGGGTTAAGTGACTTGCCCAGAGTCACAAGGAGCTGCCTGTGCCTGAAGTGGGAATTGAACTCAGTTCCTCAGGACCAAAGTCCATCACCCTAACCACTAGGCTACACCTCCACTAGCAACGTTCCATGTAGAAGTTGGCCCTTGCAGATCACCAATGTGGCCGCGCAGGCTTCTACATGGAATGTTGCTAGTGGAATAGCAACATTCCATGTAGAATCTCCAATAGTAGCAACATTCCATGTAGAATCTCCAATAGTATCTATTTTATTTTTGTTACATTTGTACCCTGCGCTTTCCCACTCATGGCAGGCTCAATGCGGCTTACATGGGGCAATGGAGGGTTAAGTGACTTGCCCAGAGTCACAAGGAGCTGCCTGTGCCTGAAGTGGGAATCAAACTCAGTTCCTCAGTTCCCCAGGACCAAAGTCCACCACCCTAACCACTAGGCCACTCCTAATACCTTCACATTCACAAAAAAAGGTGATTGCCTGTCTCTTTCGTCAGGATCTAATTCCACCTGCAAAACACCTCTAATTGTTATTCTCTCTTTCCTTGCCCCTTGCTTTAGCCACCCTGTGACTGCCCTTGGTGATGGGTCCTTTTCTTTTCCTCTACTCAACCTGTAATTAAACTCTGGAATTCGTTGCCAGAGAATGTAGTAAAAGCAGTTAGCTTAGTGCAGTTTTAAAAAGGTTTGAATAGCTTCCTAAAAGAAAAGTCCATAGACAGTTATTAAAATGGACTTGGGGAAAATCCACTGCTTATTTCTAGAATAAGTAGCATAAAATGTATTGTACTGTTTTGTGATCTTCCCAGGTACTTGTGACCTGGATTGGCCACTGTTGGAAACAGGATACTGGGCTTGATGGACCTTCGGTCTGTCCCAGTATGGCAGCACTTAGGTACTTATGATTTGTTAGCATTGTGACAGTTCTGGGAATACAATTGGCCTTCCCCTATGTCCCATATACATATGCACACGTTTAACTATACAGCTATCCAGTGGGTAGCAAGGGAGGGGGCGATCCACCGCATGTGTCAGCTCGGGGTGGGGTGCTCCCTGCCAGCTCCCCCCCCCGGGTGCAGCATGATGACACCCCCCCCCCCGACCCAGTGCCTACCCTCCTCAGTTCCCTCCAACCAGCTGAGCGCCCTACCTTTAAAGAAATTTCGGAAGCCGTGGAGAGGCGAGGCGCAGCGCCTCGCGCCTGCAAGCAAAAGAAGCATGGATCGTCATCGGGCCTTCCCTCACGCTGTCTGTCCCGCCCTCCACTGACGCAACTTCCTATTTCTGCAAGGGCAGGACAGACAGCATGAGGGAAGGCCCGATGACGATCCATGCTTCTTTTACTTGCAGGCGCGAGGCGCTGCGCCTCGCCTCTCCACGGCTTCCGAAATTTCTTTAAAGGTAGGGTGCTCAGCTGGTTGGAGGGAGCTGAGGAGGGTAGGCACTGGGTTGGGGAGGGGTATTGATGCACTGAGGGGGGTGTCATCGTGCTGCACCCGGGGGGGGGGGGTGCAACGGCGAACCGCCCCAGGTGGCAGCCCTCCTTGCTACACCACTGCAGCTATCTGCAGGAGATAATCTAAGAGAAGGGGAGAAAAGTCTGTAGCTGATTTTGGGGTGAGTATAAATAAATCCCCCCTGGTTCCAAATATGATTGTCTTAGAATCACCGATTCTTCATTTTCCCTAAACTCTTCTTGCCCATAGTGCCTGCCTTTAGGCCAGCGGTAGTCAACTTTCTCCTTTACTCCTCCCCACATCATCAAGCACAAAGGGGGTAATTCTATAACTGGGTGCCAAGATTAGGTGCCAAAGGTAAGCTGGTAGTGCACCTATTAAGTGCATGCATGTACTCCTTTATACAGTACCAGCATAAACTGATTCAAAGCAATGGTGGAGCCACAGGTGGGCCTGTTTGTTTCATTTGATGACGGCAGAAAAAGACCTGCACGGCCCATCCAGTCTGCCCAAGAAATGTGCCACTTTTTTGTGTATACCTTACCTTGATTTGTACCTGTCCTTTTCAGGGCACAGACCGTATAAGTCTGCCCAGCACTATCCCCGCCTCCCAACCACCAGCCCCGCCTCCCACCACCGGCTCTGGCACAGACCGTATAAGTCTGCCCAGCACTATCCCCGCCTCCCAACCACCAGCCCCGCGTCCCAACACCGGTTCTGGCACAGACCGTATAAGTCTGCCCAGCACTATCCCCGCCTCCCAACCACCAGCCCCACCTCCCACTGTTCCACTTTTTTGTGTATACCTTACCTTGATTTGTACCTGTCTTTTTCAGGGCACAGACCGTACAAGTCTGCCCAGCACTATCCCCGCCTCCCAACCACCAGCCCCACATCCCAACACCGGTTCTGGCACAGACCGTATAAGTCTGCCCAGCACTATCCCCGCCTCCCACCATTGGCTCTGGCACAGCCCATATAAGTCTGCCCAGCACTATCCCCGCCTCCCAACCACCAGCCCCGCCTCCCACCACCGGCTCTGGCACAGACCGTATAAGTCTGCCCAGCACTATCCCCACCTCCCAACCACCAGCCCCACCTCCCACTGTTCCACTTTTTTGTGTATACCTTACCTTGATTTGTACCTGTCTTTTTCAGGGCACAGACCGTACAAGTCTGCCCAGCACTATCCCCGCCTCCCACCATCGGCTCTGGCACAGACCGTATAAGTCTGCCCAGCACTATCCCCCCCTCCCAACCACCAGCCCCACCTCCCACTGTTCCACTTTTTTGTGTATACCTTACCTTGATTTGTACCTGTCTTTTTCAGGGCACAGACCGTACAAGTCTGCCCAGCACTATCCCCGCCTCCCAACATCGGCTCTGGCACAGACCGTATAAGTCTGCCCAGCACTATCCCCGCCTCCCAACCACCAGCCCCACCTCCCACTGTGCCACTTTTTTGTGTATACCTTACCTTGATTTGTACCTGTCTTTTTCAGGGCACAGACCGTACAAGTCTGCCCAGCACTATCCCCTTTATCAAATATGCAAATACTCTTATGTAATTCATGAACACCTATGAAAAGTAGCCGTAATTAAACTACAGTCTATTTCTCTGCCTTTAATCCACTTTCCATTATGGAAATAAATACACACCATAAGTTAGCTCATGTAATGACCTTAGATTCTGAGGCCCAAACATCCACCTTACAGACCCACTCCCCTCCAGATCCCTTAATAAGTCCCTTTGAACCAGAAGAATCCCAAGTCGGAATCACGCCCTTTGGAACATGCTCCCTAGTGCCCCTGCCCCACCCACTGCGCCACGGCCATCACAGGGGAGCCAATGAACAGGGAGCAATTTCTGCACCATCATTTCCCTTGTGCCCCTGTGCGACCACACTGCCTGTACAGCCCTCAGGACAACCTGCCTTTAGATCCTTGTGTAAAGGGTTGGAAAAAAAATAAAAAAAATAAGAGTGTGTCCCCTTTAAAAGGGGTTTTACCTGGGTGTGTGTGCTGAGGGTTAGAGCTAGGGAGAAGGTTCTAAAGTGACATCACTGGGAGAACAGCTGAGCAAGCTGGCCTGATTGCCTTGGCAACGGCTTGCTGGGCAGTTGGGAGATAGATTTGATGCTGAATAGATCTGTGTTGATGGTCTCTGGTCAGCTGTGAGGAAAAGTCTGTTTTAAAATGGATTAAGTGATTTTTAAGAACTGTTGGTGTGTTGAGAGTGTGACTTTAATTAATTAATTAATTTTAAAAGCCTCCCGCGTCTTTTAAGGCTTTTAGAGTTGTGGTTGAGAGCTGTATGGTAAAGGTGCTGTTTTAATAATAAAATAATTTAATTTATCAAACAATATTATTCAGTTTGATAAGCTGGGGTGGCTTGTTCAGCTAATAATTTGTCACACTGAGTATTTATGAATAATGTGTCATCTGCTGTGCACATTTAATGCTGTCTTTCTAAAGTGGGTTCTGTGAGACACTATTAATTGGAAAACTTTTGCAGAATCTCAGAATAAATTACTTTGAAAAGAAAAAGTAATCAAATTGACTTTAAAATACAGTGGATTTAGAATAGCTGGGGCTGTTCTGATTTGGGAGATTTTAAGAATCTCTGAATTTGTTTAACTATCTCAGTAGTTCTGTTAATGTAAAGAAGCTGAGAGCATTGTTGATGGGAGGGAGTAGAACAGGGATAATTAATTATATTTTTATTTACTTGGGAAGTTAGTTAGGGAAATAAGTTGAACAATCATATAGGGAAATGAGTTGGAAATTATAGCAAAAGAGGAATTGATTTGATAAATTAGACAGGGATAGGGTTTTGCCTTTTTGATTTTCTTCAAAGCATAGAGTAGTAGGTACTCAAGTTCCGGGTTCCTGCTCCCTGGCAGCATTGAACCAAGGTACTGGCAACATCAAAACAACAAGTGCACCAACGTTAAAGAAAGACCAAAGTTAACCCCATACAAGAAAGGTCTACAAAACAGCTAAGTACAAACACCTACAGTGGTTCAGAGACTAAAAATACTTACCTGAAGGTAGAGAAGTATTTGCATATCCACGTGGAGGAGGTTTGATCTTTAAAGATAAAAAATTGAGAAAAAGAATCAATTTCTTCATTAAGACTTTCTGTTTAAAGTAAATTTGAAGAATAGAGAACATAAATAACTGTATTACTTATCTGATTTATTTGGTGAAAGATGTCAGTCAATGTGAGTCAATTTATTGAAGATGTACACATTTCTGAAAGTGGAAAAACATGTTGCAGGTTATAAATGTTTTACTGTTTGTTCTGAAATGAAAACAAACCTTTGACATTTGTTATTTAATACAATTAGACAGCTGTTTTATTAATGAAATTTTTACCATTATATATTGAATTTTTAAAGAAACAATTTGCACAATAAATTATTTTTAATTTCAAGTCCAGTGTGCAATATTGTCATCGCTTTGTAAAATTTGAATCATCACCAAGGGAAATTCATTTATTACCATCTTGAATTGCACACTAAACCAAATATAGAATTTCCTTATTTTTCTCTGTATTTCCTCGATTGGTGAGTGTTGAGTGTGGGGCCTGTACACCGTGATTACATACTCTTACCATCTGCTCTAAACCTCACCCATAGGGGATCTACACTTGCCCTTCCCAAGGTCAACCTCTGTAACTCTGCCTCCGGGTGTGGAGTCCAATCAAACAACTATTATCTACATCTCCTTAATCTATGGAAAATTCAGTACATCACTTTGGACCCTAGGTGAGACCATCTGGATGCAAGACCCACATTTCTCCAAAAAGGACTTCATTTATCCAGGCTCTCCCTTAGCGTACAACCCCTCTATCTGCAAGACACTATGAAGAGAAGTCCTCTGCTGCCAGTTGGAAGGGAGTTTAGATCCACAAGTTGGCATTTCACACCTGTGGCCAGACTAGAATGGCCCTTGTCTCCTCAGAGGTAACACAAATATGGTTTTTAAATGACAGCATATCTCTAATACACTTGTAGTCCCTCAATTATGTACCTCCTGTGTCTCCTGGCATCCCATGTAGCAGGGGTGGACTGAGAGTACACTGGGCCCCAGGTGCTGGAACTGAACCAAAAACTCCTGCAAAGGAAAGGTTTAATTCTGACCTCTAAAATCCCCAAACTTCTCAACTAGCTGGTTTTTTAGGTGAGCTACCTGATAATCTCTTTAAATTTGAATGCTTATTGCTTAATAATTTTAATTAGCACTGTGAAACCTCTCTCTCTTTCTGGCTTTCTTTCTGTTCCTGCCAAACTCTGATACAGAGGAACTGCTATAATTATTGGGAATATTTAGACTTAGTTAAAAGGAAAGTTAGCAATATCTAGGGCAGTTTTAAAAGTTAAATCAATTGAAAATTCTTGCTCAGACTGGACCATTTGGGTCCATACAACTAGAGCATTCCCTTGATAACAGCACTTAGCTGACACTTTGGAAGCTACGAGGATGGTATGGGATTTACGTTCCAAGACGTATGAAGAGAGGCTTGCTGACCAGAACATGTACACCCTGGAGGAAAGGAGGAACAGGGGTGATATGATACAGACGTTCAAATATTTGAAAGGTATTAATCCGCAAACGAATCTTTTCCGGAGATGGGAAGGCGTAGAACGAGAGGACATGAAATGAGATTGAAGGGGGGCAGACTCAGGAAAGATATCAGGAAGTATTTTTTCACGGAGAGAGTGGTGGACGCTTGGAATGCCCTCCCGCGGGAGGTGGTGGAGATGAAAACGGTAACGGAGTTCAAACATGCGTGGGATATGCATAGAGGAATCCTGTGCGGAAGGAATGGATCCTCAGAAGCTTAGCTGAAATTGGGTGGCGGAGCAGGTGGGGGAAGAGGGGGTGGTGGTTGGGAGGCGAGGATAGGGGAGGGCAGACTTATACGGTCTGTACCAGAGCCGCTGATGGGAGGCGGGACTGGTGGTTGGGAGGCGGGAAATACTGCTGGGCAGACTTATATGGTCTGTGCCCTGAAAAGGACAGGTACAAATTCAAGGTAAGGTATACACATATGAGTTTGTCGTGGGCAGACTGGATGGACCATGCAGGTCTTTTTCTGCCGTCATCTACTATGTTACTATGTTACTATGACTACTCTGCCCCCCCCCCACCATGCTGCTGCTGCCCCACCTCCCCCACGAAGCTGCCGCTGCCCACAGTGCTCACACCCCTACCGTGCTGCCTCCCTCCCACCATGTCGCCGCTGTTCCCCCTACCTTAAAGGGCCCTGGTGCGCTGCCTCTGCTCTGCCCAGCATAGCGCCGTGTTTACAAAATGGCTGCTGAGACTTCCCACGGTAGTCTCGCCTCTCACAAGACTAACGCGGGAGTCTCGGCAGCCATTTTGTAAACACAGCAGCGCAAGCAGGGAGAATAGTGGAAGCGGCCACTAAACTACCAAGGTCCTGTGGGGGCTGTAGTGTGCGGCGGCGTGCAACCGGGCAGAGCCTCTGGGCCCTCAGGCACTGCCCGCTTGCCTGAATGGTCAGTCCACTGCTGCCATGTAGTATGGTCATTCTATAGAGTACAGATCCCAGTTAGATGTGCTTCATCATAGCTTGGACATCTGATCAGAAAAAGTCTCAAAGCTCAGAAGTGCACAGTGAGGGGGAAAAAAATATCTAAAGAGAAAGTGAACCAGAGAAATAACTGAACACAGTAAAACACATTTCAATAAATATCCAGGCTGTGTGAAATGAGGCTGATTTCATAGTTAAAGGCGAGTGGTCACTTCCACTTACAACATTTTGTTTGATATTCAGAAATCAATGTTATTCGAAACCATTTGACATATTAACATATGAATGATATCATATGAAGGTTTAACTATACGATGTAACTGGCCATTAATGGTTTATTATTTAGGGGCCTTTTTATAAGCCAAGTAAGTGCCTGCGCGCATCCAACGCATGCCAATTTGGAACTACTGCCCGGCTACCACGTGGCCTGGGCGGTACTTACCGCTAAGTCAACGGGAGGCGGTAAGGTCTCAGACCCAAAATGGATGCGCGCCAATTTAAATTTTGCCGCATGTCCATTTTCGGCCCCCCCAAAAGGCCTTTTTTTACAGGTGTGCTGAAAAGTGGATCTGCGCGTGTCCAAAACAAACGCCACTAGCGCAAGCCATTTTTCAGCGCACCTTAGTAAAAGGACCCCTTAGTTCTCCTTTGCGCCTTATTCGTGCGACTCTGCTCTCACTTGATATTCTGTTTATGGTATTGTAAACCTTGCCCGTTGTTTTATTATTGTAAGCCGCATTGAACTTGAGTATGTTTGGGATGATGTAGGGAATAAATGTCAAACTAAATAAATAAATATCTAAAAAATATCAGGGGACTGTGAGGGTCAGTTTGTCACCACCCATGACAAATGTGTCTAGCAAATGCTCACAATGGAAATCACAGATGTGTCCACCGTAAAGATAAATCAGTGAACTGATTCCTCCATTACATGCCCATAGGAAACCTTTTTATGTGGGCAGGAGCGGATCACGAATGCTTTATTGCTTCATTGTGATATTTTAAAAATGGAGTGACAAAACCTTTTTTTGCACAGTCCACTGGCGAAATACAAAACAAAGAAACCATCTATGTATAATCTTTTATTTTATTGAACCAATAAAAGGTCTTAACCTCCAACACATTCTGGGTGGATTGCACGAAACACAGCACAGCCGACAGAAGTGCGAAATACAGAGCAGCAACTCGTAATGAGAAAACAGGCTCTGGGGGTTGCCTTGCAATTGTAAAAGAACCGAGGAGTTCCAGTGGGGGCAATTTGAAAATTATTTATTTCTGGGGAAGATAGACCGGATATAACAATAAACAGCTAACCACAGTGACCTCACCGTTCAGGATGCACCAAAAGCCATCTCAGATGAGACTAAGGACCTTCGAGGAGAAAAACTGAGGAGAGGATATATAGCAGAGTCATTCAATACTTCAAAGGTATAAATCACCAACCCTTCTTCTGAGGAAAGAATACACTAGAACCGGGAGTACGGACTCAAGAACAAGTTCAGAAAATATTTCTTCACAGGATGGGTGGTGGATGTACAAATGGCCTCCTGGGGGAGGCAGTGGACACAAAGGAAGGCAAGAATTGAAGAAAGACAGAAAAGGTGATGGTCACACAATCCTCCCTTTCATTTGTGTCTTAGACCAAGAGTAATTTGATACTCTTATGAAAATTACTAGTAAGAAATGCCCGTTTCTGGCAAAAAATGAAACGGGCGCTAGCAGGTAATCCCCCCCCCCCGTCCTCCCTTCCTCCCTCCCGAGTTGCAGACACCCCCTCCATGCCTCCGTTCCGAGTTACACACCTCTCCTCTTCGTCCCTTCGTCCCTCAGTGACGTGGTTGCGAGGGCCGCCCTGCCCTCAACTTCATCGCGTTTTGACGCGAGGGCCGCCCCGCCCTCAACATCATCGCGTTTTGACGCGAGGGCGGAGCTACAGTGACTGGAGCCTGCAGGCCAAACCGATATCTCGGCGCCTCAGTTTCCGGCTTGAGGCTTCAAAGTGCCTTTTATATATATAGATTATTTTTTAAATTTTATTTATCATCTTACTTAATTACATTCACATTTATCACATAAATGTAAGGAAATACAGAAATTAATATAAAAAAGGAAACATTTCTCTCAACAATATAGATTTACATAATTGTCCACATTGGAAGATCCAAGATCAGGAAAACAATCTTAAAGAAAATAAGAAAAACTCAAAATGGTTAATCTTACACTTCACATTTTCCGAGGGAGGAAGGTTAATCGGTTATTGCAGCCGGTACAGTGGTAACTGCAGGAAGTTGCTGCAGAGGATTCTTCATCTGTTTCCACAAACTCTTATAATTTTCTTAGGTTCAAACAAATAGTAATAAGGAAAATAAAACACTTACAAGGGAATCGAGCTAGGAAGGTCAATGATTCCTGGCTGAAAAGCCAAGACTTCACACCTCCCAGTCTGCAATTCCCTTGATGTGTCAGGCAATATATTCATCTTTGAACCCCAAAAAACTATCAACCATATATCGGAAATACAATTTCAAAACGTTATTCCTATCTAATCAAAGACGAAAGTCACTAATAATATAACTCTATCTATAACTTCTGAATTTTCAAAAATGTCAGTTAAACACATCATGAAAATTATTTTTGAAAATGTTAATTTGGCTCTCTCTGTAGCCTAGGCCTCCTTATTATATTTCTTCTTATTTATCTTTCCCTAATCTCTCTATATAAAAGGCAACCCCAACGTTCTGAAGCCTCCACGGAAGTTGAGGCGCCCGAGATATCCGGTGTGCCCTGGAGCGTCTGCACCGCCCTCAGCGTCAAAACGTCATGACGTCGAGGGCGGAGCTATAACACTCGAGGCCGAAACGCGAGGCGAACGCGAACCCCGAACAAGTAACGCAAGTAGCTCCGAGGGACGGAGGGAGGGGGCCCCTTGCTAGCGCCTGTTTCATTGCACTCAGAACGGGCATTTTTTCCTAGTTTTAATTATATTTTGTTGTAAACTACTCAGATATTGCTTTATGATGGGCAGTATATCTTCATAAAAGTTAAAAATAGAGATGAACTGGGGCCCAGAGCAGTGGCGTACCAAGGGGGGGGGCGGTGGGGGCAGTCCGCCCCGGGTGCACGCCGCTAGGGAGGTGCCGCGCGCCTGTCGGCTCTTCGTTTTCATGCTCCCTTTGCCCCGGAACAGGTTACTTCCTGTTCCGGGGCAGAGGGAGCATGAAAACGAAGAGCCGGCAAGCATGCGGCACCCCCCTCCCAGCGCCGTGCACCCGGGGGGGGTGTTGATTCGCCGGAGGATCAAGGGGGTTCTTTCGCTGGGGGGGGGGGGCGTCGCGCTGTTCCGGGGGGGGGGCTGCAACCCGGAGGCGGGCGCATACTCATATCACCCCTCTCCTCAGGTCACTTCACTGGCTATCCGATCAGATACCGCATTCAATTCAAGCTTCTCCTTCTTACCTACAAATGCACTCAGTCTGCTGCCCCTCACTATCTTTCTACCCTCATCTCCCCTTACGTTCCCGCCCGTAACCTCCGTTCACAGGATAAATCCCTCCTCTCAGTACCCTTCTCCACCACCGCCAACTCCAGGCTCCGCTCATTCTGCCTCGCTCACCCTATGCTTGGAACAACCTTCCTGAGCCTTACGCCAAGCCCCCTCCCTGCCCGTCTTCAAGTCTTTGCTTAAAGCCCACCTCTTCAATGCTGCGTTCGGGCACCTAACCCTTACCGTTCAGTGAATCCAGACTGCCCCAATTTGACTGCCCTATCGGACCGACCATTCACTTGTCTATTAGATTGTAAGCTCTTTGAGCAGAGGACTGTCTCTCTTTGTTAAATTGTACAGCGCTGCGTAACCCTAGTAGCGCTCTAGAAATGTTAAGTAGTAGTAGTAGTGTCAGCCCCCCTAGGAACGCCACTGGCCCAGAGGAATACACAGGAATGACTCCTCCGTACATAGTCAGAACTGCTCGATATACTACTATCATGTTTCTTTTCATTATCATGTTGCCCAAGATCCTTCTGTAATACTAAATGTCTATTTTCTAATGTATGTTCCACCACTCATGATGTATTGTAAGCCACATTGAGCCTGCAAAGAGGTGGGGAAATGTGGGATTCAAATGCAATAAATAAATAGATGGGCCATCACATTCTTCATTCTGTAAGTTTACTAAGGAAAATGAATGATATTTGAGGCATCTCTTGAAGGGGCGCAGAATGGGACGACTACGGGGTGCCCCTAATCCGACCATATTACTAACTTCTAGAGTGGCGGGAGTTTGTTCCTTCCCTTCCAGATACTCTTTCTATGTCAGCCGTGGCCGTCTCTAGCAGTGTGAGCACATTTCAAATGTGAAGGCAGACGCTTTCTGTAGGTGAAGAATGCGGCAGATGCTGAAGGTAGACAAAGGGGGCTGATGCTGAAAGATGCTGGGAACAGGGATGGGAGAAGGAGGCTGATGTTGAAAGAGGCTAGGGATGGGGTGGAAAAGCCCACCTCTTTAACATGAATTTTGACTGTAACCACTCGCCTCCACCTACCCTCCTCTCCTCTTTCCTCCACACATTTAACTGATTTGCTTGCTTTATTTTTTGTCTATTAGATTGTAAGCTCTTTGAGCAGGACTGTCTTTCTTCTATGTTTGTGCAGTGCTGCGTTTGCCTTGTAGCGCTATAGAAGTGATAAGTATGAGTAGTAGTCTCTTGTACCAGAGCTAATATTGTGATGTCATAATGCCTCAGTCCACCAATAAGAGCCAACCTCATCAGTGATGTCACAATGGCTTGATTGTCCTATACTTGGCTCACTTTTATTACATAGCTCTTTGAGCAGGGGACTGTCTTTCTTCTATGTTTGTGCAGCGCTGCGTACGCTTTGTAGCGCTATAAAAATGCTAAATAGTAGTAGTAGTAGGGACTGGTACAGAAAGATGTTGGGGATGGGGTAAGAGAAAGGGGCTGATGATGAACGATGCTGGGGATGAGGGTGGAAAAAGGGGGCTGATGATGAACGATGTTAGGGATAGGGATGGGAGAAGGGGGCTGATATAGAAAGATGCTAGAGATGGGGGTGGAAAAGGGGATCTTTTATTGAAAGATGTGGGGGATGGGGTGGGAGAAGAATGCTAATGATGAAAGACGCTGGGTATGGGGATGGAAGAAGGGAGCTGATGCTGAATGATGCTGGGGTGGAGGTGGAAAAGGGGGCTGATACAAAAGATGTTGGGGATAGGGTGGGAGAAAGGGGTTGTTGATGAAAGATGCTGGGGAGGGTGGAAAAAGGGAGCTGATAAAGAAGGATGATGGGGATGGGGGTGGAAAACGGAGCTGATATTGAAATATTAATGGAGTTGGAGGTGGAAAAATGGGGGTTTGATGTTTAAAGATGCTGGAGTCAGGGGGCTGATGCTAAGATCTGAGGATGAGGGTGGGAGAAGGGGGGGCTGATGCTAGGAGCTGAGGAGAAAGGCTAGAAGGGGTTAGGAGCTGATATGGGGGTTGGCACTGGAAGAAGGGGGCTGGGGGATGACATTGGGGATTGGAGAAGGAGGCACATATAGAGGGTGGGGGTGACAGAAGGAGTTTGATATCTTGACTTGGGGGCAAAGGCTAGGACTGAGAGAAGTGGGCTGGGGCTGATCCACACAGATGCTAATACTAATGTGGGGGACGAGGACTAAAGCTGGGGGAGTGAGAAAGAACAGAAGGACAGGTATCCTAATATTTATTTTATTTGAATACTAGTAAAAAAGCCCCGTTTCTGATGCAATGAAACAAGGGCTAGCAAGGTTTTCTTCTGTGTGCATGTGGGAGTGTGTGTGTCCCTGCCCTCTGCCCTCTCTCCCCTCCCCCACTGAGTCCTTCACTGCTTTGCTGTGTTTTCCTTCACTGACTGTTTGTGTTACAGAGAGGGCGGGGCAGACACTCATAGGGGAAACCGGATATCTCTCCCCCTTCACACTTCCCGCTGGAGGCTTCATAGAACGTTGGTGTGGCCTTTTATATAAAGAGAAGATTTTCTTACATTGTAAATGTTTATTGACTATATCCAGGTTATATTTGTTTGGGTAAATTTCTTCTAAAATGTGGTAACTAATTCATAATAAATAGTGTTGGGCAGGAGGGCACATGCAGGGTAAACTGGAGATGGAGAGTCAGAGGGTTGGATGCTGTGGTAAGGAGGATGAAAGGAAGAGTGAATGAATGCTGGAGAATCAGTGAGCAGAAATGCAAGTATGGAGGAGAGGCAGGGAATGGGGAGGAACAGGTAGAAGCTATGGAGAAGGTGAGAGACACAGGAAGGGGACAAGTCTTTCAGGGACCCTTTTACTGAGGTTGCGAGAGGGCTAGTGCGCAGGTAACATGTGCCAAATTGGCACTACTGCCAGGCTAGCGCCTGGTAATTCTGAGTTTGACGCGTATTGAATCCCACAGTAGAAGATAATTTTCTATTTTCTACCACGGGGGGCGTTCCTGGTGGTAATCAGCATTGGCGCACACTACATGGTTACCACGCAAGTAGCGCATGAGCCCTTTCTGCTAGGTCCATGGGTGGCGGTAAGGGCTCAGGCTATAAATAGGTGCGCACTAGTTTTAATTTCAGCGCACGCCCATTTCCCAGCCATTAAAACAAGCCCTTTTTCCCAGACGCGGTTAAAAATACTACTACTACTACTACTATTTAGCATTTCTATAGCGCTACAAGCATACGCAGCGCTGCACAAACATAGAAGAAAGACAGTCCCTGCTCAAAGAGCTACAATCTAATAGACAAAAAATAATAAAGTAAGCAAATCAAATCAATTAATGTGGAACGGGAAGGAAGAGAGGAGGGTAGGTGGAGGCGAGTGGTTACAGTGGTTACTAGTCAAAAGCAATGTTAAAGAGGTTGGGCTTTCAGTCTAGATTTAAAGGTGGCCAGGATGGGGCAAAAACATAGGGCTCAGGAAGTTTATTCCAGGTGTAGGGTGCAGCGAGACAGAAGGCGAGAAGTCTGGAGTTGGCAGTAGTGGAGAAGGGAACAGATAGAGAAGGATTTATTCCATGGAGGCAGAGTGCCGGGAAGGAGTGTAGGGGATGGACGAGTGTGGGAGAGTACTGGGAGCAGCAGAGTGAGTACATTTGTAGTTAGTAGAAGAATTTGAACAGATGCGAAAAACGGATATGGCCCAAAACACGCGCCCACACTAACCGCATGTCACTTTTTTACCACGGCTTAGTAAAATGACTCTTCAACGAGGTGGAAATGGGGAGGTAAAAGGGGTAAGGGAGCCTATTTAGGGGCAAAAAGTAGAAGAGTCACCAAGCGCACCAAACAGGACAAAAAGAAAACAAAAAATGGAGGTAGACAATGTAGTTCCAACACAGGGATTGTTATAACAGTCAATCAACTCCGAACAACAGAAGTGACTCGACACAGCAGGGGCGTAGCCAGACCAGTGGGAGGGGGTCCAGAGCCGAGGTGAGGTGGCACATTTTAGCCCCCCCCGACACCGCCGCCCCCCCCGCGCCATTACACGTTACTATTTTCTTTATTTATTGATTATTAATTCTAATTATGAATTATTGATTTTAATTCTATCTTAGTCTCATTACCATTGCTGTTCAATTGTTATTTCTATCTTGCTCTTATTGCAAAATTGTACTTTGCATTGACAATATTATTGTAAGCCACTTTGAGCCCGCAATCAGTGGAAAATGTGGGATACAAATGTGATAAATAATAAGATACACCTAATCTAAGTTGCATAGTTGGGAAAGGGGGCGTGGCCAAGAATACACCCGCTCTGCACCTCATTTAGGCATCGGGATTTACACCAAGCATGGCGTAAATGGTCGCAACTAAATTTGGTCGCAAGGAGAAGCACTTGGCTTTCTATAAAATATAGGCGTTATACGCCTAGGCGGAATATTTTTCCCTGCGTGGATTTTTCACGCACCACATATAGAATCTAGTCCTATATGTCTAAGGGACCGTTTTACCAAAGCTTAGTGTACACTAAAGGAATCAGCGCAACACTTGGGTGAATCTCTTCATAAAGGTGGTTAATAATCCCAATAAATAAATGTTAAGAACTCCATTTTATACCTTTAGGCTTCTTAGCATGTAGTGCATGCTAATTCCGTTAGTACGCACTAAGCTTTACTACAGGGGCCCCCTTAATCATGTTTCTTTTATTTTAGAAAATAAGCCCCTGCTGGAGGCGTTCGCTGAAAACATGGCTGCGTCGGGTTTCGGTCAATACATTTTTATGTGCCATACCAGTATTTCCATTGCCATCTTTTGTTGATCACCATTTCTACCTCC
Organism: Microcaecilia unicolor; assembly: GCF_901765095.1. Lineage (NCBI taxonomy): Eukaryota > Metazoa > Chordata > Amphibia > Gymnophiona > Siphonopidae > Microcaecilia > Microcaecilia unicolor. Next base: position 746,846,283 of record NC_044031.1, read on the forward strand.
CCATGGAATAATATTTTTATTTATTTATTTTCTAGTTGAATGTCTTTTATGGTTTTCAATACAAATATAAGCAAGAGCTCACAACATAACAACAGCAATATTTTACAAAGTATGGCAACACTGGAGCCTTCTCCTTCTCTGCGCATATCCAGCAGACTGCCAAGACCTGTCGCTTCGTCCTCTTTAACATCAGCAAAATTCGCCCTTTCCTCTCTGAGCACACCACCCCGAACTCTCATCCATGCTCTCATTACCTATCGCCTTGACTACTGCAACCTACTACCTCACTGGCCTCCCACTTAACCATCTATCCCCCCTTCAATCCGTTCAGAATTCTGCTACAACGTCTTATATTCTGCCTGGACCGATATACTCATATCACCCCTCTCCTCAAGTCACTTCCTGGCTTCCGATCAGATACCACATTCAGTTCAAGCTTCTCCTTCTTACCTACAAATGCACTCAGTCTGCAGACCCCTCATTACCCTCTCTACCCTCATCTCCCCCTTACGTTCTCACCCGAAACCTCCACTCACAGGACAAATCCCTCCTCTCAGTACCCTTCTCCACCACCGCCAACTCCAGGCTCCGCCCTTTCTGCCTCGCCTCACCCTATGCTTGGAATAAAACTTCCTGAGCCCGTACGCCAAGCCCCCTCCCTACCCATCTTCAAATCTTTGCTCAAAGGCCCATCTCTTCAATGTTGCTTTCAGCACCTAACCTTTATACCCATTCAAGAAATCTAGACTGCCCCAATTTGACTGCCCCTACTTGACTGACTGTACATTTGTCCTTTAGATTGTAAGCTCTTTGAGCAGGGACTGTCCTTTTATGTTAAATTGTACAGCGCTGCGTAACCCTAGTAGCGCTTTAGAAATGTTAGTAGTAGTAGTAGTAGCTCACATTTAAGAAGTCCTCCAGCAGGGGCTTATTTTCTAAAAATAAAAGAAACTATTAAGGGGGGCCCCTGTAGTAAAGCTTAGTGCGTACTAACGGAATTAGCATGCACTAAATGCTAAGAAGCCTAAAGGGAACAGTACTATTCTCCATTCCCCCTCACTTCAATCTCTGACCATAGCTCCTCTCAATACCAGAGCTGCCAAGAGAAAGTACGTTTTAAAAAGGGCACTTTCAGTTCACGGTATTGCGTGCTACCACAAGCCCCTCCTCTTCCCCATCGTCTCAAAACTTACCTTATTTACCTCAATGACTGCATGGCTGGGAAAAATAGTGCAGATACCAACTGCCCTCCCACAACTGACCCCGACCAATTAGCAAAATTATGGCTTCTTTTACAAAGCCGCGCTAGCGATTCCCACACGGCAAATGAGAGGAAGCCCATAGGAATTGGAATGAACTTCCTCTCATTTGCCGCTTTGAAAATCAGCAGCGCAGCTTTGTTGTGGGGAGAAGATGATAATTTCAATTGTTTGTATCTATGGCTCAAATCTATCCTTTCTATAATTGTTCTTAATTTTCTCTTCTGTCTCAATTCTCATGCCAGTTCCATCGCCCTCTTCAGCCCTCAGTGCTTCTTTCCTCCAGCCATGATCTTCTGGAACTTCTCTCATATGAGGAAAGGCTAATGAGGTTAGGACTCTTCAGCTTGGAAAACGAGACAGCTGAGGGGAGATATAACTGAGGTCTACAAAATCCTGAGTGGGGTAGAAGTGAATCAATTTTTTACGCTTTCAAAAATATGACGACTACGGGACACTCAAAGAAGATACATGGAAATACTTTAAAAGCAAATAGGAGGAAATATTTTTCCACTCATGAATACATGCCAGAGGATGTAGTAACAGTAGTTAGCATATCTGGTTTATAAAAGGTTTGGACAAGTTCCTGGAGGAAAAATCTATAGTCTGTTATTGAGATGGACATGGGGGATGCCACTGCTTGCCCCGGGATTGGTAGTGTGGAATGTTCCTACTATTTGGATTTCTGCCAGGTACTTGTGACCTGACTTGGCCACTGTTGGAAACAGGATACTGGGCTAGATGAACCATTGGTCTAACCCAGTATGGTTATTTTTAAGTTCTTATGTTATGTTCTTATGCTCTCCCGCGGGAGGTGGTGGAAATGAAAATGGTAACGGAATTCAAACATGCATGGGATAAGCATAAAGGAATCCTGTGCAGAAGGAATGGATCCTCAGGAACTTAGTCAAGATCGGGAGGTGGGGCTGGTGGTTGGGGGGCGGGGATAGTGCTGGGCAGACTTGTACGGTCTGTGCCAGAGCCGGTGGTGGGAGGCGGGACTGGTGGTTGGAAGGCGGGGATAGTGCTGGGCAGACTTATACGGTCTGTGCCAGAGCCGGTGGTGGGAGGCAGGATAGTGCTGGGCAGACTTATACAGTCTGTGCCAGAGCCGGTGGTGGGAGGCGGGACTGGTGGTTGGAAGGCGGGGATAGTGCTGGGCAGACTTATACGGTCTGTGCCAGAGCCGGTGGTGGGAGGCGGGGCTGGTGGTTGGGAGGGCGGGGATAGTGCTGGGCAGACTTATACGGTCTGTGCCAGAGCCAGTGGTTGGGAGGCGGGGCTGGTGGTTGGGAGGCAGGGATAGTGCTGGGCAGACGTATACGGTCTGTGCCAGAGCCGGTGGTGGGAGGCAGGGATAGTGCTGGGCAGACTTATACAGTCTGTGCCAGAGCCGGTGGTGGGGGGGCGGGGCTGGTGGTTGGGAGGCGGGGATAGTGCTGGGCAGACTTATACGGTCTGTGCCAGAGCCGGTGGTTGGGAGGCGGGGCTGGTGGTTGGGAGGCAGGGATAGTGCTGGGCAGACTTATACGGTCTGTGCCCTGAAGAACACAGGTACAAATCAAAGTAGGGTATACACAAAAATTAGCACATATGAGTTATCTTGTTGGGCAGACTGGATGGACCGTGCAGGTCTTTTCTGCCGTCATCTATTATGTTACTATGTTCTTATCCTCTCCTATCCAGTGCATTTTTCCTAGCGAAAAAGGTCCTGGTACTCAAATTCTAGGCCACCCTTCAGGGGTGGGGTGATCACTGAGGGACCCACCCCACAAAAGCCAGGACCCTGCAACCAGTCACAAAACAAGGCAGAATTTGTATGCAGATCCTGAGCTCTTTCATTAAAATATGAGGACCATGGGTCAATTTTAGCAGACAATGGAAAAGGTGCCGGTACTCAGTACCCCCGAGTACCCCCTCAAAAAAAGCCCTGCTCCTATCACTCTCTTTGTAATACCAATCACGTCAGTGACTAGCTTCCGTTATTGATATAGAAAGAATCAGAATTTGCAGTTTGAGTCTGTTTTTAGAGGTACAGCATGGAGATTATGCAGTGACGATCCTAGCCCGGGGTGGATCGCTGATGTGCACCCCCCCAGGTGTAGCACGACCCCCCCAATGACACCCCCTCTGGCACATCAACCCCCCCCCCCCCCCCCGGGTGCATACTTAGCTGCTGGGAGCAGCCACGGGGCTCTCAGCTCCGCTGGCTCCCTGCTCCCTCTGCCCCGGAACAGGAAGTAACCTGACAGGCGCGCAGCTGCTCTCTGCACCCCTCCAGCGGCGTGCAACTGACTCTTATTTTCAGCAAGGAACATCCTGTCTAAAAAGCGCAGACTTCTCCATAGGTCACCACTGAAAAGATTTCAGCAGATATAAGGAATGTGCATAAAAGCACAGTCCTAAGTCAAAGAGAGATAAGCTTAGGCATATCTATGTGTATTCCCAAAAAGAAGAAGGGGAAAAAATGATTTCCAAGCCTAAGCAGTTCTGGTTTCTAACTGGTTTACGCTACCTACTCAGGATCAACAGGTATTACAGCAGCATCATTCAACAGCACAACACATTTTCTGGCCTGAAGAGGAACAGGCTCCCGGCAATCTGAAGGATCTGGCATCCATCTCAATGTGTCCTGATCGAAAAACAGCAATCAACTTCGACAGCATCCAAACCAGAGCTGTTAGCTCACTATTTTGGCTACCAAATCACACTTCAAGTAGAATGGAGGAGTGGCCTAATGGTTAGTGTAGTGGGTTGTGGACCTGCAAAACTGTGTTTGATTCCCACACAAAACAGCCCAAAACCCGCACACACCCCACCCCCGACGTCATCACCCCCGCCCCTTCCGTCATCACCCCCACCCCCGCCGTCATCAACCCCGCCCCTTCCGTCATCACCCTGCCCCTGCCGTCATCAGCCCCACCCCTTCCGTCATCACCCCGCCCCCGCCGTCATCAGCCCCGCCCCCACCGTCATCGCCCCACCCAAAACGTTGGCAAACCCCGCCCAAAACGTCACAAAACTTCGCCTCTGTCGCCATTGGCCCCTCCCCCGCCGGCCGAAAATCCGCCCCAAAACCCGCACAAAAAAAACAAAACCAGCCCAAAAAACCGCAACCCGCCGCGGGCAAAAGTTTCCCGCGGCGGGTTGCGGAAAACCGCCCAATTGGGCGGGAAAACCACCCATCTGGCAACACTGCTGCTACTGCCTGATGGTTACCAGTGGGTTGAGATCCAGGGGAACCAGGTTCAATTTCCTCTGCAGTTACATGTGACCTTGAGCAAGTCACTTAACCCCTCCGTTGCCCCAGGTAGAACAGTAGTACAATGCACTACTTAGACTGTGAGCCCACTAGGGACTGACCCAGTGCCTGAAAAACTGCAAATTGCTTAGGTCTAAGAGGTACATAAATACTTGAATAAATAATGTATTAGTCCACTTGAAAGCACAGAAAAAGGTTAACCAAGCACAATAAAAAGGTTTTGCTATATAATCCATTTAATTACCTTTCAAAGAGGAAAGTTAACAGCTGCAGTGGCTACCCCTTAAAGCCAGGATTATTTTTAAATTGTGTTTTTGTCTTTCAAATATTATGTGGCATGACACCAGATTACACGCAGCCCTATTCCCCTACGCAATATAACCTCTGGTTCTAGGGACTACCCTAGACGTCATCTTCCAGATTGTAAGAGAGTGCGTTATAAGTCGGTTCACTCCACAGACTTTATTTACCAAGGTGCTATGTGGTGGAACTCACTGCCAATGGCATTCGAGGGTGGTGAGCCTGATTACTTGGTATTTCGCAAAAGACTGGTAACTTACCTTTTTGAGAGGTTTCTAACCCATTGATGGAGTGTGTTAGATTGTAACTGGCCATCAGTGGTTTATTATTTAGTTTTTATTTGTGCTAGGCTGCTCTTACGTGATATTTGTTTATGGTATTGCAAACCTTGCTTGTTTTATTTATTGTAAGCCACGCTGAACTCGAGTATGTTCGGGATAATGTGGGGTATAAATGTCACAATAAATAAATAAATAAACTCCTTTCCTCTGGTCTAGGGTAAGCAGCTCAGAGAAAAAGATTACTTTTGTCAGAAAATACACGCCAATCACAGACTGTGTCACAACTATAATATTGGGAGAGGTGATCAAACGTTTTAGAATTTGCATACAAGGAATTAACAGAGACTTTTCTTTTTTTTTTTTTTTGGAAAATATTTTTATTAGCAAGAGAAATGCACATACATTCAAGGTTCTGCGTACAATCTCACAGAGTATCTCATAAATGGGGTGCAATTTGAAATACAGTCAGAAATAAAACAGTACATTACAAAAAGACAATCCAGCTTATTTTCGAAAGAGAAAAAACGCCTATAGTGCGACCTAAATCAGGAGATAGACGTTTGTCTCGCAAAGGCGCCCAAATCGGTATATTCGAAAGCCGATTTTGGGGCATTTCCAACTGCACTCCGTCGCGGGAACGAATAAAGTTGACGGGGCGTGTCGGAGGTGTGATGGAGGCGGAACTGGGGCGTGGTTATCAGCCGAGGAGAGATGGGCATCTTTAGCTGATAATCGAAAAAAAAAAGGCGTTTTTACCGCGATTTTTGGTCACTTTTTGGACCCTTTTTTTCACGAACAAGTCCCAAAAAAGTGTTCCAACTGCCCAGATGACCACTGGAGGGAATTGGGAATGACCTCCCCGGACTCCCCCAGTGGTCACTAAACCCCTCCCACCAAAAAAACCCCACTTTAAAAACTTTTTTTCCAGCCTCTATGCCAACATCAAATGTCGTACCCACCTCCATGACAGCAGAATGTGTTCAATCCTGTCACAGCCTTTCCCTGGTTCAGATGTGGCTCTCGGGTGCACTACAGGGTCACATCAGCATTGCATTGTGGTGGGTGTAGGGTATTGGGCTCCGTGATTTAATTAGCTTGTGTTACAGTCTCACGATGTTGGTAGTTGGTAGGCTCTTCTCCCATGGTGCTTTTCCCCCTGCCTACTGGGTCAGAGTGTGTCCTGTTGTGTTTCCTGTTGTAGTCCATGCGGTAGTGGCCATTTTTGTAAGCCAGTTTTAGTTCCCTTTCCTGTGTTAGCCACATTAGAGAACTTAGTTCTTACCTTGAATGTGGCTGAAAGAGGGCATTGTACAGCATTCTGCCAGCTCTGACCTACTGCTAATCTCAGTACCAGGGAGACTCGTTGCCAGTGGGGCACAACCTCTGATCTGCAGTTAACTGTGAGTAAAGGCGGTTATTCCAATAAAGAACGTTTTCGGAGAGATTAGTCTTCAGGTGTCAACTGGTGTGCCAATGTTATATACAACAACAACAACCATTTCTAAAGCGCTACTAGGGTTACGCAGCGCTGTACAATTCAAACATAGAAGGACAGTCCCTGCTCAAAGAGCTTACAATCTAAAAGACAAGAGAACAAACTAAAGACAAGTGAACAATCTAGAGGACGAGTGAACAGTTAATCTGATAGGGTGGATAGATTGGGGTATTTTATATTTATCGAGCGGTTAGGCGCCGAAGACAGCATTGAAGAGGTGAGTTTTAAGCAGAGATTTGAACCAGTCCTAGAGGCCAGCGTGTAAGCAAGTCCCTGGAGCACTTTTAGTGGGTACCGCAGTGCACTTCAGCCAGGTGTCCCCAGGCCCATCCCCCCCCCCACCTGTAACACTTGTGCTGGTCTCTAAAACCCACTGTACCCACATGTAGGTGCCCCCTTCACCCCTAAGAGCTATGGTAGTGTTGTACATTTGTGGATAGTGGGTTTTGGGGGAGGGGGTTGGGAGCTCAGCACCCGTGGTAAGGGAGCTATGCATGTGGGAGCTTTTTCTGCAGTCCACCGCACTGACCTAGGGTGCCCAGTTGGTGTCCTGGCATATCAGGGGGGGGGGGGAGTGTACTACGAATCGTGGCCCCTCCCATGACCAAATGGCTCGGATTAGGACGTTTTTGAGCTGGGCGTTTTTAGTTTCCATTATCGCTAAAAAAAACAAACGCCCAGCTCAAAAACATCCATTTTTTTGATAATTCAGTTCGGCCCGCCCCTTCACGGACCCGTTCTTGGAGATAAACGCCCATGGAGATAGGCATTTCCGTTCGATTATGCCCCTCCACGTCACATAGGACTAACTAACCCTGTCAGTGAGTTAAGCCTTCGTGTGCCCATTCCTCTCAATTTTGCACATTTTCTCAATCCCCTTGACTCTTACCTCCCCACCCCACCCCTACCCCTTCTAGTCCGAGACCTGAGTGCCCATGTGCCGGAAGTTCCAACATCCAACTCAGTTCTAGGAATAATTCTACTGCCTCTCTGCCATTTTGTTATTAACTATACATACTCTTCCCCCTTCCCTGTGTAATGTATTGTGTGATTCACTTTATTTTCCAGCTGTGCCATCTCTTTCACTTATCTGTTTGGACCCCAAAAAAGGAATATTAAACTCAAGCGCCAGTCAAGTAGTATTTTAGGTCATTCCACTAAACATATATTCCAGCTTTTCATTTCGCTTGTTTACTAACCTTTTCTAGATACTTCTAACATTTTCCTAATTATTCCAAGCTATGTAAATGGCACATGTGCCAGCAAAAAGTCAGAGCCACTCCACTTTCCCTTATCTATGGCCACTCGGGGTGGGAGGGTGCTGTCCAGTCCACTTTGCCCTCAGCCCACAGCAGAGAGGACAACACAGTATCCAGGTGCTCCTGCAGACTCGACTCCCCCGCCTGCTAGCGGTACCAGTAAGCGTGCAGCAGGACCAGGAAGGAGAGCACCGAGCTGCAGAGGAGCCGGGGATCCGCCATCGTGTCGGGAGGGTGGACAATGAACACTCAGGAGACACTTCCACCCCCACTGCCTCTCACCCTCCCCTCATCGCCTCAGAGCCATGGGTGTCAAGGCATTTTATAGTCTGTCTCCTTCACCCTCCTATTGGTCAGATTTGAGCAAACAGGAGGGCAAGCCGACAGAGCGTGGGAACATCAACCAACCCATGGGTCATGGTGGTGAAACCTGCCGAAAAAATAAATTACTGCGGGGAGCCACATAAACCCACCCAATTCCACGGGAAAACCATGGACCTGGCAACTGATTATTATCAGTGTTGCCAGGTGGAAAATTTTTTTCCCACCCAATCCAGCACAAAAACCGCCCAAAACCCGCCCAAACTCAAACCCCGCCCCTGACACCCCCACCCCCGCGTCATCACCACCGCCCCCGCCGTCATCAACCCCGCCCCCGCCGTCACCGGCCCCGCCTCCCCCATCACCGGCCACGCCTCCCCCGTCATCGGCCCCGCCTCCCACGTCATCGGCCCCCACCCAAAACGTCACTAACCCCGCCCAAAACGTCACTAACCTCGCCCAAAAACGTCACTAACCCCGCCCCCCGCGGCCGAAAAAGCCGCCCAAAAAACCGCCCTGAAGCCCAAAAAGCAGCCCAAAAAACCGCAACCCGCCGCGGGCAAAAATTTCCCACGGCGGGTCGCGGAAAACCGCCCAATTGGGCGGTAAAACCGCCCACCTGGCAACACTGATTATTATCTTTCTCTGCTCCTCTATCAAATTCAGCATCCCCCCCCTCTCTATGGTAGACCAACCAAAGGCAGGAAGCCTGTCTGGCCTACACTGCTGCTGCTCTCTACTTCCCCCCCTATTAGTTCATTGGTCAGACTTCCCTTAGCCAGCCAATAGGCTTTAGGGGGAGGTAGTTCATTGGTCAGACTTCCCTTAGCCAGCCAATAGGCTTTAGGGGGAGGTGGGAACAGTACTTTAGGACAGGAGACACCAGATTTCCATTCCTTTCTGCTTTCCCCTGTATCTGTGTATCTTGAAGCTGTGATCCCTGCAGTCAGGGCAGTGCTGGAATGAATATTGGGGTGTGCCTTGGCACCCACAGAGCTGGTGCCCATCCTCAGTTATTCACAGCTGCCAAGTTATCCATTCCAGGAGGGAGACTCTTTGGCCGGTCCTGGTTTTAAACTTACATCCCAAAGCAGTGTGGGACTTGTAGTCCATGATTCTATCCATTGAAATCAGTGCTGCAGGTACCATAATGCACCAGGATGAGGTTGGCAGAAATCCAGGACCGGCCAAACAGTCTCCCTCCTGGAATAGGTAACTTGGCAGCTCTGGTTATTAAGTGTTCCTCAGACTAATTCTGTGGTTCATTTTGTGGTATTGGCTCAGAAGCAGGATTTGCTTAGGAAGGAACAGGAAAAGATTGGGGCTGTGGAAAAGGATGTTAAGGAATTGAGAGGGGCCATTCGAGTTGCCTGCAGAGCTTTTTCCAAGAGCAAAAAGGGATCAAGGATTCAGCAATTTAGTAGGAGGAAAGCCACGGAGCCAAACCAGGAAACATGTGGAGGGGCATAATCGAACGGGGATGACCATCTCTAAGGGCGTCCATCTCTAAGGACGTCCTGGCAAAAGGGTGGGGAAACAGCTATTATTGAAACAAGATGGGCGTCCATCTTTCGTTTCGATAATACGGTCGGGGACGCCCAAATCTAAACATTTAGGTCAACCTTAGAGACGGTCGTCCTTAGAGATGGTCGTCCCCGATTTTCGGCGATAATGGAAACCGAGGACGCCCATCTCAAAAACGACCAAATCCAAGCCATTTGGTCGTGGGAGGAGCCAGCAGACATGCCAGGACACCAACCGGGCACCCTAGGGGGCACTGCAATGGACTTCACAAATTGATCCTTTTTTAATGAATGGCCATGTGCTAATTTTGTCATTTGCGTATGGCCATTAGTGCCTGAGCCCCTACTGCCACTCATGTAGGCAGTAAGGGCTCATGTGGTTAACCACACGCTTTTTGGCGCGAGTGGCAATGTAGCTTCACTAACCAATTAGTGCAGATCATGCCCACTCTCCACCTCCAGACATGCGTGGAAGTGCGTCACGCAGTAAGCCCTTTTTTGGTGTGGAATGCATGCATTAGTGCTCATCGCAGCTTAGTAAAAGGACCCCCACAGTTTGTGAGGTAATTTATGGGAGCGGACTTGGGAGTTCCTTGTTTGAATGCTTCAAATCCTCGTCAACATTGCAATCTATGTTCTTCTTACTACTACTACTACTTAGCATTTCTATAGCGCTACAAGGGTTACGCAGCGCTGTACAAGTTAAAACATGGGGAAGGACAGTCCCTGCTCAAGAGAGCTTACAATCTAAAGGTAACAAGCTATGTAGTCAGTGTAGGTATCATGAATGGGGAAGGTGGTTAGGCGCCAAAAGCAAGGGAGAAGAGATGGGCTTTGAGTAAGGACTTGAAGATGGGCAGGGAGGGCGCATGGCGTATGGGCTTGGGGAGTCTGTTCCAGGCATAAGGTGATGCGAGGCAGAAGGGGCGGAGTCTGGAGTTAGCGGTGGTGAGAAGGGTACAGATAGGACGCCTCTTAAATTACACATGATTGATTCCTCAAGTTCCAGCCTATGCTGGTCCCGCCAATTTATTTATATCATTTATACCCCACAATTTCCCACCACTGGCAGGCTCAATGTGGCTTACAACAGTTAGTTAACAAACAGGAAAGTACAATAAATGGAAAGTGATACGAGGGGCGGAAAGGTACAGGTACATGACCAATCTAACCAGCTTTCGCAAAGCTTTGAAAACACATCTCTTCAACAGAGCCTACAAAAGTCACCCTCAATGAAACAAATCATTCCTTAAACCACCCAAGTACACCAAAACACCTCTCACACGACCTTACCTAACACCTTTCTACCTAAATTCCTCTTTCATCTCCGCTTATGATCGACTGTTTTCTTATATCATGTAATGACGTTCTCATTTCCATAGTCTGTAAGCCACATTGAGCCTGCAAAAAGGTGGGAAAATGTGGGGTACAAATAGAATAAATAAAAAAAATTAGTTAAGTCCAATCTTTCTCCTTGCCTGTCTTCCTTCCCAAACAGCCACAGTGGCCCAAGGACTCTCTCTCTTCTTTTTGGAATTTGGAAATATGTGCTCTTCTAGCCGCCTTGGAGCTGCTTATTTTCCCTTTGGTGACTGGCAGGCTGCATTTCTTCAGATGCCTTTAGCCTTGTCCTCTCTTTGGCAGCTGGCTGGGCTCCACCTGCAGCTTGTTTTGTCTTTTATGGCTGGTGGAATGGGCTTTGCCAGTTCTGTGCAATCTCTTTTCATTTTGGCAACTGGAGGCATATCCATCAGCTGCAAATACCACTGATATATGAGATCAGCAGTCAAGAAGTACCAGCTTACAAGTTATAACAATGATTTGCAAGCGAGGGGGGGTTCTTGGGATAGGAGATTTTTAAAGTTGTGTTCATATGCCACCGGCATTTTTATTGTTTGCATTTGTGTTTCTTTGATAACTTCTGTCCTCATTAGATTGTAAGCTCTGTGGAGCAGGGACTGTCTCTTCATGTTCAAGTGTACAGCGCTGCGTACGTCTAGTAACGCTATAGAAATGCTAAGTAGTAGTAGTAGTAGTCTCTGGGATTCCAGAATCTTGGTACACTTTGAGATTCCGGAATCTTGCTACACTTTGTCCTTATCTCTTGTTTGTTCTGTTTGTCTGTCCCGATTAGATTGTAAGCTCTGTGGAGCAGGGACTGTCTCTTCATGTTCAAGTGTACAGCGCTGCGTACGTCTAGTAGCGCTTTAGAAATGATAAATAGTAGTAGTAGTAGTAGACTGTACATGCATTCAAAAATACCGGAAAGATGTCTGGTCATTATTGGTAGATGTTTTCCACCTCCCGAGTTCAATATCCTATAAATATGTGGTACTTAAAGACCAATGTTTTCAGAATAGCCTGCAACCTAATGAAAGTGCAATTGTTAATACTACGCTCTCATTGGCTTTGAAGATAATTTTTTGCACTGGAAATCATTAGATCAGGTCACCTACCAAGAATGGTGGAACTTATTGTTTCAGACATAAATATGAAACATACCTTGCAAAAAAAAATCATTTAAATTTGCTCTGCACGAAGAGAAATGGTTCCCACTTTTATCTCACTTCAAAGATTCCTAGTGTGACATGTTGTGCTAAATAACGCATATGGCCTTTGCATGTAACGTATCTTTGCTATGTACCCTCCCCCTTTTTTTCTCCCCCCTTTTTTGATTTCTTACCAACTTTGTACAATTGTTCACTGTTACATAGTTGTTGCTTCCTGTTTGTATTGAAAATCAATAAAAATACTAAGACAAAAAAAATATATATGTCCCTTCCTCCCCCAGAAATGTTGCCAGTGGTCTCCTGTCACTTCTAATGCTGCTGCTGAGCAGTGGCGTTCCTAGGGGGGCTGACACCCGGGGCGGATCGCCGATGCGCCCCCCCCTGGTGCAGCGCGACCCCCCCAGCGAAAGGATACCCCCCACCCCGGCGAAAGACCGGGTGCACGCCGCTGGGGGGGGGGGGGTGCCGCGCACTGGTCAGCTTGCTTCGTTTCCATGCTCCCTCTGCCCCGGAACAGGTTACTTCCTGTTCCGGGGCAGAGGGAGCATGGAAACGAAAGAAGCTGACTGGCGCGCGGCACCCACCCAGCGGCGTGCACCCAGGGCGGACCGCCCCCACCGCCCCCCCCCTTGGTACGCCACTGCTGCTGAGCTATTTCTTTAGGCTCACATAACCCAGAGACCCCCCTAGGCCCATCATTTCTGCCATCCCCCTCCCTTCACCCTGTCAGATGAAAGCAGCCCCCCCCCCCCCCCCGGCTTACCTTACAAGCTTTGATAGTGTACTGCTGTAGTTGGGACAGGAATGATCGCCAGTTGCTCCTGCACATGCTGGCTCTGCTCTCAAGATAGTCGAGCAAAGGTTTGAGCCCCCTCACCAGACTGGGCTCTGAACCTCCCAAAATCCGAGGTCTAGCTACATGCCTGGATGTAAGTTCAAAACCAGGAATGGAGAAAAGTCTCCAGCCTGGTAACTACAGTTCTTTCATTATTTTGCCTGTTCCTTTGCGCTTCCATTTAATCAGATGCAGACTGCACTGAGCTACCCCACTATCAGCCTTCCTTCACAACTAATCGGTTATTTTGCCCCATCCCCCTGTCAATGCAGGCCAGCAATCACTATACTAGTCCTTGGACAGGGCCACAAACTGTGGCTCTCTGCAGAACTCAACTAACACAGACCCTATGGGGATGATTTTTTAAATATATGTATGTAAAATGCCGTTTATAAAATTACTCATAAGTACATAAGTGTTGCCGTACCGGGACAGACTGAAGGTCTATCAAACCCAGTATCCTGCTTCCAACAGTGACCAATCCAGGTCACAAGTACCTGGCAAGATCCTAAAACAGTACAATACATTTTATGCTGCTTATCCTAGAAATAGGCACTCGATTTTCTCCATTTTAATAAAGGCTTATGGACTTTTCTTTTAGGAAGACAGCCAAACAGTGGCGTACCAAGGGGGGGCAGTGGGGGTGGTCCGCCCCGGGTGCACGCCGCTGGGGGGGGGGGGTGCCGCGCGCCTCTTGGCCAAGTCCGCTCGTTCCCTCCCTGCTGCTCCCTCTGCGCGGAACAGGTTACTTCCTGTTCTGGGGCAGAGGGAGCAGCAGGGATGGAATGAGCGGACTCGGCCAACAGGCGCGCGGCACCCCCCCAGCAGGTAAAAATGTACCCGGGGGGGGAGGGTGTAATTTTGCAAGGGGGGGTGTAATTTCGCCGATGGGGGGGGTTGCATCGGCGATCTGCCCTGGGTGTCAGGCAGCCTAGGAACGCCACTGCACATAAGTACATAAGTACATAAGTATTGCCATACTGGGAAAGACCAAAGGTCCATCAAGCCCAGCATCCTGTTTCCAACAGTGGCCAATCCAGATCACAAATACCTGGAGGGATCCCAAAAAAGTGCAAAACATTTTATACTGCATTACCCCAGAAAGAGTGGATTTTCCCCAAGTCCATTTAATAACGGTCTATGAACTTTTCCTTTAGGAAGCCGTCCAAACCTTTTTAAAACTCCGTTAAGCTAACCGCCTTTACCACATTCTCTGACAACGAATTCCAAAGTTTAATTACACGCTGAGTGAAGAAAACTTTTCTCCGGTTTGTTTTAAATGTACTACATTGTAGCTTCATCACATGCCCCCTAGTCCTAGTATTTTTCGAAAGCGTGAACAGACGCTTCACATCTACCCGTTCAACTCCACTCATTATTTTATAGACCTCTATCATATCTCCCCTCAGCTGCCTTTTCTCCAAGCTGAAGAGACCTAGCTGCTTTAGCCTTTCCTCATAGAGAAGTTGTCCCATCCCCTTTATCATTTTCGTCTCCCTTCTCTGCACCTTTTCTAATTCCGCTATATCTTTTTTGAGATACAGTGACCAGAATTGAACACAATATTCGAGGTGCGGTCGCACCATGGAGCGATACAAAGGCATTATAACATCCTCATAAGTACTGCAGCCAAACCTTTTTTTTTAAACCCTGCCAAGCTAACTGCTTTTACTACAGTCTCTGGCAACGAATTCCAGAATTTAATTACAAATTGGGTGAAGAAATATTTTCTCTGATTCATTTTAAATTTACTACTTTGTAGCTTCATTGCGTGCCCCCTAGTCCTAATATTTATGGAAAGAGTGAGCAAGCGATTCACATCTACCTGTTCCACTCCACTCATTATTTTATATAGCTCTATATTTCCCCTCAGCCGTCTTTTCCCCCAAGCTGAAGAGCCCTAGCTGGTTCAGCCTTTCCTCATAGGGAAGTCGTCCCATCCCCTTTATCATTTTCGTCGCCATTCTCTGTACCATTTCTAATTCCATTATATCTTTTTTGAGATGTGGTGAGCAGAACTACATACAGTATTCAAGATGCAGTCGTACCATGGAGGGATACAAGGGCATTGTAACATCATCATTTTTATTTTCCATTCCTTTCCTAATAATAGCTTTCTATTTGTTTTCTTAGCTGCCGTAGCACACTGAGCAGAGGGTTTCAAAGTATTGTCAACGATGACTCCTAGATCCTTTTCCTGGTCGGTAACTCCTAATGTGGAACCTTGCATTAGGTCACTATAATTCGGGTTCCTCATGCATTACTTTGCACTTGCTCACATTAAACATCATCTGCCATTTGGACGCCTAGTCTCCCAGGCTCGTAAGGTCGTCTTGCAATTTTTCACAATCCTCTTGTGAATTAACAACTTTGAATAACTTTGTGTTGTCAGCAAATTTAATTACCTCACTAGTTATTCCCATATCTAGATCATTTATAAATATGTTAAAAAGCAGCGGTCCCAACACAGACCCCTGGGGAACCCCACTATCTACCCTTCTCTGTTGAGAATACTGACCATTTAACCCTACTCTCTGTTTTCTATCCTTTAACCAGTTTTTAATCCACAGTAGAACACTACCTCCTATCCCATGACTTTCTAATTTCCTCTGGAGTCTCTCATGAGGTACTTTGTCAAATGCCTTTTGAAAATCCAGATACACAATATTGACTGACTCACCTTTATCCACATGTTTGTTCACCCCTTCAAAGAAATGTAATAGATTGGTGAAACAAGATTTCCCTTCACTAAATCCATGTTGGCTTTGTCTCATTAATCCATGCTTATGTATATGGTCTGTAATTTTTTTCTTTATAATAGTCTCTACCATTTTGCTCGGTAATTTCCTGGATCACCTCTGGAACCCTTTTAAAAAAATTGGCGTTACATTGGCCACCCTCCAATCTTCCGGTACCATGCTTGATTTTAAAGATAAATTACATATTACTACTACTAATCATTTCTATAGTGCTACTAGACATATGCAGTGCTGCATACATTATATACAGGTACTTTCTCTGTCCCTAAGGGGCTCACAATTTTTTGTACCTGGGGCAATGGAGGGTTAAATGACTCAAGGTCACAAGGAACTGTTGTGGGAATCGAACCCAGGACTAAAGTCTGCTGCACTAACCATTAGGCTACACCTCCATACGAACAACATTTCTGCACGTTAATTTTTCAATTCTATCAATACTCTGAGATATATACCATCTGGTCCTGGTGATTTGCTACTGTTCAGTTTGTCAAATTGCCCCATTACATGTTCAAGGTTTACAGAGATTTGATTCAGTTTCTCTGACTCGTTAGCACTGAATACTATTTCTGGCACCGGTATCTTTCCCACATCTTCCTTGGTGAAGACAGAAGCAAAAAATTAATTTAATCTTTCCGCTATGGCCTTGTCTTCCCTGAGTGCCCCTTTTACTCCTCGGTCATCTAGCAGTCCAACAGGTTCTTTTGCCGGCTTCTTGCTTGCTAAAAAAGTTTTTACTATGCGTTTTTGCCTCCAACACAATCTCCTTTTCAAAGTCTCTCTTTGCTTTCCTTATCAGCGTTTTGCCTTTGACTTGCCATTCTTTATGCTGTTTCTTATTAAAAGTGTGCATAGTGATAAAAAGATGTGTACTTTTGTGTAGCTCTGTAGAAGGTGTATTCAGGGTGGGGTTTGAGAAGAGCACAGGCAAAGTCACAATTTACATGCATGGTTTTATGAAATATGCACAGATTTTGTGCATGTATGTGGGTGTAAATGTGCACGGCTTCATTTTAGCCATGATTTCTGCAGTTTTTAAGGGCAGTTTTATAAAGACGCAATGATCCACACTCAAGTGCTGAGGCATCCCTCCCCCTCCCATAGGAAGTCTGTTGAGCATGCATGACAGAGATGCCAAGTTACCCAGTTCTGGACTGGAGACTTCAAAAGCAGTGGGAGATTTGTAGCACCTGATCTTGCCCATTGCATAGGGTTACCATATGGCTCCAGAAAAAGGAGGACGGATTGAGCCAGCCGGGTTTTACTTCCATTGCTTTCCATTGAAAGCAATGAAAGTAAAACCCGGCCGGCTCAATTACTTCCATTGAAAGCAATGGAAGTAAAACCCGGCTGGCTCAATCCGTCCTCCTTTTTCTGGAGCCATATGGTAACCCTACCATTGCAGAGATGCCAAATTACCTATTTCCAGGCTAGAGATTTTGGGTAGTGCTAGATTTCTGACCACCCTATCCTGGTGCATTATGGGACTTGCAGCTTTCATTTCCAGGGGCAAGATCAGGCACTAGAAATCCAACACTGCTTTGGGAACGTTCAAAACCAGGGCTGGCCAAAATGTCTTCAGCCTGGAACTGGGTAAGTCTACTATTGAGATCAGGGCTGCAAGTCCCATAATGCATCAGGATGGGGGCGATCAGAAATCCAGGACTGTCCCAAAATCTCCAGCCTAGAAGTGGGTAACTTGACATCTCTGTACTGAGGACCTAAGTACCATTACAGCTTTGGGCCTGGGAGGATGTAGGGTGGTGGTGGGCCAGGCTGGAAGATGATACTGAAGGGGGAGTATTGCTGAGATGTATTGCTGGGTCCTGGCAGAGGGGAAAGTGGGGGAAGAGCAGAGGAGATGTTGGCCACCGGGAAAGGGGGGGGGGGGGGCTGAGTGGGAAAGAGGAGATGCTAGTCACAGGTAGGGTTACCATATGGCTCCAGAAAAAGGAGGACGGATTGAGCCAGCCGGGTTTTACTTCCATTGCTTTCAAGCAATGGAAGTAAAACCCGGCTGGCTCAATTACTTCCATTGAAAGCAATGGAAGTAACCTAGTCACGGGGGGGGGCTGTAGGGCCTTGAGCCACACAAACTGAAGGTTCACTTCACTTTCACTCCTAGTCCTCAAGGCTGCCAATAGGTCAAGGTTTTCAGGCTATCCCTAATGACTATACATGAAGGAGAAGTGCAACGACTGTCATGAATATTCATGAGGAGCATCCTGAAAACCTCATATACCCTCGCGCCAGTCCTTTCTTAAAGGCTCGACCTCCTTTTCTTGCATCCTTAACGAGCGGGGGACCTCTGATGAGGAAACGGAATCGCGAAATGTCTGCCTTTGTTTTCCACCCTTGATTTTTTTTTTTTTTTTTTCACAATCGCTTCACTAAATTTGCTCACTGTGTCTGCTTGGCAGTACCCTGGAATCTCGCATACTGCAGCCCAATCCCAGCCCAGCTCGCGCTCCAGGCCGGTGCCTGCAGAGAGCCGGGCAGCAGGAGGCGGAGATGGCGGCGGCCTCTCCCCTCCCCCGCTCCGCCCCCGCACCGGAGGAGAGCCGCCGGGGCTGGGCTGCTGTTGGCCATGGCAGTCACCGCCGGCCGGAGTCGGTGAGCGGCGCCGGGAGCACGGGCTCAGGGATGCCGGGCGGCGAGGCGACGACGGGCTCGGGCGATCCGGCCAAGAAGAGGAGGAGGGCATCGTGCTTCCTGAACATCAAGGTCTTCCTGGTGTCCGAGTGCTCGCTGATGCTGGCGCAGGGCACGGTCGGAGCTTACCTGGTGAGTGCACGAGGGCTCGGTCCTGGGGTTTTTTTGCTGCACGAGCTCCCTCGCGCTCCGGGCTTTGCAGCGGCTGAGAGACGGAGCTGTCATTGTGCGCCATGTTGCACGGATGGGGGAGAAGAAAGTTACCCCCAGAGGCAAGTTGCTGCAACTTCTCCGTTTGCTGGAGGTGCGAGGATTGGGGTGGGGGGCGCTGCCACCTGTCAGGCGTCCTGCGAGTTTCCCCGAGGGGGCTCTGCGGGCTTGCAAGTGACTCAGCACTTGCTCATACTTCTGCCGCTTTGCCAGCCTTCTGCAGAAGATCCATCTCCTTGGGCAGAGGGACAGAAGTTGCTCTAGAGGTTACAGACTTTTTTGGGGCCTGCCAGGTCCTTTGGGGGGGGGGGGGGGGGGCTGCTTTAATTGCCCTTCGGTTTGTAGTGCTGCTGTGAAGGTGGCAACCTGCCACAGCTGAAGATGTTCGTTGCCGTTGCAGCCCCTTGCAACATGGGTGTTTTGGGAGGTTGTGTGATACGTCTTGTTCTTGGGCTGCTTAATGTCAATGTTGTATATAGAGCTCACATTTGAAAAGCAACCGCACAGATATTTCTAGGATATTTGGGTTTGTGTGGGGTGGTCAGGGGTATGCAATAAAATATATCACCATTCCCAGACATTGCTCCCCCCCCCCCTTCATGGGACCTCTACTGCACCACATATTTTAATCCATGGGTGTGCTAACGATTATCTCCAGAGTACAATACGGTAACAGCAGCCTTCCATGTAAAGTAAACAGCTACGTTTGCCTCCATATACCTGGCTGATAACCTACTATTGAAATCAAACTTGAAATATGAAGCATAGGAGCCGGGCTCTGTGGGTGCTGATCACCCTTGTTACGGAGAAACTCCTTAATTGTGTTCCAGGGCAGGATAATTTGCATTCTTTTTGGCACCCAGGTCATTTTGAAATGCTGGTGCCTACGGAAATGACTAAATATAACAGCTGTAGGGGTAGAGGTTGCTTTATCTTCCTATCTTAAAATAGAAAACCTGGAGATGCAGCTTAATTCCTGACAGAGTAGCCTAAACTCTTCATTGCTGGATGCAGGTGAATGGCTGGTTGAAATATTGTAGGTGGCACTCTCTCTTTTCAAGTTAACATACTTGTGTAATGCAGTATTTCCCAAGTCGGCCCTGGAATACCCCCTTGCCAGTGGGGTTTTCAGGATATCCACAATAAATATACCTGAAAGAGGTTTCCATAGAATGGAGGCAGTGTATGCAAGTCAGTCTCATTCATATTCATTTTGGATATCCTGAAAACCAGTTGGGATTTCAGGATATCCACAATGAATATGCATGAAAGAGATTTGCGTAGAATGGAGGCAGTGTATACAAGTCAATCTCATGCATATTCATTTTGGATATCATGAAAACCAGTCGGGATTTCAGGATATCCACAATGAATATGCATGAAAGAGATTTGCGTAGATTGGAGGCAGTGAATACAAGTCAATCTCATGCATATTCATTTTGGATATCCTGATTTGGGATATCCTGAGAACCAGTCAGGTTTCAGGATATCCACAATGAATATGCATGAAAGAGATTTGCGTAGATTGGAGGCAGTGAATACAAGTCAATCTCATGCATATTCATTTTGGATATCCTGAGAACCAGTCGGGTTTCAGGATATCCACAGTGAATATGCATGAAAGAGATTTGCGTAGATTGGAGGCAGTGTATACAAGTCAATCTCATTCATATTCATTGTGGGTATCCTGAAAACCAGTCGGGATTTCAGGATATCCACAATGAATATGCATGAAAGAGATTTGCGTAGAATGGAGGCAGTGTATACAAGTCAATCTCATTCATATTCATTGTGGGTATCCTGAAAACCAGTCGGGATTTCAGGATATCCACAATGAATATGCATAAAAGAGATTTTGCGTAGAATGGAGGCAGTGTATACAAGTCAATCTCATGCATATTCATTGTGGGTATCCTGAAAACCTGACTGGCAAAGGGGTACTCCAGGACTGACTTGGGGAAACGACATAGGGGCCCTTTTGCAAAGCTGCGCTCAAAAGTGGCCTGCGTTGTTTTTAGCGCATGGGTTTCCCACAAGCTGAGGCCATTTTTAGCGTGCCTGTGAAATGGCTGCAGTTTCAATTTTCCCCTTAATGGCCGAACACTAATTTCCCCAATTAGTAGTGGCCATTGGCATACGAGCCCTTACCGTCACTTGTTTACTAGGCAGTAAGGGCTCCCGTGCCAACCCATGCTGACCTGACAGCACTTGGTGATTTACCCACTCTACCCCATTAGCGCACGGTACGCCTACTCTCCGCACACACCCCCGTGCTAAAAAATATTTACTGCTTTGTGGCGCAGGATTGGCACGTGCCAGTCCCAGAACTAATTGCAGGACACCTGAGCGCATCCCACGGTAGTTGCCTTTTTAGCGTGTGGTAGTCACACATTAGTGCGCTTTTGTGAAAGGGCCCCTTCCTGAGCTATCGTGTTCATCCACTGTGCGATTTATGTATCATGGAAGTGAATGATGAGACAAAAGTTGAGGATGTACTTGAGGAATCATATCAACATTAGTGCGCATTTCCCAGTCGTTACTCTGATCAGAAAGACAGAGAGCATGGGTGGGTAGTTGTGATCTGTGGATTTCTTGTGTATAAATATCTGACGGGACAGGATAGATTTCATTTTTATGGGTTCTGTATGATCATAGTAACTTAGTAACATAGTAGATGACGGCAGAAAAAGACCTGCACGGTCCATCCAGTCTGCCCAACAAGATAACTCATATTTGCTGCTTTTTGTGTATACCCTACTTTGATTTGTACCTGTGCTCTTCAGGGCACAGACCGTATAAGTCTGCCCCGCACTATCCCCGCCTCCCAACCACCAGCCCCACCTCCCAACCACTGGCTCTGGCACAGGCACAGACCGTATAAGTCTGCCCAGCACTATCCTCACCTCCTAACCACCAGCCCTGCCTCCCAACCACCGGCTCTGGCACAGACCGTATAAGTCTGCCCAGCCCTATCCCCGCCTCCCAACCACCAGCCCCGCCTCCCGATCTTGACTAAGCTCCTGAGGATCCATTCCTTCGGCACAGGATTCCTTTATGCTTATCCCACGCATGTTTGAATTCCGTTACCATTTTCATTTCCACCACCTCCCGCGGGAGGGCATTCCAAGCATCCACTACTCTCTCCGTGAAAAAATACTTCCTGACATTTTTCTTGAGTCTGCCCCCCTTCAATCTCATTTCATGTCCTCTCGTTCTACCACCTTCCCATCTCCGGAAAAGGTTCCTTTGCGGATTAATACCTTTCAAATATTTGAACGTCTGTATCATATCACCCCTGTTTTTCCTTTCCTCCAGAGTATACATGTTTAGTTCAGCAAGTCTCTCCTCATACGTCTTGTAACGCAAATCCCATACCTTTCTCGTAGCTTTTCTTTGCACCGCTTCAATTCTTGGCTTGATCGCATTACTCGCCTCAGTCTCACTCTTGTGTTTTATTTGTGTCACCTATTTGCGTTAAAAATAAAGTATGGCTTTGAGTAGTCCTGTTCATTGAAAATTATAGTCAAATGTATGCTGTAGGCGAGTTGCTATCAGATTGTGGAGCTGTTGCTATGCAGGGCAGTGCCTGAAAGTGCAATAGAAAAGTACCTTGTACGGTGGTTTAAAATTAACATCCATTATTGTGAAATTGACTCTCTTAATATTTTGCCTTCAATGACTGGTTTTGTGCTTTGTTTATCCTAGCAGTAGGGGCATAGCTTCTAAGGGTCTCTGTCTTGTATGTTCATGAGTTATATACCAAGGGCTGCATTGGTCTGGAGAGCTAGTTAATGACTTGATTAATTTTTCATGACAAGTGACTGTGGATTGGGCTCCTATAATGCTGGGTTCCTTTTCATTCTTGTGTGTCTTGGGGGTGAAAGTTTTCTTAAGAGCTGCTGCCGTCCTGGTCCTGCAGCTTTTAAAGCCTTTGTCTCCAGTGTTATGGTATGGATTTGGCTTGTATTTAGTTGATTTTCCAGAAGCCAGTGTCAAGGCAGGTTACAAATTCAGGACAGCCCTGTCCAAGCACCTAGGGAAATGGGGGGGGAGGGGGGGGGGGGTTAAGTGACTTTCCAAGGTCACAGGAAACATCAGTATGGTACCATTCTGAATAAGGAGACAACCAAAAAGAAATTCTTTCTCAAGACCAGTGTCTTAAAACGGAACACAGGAATAGAGGAAAAAGATTCTTTTTATGTGTTTCAGAGGATAGACTGTGACTGCCTTATGGTACAGGCACAGCAGTCGTAAGCACGCGAGAGTTTTGCCGGCAGATGAATGCATTTCAGCCTTTGAAGTCAATGCGATATGAACAAATAAAAAAAAATGTTTCAGAAGAGAGAAAGGGGGTGTCAGTCACGTTCAAGTCTGTGTTGGATGATCACAGTACTGCATTTTTCCAAGGCTGACAGAATTGGTATCTCACAAACTTCATTAAACGGGAGCGTAACATGGAATTGTACAAAACAAACAGTTCTCACAGAATAGCTTTACGTAACATAACTTTTCCATTTGGTTCAATGTTATTATTATTATTAACATTTGTATAGCGCTGCTAGACGCACGCAGCGCTGAACACCTGACATAGAGAGACAGTCCCTGCTCAATAGAGCTTACAATCTAAAAAGTAATACAGACAGACAATTAAGGGCGATGTCAATGTTCCTGTGTTTAGCACTAAAGACAAGAAATGTATAAAGTACAATCATAATAATGAATAACAAAATCTATCTCTATAATTGTGTAACATCCATAAAACCAGATACATAAGTCATAATAAAATCACTAAAACATCTGTAAAAACAAACTCCTCTATCAGGTGCCTACCATAATTTATAGAAGTACGGGATGAATGGTTGCTAGGATTGTGTTTACAGAGTAAAATGAGGGAACCATGACATCCCCAGGCAGTGTCTGTTACCTACATTAAGCAATAAATGACTCCTGGAGAGGCCCTGAGCGAGCTGCACAGGGTTTTCCCAAAGGCAAAAGAAGTTTTCCTGTCCTTTGCCCAGTTCCATTTGTGTCACAATTTTTGGGACTTCCTTAGCAATTTTCTCACTGGGAAATTAGGGTGCCAGCTGCATGGAAGTGTCAAATGCAAGTATGCAAATAAATTTAGAGCGTTAATGCATTTTTTTTTAAAGTTATGTGGAAACCACAATGGCAAACGGTCTGTGCAAATCAGGTGGGAGATGCCAGTTCTGCTATTTAATTTATGAGCATGGTGTAGGGCTAGTACACACAATTCTGACTACCAAATGAAAGGGTCCCTTTTATTAAGCAGTGCTGAAAAGTGGCCTGTGCTAGGCTCAATATGGGCTTTTCCCACATGCTAAGGCCTCTTTTACAAAGCCGAGGTAAAAGAGGCCCTGTTGTAGCGTCGGCATGTGGATTTGCCATGCGCTGAGGCCTCCTTTTACTGCAGTGTGTAAAAGGGCTTTTTTTTTTTTTTTTTAATGGAAAGGGCGTTCACACTTTCCAAAAAATACTAGGACTAGAGGGCATGCGATGAAGCTACAATGTAGTAAATTTAAAAACGAATCGGAGAAAATGTTTCTTCACTCAACGTGTAATTAAACTCTGGAATTTGTTGCCAGAGAATGTGTAAAGGCGGTTAGCTTAGCGGAGTTTAAAAAAGGTTTGGTCGGCTTCCTAAAGGAAAAGTCCATAGACCGTTATTAAATGGACTTGGGGAAAATCCACTATTTGGGATAAGCAGTATAAAACGCTTTGTACATTTTTGGGATCTTGCCAGGTATTTGTGACCTGGATTGGCCACTGTTGGAAACAGGATGCTGGGCTCGATGGACCTTGGGTCTGTCCCAGTATGGCAATACTTATGTATACTTATGGCATTGCGGGCAGTGTAACACTT
This sequence comes from Microcaecilia unicolor, assembly GCF_901765095.1. Taxonomy (NCBI): domain Eukaryota; kingdom Metazoa; phylum Chordata; class Amphibia; order Gymnophiona; family Siphonopidae; genus Microcaecilia; species Microcaecilia unicolor. The sequence goes on from NC_044031.1 coordinate 746,870,827, forward strand.
GCAGCACGGCCATTTCCAGGGGCTGCCTGATTACCACCAGGTAGGCCCCCAGCACTGAGAGAATAAAACAGTTTTTTTTCAGCGCCGGAAATGTTGCGTTTTGGGGGGAAAGCACTACCGCTGGGCTCCTGCACCCCGCGGTAGTGCTGGATTGGCAAAAAAACATACCGCTGCTTTGTAAAAGGGACCCTTCTAGCGATGCCGGTAAATGGGCAATTTTTATTCCATTTTTGCAAGAATGATCACGCGCAAATTTTCCCCATCAGCACATGGCCATTAGCGTGCGAGCCCTCACTGACACCTATTTTGTAGGCGGTAAGGGCTCACGTGCTAATCCTGCCCAAGCACTAACCAATTAGCATAGCCACGCCCACTCTCCTACACATGTCCCCGGTGCTAAAAATAAATTTTATATTTTTTTAGCGCATGGGCAGTTCATGCACATGCAAAAGCTACTGTGGGACAGCCTTACCCGCCCTGCAGTAGTGCATTTTAACTGCGGAAAACAGGCATTAGTGCTTACTACAGCTTATAGCAAAAAACTATTTAGAAAAACCTGGATGCCAGCTAAAATCTTTTTTTTTAAGAGGCAGGAAAAAAGTGTAGTTATTTTTGTAAATTTCACCCACCACATTTTTTTTTACTTTAATTTTTATGGCTCTTTCTTGTTTCAATCGAATGTCTTTTTTTTTGCTCATCTTTTTTTTTTATTTTGACAAATTTTTGGTTATTGATATTTTTTTTCCATCCCCTCGCCAGTCTCTCTTCTGTACTGGCAGGAAGCAGACACAGGCTGTGGCAGCCTTAGCTTTCTTTTGTAAGATTGCCAGCAGAAAGTTTATCAGATGGAGGAGGGACGTAATGAAAAAAAAACAGGAATTTACCAAGCTAAAACCATAAAATACCGAAAAAAAAGAATCCAAACCAATCGGTCAACATAATCTAGAAGGGGAGATGTTTGATGCATGGCGTGCCCACACCCACCATAACGGAGGTGGCTCCAGCTAGGTCCAGGCCTACCAAGTGCCATTTTTTTAGGGGTCTGGGAATTTGCTTGCAGAAAATGTATAATGGTCATTTATTATTGTAGTTCATATTCCACATCATCTATGCCCAAATTCAATTTAAGTGGATTACAATATAAAAATACAATAAAATACATCAAACCCCCCCAAAAACCTCTCCCTTAAAATTACAAGGACAATCCTTAAAATAGCTGTAGAGATGTATAATCCTTTAAAATAACACAAAAAGTTTACTGCCGCACATTTCTCAGCAAACAACCCTACTTTCAGGTCCTACAAAAAATCAAATAGCTTTTTTTTCTATCTGCAGATAACTCTTAAATGTATATTTAGTGGTCGGTTGGAGGGTAATTTGATAAGATTAGAACACAGAGCTGTGAAAAGAAATTAGCCATCAGTGCCTGCAATTTAATGCAGGAACATAAAAGTGAATTTTGACCTATAAGATATGTCTTATAGAGCAGTATTTCCCAAGTCAGTTCTGGAGTACCCCTTGCCAGTAGAGTTTTCAGGATATTCACAATGAATATGCATGAAGAGATTTGCATATAATAGAGGCAGTATATGCAAATCAATTTCATACATATTCATTGTGGATATGAAAATCTGACTTGGGAAACACTGTTGTAAAGTGCTGCTACTACCAGTATGCCTATAAATATACATAGTGGGATCATTAATCCCTGTTAGAGACGCCTATTTGTCATTGTGCATTCACCATTCGTCAGTGTGCATTTACCACATTGGGATCATTAATTCCTATTAGAGATGCCTATTTGTCAGTGTGCATTCACCATTCACCAGTGTGCATTCACAGTTCTTCTACTACCAATAAGCCTATGAATATACAGAGTGGGATCATTAATCCCTATTAGAGATGCCTATTTGTCAGTGTGCATTCACCATTCACCAGTGTGCATTCACAGTTCTTCTACTACCAATAAGCCTATGAATATACAGAGTGGGATCATTAATCCTTATTAGAGATGCCTATTTGTTAGTGTGCATTCACCATTCACCAGTGTGCATTCACAGTTCTTCTACTACCAATAAGCCTATGAATATACAGAGTGGGATCATTAATCCTTATTAGAGATGCCTATTTGTCAGTGTGCATTCACCATTCACCAGTGTGTATTCACCACATTGGGATCATTAATTCCTATTAGAGATGCCTATTTGTCAGTGTGCATTCACCATTCACCAGTGTGCATTCACAGTTCTTCTACTACCAATAAGCCTATGAATATACAGAGTGGGATCATTAATCCCTATTAGAGATGCCTATTTGTCAGTGTGCATTCACCATTCACCAGTGTGCATTCACAGTTCTTCTACTACCAATAAGCCTATGAATATACAGAGTGGGATCATTAATCCTTATTAGAGATGCCTATTTGTTAGTGTGCATTCACCATTCACCAGTGTGCATTCACAGTTCTTCTACTACCAATAAGCCTATGAATATACAGAGTGGGATCATTAATCCTTATTAGAGATGCCTATTTGTTAGTGTGCATTCACCATTCACCAGTGTGCATTCACAGTTCTTCTACTACCAATAAGCCTATGAATATACAGAGTGGGATCATTAATCCTTATTAGAGATGCCTATTTGTCAGTGTGCATTCACCATTCACCAGTGTGTATTCACCACATTGGGATCATTAATTCCTATTAGAGATGCCTATTTGTCAGTGTGCATTCACCATTCACCAGTGTGCATTCACAGTTCTTCTACTACCAATAAGCCTATGAATATACAGAGTGGGATCATTAATCCCTATTAGAGATGCCTATTTGTCAGTGTGCATTCACCATTCACCAGTGTGCATTCACAGTTCTTCTACTACCAATAAGCCTATGAATATACAGAGTGGGATCATTAATCCTTATTAGAGATGCCTATTTGTTAGTGTGCATTCACCATTCACCAGTGTGCATTCACAGTTCTTCTACTACCAATAAGCCTATGAATATACAGAGTGGGATCATTAATCCTTATTAGAGATGCCTATTTGTCAGTGTGCATTCACCATTCACCAGTGTGTATTCACCACATTGGGATCATTAATTCCTATTAGAGATGCCTATTTGTCAGTGTGCATTCACCATTCACCAGTGTGCATTCACCATTCACCAGTGTGCATTCACAGTTCTTCTACTACCAATAAGCCTATGAATATACAGAGTGGGATCATTAATCCTTATTAGAGATGCCTATTTGTTAGTGTGCATTCACCATTCACCAGTGTGCATTCACAGTTCTTCTACTACCAATAAGCCTATGAATATACAGAGTGGGATCATTAATCCTTATTAGAGATGCCTATTTGTCAGTGTGCATTCACCATTCACCAGTGTGTATTCACCACATTGGGATCATTAATTCCTATTAGAGATGCCTATTTGTCAGTGTGCATTCACCATTCACCAGTGTGCATTCACAGTTCTTCTACTACCAATAAGCCTATGAATATACAGAGTGGGATCATTAATCCCTATTAGAGATGCCTATTTGTCAGTGTGCATTCACCATTCACCAGTGTGCATTCATAGTTCTTCTACTACCAATAAGCCTATGAATATACAGAGTGGGATCATTAATCCTTATTAGAGATGCCTATTTGTTAGTGTGCATTCACCATTCACCAGTGTGCATTCACAGTTCTTCTACTACCAATAAGCCTATGAATATACAGAGTGGGATCATTAATCCTTATTAGAGATGCCTATTTGTCAGTGTGCATTCACCATTCACCAGTGTGTATTCACCACATTGGGATCATTAATTCCTATTAGAGATGCCTATTTGTCAGTGTGCATTCACCATTCACCAGTGTGCATTCACAGTTCTTCTACTACCAATAAGCCTATGAATATACAGAGTGGGATCATTAATCCCTATTAGAGATGCCTATTTGTCAGTGTGCATTCACCATTCATCAGTGTGCATTCACCACATTGGGATCATTAATCCCTATTAGAGATGCCTGTTTGTCAGTGTGAATTCACAGTTCTACTACTACCAATAAGCCTATAAACATACAGAGTGGGATCATTAATCCCTATTAGAGATGTCTATTTGTCATTGTGTATTCACCATTCGTCAGTGTGCATTCACCACATTGGGATCATTAATTCCTATTAGAGATGCCTATTTGTCAGTGTGCATTCACCATTTGTCAGTGTGCATTCATCACATTCTCTGGCAACAAATTTCAGAGTTTAACGAGTAATTAAAACTCTGGAATTTGTTGCCAGAGAATGTGGTAAAAGCTGTTATCTTAGCAGGGTTTGAAAAAGGTTTAGATAATTTCCTAAAAGAAAAGTCCACAAGCCATTATTAGGATGGACTTGGGAAATTCCACTGCTTATTTCTAGGATAAGCAGCTTAAAATCTGTTTTGCTGTTCTGGCATCTTGCCAGGTACTTGTGACCTGGATTGGCCAGTGTTGGAAACAGGATACTGGGCTTGACGGACCTTCTGTCTGTCCCAATACAGCAATGCTTATGTTCTTATGTAACATGCCTTAAAATTTAGTGTGCACTAAAGGACCCATTTACTAAAGGGTTACTGCATGGCAACCTGGAACTACTGCCGGCCAAATGCGGGTGCTGGGGGTAGTTCCACCACCAGCGCGCACCATTTCTGGCGCTAGTGGAAATATTTTAAAAATATTTCCACAGGGAGTTACCGCGAGAGCCCTTATCGCCACTTCAATGGGTGGCGGTAAGTGCTGCCCCCGAAATGGCTGTGCTGCTATTTTTTTGGCCTTTTTACTTGCTGCAGTGAAAGGGGCCCTGGTGCGCTGCAAAACTGGCCACCACCACCACCAGCACAGTGGCCCTTTTACCACAGTTTAGCAATAGGGCCCCTAAATCAATGTATTGAATGTTAACAAGCGAATGGATATTAAACAATTTTTGTTAAAATGAATGTAAGAAATAGACAAAAAAAAAGATCAGGGGAAAAGCCCAGTTGAATCAGAAATGAGCAAGATGCTTTTCCCTTTTTACTTCCCCATTCCCTATCGAGAATGTAATCTCCTGGATTCAGCATGGATCCCAGATGCGTGCACAAACTAAGAAAGTAAGTACATAAGCGTTGTCATACTGGGACAGGCCAAAGATCCATCAAGCCCGGTATCCTGTTTCCAACACTGGCCAATCCAGGTTACAAGAACCTGGCAAGATCCCCAAACGGTACAATACATTTTATGCTGCTTATTCTAGACATAAGCAGTGAATTTTCCCCAAGTCCATTTTAATAGTGGCTTATGGACTTTTTTTAAACCCCGCTAAGCTAACTGCTTTTTACAACATTCTCTGGCAACAAATTGCAGAGTTAAATTACACGTTGAGTGAAGAAATATTCGCTTTAATTTTTTTTTAATTTACTACTTTGTAGCTTCATTGCGTGCCCCCTAGTCCTATTATTTTTGGAAAGAGTAAACAAGCGATTCACGTCTACTCGTTCTCTCCACTCATTATTTTATAGAGCTCTATCATATCTTCCCTCAGCTGTCTTTTCTCCAAGCTAGCTGCTTTAGCCTTTCCTCATAGGGAAGTCGTCCCGTCCCCTTTATCATTTTTGTCGCCCTTCTCTGTACCATTTCTAATTAGTCAATTGGACGTTAACAATTTATTGGAGTTGCCCTATTTAATAACGTGTGCCTAAATTTATTGGCACACAACTCAAAAGGGGACATGGCCATGGGGGAAGGGGCAGGGCAGGTTTGCGGTGTTCCACGAAATGGTGCGCAATGATCTAGAATACTTGGATTTTCTACTACTACTACTTTGCATTTCTAAGTAGTAGTAGTAGTAGTAGTAGAAAATCCAAGTATTCTAGATCATTGCGCACCATTTCGTGGAACACCGCAAACCAACTTCCAGCTTCCAACAGTTGGGCGTGAGGGTTTGCACCAGGTTTCAGCAGGTGTGTGTCCTTGTGCCCAACGTTGGGTAGGTGTGGGAATCTGCACTAAGCATTATGCTATAAAGGTTGATTAGCACTAACCCCCAGATTCTATATAGGGTGCTTAGGTTTAGGCGCCAAAGTCGGCGCGGATTCTATAACAGCACACATAATTGGCTTAATAAGCTAATGAGCGCTGATATCAGCACTTAACAAGCAGTAATGAGCACTAATTGGCACTTCTTAGAATTTAGGAGCACAACTCGCTAAGCATATTCTGTAGTGACGTGCGCCGAACTTCTATCGCGCGCAGGGAAAAAGGGGCCTTCTTACGTGTGGGAAAATGAGCGTTTCGTGGACGTTCTCAATTTAAGCGCCTAGTTGTAGAATATGGCCCAGTGTGCCTAAATGTACGTGCTGGGATTTACGCCACATTTTCGTTGATGTAAACGGATACGTGCAGATTTAGGCGCTGAAATATCAACTAAGCGTATTCTCTAATCGGCGCCTAAATCTAGGCACCAAATTATAGAATACGCTTAGGGCCCTGTTTACTAAGGCATGTTAGCATAATTAATGTGTGCGCTAACCGTGTAGGCGCCTATAGGGATACTGTAGGCGCATACGTGGTTAATACGTGTTAAAAACGCTAACGCGCCTATAACGCGGCCCTTCGTCGGCAGTGATTTCACCACCAATTTATTATTGCACCATAAATAGAATCTCCCCCTAAGCGACCTTTATTGAATTGTCACTTAGTGCACATCTTTATGTCACTTTTCTTTGAGCAAAACGTACTAATTCTAAAGTCCAGTTTGGACTTGGGCTGTTTCTGCCACAGTGCGGTAATATAATTATAAAAAAGCGGATCTCAAAGCTTCCTAGTGAGACAGTTCCAACTTGAATAGTTTGCTGCCACAAGGAGAGCACCTCAATTATATTTGCAGCAAATACTATCATTGGCCCATGTGAAGGGGAATAATCGAACAGGGACGGCCATCTCTAAGGGCACCCATCTCTAAGGACGGCGCCGCAAAGGGGTGGGAAACCTGTATTATCGAAACAAGATGGGCGTCCATCTTTTGTTTTGATAATACGGTCGGGGACGTCCAAATCTCAACATTTAGGTCAACATTAGAGATGGGCGACATCGGTTTTTGCCGATAATGGAAACCGAGGACGCCCATCTCAAAAATGACCAAATCCAAGGCATTTGGTCGTGGGAGGAGTCAGCATTCGTACTGCACTGGTCCCCCTGACATGCTAGGACACCAGCCGGGCACCCTAGGGGGCACTGCAGTGGACTTCCTAAATTGCTCCCAAGTCCATAGCTCCCTTCCCTTGTGTGGTGAGCCCCCCAAAAAACCCCCAAACCCACTCCCCACAACTGTATAACACCCTTATGGGTGAAGGGGGCACCTACATGTGGGTACAGTGGGTTTCGGGTGGATTTAGAAGGGCTCACATTTACCACCACAAGTGTAACAGGTAGGGGGGATGGGCCTGGGTCCGCCTGCCTGTAGTGCACTGCACCCACTAAAAACTACTCCAGGGACCTGCATACTGCTGTCGTGGAGCTGGGTATGATATTTGAGGCTGGCATAGAGGCTGGCAAAAAATGTTTTAAAAATTTTTTTGGGGGGTGGGGGTGGGAGGGGGTTGGTGACCACCGGGGGAGTAAGGGGAGGTCATCCCTGATTTCTTCCGTTGGTCATCTGGTCAGTTTGGGCATTTTTTCGAGGCTTGGTCGTGAAAAAAAAGGGACCAAGTAAAGTCGGCCAAAAGCTCGTCAGGGACGCCCTTCTTTTTTCCATTATCGGCCGAGGACACCCATCTGTTAAGCACGCCCCCCCGTCCCGCCTTCGGTACACTGCCGACACGCCCCCGGAAATTTGGTCGTCCCCGCGATGGAAAGAAGTTGAGGATGCCCAAAATCGGCTTTCGAATATGCCGATTTGGGTGACCCTGAGAGAAGGATGCCCATCTCCCGATTTGTGTCGGAAGATGGGCGCCCTTCTCTTTCAAAAATGCCCCTGATAGTATTATTCATCCGGGCCAAAACAAAACCCCTCTCTTTATGGAGAAAAATCATTGGTTTCTCAAAAAAGCCCATCTAAATAGTCACATTTAACCACTGTGAGAAAAAGTGCCCAATACTCTTTGCAAGAATTCTGTAATCCAATTCAAACTATCAAAATTGAGCAAGCATGGGTTTAAACAACCCCCCCCCCCCCCTGAGTGGTGCTTTTAATCTCCCGTGTCTTAACGTGCACATCTCGTGGCTACTGCTTAATCCTTCCTTGATGATCAACGGCCGTTGACACTGCTCCACCGGCTGCCGGCTACCTTCCCCGGTCGTTGCTTGTATTAATCCAATGACTTAATCTTCAGTCTTCTACAAGAGTGCCTTGTTTCGCCAAACCTCGCTGCTTCAGGAAGATAAATGGAATATTCATAATTACTATACATAAGATGGCCGTGGGTTTTATCCTAATGCTGTCGCGTTCTTGAGCCAATTGAAACCTTAATGATGATTTAAAGGTACAGTGCTTTAAAAAAATGCTTTCCATTCCACATTTTTGTTTAAACCTTGTGGGTCTACAGTTTTCAATTGGAATATCATTTCTTGTTCTTTTTGTCAGCGATATGCATAGGGCTCACACTGCCTTCCTAAATAAGGGGCCCTTTTACTAAGCTGTGGTAAAAAGTGGCCTGTGCTAGTTTGGACGTGTTGAAATTGGCATGTGCTGGGCCATTTTTTTTTTACCACAGCGAATAAAAAAGGCCCTTTTTTTAATGGGACAGTAAATGGCCGTGCGTTAATATTAAAAATAGTGCCGGCTATTTACTGCCTGAGTCCTTAATGCCACTTATGTACTTGAGTGGTAAGGACTCACATGCTACTCACACGGTAGACAGACAGTATGAGGCAGTGTGGCCACACTGCCGATTACCGCCGGGAACGCCCCCGCGGTAAAAACTAGAAAATTATTTTCTACCGTGGGAAACAGTGTGCGCCAGGGGTGTAACCAGACTTCGACGGGAGGGGGCATATTTTAGCCCCCCCCCCAGTGGTGCCACCACCACCACCAGCTTTGACCCCCCCCCTCCCGCCGCCAACCTCCGCCGCCGTCGCCTACCTTTGCTGACGGGGGACCCCACCCCCCACCAGCTGAGGTCCTTTTCTTCCTTCATTCTGTTTCTGACTCAGAAACAGAACGAAGGAAGAAGAGGACCTCGGTTGGCAGGGGTTGGGGGTCCCCCGCCAGCAAAGGTAGGCGATGGCGACGGGAGGGGGGGGGTCGAGAGGGTCGTCAGCAGGGGGGGTCCAGGGCCAAATATGTAGCTATGCCACTGGTGTGCGCCAACATCGGAATTACCACCAGGTGCCCACGCCATCCTGGCTGTAGTGCCAATTTGGAGCTCATTACTTGCGCCGTTTGCCCTACCGCTGCTTAGTAAAAGACCCCCTAGGTCTGGGGTACATGCCCTAATGCTGTATTATAACCAGTGGAGCAGTGGCGTAGGAAGGGGGGCGGTCCGCCCCGGGTGCACGCCGCTGGGAGGGTGTCGGCTCTGCGCTGGTGCACTGCCCTTTCTGCCCCGGAACAGGTTACTTCCTGTTCCGGGACAGAGAGAGCAGTGAACCAGGCAGCGCGGAGCCGACACACCCCAGCAACGTGCAGTGGGGGCGGATCAGCCCTCCCGCCCGTCCCTCGCTGCAGGTATGCGCTCCGGGGGGGGGGGGGGTGTGCGCTCCAGCAGGAGGAGGGTGCGCCGTGCTGCACCCGGGGAGGGGGTGCGCAGCGGCGACCCGCCCCGGGTGTCAGCTCCCCTCGCTACGACTCTGCAGTGGAGTCCTGTGATTTAGCTGAGACGTATTTGAATATGTTTGGTTTCCTGTGCTGAATACTTTTGATGATCTGAGACGAGAAGCAATTGCTATGTGTGCTTGACAATCTGTGGCGAAGGCGCTTTATCATGGCCGCTCATGCCCCTGCTTAATTAGTTGTGAAATCATCATTCTAAAAGGAGGGGGGGGGGGGGGGGGGGGAAGAAACCATCCAGCTGGCAGTCCTATTTTATGAACCAAGAACAATTAAATTTTCTCATTCCTGCCTTTTGTTCCAGTCTTTGATCACTCTACTTCAAAAGCGAACCCAGTTCTCTGAAACGTCTGTCCTAGCTCTGTAATGTTTTGCATAGCGAGAGCGAGGCAAACGTGGTGGACAGTGAGGAGGAGGCTGGTTGGAATTTTTCTTTTGCCGTTTGTAGGATCGTTTTCTGGGAATTGATTTTGATGCTGTACACTTATGTGCTGCAGGGTTTTAGGGAAGCGTGAAGACAAGAGTAGGATGATACTGGTAAAGGAAAATAAATCTACCATGGAAGCCCTCCAGACATTTTCCAGTGGAAAAGGGTGGGGGGAGAGCAGACCTGTGAACACTTTGATTTACTTAGTGTAAGCACAAAGCCAAGTATGCCTTGCTAGATTTCCGCTCGGAGGCTATATCGAATTCCTGTCTGAGACTCTGCTGTCACTCATTGTCTTCTCACTGACCAGCTCTATACTGGTTTTAGATTTAAATTCAGAGCTTTTTTTTTTGAGGGGGCACTGAGTACTGGCACCTTTTCCATGGTCTGCTAAAATTGACCCATGGTCCCCAAGTTTTAATGAAAGAGCTCAGGCCCTATATACCAATTCTGCCTTGTCATAGATTCTGTGACTGGTTGCAGGGGGCCTGACCATTGTGGGGTGGATCCCTCAGTGATCACCTCACCCCTGAAGGGTAGCCTAGCATTTGAGTACCGGCACCTCTTTTGCTAGAACAAATGTACTGGATAAAAGGAACCCATGTGTAGGTGATCAGGCCATTGTGACATCACTGATGAGGTTGGCTGTTAGCCATTGGTGGAATGAGGCATTATGACATCACATTATCAAAAGTGAGCCAAGTATAGAACAATCAAGCTAATTACAGGGGTTAACAGTAAAATAACATGTCTTAACAATAGCTCATGTTGATAAGCCTCCTAAATGAAAGAAAAAAGAAATGCCTGTAGAAATCAAAATCACTGCTACATGTGATAAAACCAGGGCTTTTTTTGAGGGGGTACTTGGGGGTACTGAGTACTGGCACCTTTTCCATTGTCTGCTAAAATTGACCCATGGTCCCAAAGTTTTAATGAAAGAGCTCAGGCTCTACACACCAATTCTGCCTTGTCATAGATTCTGTGACTAGTTGCAGGGGGCCTGGCTATTGTGGGGTGGGTTCCTCAGTGATTACCTCACTCCTGAAGGGGTGGCCTGGCATTTTGACTACCAGCACCTTTTTCGCTAGAAAAAAATGCACTGTTTAAATTGCACAGTAGTCCATAGTCTGCTATTCCTATGACTTATCTTATCCCTGGGATTGGTAGCATGGAATCTGGGATTGTAAAAGAATATAAAGGGAAATAGAAATACTCCACAGTAATGTCACCAAAATAGAACAAGGGAGTATTGCAACTGGGCAGCCAAGAATAAATAACACACATATTCTTTCACTGATTACTACATTTGCTCCACAAAAAGGAATTCATTTTTATTTTTTTGTGTTTTTAATATTTATATATAGAGACCACTCGGGCTGGGACAGATGCATCAGAAAACTGTTACACCGGCTATGAGATCTCTTATGACGCACAGCTATTCCAGATCTGCAGCACTGTTAAGTTTCTTAATCATCGGCCTCTGACGCTAACCTTCACTATCTTTCTACCCTCATCTCCCCTTACGTTCCCGCCCGTAACCTCCGCTCACAGGACAAATCCCTCCTCTCAGTACCCTTCTCCACCACCGCCAACTCCAGGCTCCGCTCATTCTGCCTCGCCTCACCCTATGCTTGGAACAATCTTCCTGAGCCCTTACGCCAAGCCCCCTCCCTGCCCGTCTTCAAGTCTTTGCTTAAAGCCCACCTCTTCAATGCTGCGTTCGGCACCTAACCCTTACCGTTCAGTGAATCCAGACTGCCCCAATTTGACTGCCCCTATCGGACCGACCGTTCACTTGTCTATTAGATTGTAAGCTCTTTGAGCAGGGACTGTCTTTCTTTGTTAAATTGTACAGCGCTGCGTAACCCTAGTAGCGCTCTAGAAATGTTAAGTAGTAGTAGTATTTTATACAAAAAACCCCCTTTATTATACTTTCTTAAAAACAACTTCTACCAACAGCGACCCCAATACTTAACTGACATAGAGGGGTATAATCGAACGGGGGCGGCCATCTGTAATGATGGCCCCGTTAAGCGGCGTACCCGACTGTATTATCGAAACAAGATGGCCGGCCATCTTTCGTTTCGATAATACGGTCGGGGCCGGCCAAATCTCAACATTTGGGCCGCTCTTAGAGATCGCCGGCGTTAGAGATGGCCGCCATTGGTTTTCGCCGATAATGGAAACTAATGGCGGCCATCTCAAAGCTGGCCAAATCCAAGCCATTTGGTTGTGGGAGGAGCCAGCATTTGTAGTGCACTGGTCCCCCTCACATGCCAGGGCACCCACCGGGCACCCTAGGGGCACTACAGTGGACATCATAAATTGCTCCCTTACTTTGTGTGCTGAGCCCCCCAAAACCCACTACCCACAACTGTACACCACTACCATAGCCCTTACGGGTGAAGGGGGGCACCTAGATGTGGGTACAGTGGGTTTGTGGTGGGTTTTGGAGGGCTCCCATTTACCACCACAAATGTAACAGGTAGGGGGGATGGGCCTGGGTCCACTTGCCTGAAGTGCACTGCAGTACCCACTAAAAACTGCTCCAGGGACCTGCATAGTGCTATGATGGAGCTGGGTATGACATTTGAGGCTGGCATAGAGGTTGGCAAAACATTTTTAATTTTTTTTTTTTTTGGGTGGGAGGGGGTTGGTGACCACTGGGGGAGTAAGGGGAGGTCATCCCCGATTCCCTCCGGTGGTTATCTGGTCATTTAGGGCACATTTTTGATGCTTGGTCGTGAACAAAAAAGAGCCAAGTAAAGTCAACCAAATGCTCGTCAGAGCCGGCCTTCTTGTTTCCATTATTGGCCGAGGCCGGCCATATCTTAACCACGCCCCTGTCCTGCCTTCAGTACACTGCCGACACGCCCCCTTGGACTTTGGCCAGCCCTGCGACGGAAAGCAGTTGAAGCCGGCCAAAATCGGCTTTCGATTATACCGATTTGGCCGGCCTTAGGAGAAGGCCGGCCATCTCCCGATTTGTGTCGGAAGATGGCCGCCCTTCTCCTTCGAAAATAAGCAGGATAGAAAGTTACCGCGCTGAAAATAGTTGAACCTTTGGACGGCCCACTGGTTCAAAAACCTGGCGTTTCGGTTCCACAGAACCTGCTTCTGGGGTACTTAAAGGTTGGATCGCCATATAAACAAAAGAGCCGAGGCAGTGGGCGTCGGGAGGCTCAACTATTTTCAGCGTTGTAACTTTCGACGTCAGTTAAGTACTGGGGTCGTTGTTGGTAGAAGTTGTTTTTAAGAAAGTATAAAAATAATGAGTTAGCGTCAGAGGCAGATGATCAATAAACGTAAAAGTGGGGCAGATCTGGAATGGCTGTGTGTCACGAGAGATCTCGTAGCCGGTGTAACAGTTTTATGATGCCTCTGTCCTAGCCCAAGTGTATATTAAAAACACACGCACACAAAAAAATTCCTTTTTTTAGAGCAAATGTAGTCATCAATGAAGTGTTATTTAGACTTGGCTGTCCAGTTGCAATACTCCCTTGTTCCTTCTTGACTCGTTGGGATTCTGTCAGTTCTCCGAGGACAAGCAGGCTGCTTGTTCTCACGACTGGGTTGACGTCCGCGGCAGCCCCCACCAACCGGAAGAAGCTTCGCGGGACGGTCGGCACGCAGGCCACGCCCACCGCGCATGCGCGGCCGCCTTCCCGCCCGTGCGCGACCGCTCCCGCCAGTTACTTTTTTTCCGCGACTGAGAGAGTGGTGCGTTTGCCTCTCTCTCTGTTCAGCCGCCGGATTTTCGACCGCGTTTACGCGGATCGTCGCTTGGATCCTGTTCGGTTCCTCTGATTTTGTTTGTATTGTTTAAAAAAAAAAAAAAAAAAAGAAATTTTTTGCGCGTGTGGAGCACGCGCTCCCCTTTTTCCCTCGCTTTCTAGCGGGGACGCCACGTTGCGGCCTAGTGGCCGCTCGGTCGGTTGATTTTTTCGTGGTGTGATTTTAGCCACCATTGCCGACTTTGACTTCGCCGACGCGATTTTTTCCGTCGATGTCCTCGAAGGTCCCGAGTGGATTTAAAAAGTGTGGTCGCTGCGGCCGGCCGATCTCGCAGACCGACACCCACGCTTGGTGCCTCCAGTGCCTCGGGCCGGAGCACAATCTCAAGTCGTGCGCTTTGTGTCTCGGTCTCCGGAAACGGACTCAGGTTGCGAGGCAAGTTCTGCGGGACCGTCTTTTTGGAACTTGCGCCGGCCCCTCGACCTCGACGGCATCGGTATCGAAGGCCGGTTCTTCGGTACCGGTATCGATGCCCGAGACATCGGCACCGATGGCAGCGACCCCAGGAGAACAGGTCCCGTCGGCCCGCCGGTCCGCCGGTGAGAGTGGGGTTGAGAGGCCGCGTGGGCAGTCGGCCCCGGTCACTCCCTCAACTCGTGAGCCACGGGACCGAACCCTGTCGGACCCGGTACCTCGAGACCGAGGGGGATCGACCTCCTCCTCCTCCATGCCCTCCGGCGCCGGTGACGTGCACCGGAAAAAAGATAAGAAGCGCCGTCACCGGGAGCCCTCGGTGCACCCTGAAGAGGAGTCGACGCCGAAGCGTCATCGCAGAGAGGAGAGATCTCCGTCGGTGGTGGAGGTACCGACGCGTCGGGGTTCCGGCACCTCGGTGCCGTCTCCTGGCCCCCAGCAGCTTCTGGCACCGACACCCTTACCGGCCCCACCGCCTTTCCCGGCAGCGGGCCTGGACGAGTGCCTCAGAGCCATCCTTCCGGGGATCCTGGAAGGGCTGATGCGCCAGGCTGTGCCGGCGTCGGGGGTGCTTGCGCCCCCGGCGCCGATGACTGTGGCGCCGGCGAGCTCTAGCCCGGCGCCGGGGCTGTCGACACCGCCGCCGCTTGCGGTGCCGGTCTCGACCGCCACGCAGGTGGAGTCCCCGTCGACGTCGATGGAGGGAGCTCCGTCCCCGCCGGCGCGGGAGTCCACCGCTCGACGACACCGAGACCTTGGTGCCTCGACGTCGAGCCGGGCCCGGTACCGGACTCAGCTACATGAGCTAATGTCCGATACCGAGGATGAGGACTCGTGGGGGGAAGAGGAGGACCCGAGATATTTCTCCTCAGAGGAGTCTACGGGCCTTCCCTCGGACCCCACGCCGTCACCGGAGAGGAAGCTCTCACCTCCTGAGAGTCTCTCCTTTGCCTCCTTTGTGCGGGATATGTCTATAAGCATTCCCTTTCCCGTGGTCTCTGTGGAAGAGCCGAGGGCCGAGATGCTCGAGGTCCTCGACTATCCATCACCACCTAGAGAGTCCTCCACGGTACCACTGCACAATGTCCTGAAGGAGACGCTGCTTCGGAACTGGGTGCGACCACTAACTAACCCCACCATTCCCAAGAAAGCAGAGTCCCAGTACAGGATCCACTCTGACCCAGAGCTCATGCGGCCCCAGTTGCCCCATGACTCAGCGGTCGTGGATTCTGCTCTCAAGAGGGCACGGAGTTCGAGGGATACCGCCTCGGCGCCCCCGGGGCGGGAGTCTCGCACTCTGGACTCATTTGGGAGGAAGGCCTACCAATCCTCCATGCTCGTGACCCGCATCCAATCTTACCTGCTCTATATGAGCATCCACATGCGGACCAATGTGCAACAGCTGGCGGACCTGGTCGATAAGCTCCCGCCGGAGCAGTCCAGGCCTTATCAGGAGGTGGTCAGGCAGCTGAAGGCGTGCAGAAAGTTCCTGTCCAGGGGGATTTTTGACACCTGTGACGTGGCATCTCGTGCTGCGGCCCAAGGTATAGTGATGCGCAGGCTCTCATGGCTGCGTGCCTCTGACCTGGACAACCGCACCCAGCAGAGACTGGCTGACGTCCCTTGCCGGGGGGATAATATTTTTGGCGAGAAGGTCGAGCAGATGGTTGACCAACTGCATCAGCGGGAAACCGCTCTCGACAAGCTCTCCCACCGGGCGCCTTCAGCACCCGCCCCCGCGGGCGGGCGTTTTTCCCGGGCTCGGCAGGCTGCACCCTATTCTTTTGCGAAGCGTAGGTACAACCAGCCGGCCCGAAGGCCTCGTCAGGCACAGGGACAGCCCCAGCGCGCTCGTTCCCGTCAACAGCGTGCGCCTAAGCAGCCCCCTGCGCCTCCACAGCAAAAGCCGGGGACGGGCTTTTGACTGGATCCATGGGAACATAGCCGCCCTACAAGTGTCCGTACCGGACGACCTGCCGGTCGGAGGGAGGTTAAAATTCTTTCACCAAAGGTGGCCTCTCATAACCTCCGACCAGTGGGTTCTCCAAATAGTGCGGTACGGATACGCCCTGAATTTGGCCTCCCTGCCTCCAAATTGTCCTCCGGGAGCTCAGTCTTTCAGCTCCCATCACAAGCAGGTACTTGCAGAGGAACTCTCCGCCCTTCTCAGCGCCAATGCGGTCGAGCCCGTACCACCCGGGCAGGAAGGGCAGGGATTCTATTCCAGGTACTTCCTTGTGGAAAAGAAAACAGGGGGGATGCGTCCCATCCTAGACCTGAGAGGCCTGAACAAATTCCTGGTCAAAGAAAAGTTCAGGATGCTTTCCTTGGGCACCCTTCTGCCAATGATTCAGAAAAACGATTGGCTATGTTCCCTGGATTTAAAGGACGCATACACTCACATCCCGATACTGCCAGCTCACAGACAGTATCTCAGATTCCGCCTGGGCGCACGGCACTTTCAGTATTGTGTGCTGCCCTTTGGGCTCGCCTCTGCCCCACGAGTGTTTACAAAGTGCCTCGTGGTGGTAGCGGCCTACCTACGCAAGCTGGGAGTGCACGTGTTCCCATATCTCGACGATTGGCTGGTCAAGAACACCTCGGAGGCCGGAGCCCTCCGGTCCATGCAGTGCACTATTCAACTTCTGGAGCTGCTGGGGTTTGTGATAAATTACCCAAAGTCCCATCTCCAGCCAACTCAGTCTCTGGAATTCATAGGAGCGCTGCTGAATTCCCAGACGGCTCAGGCCTACCTTCCCGAAGCGAGGGCCACCAATCTCTTGGCCCTGGCTTCGCAGACCAGAGCGTCTCAGCAGATCACAGCTCGGCAGATGTTGAGACTTCTGGGTCATATGGCCTCCACAGTTCATGTGACTCCCATGGCTCGTCTTCACATGAGATCTGCTCAATGGACCCTAGCTTCCCAGTGGTTCCAAGCCACCGGGAATCTAGAGGATGTCATCCGCCTCTCCACCAGTTGCCGCACTTCACTGCTCTGGTGGACCATACGGACCAATTTGACCCTGGGACGTCCATTCCAAATTCCGCAGCCCACGAAAGTGCTGACGACGGATGCATCTCGCCTGGGGTGGGGAGCCCATGTCGATGGGCTTCACACCCAGGGTCTGTGGTCCCTCCAGGAAAAGGATCTGCAGATCAACCTCCTGGAGCTCCGAGCGATCTGGAACGCACTGAAGGCTTTCAGAGATCGGCTGTCCTGCCAAATTATCCAAATTCGGACAGACAATCAGGTTGCAATGTATTACGTCAACAAGCAGGGGGGCACCGGATCTCGCCCCCTGTGTCAGGAAGCCGTCGGTATGTGGCGTTGGGCGTGTCGGTTCGGCATGCTTCTCCAAGCCACGTACCTGGCAGGCGTAAACAACAGTCTGGCCGACAGACTGAGCAGAGTCATGCAACCGCACGAGTGGTCGCTCCATTCCAGAGTGGTACGCAAGATCTTCCGAGAGTGGGGCACCCCCTCGGTGGATCTTTTCGCCTCTCAGACCAACCACAAGCTGCCTCTGTTCTGTTCCAGACTTCAGACACACGGCAGGCTAGCGTCAGATGCCTTTCTCCTTCATTGGGGGACTGGCCTCCTGTATGCTTATCATCCCATAACTTTGGTGGGGAAGACCTTACTGAAGCTCAAGCAAGACCGCGGCACCATGATTCTGATAGCGCCCTTTTGGCCCCGTCAGATCTGGTTCCCTCTTCTTCTGGAGTTGTCCTCCGAAGAACCGTGGAGATTGGAGTGTTTTCCGACTCTCATTTCGCAGAACGACGGAGCGTTGCTGCACCCCAACCTTCAATCCCTGGCTCTCACGGCCTGGATGTTGAGGGCGTAGACTTCGCTGCGTTGGGTCTGTCTGAGGGTGTCTCCCGGGTCTTGCTTGCCTCTAGGAAGGATTCCACTAAAAAGAGTTACTTTTTCAAGTGGAGGAGGTTTGTCGTTTGGTGTGAGAGCAGGGCCCTAGAACCTCGTTCTTGCCCTGCACAGAACCTGCTTGAATACCTTCTGCACTTATCAGAGTCTGGCCTCAAGACCAACTCAGTAAGGAATCACCTTAGTGCGATTAGTGCTTACCATTATCGTGTGGAAGGTAAAGCCATCTCTGGAGAGCCTTTAGTCGTTCGATTCATGAGAGGCTTGCTTTTGTCAAAGCCCCCTATCAAGCCTCCTACTGTGTCATGGGATCTCAACGTCGTCCTCACCCAGCTGATGAAACCTCCTTTTGAGCCACTGAATACCTGCCATCTGAAGTACTTGACCTGGAAGGTCATTTTCTTGGTGGCAGTTACTTCAGCTCGTAGGGTCAGTGAGCTTCAAGCCCTAGTAGCTCATGCTCCATATACTAAATTTCATCACAACAGAGTAGTGCTCCGCACTCACCCAAAGTTCCTGCCGAAGGTGGTGTCGGAGTTCCATCTTAACCAGTCAATTGTCTTGCCAACATTCTTCCCCAGGCCGCATACCCGCCCTGCTGAACGTCAGTTGCACACATTGGACTGCAAGAGAGCATTGGCCTTCTACTTGGAGCGGACACAGCCCAACAGACAGTCCGCCCAATTGTTTATTTCTTTCGACCCTAACAGGCTAGGGGTCGCTGTCGGGAAACGCACCATCTCCAATTGGCTAGCAGATTGCATTTCCTTCACTTACGCCCAGGCTGGGCTGACTCTTGAGGGTCATGTCACGGCTCATAGTGTCAGAGCCATGGCAGCGTCGGTGGCCCACTTGAAGTCAGCCACTATTGAAGAGATCTGCAAGGCTGCGACGTGGTCATCTGTCCACACATTCACATCTCATTACTGCCTCCAGCAGGATACCCGACGCGACAGTCGGTTCGGGCAGTCGGTGCTGCAGAATCTGTTTGGGGTGTAAATCCAACTCCACCCTCCAGGACCCGAATTTATTCTGGTCAGGCTGCACTCTCAGTTAGTTGTTCTTCGTAGGTCAATTTCTGTTGTACCCTCGCCGTTGCGAGGTTCAATTGACCTGGGTTATTGTTTTGAGTGAGCCTGAGAGCTAGGGATACCCCAGTCGTGAGAACAAGCAGCCTGCTTGTCCTCGGAGAAAGGGTATGATACATACCTGTAGCAGTTGTTCTCCGAGGACAGCAGGCTGATTGTTCTCACCTACCCTCCCTCCTCCCCTTTGGAGTTGTGTGTTTCATATTTTATTGCTTGTCATTCAACTGGCGGGAGCGGTCGCGCACGGGCGGGAAGGCGGCCGCGCATGCGCGGTGGGCGTGGCCTGCGTGCCGACCGTCCCGCGAAGCTTCTTCCGGTTGGTGGGGGCTGCCGCGGACGTCAACCCAGTCGTGAGAACAATCAGCCTGCTGTCCTCGGAGAACAACTGCTACAGGTATGTATCATACCCTGTACTTGCAACCTGCATTAGCCACTGTTGGACGCAGGACACTGGGCTAGATGGAACATCGGTCTGACCCGTATGGCCATTCTTATGTCCCAACGTATTCCTCTTGTGTACCAGTAGTGCGCTTGGTCCCCTGTCTGCCAAACTGCGCAAAGGTTTAGCACCTAAACCATATTACGTACAAAACTTCTATGGAGTGGCCTAGTGGTTAGAGCACCGGTCTTGCAATCCAGAGGTGGCCGGTTCAAATCCCACTGCTGCTCCTTGTGATCTTGGGCAAGTCACTTAACCCTCCATTGCCCCAGGTACAAACTTAGATTGTGAGCCCTCCTGGGACAGAGAAATATCCAGAGTACCTGAATGTAACTCAGCTTGAGCTACTACTGGAAAAGGTGTGAGCAAAATCTAAATAAAGAAATATTTGAGATTCTACATAGAATGTTGCTACTATTGGAGATTCTACATGGAATGTTGCTATTCCACTAGCAACATTCCATGTAGAAGCCTGCGCGGCCACATTGGTGATCTGCAAGGGCCGACTTCTACATGGAATGTTGCTAGTGGAGGAGTGGCCTAGTGGTTAGAGCACCGGATTTGCAATCCAGAGGTGGCCGGTTCAAACCCCACTGCTGCTTCTTGTGATCTTGGGCAAGTCACTTAACCCTCCATTGCCTCAGGTACAAACTTAGATTGTGAGACCTCCTGGGACAGAGAAATATCCAGAGTACCTGAATGTAACTCACCTGGAGCTACTACTGAAAAAGGTGTGAGCAAAATCTAAATAAATAGATGAAAATTTATATTTAGCTCGCACCGTTTTCACTAGTAGTTGGAAGTGAGTTGTATTGAGGTACACTGGGTATTTCCCTGTCTCCAGAGGGCTTAAAATCTAATTTTTGTACCTGAGGCAATGGAGGGTTAAGTAACTTGCCCAAGATTTCAATGAGCAGCAATGGGATTTGAGCCAGGCCTTTTCTGGTTGTCAGCCCAGTGCTTTATCCACTAGGCTACTCCCGCCACTCTCAACTGCATGACAGATAGTGCAGTGCAGCTAACTTTACTGTATTATCTTCCTCTTATCAGTTTATGAGTGGTAACAACGTCTGCAAGCACAGCTCCTGCCCATGCTGTGCCCCTAAATGGTAACATAGTAGATGACGGCAGAAAAAGACCTGCACGGTCCATCTAGTCTGCCCAACAAGATAAACTCGTATGTGCTACTTCTTGTGTATACCTTACCTTGATTTGTATCTGCCATTTTCAGGACACAGACCGTAGAAGTCTTGCCCAGAACTAGCCCCACCACCCAAACACCAGCCCCACCTCCCAATCTCGGCTAAGCTTCTGAGGATCCATTCCTTCTGCACAGGATTCCTTTATGGTTATCCCACGCATGCTTGAATTCCGCTACCGTTTTCATCTCCACCACCTCCCGCGGGAGGACATTCCAAGTATCTATCACTCCCTCCGTGAAAAAATACTTCCTGACATTTTTCTTGAGTCTGCCCCCCTTCACTCTCATATCATGTCCTCTCGTTCTACCGCCCTCCCATCTCCGGAAAAGGTTCGTTTGCGGATTAATACCTTTCAAATATTTGAACGTCTGTATCATATCACCCCTGTTTCTCCTTTCCTCCAGGGTATACATGTTCAGGTCCGCAAGTCTCTCCTCATACGTCTTGTAACGCAAATCCCATACCATTCTCGTAGCTTTTCTTTGCACCGCTTCCATTTTTTTTACATCCTTAGCAAGGTACGGCCTCCAGAACTGAACACAATACTCCAGGTGGGGCCTCACCAAATGGTGTTACCCATGTTATTATTATTATTTATAATTTGTTACATTTGTTTCCAACATTTTCCCACCTTTTGCAGGCTCAGTGTGGCTTACATATAACCGTTAATGGCGTTTCCGATTACGGTCTGAACAAATTCATGGCATGAATGAATACAAAGTGATATTGTAGTAGCATGAGGTACATGTATGGTAGGTACAGTTGGGGGGAACTTAGAGAGGGAAAGGGAGAAGAAGAGTCAGGTAATGTCCGTTACGGTCTTTGGTTACATTGTGTTGCAAGTGTCCAGGTCTTTTTATGTTGGGTCGGTGGGGTATGCTCTTCTGAACAGGTCTGTCTTTAGTGCTTTCTGAAAATTTAGGTGGTCGAGCGTAGTTTTTACTGCTTTTGGCAATGCGTTCCATAGTTGTGCGCTTAGGTAGGAAAAGCTGGATGCATAGGTGGATTTGTATTTGAGTCCTTTGCTGCTTGGGTAGTGGAGGTTTAGGTATGATCGTGCAGATTTTGTAGTGTTTCTGATTGGCAGGTCGATAGGTCTGTCATGTATCCCGGTGCCTCGCCGTAAATAATTTTATGAACAGTCGTGCTGATATTTTGAAAGTGGTACGTTCTTCAGTTTTTCTCTGAGTGGTTTGGCGCTGTCAAAGCGTGTTTTTCCGCCTGGCTGCTGTGTTTTGGGCGGTCTGAAGTTTCTTTATGATTTGATCCTTGCATCCCGCATAGCTTCCATTACAGTAATCTGCGTGGCTTAGTACTATGGATTGTATCAGGTTACAAAATATTTCCCTCGGGAAGATTGGTTTTATGCGTTTGAGTTTCCACATTGAGAGAAACATTTTCTTTATGGTGGATTTCGCTTGGGTCTGTAGTGATAGGTTATGGTCGATTGTTACTCTGAGAATTTTCAGGTTCTCTGAGACAGGGAGGGTGTCCTGGGGTGTTAATGTTTGTAGGTTTGTAAGTATTGTATTGGGATGAGATGATGAGATAGTGTTTATTTTCTGTATTGAGTTTTAGTTGGAATGCATTTGCCCATGAGTTCATGATGTTTAAGCTTAGTTTGATTTCGTTGGTGATTTCCGCCAGATCATTTTTGTATGGGATGTATAATGTAACGTCATCAGCGTAGATAAATGGGTTGAGGCCTTGGGTGGATAGGGTCTTGGCTAATGGAGTCATCATGAGGTTGAAAAGGATCGGTGATAGTGGTGATCCTTGCTGTACTCCGTTGCTTGGTTTCCACGGTGACGATATGTTTGTTTTTGATTTCACTTGATATGTTCTTGTGGTTAGAAAACCCTTAATCCAATTGAGAGTGCCACCACTGATTCCGAAGTATTCTAGGAGTCTTATGGTTAGCCATGTCGAATACACTTGACATGTCAAATTGGAGGAGGAGAATGCTCTTCCCTATTGCTATTTCCTGCTTGAATTTGGTTAGGAGAGTGAGTAGTACTGTTTCGGTGCTGTGTAGGGGTCGAAATCCTGATTGTGACTCATGTAGTATAGTGATTTTGTTTATGTAGTCATAGAGTTGTTTGGTCACCAGTCCTTCCATTAGTTTGACTACTAGTGGGATAGATGCTACTGGGCGGTAGTTGGTGATGTCGTTTGTTTTTTTCTTGGTGTTAGCTGTTTGTCATAGCAGTTCACGCAGTGCATTAATATAGAAACATGACAGCAGATAAAGACCATATGACCCATCCAGTCTGCCCATCCTCTGTAACCCCTAATTCTTCCTGTTCCTGAGCGATCCCACATGCTTATCCCATGCCTTTTTAAATTCTGGAACAGTCCTCGACTCCACCACCTCCACCGAGAGGCCATTCCACGCCTCCACCACCCTTTCTGTGAAATAATACTTCCTTAGGTTACTCCTAAGCCTATTCCCTCTTAACGTTGTTATATTCCTCCTCATTCCAGAGCTCTCCTTCATTTGAAAAAGGCTCTCTTCCTGTACATAAATGCCCTTGAGATATTTAAACGTTTCTATCATGCCTCCTCTCTTCCAGTGTATACATGTTGAGGTTCATAAGCCTGTCCCTATAATTTTTGCATTCAAGACCATTTACTAATTTTGTAGCCGCCCTCTGGACCGAGTCCATCCTGTTTATATGTTTCCGTAGGTGCGGTTTCCAGAACTGCACGCAGTACTCCAAATGAGGCCTCACCAGAGACTTATACAACAGCACTATCACCGCCTTTTTTCTGCTGGTCATGCCTCTCTTTATGCATCCTTCTGGCAGTGCTGTGCTACTAGAGCATGTTAACAATAGCTTAGTACAGTGGTTCCCAAACTTTCTTGGGTCATGACGCCCCTAGGCGACACATTTCCTTTCAGGTCTCCCCCCCCCCCCCCATCACCACCACCACTGTCGATGATATTGAGTCCTACCTTTGCTGATGGGGATGCCCAAGCCCCGCCAGCTGAAGAGGTCCACTGCCTGAGACCCACAGCAAATCAGTGCCATGCTTCAGCCACTGACACTGGCATTCCCTCTTTCCATCCAGCATCTGCCCTCCCTTTATTCCCCACTTTTCATCCAGCATCAGCCCTCCTTCACTCTCCCCTTTCCATCTAGGCTTTGCCCACCTTCTCTCCCCCCTTCCATCTAGCCTCTGTTCATCTTCTCTCTCCCCCTTCCATCCAGCTTCTGCCCGCCTTCTCTCCTTTCTTCCATCCAGCCTAAGACCCCTGTTTCCTCCCAATCCAGTGTCTGCCTCCTCTATCCCCCCCCCCCCCCACCACCACACACCCCACTGCTGCCTCTCTAGGCCAGCAGCAAAGCAAGCTACAGCCACCACAAAGCAGGACTCTTCATTTGCTTGGCTGCCTGCGGTAGGATCTTGCTGGGTATTTGTGACCTGGATTGGCCACTGTTGGAAACAGGATGCTGGGCTTGATGGACCCTTGGTCTGTCCCAGTATGGCCATACTTATGTACTTATGGTGTTCCGGAACAAGAAGTGACATCTAAGGGGCAGGACCATCAGCTGTGTATATGGAGAGTCTGTCCCCATGGTGGCTGCAGCTTGTTCTCCTGCTGCTTAGTGGTGGTGGTAGGGATATGGAGAAAATATGCCGTGGCACCCCTGTGCATTCGCTGCAGTGCCCTGGGATGCTGTGGTGCACAGTTTAGGAACTGCTGGCTTAGTAAATAGGGACTCCAATGACACATAGCAGCTCCGTTTATTTCATGGCTTCTCCCATTTTCTGCTTGTGATAAGTATTTTTTGCTGGCTTTACTTGAAAACACCTCCCCTAAATGCAATAATGTCAGGGCTTTAAGTTGAGTTACTTGCCCCTTAATGTGACTTAAAGGGTCTAATGCAGCTTGTCTTGCCCTACCACGGTGATATTTAGGTCACTGCGGGTTTCATTGCAATGAAATGCAAAACGGGCAAAAGCTGGGGTTATTTTACTGTGCATTGCACCTGAAAGTCGCTGCCCAATGCTCCAGGCCAGTGCGGTTCTCCCACTGTCTTTTTGGTCCTGCCCCAGTTGCGCCTCCAAAATGGTGCTACTATCGTTAGAAGTTGCGGTTATTTCTCCGACTTGTGTGTACCACAATCGGATGTAGTGTTTGGACAAGATTAGTAACACAAATTACATTTCCTATAAATTACCTCTTGTTTCTCACTGATTGCTTGTTTCTTAGGGCTTTCGTTATTTCCATAAAACTCTGTTTCCAGGAAAAATATTTGCTTTTGCTAGTTTGCATATGAATAAATGTACTCGATCCTGCCGGTAGACACTCTCCTTTGAATTACTGCTGCCGACACGTATGGGGGTGTTTAATATATGCGTGTATATGTGTATATACTGTCAAATAGACACACAGATTGCAAGCGTTCAATATGAATGCGTTTCTCATTTATAAAGGAAAAAAAGGTGACTGACAGGCAATGCTAAAAATTCACACTGAGATTATCATATGGGGAAGTAGTAACATATGGGGATATGCTGAAGGGAACCCAGAAGTTCATCAAGGTTAATCCTCTCTAGCTGTCTTTTTTGCCATCTCACTGGTAGGGAAGTAGGATAAGGGGATAAGGAATGCTTGTTGAGACTGCATTTTCTTTCAAGCTTGGACGTCTTTATGCCTTTCTTGATCAAGGTCTGTTGTGATACCAACTAGCACCGGTTTCTGCCCAGTTCTGGAAGGACAGCATGGTAAACAGCGATCTGTGTTTAATATGCACCAATAATTCAATATAGATGTATTAAACTGTGGCATTCAGCCTCATGCAGTGTCAGATGCCAGGAATTTTCAGCAGGGGGTGCGTCTCACACTGCATTTCCCTCCCATCACATCTCTCCTTTCCCTTTCCTTCTCAGTCCCATTAAGCTCTCGCAATTCCTTCTCCCCCACCCCCTGCATACCTTAAAATCACCTCCAGTCTTTGCCCGAGCAGCGCCTGCAGCACTCGTAGCTTTCTCTCTGAACTAGCCCGCCCCTTCTGACACAACTTCCTGTTTTCTGAAGAGCTGGACGGTTCATTTGCGTCCTGCACTGGGGCTATGGCACGGAGTCTGAAGGTGATTTTAAGACGGAGCGGGGGGAGTAAGGGAATTTACGAGAATTTTGCGGGGCCTGGAAGAGAAGGGAGTGATGCGGCAGGAAGGAGAAGGAAGGGACTGATGGGTTCATATGCAACACGTACACCTTAAATGGATACGCCACTGGCTTCACAGGACATGATGGTGGATAAGAACCCTGATGTACTAAAATGCAGTGTTATTTCACAGAAGTGGGTGGGCTTGCTGGGGGTAAATGTGCAGCATGCCCACCAGTGCACAGAAGCACCAAACGTTTTGCACAGGAGTATTCTCCATACTCCTTGTTCCAGTGGAGACTGTATTTTCCCCTTTCCTCCCCTCCCAAAAAAAAACCTCTTTGAGAGAGAAGTATGCATTCAGGAGCAGAGCAGGCTTCCAAGTGGTTCTGCAACAGGGATGTGGCAGCAGAAACTTTACCAGGGTGAATTGCTGGGAAAGTTTTGCTTAGGGTTACTATATTTTGTCCCCCAAAAAGGAGGCCACATGCCCCGCCCCCTCCCCGTCACCCCCCTCCCCTTACCTTACTACTGCCCTGGTGGTCTAGTGAGCTCTTCAAGGCAGGAAAGAGCCCCCTCTTTGCTGCCCGGAGCGCTGCCCTGCATGCATCCTTCCTGTTTGTGATCTCGGCGCGATTCAAAATGGCCGCCGAGAGTTGAAGTCTTGCGAGGTCACTTCAACTCTCGGCGGCCATTTTGAATCGGTACTGAGATCACCAACAGGAAGGTTGCATGCAGGGCAGCGCTCCAGGAAGGAAAGTGAGGGCTCTTTCCTGCCCCGAAGGCGGAAGAGGTCACTAGACCATCAGGGCAGTAGTAAGTAAGGGGAGGGGAGGCTAGCAATCTGCCCGTGTGTCCGGATTTCTAGGACGGCCCGCCCACCAGCCTGCCCGTTTGTCCAGAAATCTGGACAAAGGGGCAGATTGGCAAAACCCGTCCAGTTACCCGGACGTGTCCTCAAAAAGAGGACATGTCCGGGTAAATCCAGACATATGGTAACCCTACTCTTGCTAGAGAGCTACAGGGGTGTGTGTGATCTCTGTTTTATGCAAATGAGCTACCTGAAGGCTAGATTCACGGGTCAGAGGGGGAATCCTACAGCCTGGAAGATTTCTGGGGAGCGTCCTGATGGGAATTTTGAGAGTCAGGGAAGCCCCCTGCTAGAATGTATTTTTGTCACTGTCTGAATTTCTCTTCTTGATGCAATGCTTTTTTTTTTTTTCAAGGAAAAAATGGTGCCAATAGTTTGTGTAGATCCAATCTTAGATGGTGGTGGTGGTGGTGGTGGTGGTGGGGGGGTGGGGGGGGGGGTAACCAGGGTTTTCTTTTCCCAGCTGGTATGATGTATGCAGCCATGTAACTTCAGAATAGCTCTACCTGGAAGGTAGCTGCCTCTTAATCGGAGGGTCACATGTTTGAGACTGGCTGCTGCACCAATGGGAAAAAAATATATAAGCTGGGAGATTTTGAGTGAGAAATGTAATGGGGTGGATAGGACATTTTTGGAAGGCAGGAAAAAAAGGTGCCAGTACTCTGTACTGGCTGAATCAAAGTGAAAATCAACCACAGATCCTCTTCACTTGAAAAAATATACAACAGCTTCAAACATATAAGTGAATTTGAGAGCAAGCATTCACACATTTTTTGAAAAAAAAAAATTAGGAGGAAAAAGACCTCGTAATACTGTGACAATTCACCATGAAGAAAACCCCTGAATCGGCGGTTATATTTGCACGCAGTAAAAAAAAAAAGTGGTCCTGGTTCCAGCAGGGGAGCGTTCATTCTCTAGCTCACTTGAGTTTAAAGCACAGTGTTGTCTCCAGAGGAAGCTGATACGAAACGGGTCTGTCGGGACCGCACTGCTATTTGTTATCCCGCTGAGATTGAACCACTGATCAGAGGTGGCGCACTATATAGATAAGATTTAGTACTATTAAGATAAGTGCTTGCTCATGAGGACTGTTATTTATTGCATTTGTACCCCACATTATCCCACCTATTTGCAGGCTCAATGTGGCTTACAGCGTGTTGTTATGACATCGTCATGACAGGATCTAGATACAATCAATATTAAGCAGAAGATGTAAGAGGGATAAGAGAAGGAAGGGTTATATAGGGTGGTGTAAGGTATGTTTTAATTCTTAGGTGGGTTGGGTGGTGATAGTGTCATTAAGGGTTCATTTTGTAGGCTTTGTTGAAGAGATATGTCTTCAAGGATTTGCGAAAGTTGGTTAGATTGTCCATGGTTTTCAAGGCTGTGGGCAGTGCGTTCCATAGCTGTGTACTCCTGTACGAGAAGGTAGTGGCGTATGCGTGCTTATATTTAATTCCTTTACAGCTGGGGAAGTTCAAATTGAGGAATTTGCGGGCTGATCTTTTACATAGTAACATAGTAGATGACGGCAGAAAAAGACCTGCACGGTCCATCCAGTCTGCCCAACAAGACAACTCATGTGTGCTACTTTTGTGTATACCCTACTTTGATTTGTACCTGTGCTCTTCAGGGCACAGACCCTATAAGTCTGCCCAGCACTAGCCCCGCCTCCCAACCACCGGCTCTGGCATAGACCGTATAAGTCTGCCCAGCACTATCCCCACCTCCCACCACCGGCTCTGGCACAGACCGTATAAGTCTGCCTCCCAACCTCTAGTCCCGCCTCCCACCACTGGCTCTGGCACAGACCGTATAAGTCTGCCCCGCCTCCCACTACCGGCTCTGCTATCCAATCTCGGTTTTGGCGTTTCTGGGTGGTAGGTTCACTAGGTTTAACATGTAGAGTGGGGCATCTGCATGAATGATTTTGTGTACGGTCGTGCAGATCTTAAACTCAATGCGTTCCTTAAGAGGGAGCCAGTGCAGTTTCTCTCTATAGGGTCTCGCACCATGTATGACACCAATGTGTTGAAGTCTTTTTGTAAAGGAGGGTTTTTGACCCATGATTAACAGTTGTTTTACTGTGTGCAAATATAACCGCCGATTCAGAGGTTTTTCTTCATGGTGAATTGTCACAGTATTATGAAGTCTTTTTTTCTCCTAAATGTTAAAAAAAAAAAAAAAAAAGTGAGAACGCTAGCTCTCCAATTCACTTGTTTGTTTGGAGCTGGCTGAAACAAAGCCATGTCTGGATGTAACTTACAGAAACTGGTTTTGTCATTTGATCACCACGCCATCAAACCTGTAGTAAAACCTCTTTAATTTTGGAGTAACACTTTCTGGAGTGGGCAATGAATTTTTTCCCTGGTGGTATCTTTGCCTGATCTGTAGGCCATGCTATTACAGTAAAGTCTCAAGTATCAGACATAAATGGGACCGACCTGTTGGATAAGTGAAAAGTTGGATAATATGGAAGACAGCGGTAACCCCTCAAACTGTTTTGCAGTAAAAGCAGGGTCCCAGCTCACAACGTTGCTGTTCTGTGGTAAATGTAGAACCCCAGGTTTCAAACTAATTGTCTCAGGTGCAAAAGTTCTGTCTGTGCTACGCCGGAAAATAGAAAGAGAAGCCGCGCTCTACTTAACGACAACACAGTAACGTCCCCGGGGGTCTGTCGGATATGCCAGATGGTTGGATCGGTGAAGATTAGATAATTGAGACTGTATTTTATTTCTTCTTGAAGAGCCTCAGGTCTTGTAGCACCCCAAAGTGACCTCACATTATAGAAATAGAGGGCAAGGGGGTTACATACATATTACTACAATCTGCTTGAAAGTTTTGTGAGCAATACTGAAGGTGCACACGTCTCGCGCTATATTAAAAGTGACTTTCTGGAACGGACACTATCCACAGTACGAACTCCCTTTTCGTGTTTTGCTCAGATTTTTGAGAGATTTTGTCTTGGGTTTCAGCACCTGTTCCAAATTATAGCATTAGGAGTGGCCTAGTGGTTAGAGCACCAGTCTTGCAATCCAGAGGTGGCCAGCTCAAATCCCACTGCTGCTCCTTGTGATCTTGGGCAAGTCACTTAACCCTCCATTGCCTCAGGTACAAACTTAGATTGTGAGCCCTCCTGGGACAGAGAAATATCCAGAGTGACCGAATGTAACTCATCTTGAGCTACATAAGTACATAAGTAGTGCCATACTGGGAAAGACCAAAGGTCCATCTAGCCCAGCATCCTGTCACCGACAGTGGCCAATCCAGGTCAAGGGCACCTGGCACGCTCCCCAAACGTAAAAACATTCCAGACAAGTTATACCTAAAAATGCGGAATTTTTCCAAGTCCATTTAATAGCGGTCTATGGACTTGTCCTTTAGGAATCTATCTAACCCCTTTTTAAACTCCGTCAAGCTAACCGCCCGTACCACGTTCTCCGGCAACGAATTCCAGAGTCTAATTACACGTTGGGTGAAGAAAAATTTTCTCCGATTCGTTTTAAATTTACCACACTGTAGCTTCAACTCATGCCCTCTAGTCCTAGTATTTTTGGATAGCGTGAACAGTCGCTTCACATCCACCCGATCCATTCCACTCATTATTTTATACACTTCTATCATATCTCCCCTCAGCCGTCTCTTCTCCAAGCTGAAAAGCCCTAGCCTTCTCAGCCTCTCTTCATAGGAAAGTCGTCCCATCCCCACTATCATTTTCGTTGCCCTTCGCTGTACCTTTTCCAATTCTACTATATCTTTTTTGAGATACGGAGACCAGTAATGAACACAATACTCCAGGTGCGGTCGCACCATGGAGCGATACAACGGCTTTATAACATCCGCACACCTGGACTCCATACCCTTCCTAATAACACCCAACATTCTATTCGCTTTCCTAGCCGCAGCAGCACACTGAGCAGAAGGTTTCAGCGTATCATCGACGACGACACCCAGATCCCTTTCTTGATCCGTAACTCCTAACGCGGAACCTTGCAAGACGTAGCTATAATTCGGGTTCCTCTTACCCACATGCATCACTTTGCACTTGTCAACATTGAACTTCATCTGCCACTTGCACGCCCATTCTCCCAGTCTCGCAAGGTCCTCCTGTAATCGTTCACATTCCTCCTGCGACTTGACGACCCTGAATAATTTTGTGTCATCGGCGAATTTAATTACCTCACTAGTTATTCCCATCTCTAGGTCATTTATAAATACATTAAAAAGCAACGGACCCAGCACAGACCCCTGCGGGACCCCACTAACTACCCTCCACTGAAAAAGGTGTGAGCAAAATCTAAATAAATAATTATTTCTTTTCATCACCTTTCCATGTGGTTCTCAAGAATCTATGGTTTTCTTTTGTCTTTTTAAAATCAAAGGCTACATTTGGTGAACTCCTGAATTAGAGAACAGAGTTTATTAGGTTTTCAGTCAGTATAGCTCCAACAAATGATCTCATGGGTTTACTAAGGTACGTTAACGTTGTAGTGCGTGCTTATTCCCAGTGCTGATATTCTCCAGATA
This sequence comes from Microcaecilia unicolor, assembly GCF_901765095.1. Classification (NCBI taxonomy): domain Eukaryota; kingdom Metazoa; phylum Chordata; class Amphibia; order Gymnophiona; family Siphonopidae; genus Microcaecilia; species Microcaecilia unicolor. The sequence goes on from NC_044031.1 coordinate 746,902,366, forward strand.
AATTGTGGCCTAGGCTCTTTTTGTGTTCTCATATTTTCTCTGTTGTAAACTGCTTAGTTGTTTTATATTATCAACGGTGAATTAAACATGAATTTGTGCAGCGTGACATAGAAACGGAAAATGATGGCAGGTAAACACCATATGGCCTCTCTAGACTGCCCATCCGTACCATCTGTTATCTCTTGCTCTCCCTTAGAGATCCTGTGTACTTGTCCCATTCTTTCTTGAATTCAGATCGTCTTCGTCTCCACCACCTCCACCAGGAGGCTGTTCCACACATCTACCACCATCGTACTGTAGAGAAGTATTTCCTTAGATTACTCCTGAGTCTATCCCCCTTTTTAACTTCATTTTATACCCTCTCATTCCAGAGCTTCCTTTCAATTGAAAGACTCACCTCCTTTGCATTCATACCACGGAGATATTAAAATGTCTTTATACCTCCCCTCTCTTCTGCCTTTCTTTCCAAAGTATACATATTGAGACTGACCATGTTAAAGAGCTGCTTTCAGGACCGACTCCATCCTGTTCATATCTTTTTGGAGGTGATTGGAAAAGAAAGTTTGTGCCTTTAAAAAAAACCCGAACAGTTTGCCTTTTCACAGTCACTTGGTCTTCAACCTGAGCTAGGTAGAGTGTGAGCAGTGGGTGAAAACGGAAAAGATTACTTCCAGTCTCTAAAAGGCACTTTTTCAAAACAGTTATTGTTATGAAGAGCTGAGCAGTGTTACAATACACATTGCTGATTACAAATTAGAAGACCATTCAGTTATTGGGATATAACAAAAATTTTAGAAGTAATACAATAGAAATCAAACAAAATAAAACATGGAAAAGAAAATAAGATGATCCCTTTTTTTTTAATTGGACATAACTTAAAACATTTCTTGATTAGCTTTCCAAGGTTGCCCTTCTTCGTCAGATCGGAAATAAGCAAATGTGCTAGCTGACAGTGTATATAAGTGAAAACATTCAAGCATTACTATGACAGTAAAATAGATACCATTGGAGATTCTACATGGAATGTTGCTACTACTGGAGATTCTACATGGAATGTTGCTACTCTTTGAGATTCTACATGGAATGTTGCTATTCCACTAGCAACATTCCATGTAGAAGGCTGCGCAGGCTTCTGTTTCTGTGAGTCTGACGTCCTGCACGTCAGACTCACAGAAGCAGAAGCCTGCGCGGCCACATTGGTGATCTGCAAGGGCCGACTTCTACATGGAATGTTGCTAGTGGAATAGCAACATTCCATGTAGAATCTATAGAAATCAAACAAAATAAAACATGGAAAAGAAAATAAGATGATACCTTTTTTTTTAATTGGACATAACTTAAAACATTTCTTGATTAGCTTTCCAAGGTTGCCCTTCTTCGTCAGATCGGGGCAACCTTGGAAAGCTAATCAAGAAATGTATTAGGTTATGTCCAATTAAAAAGGGATCATCTTATTTTCTTTTCCATGTTGTATTTTGTTTTATTTCTACTGATTTAAACAAACAATAGGACGATACCACTACGTTTGAAACAAATGAAATTTTACCATCCAAAGTGGCTCAATCAATTAACAGTTGCTATTCAACTTTTTTTATTTTTTCAACTTTTTTTATATATATATATAACCTATTTTTTGAAATATTCATCTTTTTTTAATGTGTGTGAAAATAAGGAGGAAAAAAGCCTCTGTATTCCCGTTTCAGTACATATTTGTGTCTGTTAACCGGGATGGAATCTTCATAGGCTAAAAAAACCTCCTTATACTTTTAATCAACAAAAACACATCATGACGGGGTCCCGTTTCGCCGTGCAGGCTTTCTCAAGGGAAACATCTCTTGCTACGATGTAAATCTGCTTGCTCAGCCCTGCCGTGCTCATTATCTACTGATTACCTTTAAAAGTGGACCACACCTCTCTACGCTAGAAGTAATACAAAACTAGGTCCATTTAAACATTTTAAAATGTTATAATTTCCTACAGAAATTGAGAGAATAAAAAAGTTTTCAGTTTCTTGCATAAACTCGTATAGTCGGTATCTAAACGATCAACAGCCGCAGCTGCTTGATAAGAGAACAGAGAGACAAAATATTGCTTGGATTTAAGCTTTGCAGCAGAAGGGAAGGAGAGAGATTGCATATTACTTCGTCTTCTAGGTCTAGAGGCTCCTTCTACTAAGGTGCACTAATGGATTTAGCGTACGCTAAATGCAAAGAAGCCCACAGGATTAAAATGAGCTTCTTAGCATTTAGAGCATGCTAATAGTTAGCGTGCGCTAAATCCATTAGCACACCTTAGTAAAAGAAGCCCCATAGACGGTCGGTAGCCCAAATGTTTGGGGAGGCTAAAGGGGGCGGAGCTTACCTCCATACGCTCCGTGGCAGCGACGTCAATGAAGAAAAAGACTACAGGCTCACCGCCAGCTTCGCCCTTCTCTCTGCACACAGTGTCCCGTCTTCTGCGGTGATGCATTTCCTGTTTCCGCGAGAGCGGGACACTGTGTGCAGAGAGAAGGGAGAAGCTGGCGGCGAGCCTGTAGTCTTTTTCTTCATTGACGTTGCTGCCACGGAAATAAAAGATGAAAATGCGCAGGGCGGGAGGGTGGGCTGCACCACAAGCGGAAGTCGACGATTGGGCTGGGGAGGCTTAGCCTCCCCAAGCCTCTTATACGGGGCACCTATGAGAAGCCCTATATGAGTAAGAGAAAGAAATGAGATGAATTACATACGCTGGCAATAAACCATGTATTATTCGAAGTACAGAGAAACTCAACTTGAAGGGTAGATATCTCGGTATTAATCCCCATACAGTCTACATGATCACAAGCTAAAATTCAATACCGAAAAAAAAAATGGTCCCCCTGACATGCCAGGACACCACCCGGGCACCCTAGGAGGCACTGCAGTGGACTTCATAAATTGCTCCCAGGTACATAGCTTCCTTACCTTGTGTGCTGAGCCGCCCACACCCCACTACCCACCACTGTACACCACTACCATAGCCCTTATGGGTGAAGGGGGGCACCTATATGTGGGTATAGTGGGTTTCTGGTGGGTTTTGGAGGGCTCGCTGTTTCCTCCACAAATGTAACAGGTGGGGGGGGGGAGGGGGGGGTATGGGCCTGGGTCTGCCTGTCTGAAGTGCACTGCAGTACCCACTAAAACTGCTCCTGGCCCTGGGACCTGCATGCGCTGTCATGGACCTGAGTATGACATCTGAGGCTGGCACGACATATTTTTAAAGATGTTTTTTGAGGGTGGGAGGTCATCTCCGATTCTCTCCGATGGTCATGCGGTCATTTCGGGCACCTTTTTGTGCCTTAGTTGTAAGAAAAAGAAATGCTGGGCTCAATGGCTCCAAATGCAGTTTCATTCTCTCAAAGCTGGATGAGGGTTGTACCATTTGTCTGTGAGATTTCTCTGGCTTTAGGCTGGGGGAATTGGCTCCACTCTGATTTCAAAGGGGCCTTTTATCTTCAGAAGGCAAATATCGTTTTCTTTGGTTAGAGCTCAGTGGTAGCCCAACGCTGTTTATTGGAACCCTTGCGGATCTGGGGCTAAGAATCTGGTTTGTCTTCCTTGGTACCCTCACTGCATCAACTGAAGTACTGAACTCTTTCCTGTTGTATTAGAAATCTCCATAGTTCAAAAACAGCCAATGAAAGTAAACAGTGACACTGATGGGGGAGGAGCTAAATCAGCCATGCGTTCCCCACTGGTTTCACCAAGGAGGTTTGATAAAACAGGAGACGAAGTGACATCAAATCGTTGAAGCCAATTAGGTTAATCTCTGTTTCCCCTTCCCCGCACAGCCGTCATCGCTGTACACTCAAATCAAAACAAGCAAACCTATGAGCTGCTGCATCCCCGTTGTCATTCTTTATTGTTGGTAGCATTTTTATTTAACCTCACTTTATTTTTTTTTTTAACTTTCAGGCTTGTGCAGTATACGATGTACACAGATGAAGTATAATAACAGAAGTCCTTCAAGACTTTGTAGTTCTATTTACTATGTAAGCCGCATTGAACCTGCTATGTGTGGGAAAGCGCAGGGTACAAATGTAATTAATAATAATAATAACAACTTATCATAGGTAGAGTAATAAATTGTACTCAGTGTGTCATTTGGAGGGGCTGGTTATAGGGACACTAGCACTGTTATATTCGTGCAGAGATGTTTTTTTTCCTGGTAAGGGGACACTAAAACAGACAGACATCATATTATGAGAATCAGTTGCTCAACATTAGAGTTTATATCTATTTATTTACTTATTTATGATATTTATATCACACATTAAACATGAATTAGGTTGAAACCTGAAAGCATTAAAAAAAAATTTTCCTGTGCCTGCATCAAAAGAAAAAGATGGCATGTGGGAACTTGCTCCTTTTGTTTTGTGGATTGCAGTGGTCTATTATAGAAATGCAGTTCATATTTTTTATTACTTCTATTTCAAAGGCAGCTATTAAATAATGTGGGCAGAGCTACCTTCATGCAGAAGTCCAGAGTCAGTCTAAATGTGTCACTAAATGTTCAGAATACTATTACCCCCCCCCCCCCAAGTTCATACAAAGTTAATTATGTTCAGTGGAAAATAAATCTGTTGGCTTAGGCTCACTTCTATGTGAATATTCCATTGTTGATTCATTGTTGCTACCACGCATTACATATTATGGGCATTTGCTTTAAACTTTGATTGTTTTAATTTGTTTATTCAGATATTACATGCACATGGTTTTGCTTGTTAAACCCTAAGGGTGGTTGAACAATTAGATATAAACTGTATTGTTTCTGACTTGTTTTGGAGTGGTTTGGGTCCTGGTGATCTGTGCATCTGCTGTCTGGAAGTTTGGAAGATGAAAATTAAATTTTGGATGTACTCCTGTAGAAGTTATTTACTTTTGCAATGTGATGGATGCCTATTCTGTTGTGTGCATGTGATAATCTTTGAATAACTGCCTTTTCTTATGGCTCCTTTTATTATCAACTAGATAGTGGTTAGGGTGGTGGACTTTGGTCCTGGGGAACTGAGGAGCTGAGTTTGATTCCCACTTCAGGCACAGGCAGCTCCTTGTGACTCTTGGCAAGTCACTTAACCCTCCATTGCCCCAGGTACAAATAAGTACCTGTATATAATATGTAAGCCTTATTGAGCCTGCCATGAGTGGGAAAGCGCGGGGTACAAATGTAACAAAAAAAAATAAGAGTTTTCAGTTTTGGCACAATATAAGTCATCACAAGAACAAAATATAAGAATACCAATGGATTGCATTAGGGTCCTGTAGCCCATTTAGTTATGTTTAAATAAAAATGATCTGTATGAAAGAAAATATTTATTTTTACTTTGACTTATAAAACCACTTGCTCCTGAAACATGTTCAAAACAATAATCCATTTGTGTATCTAAAAGGTAAACTTCTACAAAAAAGATAAAGATGTGATTCCATGTGCCTCAGTGAAAGGAGAATTTAATTTTACTTCCATTTAATTTCAATATAATCCATCATCTTTGTAACACTAGGCTTTCCAAGGCAGACTACAACAACAGTTAAGATGAACCCATTAGGAAACAAGATATCCTCACTGAAATTTGGCCACCTGTATTGTGTAGAACAGTGTAGAAAAATGAGCACAAAATTCAGAGTTTATAACTGCTGTTTCTACCAGTTACAATAATTTTAAAGCTGTTTCAGTGATATTCAAATTTTTATTTCATGATATTTATATCTACATATGGGAAGCTTTCAAATAAATTAAAAAGCCGTCAAATATATAAAAAAAATAAAAATCTTTTGTCCGCCACCTTTTAAGGCATTGCCTATTCAACTGGGACAGCTTTTGACTTTTTGCGGATGGGCCACGCATAAGCAGTCCATTATTTCTAATAAATGTTTGCAAGTGTTTTCAATTGCATTTGCTATTGTTTTGGGTGAGCGAAAATGGCAACTTTTTGACGTCATACTATCTCTTGTTATCTAACCTCCTTGCTTGAGTCCCAAAGCATGCAGCACGGTCTCTGTTTTTGGTTTTGCTCCAAGTAGCAAATCTCCTGGACTGGATGATATTCATCCCAGAGTATTGATAGAACTGAAAAATGAGCTTGCGGAGCTATTGTTAGTAATATGTAATTTATCCTTAAAATCGAGCGTGGTACCGGAAGATTGGAGGGTGGCCAATGTTCTGTCTTTTGACAGCCTTGCCTAAGTTACAGTGGAACCCTGGAATGGGTTAATATTTGTTATTATTTCACTGCTAGGTCATGTGAGGTAGGCATTGTGTGTAGTGTAGTTTATGGTAATGCAACCACGCTTGCCACCACATTGACAAGCTCTGTTTCTATTGGTCTTTACCTTCTCCTCTGGGCTTGTGGATGCCCTACTTCCTGGCCCTCTCTCTTTCTCCCTCTCTATGATTCTGTCTCTATTTTTTTAGTCAGCTCATGTCCTGTTAAACGCTCTGAAGAGAACTTGTTATTCAAAGTCGTTAACTCGCGACAGGATTGTGAAAAATTACAGAAGGACCTCACGAGACTAGGAGACTGGGTGGCTAAATGGCAGATGACATTTAATGTGAGCAAGTGCAAGGTGATGCATGTGGGAAAAAAGAACCCAAATTATAGCTACGTTATGCAAGGTTCCACGTTAGGAGTTACGGACCAAGAAAGGGATCTGGGTGTCGTCGTCGATAATACACTGAAACCTTCTGCTCAGTGTGCTGCTGCGGCTTGGAAAGCGAATAGAATGTTGGGTATTATTAGGAAAGGTATGGAAAACAGGTGTGAGGATGTTATAATGCTGTTATATCGCTCCATGGTGTGACCGCACCTTGAGTATTGTGTTCAATTCTGGTCACTGCATCTCAAGAAAGATATAGTGGAACTGGAAAAGGTGCAGCGAAGAGCGACTAAAGTGATAGCGGGGATGGGACCACTTCCCTATGAAGAAAGACTAAGGAGGCTTGGAGAAGAGACGGCTAAGGGGAGTCATGATAGAGGTATATAAAATGAGTGGAGTGGAACAGGTGGATGTGAAGCGTCTGTTCACGCTTTCCAAAAATACTAGGACTAGGGGGCATGCGGTGAAACTACAGTGTAGTAAATTTAAAACAAATCGGAGAAAATGTTTCTTCACCCAGCGCGTAATTAAACTCTGGAATTCGTTGCCGGAGAACATGGTGAAGGCGGTTAGCTTGGCAGAGTTTTAAAAGGGGTTAGACAGTTTCCTAAAGGACAAGTCCATAAACCACTACTAAATGGACTAGGGGAAAATCCACAATTCCAGGAATAACATGTATAGAATGTTTGTATGTTTGGGAAGCTCAGCAGGTGCCCTTGACCTGGATTGGCCGCTGTCATGGACAGGATGCTGGGCTCGATGGACCCTTGGTCTTTTCCCAGTGTGGCATTACTTATGTACTTATGTACCTTGGACATATCTTTATGTTAAGATACAACATTTCCAGCAGACCAGCTCTGATCCTCTCCTGTAAACCCAGCTGTGTTTTTTCACCTGTTTAGCAAAGCTGGGTTTCTCAGATTTCTGTCTCCATCTACTGAAGCAACTGTCAGAATCACGAAGTCTCTGTGCCATGAGGCAATCCTTCTGAGCTGCTGACTGTGAGTAACTACTATAATAAAACTCACCCTCAACGTTCTGAGGACACTGACGTCAGTGAAGCCAAGCTCTGACTTCCTTCAAAAAGGTTCGAAGGTTTGTGGTGGTGAAGCCACCAAAATCGCTCGGGGCCCCACCCTCGAGGGCGGAGCAATGGCAGAACAACGAAGGGGTTGGCAGGGAGGGAGGCGGGAGGCGGGGGTGGGTGGGAAATCGCTCCGGGCCCCACCCTTGAGGACGGAGCAATGGCAGAACAACAAAGGGGTTGGCAGGGAGGGAGGCGGGGGTGGGGTGGGAAATCGCTCCGGGCCCCGCCCTCGCGTCAAACGTCATGACGTTGGGGGCGGAGCAATGGCAGAACAACGAAGGGGTTGGCCAGGGAGGGAGGGGGGGCAGTTGGCGACGAAAACCTTGCTAGCGCCCATTTCATTTGCTCTGAAACGGGCTTCTTTTACTAGTATTCAATAAAGAAAATATCAGAAAAGAAAGAGACTCCAGGTGTGCTGGTATGTCAAGGTTAACTGCAAGATACTGAGTTATCTGGATAGTAGGCAGAATATTGCTGCTGTCCGGATAATTCTGCCTCTGTCTGTTTTATCCAGATATTCAAGACTGGCTATTATCCATTACCAGCACTGAATTTCCAGATTATTTGGCTGCCATGGCTGGTAATCTAAAAAAAAAAAAATGCTGATCACAGCAGCTGAATGTTAACCTGACAGACAGTATTGTAGCTGATCAAACTTGTGCTTCTGAAAGTTGGGAACTTTTGCCTTGTGCTTTTCCACTATAATGAAATAGGAGTGAACAAGATTGAAAGGTAAAACATTCTGGCAAACCATCTGCAGATGTATTTTATAGCTGTGGCTCATAAAATGTAACTGCCTCTGAACAGATGAGATGCAATAGCACCTTCTCAGCTGTTTCTACTTTACCTTATGCCAAGCATAATATCAGAATATAAATTATCATGCCAATAACAGAAGACCAAAAAAGTTAGCGTGTGTGATTGTCGGAGGGCATGACTGATGCATTGAGTGCAGCAGAGAGCAGGACTGGTGCTGCGGCCTTGTTCTGACAAATAACATAACGGAGGCGACGTGGATACAAGGGTTTCATGTCCAGAATTTTGTAATCCTGGTTTGTTTGTTTTTTTCAGCTCAACTGCTGCTTATGATTTTCTCACACTGCCTGCCGGTTCCAGTAAATTGCTATATTTTGAAATCAGTGTTCTCTCTAGTTTTTGCTGGCCCATGTGCACGTGAAAAGCATTTCGTGCACAAGCTTTCAGCCTGAAAATCGATGTGTTTAGTGTGGTCTATGTTTGCAATAAAGGAAGCAAACATTTTGTGAGCATGGTTGCTGGGTGTGTGCTCTTCCATTCTGACCTGTGTGCGTGTGTGGAGTACTGGAAATCTTTGGAAAACCAGTACACCAAAAAAAAGACCATGGGTGTTTTTCCAAATGACCCTGCCATGATCCTCGTTCATCCCATCTGCTCTTTAAAAAAAAAAGTTGTCCCTCAGAAAGTGGCTTCCCTCCCCCAACAGACTTTTATGCCTCCTCTTCGATTTGGCAGTTAAATTAGTACCCTCAATCTCCCACAGGTCCTTTGGACCATATCTAACTCCAGAGCACCAATCGGGTCCCATCCACATCCTCTTCCCACCCACCACTCTGTCCAAGTCAACATTTAAAATTATGGATGGCCCTGAACTGGGAGGACATGAAAGAACCAACAGTGCCTGACACAGGCCGTGTTTGCGTCAGGGGCAAATACACGTGCAGGACGTCAGTCCCACAGAAACAGAACGAAGCCTTGCGCCGGAAGAAGAGGACCTCGTTTGGCGGGGGTTGGGGTCCCCCGCTAGCAAAGGTAGGCGACGGCAGCGGGAGAGGGTTGGCGGCGGGAGGGGGGTCGAGAGGGTCGTTGGTGGGGGGGGGGGGTCAAAGTTGGTGGTGGTGGTGGCGGCGGGAGGGGTGTCGAGAGGGTTGTTGGCAGGGGGGGTCAAAGTTGTTGGTGGTGGCAGTGGGGGGAAGCTAAAATGTGCCCCCTCACCTCAGGCTCTGGACCCCCCCTCCCACCGAAGTCCGGCTACGCCCCTGGGGTAAAATGGCTGATTTTTTTTTCTGTTGGAAGGTAAAACAATGAGACAGACCTTACAAAAAACCAACATCATTATTAGTAGATTAAAAGCTCCCAAATATTCAGCATAAAATGCCTGACATCGCCATGTTTTGCCAGTATAAAAATGGCTGTGTCAGGGGCAGTAGGCCAACATCTGATTTAAAACTTCAAAAATAGCCAAGCCATGTCGGGTATTTTTACGTTGAATATCTGGGCGCTTTTAATCTACTAATAAAGACATTGTTTTTTTATGAGGTCTGCCTCACTGTTTTATTTTCCATATTGGATTTGGCGGACCAACTGCCTTGTTGTTGTTTTTTAATTTCTTTTTTCTGTTTCCAGTATTAATGCCACACACTAAGTTTTCTATGACCATTAGCGCGTCAGCACTTATGACACCTATTTTGTAAGTGGTGAGGGCTCTCGATTAGCACAGAACATGCCCACTCTCCACCCCTGAACCCGCCCCCAGCGCTAAAAATAAAATGTTATTTTTTTAGTGTGTGGGTTGTGCTTGCCGTGGGATGCCTGAGTGTGCCATGCTGTAAACCCTTTTTTGCTGTGGTAAGCACGTGTTGGTGTTTACCGTGGCTTAGTAAAAGGATCTTTAAGTGATTTAGGCGCATTGTTTATAAAATAGCACCCAGACCACTGCTCCGTCTAGCCTAGTATCCTGTTTCCAGCAGTGGCCAATCCAGGTCACAAGTACCTGGAAGAAATCCCAATAGAGATCTCATAGCCAGTTAAACGGTTTTATGTTGCCTCTGTTCTAGCTCGAATGGTCTATAGATATAAATTTATGCAAATTAAAATAATTCCTTTTTTGTGGAGCGAATATAGTAATTATTGAAGGAATATGTGTGCCATTTAATCTTGGCTGTTCAGTTTTTAATACTTTTTGTTCCTTTCTGATGTATTATTGTGGAGTATTTCTATTTCCCTGTTAGTTTTTTAGAAACTCAAATAGTAGCAACATCCCATGCTACCAATCCCAAGGTAAGCAGTGGCTTCCTTCCTGTCCATCTCAATAACATAGTATGGACTTCTCCTCCAGGAACAACCTTTTTTTTAAACCCGGATATGCTAACCGCCATTACCAAATCCTCTGGTAATGAATTCCAGAGCTTAACTATTCTTTGAGTGAAAAAATATTTCCTCCTATTTGTTTTAAAAGCATTTCCATGTAATTTCATTGAGTGTCTCTTGGTCTTTGCACTTTTGAATGAGTGAAAAATTGATTCACTTTTACCCTTTCTACACCACCCAGGATTTTGTAGCCCTCAATCGTATCTCTCCCCAACAGACTCTTTTTTTTTTTTTTTTTTTTTTTTCCCCAAGCTGAAGAACCCTAACCTCTTTAACCTTTCATCATACGAGAGGAGTTCCATCCCCTTTGTCATTTTGGTCTTTCTTCTTTGAACCTTTTCTAATTCCGCTATATCTTTTTTGAGATACGGCGACCAGAACTGAACGCAATACTCAAGGTACGGATGCACCATGGAGCGATACAAGGGCATTATAGTCTTTTCGGTCTCATTCACCATCCGTTTCCTAATAATTCCTAGCATCCTGTTTGCTTTTTTTGTCCACCGCCGCACACTGGGCAGAAGTTTTCAGTGTATTGTCTACAATGACACCTAGATCTTTTTCCTGAGTGGACCCTAGCATCAGGTAACTATGATTCAGATTATTCTTCCCAATGTGCATCACGTCCAGTTATTGATGTCAATCATGCATGCATGTGCTAGTATTCTCTAAATATTTTGCATGTTACTATAATTTAGGAAGCCTTTACAGAGTTGCCTTTATGTGGCTTGATTTTATTATTATTATTATTTATTACATTTGTACCCCGCGCTTTCCCACACATGGCAGGCTCAATGCGGCTTACATGGTAAGAATATAAAGAATTACAGAGTCGTAAGAAGAATATACAGTTTTGGTAAACGCAAAACTACTGGGGTTAACGGATAAGTAAGTAAACGTAGGAGGAATTGGGTTCGGAAGGAAATGAGCGTTGAGAGGTAGGCGTAGAAGGATGGAAAGGAATGGATATGGGATGGCAAAAGGATAGTGAGAAACATGGTCAATGTATAACTATTATAAGAATCATGTGGACAAGTTTTGGTTAAGTTGGATCGTTAGGGTAGGCTATCTTGAAGAGATGGGTCTTCAGTGCTTTTCTGAAGGGCAAAAGGCCGTGAATGGTACGGATAGGTCTTGGTAGAGCAAAAAATTTGTACAGGAGATGGTTCCAGCCTGTGTCTTATTTGTTGTCTTCCTGTCTGTTCTAACATGTAAGCTGTGTTGGAAATTCATGGTAAACTGATGCTGGTGATGTGCTCCTTAGAAAAATGTATTTTGCTAGTGTAGGGTACTGTGGCAATACGATTATCAGTGACTGAGTTTTCAAGCAATTTATTTATTGCATTTGTATCCCACATTTTCCCATCTCTTTGCAGGCTCAACGTGGCTTACATTACATCATGAATAGTGGAAATACATAAGAAAATGGATATTTAGTATTGCAGGATCTTGGGTAACATGATAATGATAGAGCATGATAGTAGCATAGTAAGCAAAAATCATAGGGCTATTCTGGATATATGTGTAGGAGTTCACATTTGTTGATCTTTGTGGCATACCTTGTTAAAGAGATGAGTCTTCAGTAGTTTGCGGAAGTTAGTTCGTGGATCGTTTTTAAATTGCGCGGCAGCGCGTTCCAGAATTGTGTGCTCAAGTAGGAAAAGGTTGACGCATGCATTAATTTGTACTTTAGACCTTTGCAGTTGGGAAAGTGAAGATTGAGGAATGTGCGAGATGATTTTGTAGCGTTCCTGGGTGGTAGGTCTATCAGGTGTGACGTGTAGGCTGGGGCATCTCCGTGAATGATTTTGTGAACTAGGGTACATATTTTGAACGTGATGCGTTCTTTGAGTGGTTAGCCAGTGTAGCAATCTGTTTTCCACCCCTTTGAAAGAAATGTAAAAGAATTTGTCATGACTTAGCCTGTGTACGCTAATGTTTCATGTCTGCCCTCCATATGCACCGATCATTCTCTTCTGACCCCAAAGAAATCCACATTTGAAATAGCAATCAGAACAAAGACATTTAGACAATATTCTGAGGTATTGAGAGGGCTGGCAGAAAGGTGGGATATTGATCATGCTAGCCTTTGTAATTAACTTAATGGGCTAGGTTTCTGTAATGCTTAAAATACATGATAAATTGTCACCTTCTAAAACACAGATATTTGCAAGTTTATTAAAGTGAGGTTGATGCAGACACAGTGGTCACAGACATCCGCTGTGCGATCTTGTTTTTTTCTTTTTCTCTGTGTTGATAATATGCTCTCTCTCTCATGCCAATTCACTTAATGGCCATAAGATTATGTCTGATATTACACTGTTACCAGTTAACGTATAATCATAGCTGAATAATAAGGTCGGTGATGGACTAATCCTAAAGGAAGCCAAGGGAGATGGGAACGTGAAAAATTTAGCTAAACAAGGTGTTCCAAGGCAGGAGAAGCTCATGTAATCCCTGACCATTATTGATGGGAGGGAAGGGATGAGTCTGTTAAAGTAATGCTTACTTTTTTTCTGTCCAGGAAACATGAGCTAGCATTTGCCACAAGGTGTCGGCAACTTCTATTACCACGCTAAGGCAGTGTTTGTTCAGATTTGAACATGTTCACGTGCATGTCAAGCTGTAGTGTTGGTCCGCAGGTTCATGACACTGCAGTGACTGCGCTGGAGCAGGAATGCCAGTAAGGAGGAGCAGGCAGAATGAGTGATGAAAAATGGCTGCACTGGTGGGAGCAACTTTAGCACCTCCTTCCTGGCAGCCTGAGTGAGAGGACAGGTGAGGCAAGGAAGGGTAGTGATGGAGGGCATCGATAGAGGGGTGAGGCAGAGATGTTCGATGGAGGGATGAAGGGGAGACGTTGGATGGAAAGAAATGAGAGAGATGGAAGATCCTGCAATGGGGAGAGAGAGGGGGGGAGATGCTGAATGGAAGGGGGAAGAGAACACGGTGGAAAGGAATGAGAGCGAGAAAGAGAGAGAGATGGGAGATGCTGTGAAGGGGGAGAGAGAGGGGGAAGGGGATGGAAAGAAACAGGATGGGCAGGGGAGAGAGGAGAATTGCTGGACAACAGGGTTTGATGGAGGGGACAGGGGAGAGAGGAGAATTGCTGGACATGGATGGATGGAGGGGAAAGGGGAGAGAGGAAATTTGCTGGATATGGACGGATGGATGAATGGATGGAGGAGAGGGCAGGGCAGCATGGAGAGTTGCTAGACATGGATGGATGGAGGGAAGGGCAGGGGAGAGAGGAGAATTGCTGGACATAGATGGATGGAGGGAAGGGCAGGGGAGAGAGGAGAATTGCTGGACATGGATGGAGGGGAGGGAAGGGCAGGAAATAGATGCACATGGCAGGGGCAAAGCCAGACAACAGATTTTGGGTGGGCCTAGGCAAGAAGTGGGTGGGCACCAAGTGTTCCCCCTCCCCACCCAGGCCCACCTGGCACACGGATGGAGGGGAGGGGAGTGAGGAGAAATGCTGGATATGGAGGGGAAACTGCTGAATTTAAGGACTGGATCGAAACACTTTGAGGGCAGATGCTAAAACTGGAGGAAGGATAGGGACAGGGCTACAGATAGTAGACAGGACGCATAAGGACACAGAAGGATGGTGGACATGGTGGTGGGAGGCGGGAATGGTGGTTGGGAGGCGGGGATAGTGCTGGGCAGACTTATACGGTCTGTGCCCTGAAAAGGACAGGTACAAATCAAGGTAAGGTATACACAAAAAGTAGCACATATGAGTTTATCTTGTTGGGCAGACTGGATGGACCGTGCAGGTCTTTTTCTGCCGTCATCTACTATGTTACTATGTGAGAGGAAAAGTATTAAATGGAAAGAAGACACTGCATAAAACAGAAGACACTGGGACCAAAGCGAATAGAAAAACTAAATGATCAGACAACAAAGGTAGAAAAAAGTATTTTATTCAGAATTTATTAATTGGAATATGTCAGCTTTTGGAAATGTGCATCTGTGATATTTTGCCTTTAAGTTTCAATTTCTCTAGTATTGCTGTATGCCGAGTCTGACTTTTTGAGGTAACTTTCCAGTTCAGTATTTTGCCTTCATATTTTTTGATTTTTAGTTCCTTGTGTCATGTCTGTTGTGTCATGTGTTTTTCATGTGTGATCAAGGTGCAGTATTCTGCTAGCGTGTAGTATCTGCAGCCCTTTTTGTTTTTTCACGAGGTAGTGTATTGGTGTTTTAGAGCCTGGTGTAATTACAGTTCTGCCTTTTCACGCATAAGGTTGTAGCTCGTCCTGTCCTTGGAATTAGTGCTGTTATGGTTTGGTAAGGTTGTGAGTGTGTTTTTGCACAAGTTTGTGTATAGTGTTTTGCAGTGGAGAGATTGTGTGTTGGCCTTACTGAGGTGGCACCAAAACATCAGAAAGGGTTTTAGAGCCTAAATCATGACACACTACCTCTTGAAGGATCTACATATAGAGCTTATGCATTTCTAAGGTCAACACTGGAATGGTATGGGAAAGGGGGTGGGGAAATACTACTGGAGAGGAAGAGGGAATGCTGGGTAAGGAGGAAAGAAGGAAGGGAGGGAGAAAGAGATGGCTTGATATCTCATACATATTCATTATCTAACGATTAAGTAACCCACTATGATCTATTTATAGCAAAGATATATTTATTTTATTATGCTCATATCCCTATTCTTGATAACACAAAACATACTTCAATTTAGCATATCCTGCTTCTACTTGATTGGTGTTAGAAGTAGAAGCAGGATATGCTAAATTGAAGTATGTTTTGTGTTATCAAGAATAGGGATATGAGCATAATAAAATAAATATATCTTTGCTATAAATAGATCATACTGGTTACTTAATCGTTAGATATTTGAATATATAGGGTAACCCCTAAAGATTTATAGAGCTCAGTTATTGCGGACTATGCATATTCATTATGGTTATTCCCAAAACCCCCCAGCTCTTTCTCCCTTCCTTCCTTCCTTCCTCCATATTAGCATATTCATTTGCATATATATATATATATATATATATATATATATATATATATATATGCAAATGAATATGCTAATATGCTCCATTCTTTGCCCCCCCCCCCAAACTACGCCCATGACCAACAATGATAGGCCACGCTGGGTGTGTTAGCAGTTGGCGATGCTACTGGCAAACTTGGTATCATGGTGGTAGTAGGGTTTGTTTGTTTGTAGAGATGAGAATCATGACGTTGGCCATGGTGTATTACAGAATAGTATAGGGTGATGTCCTGAGAGGGGTCTGAGAGCTGTACAGATATAGGTGGTGATGTTGGAGAATGTGAAAGAGAGAATCAACCTGTTGGATTATTTGTAGTAAATAATTAGCAGATTTTAGTACACACAGCTTCAGCTTTAGAAATGTTAATTTCTTTCTTCATCTCTCTCTCATTCACCCCAGAATAATTCACTGCTGAGTCACTTTAAAGTTGAAGTAACAAAACATCTGTTTACTCACAGTTTGCAGTTAGATTATAATCAGACAGGCTTATATATACATATTACTATACATTTGTATTATCAGCTCCTTCCATGTGCTTAGATGGTAATGGATGCTCACACCACCATAGATCCTCTCAGGTTAGGAGAGATCATGAGCTCCATGTGCTCCATGTGCTGCATGTGCTGTGTCTAACCCCCACAGGAAGTTACATAGCTGTGTGACCTCTCTAAGTAATTCACATCAGAGGTCACAGAGTAATCACAGAGAAATAATAGGTGACAGGCAATGCATGTAAAATACAATTACATTCCAACACAACCTGTGGGGGTGGGGGGGGGGGGGAGGGAAATCAGCCAAGGAAAAGGTTAGAAGAGATTGCTACAGTATGCATTTATTAGGCTGTATTTGCTGCCTTTTTTGAAAATATTCACCCAGCAGGGCCGTGCCGATACGGTAAGCGGGGTAAGCACCGCAGGGGGGCGTTGACCTCTTTAGGGCGCCGCCACGGTGCTTACCCTCGCCGCTTACCTGAGCTTCGCACCGCCGAGGCCTTTAAACCTTTTACCTTCGAGGCTACGGTCGCAGCAGCGTCAGTGAAAGCACTGCCCACGTCTCCCTTCCCTTCGCGCTCATTGGTTCCCTCAGTGTCCCGCCTTCTTCTGACGTCAGAAGAAGGCGGGACACAGAGAACCAACGAGGGCGAAGGGAAGGGACACGTCGGCAGTGCTTTCACTGACGCTGCTGCGACCGGAGGTAAAAGTCCCTTTCGCTTAAGCAATTAGCTTGTAAAAGTACCTTTAGTTAGGGAAGAGAAAGAAGACTCGGGTCTGTCCACTTTGCACAAACTGCTAGATTATTGAATAAAAAAACAACAACATTAGACATAAAGACTTGTTTTAAAGGTATGCTTGTGTTTTATCTATTGTAGTTTTGCACAGAAAGTTTAAAATGAGACCTGTGTGTCTGAAGCAGTTAAAATAATAAGAAAGAAAAATGCACTGAGGTTGCATTATTAAGATTTCTTTAATCATGAAAAAAAGGAATAGTTCTCTAAAGCTATGTATTATTGCTTTGTTGTTGACAGTCCAGAGGATTGTTTAAAACTTTATGGGGAAGGACAATAACCAATAAAAATGATCACACACACACAAACCCTGCACACACAAATAAAGTGCATTTAACAATCTTCCAGGTTTGCTGTGAGCTGCAATTCTAAATAACAATAATAATAATCCTTATTGCTTGAATCGCATTTTTTAGCAAATAAAACTAGGAAAGCAAGTTGTTGCTGTCCATGAAAGGCTGGGTTATGTTTGCAAGCCTTTTGTACATCTATGAATGCAGGTCCTTTTTTGCTTATTTCAGTATGGAAGGGCAGAGAGGGACATGGATGGGATGGGAGGCAGGGCCCAGGGAGAGAAGAAATTGCTGGAAATGGAGGGGAGGGGAGAGAGGAAAATTGCTGGCTATGGATGGAGGAGGGAAGGGCAGAGAGGGACATGGATGGGATGGGAGGCAGGACCCAGGGAGAGAGGAGAAATTGCTGGAAATGGATATAGAGCAAGAAATGAAGGAGGAAAGAAAAGAAATAAATGGAAAGGAAGCCCTGGAAACGGAGTTAAGAGGACAGATAACAGTAGAATCAGATACTGGGCCAGCATGATCGGAAAAAGAAAGTCACCAGACAACAAAGGTAGAAAAAAAATCATTTTATTTTCATTTTAACGTTTGGAATATGTCCACTTTGAGAATTTTACATCTGCTATCTTATTATGCAATGTATAGCAATTTGTTTCTAAGAATATTGCTGACAATTCCTGTCAGTGTGGCAAGTGGTGAGCGATCATTTTCACGGTTAAAAATCATAAAAAATTATTTGTGATCTATTTGTTGAGCAATCCCACAAAGATGCACTCCATCTTTCAGCTTCTATTTCCTTTGCATCTTGTGCCACACCGGGGGGGGGGGGGGGGGGGGGGGGGGCGCGCCAACTGATAGTCTGCAGGGGGGCACCAGAGATCCTAGGCACGGCCCTGTCACCCAGCCTGGACGTAGACAATAAGCGATTACCACAACACAAACATTGAAATAATAGTACACAATAACACAGTGTGGTACTTCCAATGTCACCACAATACACGTTATAACGTAGTATACAGTGCAGGGGGTAAGCAGAAATTGGTTTATGATTTATTAAGTTTTATTATACCACCATTTCATGGATCCACAGCAAGATGGTTCACAAATCAGTAAAGATAATAGAGACGGTTCATACAATCCATTGAGAACATCCAGACGGATAAGAAGAGAGCAAACAGGAGTTATGAAAGAAGATAAGGGAGCCCAACTTGTGGCTTAAGCAAATCTGGCTGCAGTTAAGTGCAGTCGGTGTTAGTGTTGGTCCCTGTGTGTTGCTAGCAAACTCGCCTCTTCCATTAAAGGCTTGGGAGAAGTGTCAGCCTGTCACCTGCTTCCTGAAGTTGAGTCCTGTGTTAAGTGAAGCCTTTCAAGGAGTGACTTCCAGACAGTGGCGTAGCCAAGGGTGGGCTTGGGTGGGCCCAGGCCCACCAGTAGCAGCACATCTATGATGTGGCTGGCAGAGATTCACAAGCTGAAAACTCCCAACAGCTATCCCTCCTGCATACCGTACAAATAGTAGATCTTCTCCTGCAAGAAGCTGCGACTGATACATACTGCTCACACCGACCCCAAAGCCTTCCCCTCTGACGTATTCCCGCCTATGCAGAAAGAGGAAGCTGCATCAGTGGGAAGGATGTGGGGCCAACATGAGTACTGTGTATTAGTTGCTGCTTACTGCCGGTGAAAATCTGCTATATAGAAGGTGTGCAGGAGAGGGGGGATATTTGAGAGACCATATGGCATGCAGGCGAGAGAAAGAGAGACCAAATCACCTGTGGGATGGGGTGGGGTTTTTCTGCCCACCCAACTTGGGCCCAGGCCCATCCAAAATTGGGTGTCTGGCTACGCCCCTGCTTCCGGAGTATTCTGCTAGTCCTGACAAGGCTCGCTGTTGGGTGTCACATCATGGAATTTCCTTTGGAGAGGGTGTGGTTAGGGATATTCTAAGGGAGGACTGTAGCTTCTTTGGAAGTACACAGAGGGGAGAGACTGTGTGTGTGTTGGGGGGGGGGGGGGGGGGGGGGGGGGGGGGGGGGGGGGGGGCGGGGGGAGGAATTGGTGCCAGAGGTGGATGTGTATTTGATAGAAATCAAAAGCTTGATGGTGAGAGAGAGCATCGGGGGAGGGGGGGGGTAGGAGCTGGAAGAAAGGGAAAGAGAAGTGTGGGTAAGGGGAGGCCAAGGAAGGGACACCTCCCTTTCCTACCAATTTGGATGCTTTGCTGATGGTCTGATTTGTTAAAATCCTTGGCAAAAGACTATCTAAAAAGTCTATATTTACGGAGCACTGTCTCAAAAATTGTTTTGATGCAAATGTTTTGCAGGTCTCTGCTAGTTGAAATTTAAAACTATAAAATACTTATATCACCGATGATATCCATAACTTCAGGAACTGGTAACCCTGATGTAGACATTCCTGCCTTTTTATTTTTGTTATTTTATTTCCATTTTGCTCACACCTTTTTCAGTAGTAGCTCAAGGCGAGTTACATTCAGGTACTCTGGATATTTCTCTGTCCCAGGAGGGCTCACAATCTAAGTTTGTACCTGAGGCAATGGAGGGTTAAGTGACTTGCCCAAGATCACAAGGAGCAGGAGTTGAACCAGCCACCTCTGGATTACATAGTAACATAGTAGATGACGGCAGAAAAAGACCTGCACGGTCCATCTAGTCTGCCCACGATAAACTCATATGTGTATACCTTACCTTGATTTGTACCTGTCTTTTTCAGGGCACAGACCGTATAAGTCTGTCCAGCAGTATTTCCCGCCTCCCAACCACCGGCTCCGGCACAGACCCCGTATAAGTCTGCCCTCCCCTATCCTAGCCTCTCAACCACCAACCCCTCTTCCCCCGCCACCCAATTTCAGCTAAGCTTCTGTGGATCCATTCCTTCTGCACAGGATTCCTTTATGCCTATCCCACGCATGTTTGAATTCTGTTACCGTTTTCATGTCCACCACCTCCCGCGGGAGGGCATTCCAAGACCAGTGCTCTAACCACTAGGCCTTGCTCAAACTCCAGTGTTCAGCGTGGCGCAGTGTGTCATGGCATTGTTGGACATGGGGCATGCGAATCCATTTGACACTTGATAAGCTTCCCAGAACGTCCCTATGCTGAATGCCAGATGACGTGGAAAAAGGGCTACCCCAAGGAGATGTACCAAAGAAGAGCAGAGACAGAGAGGACAGCTTGCAGCCAGACACTGGACACCATCGTCATACAGGTCACAGATAAGCATTGCCTCATGGAAGCCTTGTGCTATGTCAGGCAAAGAAAATATATTCTAGTCCCTCCAGCTGGTTTGAAATAAAAGATCATTTTATTAACAACAAAGTGCCAAGCTTCGTTAATCGAACATTTGTTATTACTATTTCCTGTCTGACAGTAACAAGTTTATTTATTTAAAAAGTGTATGTTCCGCTTGGAGGAGTAGCCTAGTGGTTAGTGCAGTGGACTTTGATCTTGGGGAACTGGGTTCAATTCCCACTGCAGCTCCTTGTGACTCTGGGCAAGTCACTTAACCCTCCATTGCCCCGGCACAAAATAAGTACCTGGATATATGTAAACCGCTTTGAATGTAGTTGCAAAAACCTCAGAAAGGTGGTATTGGAGATTTTAGATGGAATGTTGCTACTATTGGAGATTCTACATGGAATGTTAATGTTGCTATTCCACTAGCAACATTCCATGTAGAAGCCTGCCCTTGCAGATCAGCAAAGCGGCCGCGCAGGCTTCTGTTTCTGTGAGTCACAGAAACAGAAGCCTGCGCAGCCGCACTGCTGATCTGCAAGGGCAGGCTTCTACATGGACTGTTGCTAGTGGAGGAGTAGCCTAGTGGTTAGTGCAGTGGACTTTGATCCTGGGGAACTGAGTTCGGTTCCTACTGCAGCTCCTTGTGACTCTGGGCAAGTCACTTAACCCTCCATTGCCCCTGGTACAAAAATAAGTACCTGCATTTATGTAAACCGCTTTGAATGTAGTTGCAAAAACCTCAGAAAGGCGGTATATCAAGTCCCATTTCCCTTTCCCTTGATGTACAATCCTAACCAGATTACAATAGAACATACATAATTTTCAAATGAAAGACAATGATCAAAAATAACCCTGATTGGTTTGTGCAGTATGGACCTCTCAGATCTGCTGAGATAATATGTGATTCTCTTGCTCCCAGAGGAATCTGTGAGGATTCTGCTTAAAGCAGCTCAGGAACATCTGTAATCATTGCAGGGGAACTGCTGCTGCATGACGTGCCGTTCTCTGAAATACTGCACTAATGTCCTCTTTTGAATCTGAGTTGTAGTCATGCAGCACTTCAAGGAGATCTCCCCCCCCCCCTCACTTTCTCCTCCCAAATCTGCGTGAGAGCAGGGGCGACCCAAGACCATCTACAGGTCACCATATGCCTGGAATAGACTTCCTGAGCCGGTATGTCAAGCTCCATCTCTGGCCGTCTTCAAATCTAAACTAAAAGCCCACCTTTTTGATGCTGCTTTTAACTTCTAACCCTTATTCACGTGTTCAGAACCCTTATTTTATCATCCTCACTTTAATATTCCCTTATCTCTTGTTTGTCCTGTTTGTCTGTCCTAATTAGATTGTAAGCTCTGTCGAGCAGGGACTGTCTCTTCATAAGCACATAAGTAATGCCATACTGGGAAAAGACCAAGGGTCCATCGAGCCCAGCATCCTGTCCCCGACAGCGGCCAATCCATTTCAAGGGCACCTGGCAAGCTTCCCAAACATACAAAACATTGTATACATGTTATTTGTGAAAATTGTGGATTTTTCCCAAGTCCATTTAGTAGTGGTTTATGGACTTGTCCTTTAGGAAACCGTCCAACCCCTTTTTAAACTCTGCTAAGCTAACCGCCTTCACTACGTTCTCCGGCAACGAATTCCAGAGTTTAATTACGCGTTGGGTGAAGAAACGTTTTCTCCTATTTGTTTTAAATTTACTACACTGTAGTTTCATCGCATGCCCCCTAGTCTTAGAATTTTTGGAAAGCGTGAACAGATGCTTCACATCCACCTGTTCCACTCCACTCATTATTTTATATACCTCTATCATGTCTCCCCTCAGCTGTTTCTTCTCCAAGCTGAAAAGCCCTAGCCTCCTTAGTCATGTTCAAGTGTACAGCGCTGTGTACGTCTAGTAGCGCTATATAAATGATAAGTAGTAGTAGTACAGTCTGCCGCCTGAGGAGAGGAATGAGCTGCCACCCCGGCTCCTCCTCCGCCAACCCCCGCCACGATCTGACATCTCCCCCTTCCTTCCCCAACCCCTTTCTTCCCTTTTCTTGATTTTCAAAAGGCGGAGGTGGTGGCAGCGATTCCCATAGGCTACGTAGCCGCTGGCTCCGGCCCCTTCTCTCTACTGCGGCCTGCCTCTGAGGAAGCAGGAAGTTAAATCAGAGAGGCAGACTGCAGTCGAGAAAAGGGGCCGGGACCGACGTCAGGGCAACCTATGGGAATCGCTGCTGCCATTGTTGCTACCGCCTTTAAAAAAAAAACAAGAAAAGAAAAGGCAAGTTTGAGGAAGGGGTTTAAGGAAGGGAGGGGTGGAGATGCCGCTTCAGGTGACCTAATGATAGTGTTGCCACTGGGGGAGAGTTGTATCATTTCTCTTCTGTTATTGATAAGGATCTCCTGTGGAAGTCGGAGATTCCACTGGCCTCAGACTGGGGAATGGACTCCACTCTGATTTCAGAGGGTCCTTTTAGCTGCTGCAGGCAAATATCTTTCTTTGGTTTGAGCTCTGTAGTAGGAATGGGCAACCACAAAGTTTTCATTTCATATTCGTTTCTTAATTTTTCCCCCCCTGTGGAAATGAATGCTATTAAAAATGTACACTATGCACGCATAATTCGTGCTCTCCTTAAAGAGTGACTGCTATTTGTACATAGTACTTTCTCTTTCCCGACAGAATGCCGTAGTGTGTATACATTTCATTGGGAAAGAGAATGCACTATGTACAAAAATCATGCATTCTTTAGAGTGCACCCATCCCATGGACATCTTAATTGGCTAATGAGACATTAACGAGCAATAATTGGATGCTAACAAGTTAGTGATAATTGGCATTTGCGTGTGTGTCTGGCTGCACGCTACTCTATAACGCAGGGTGCCCAAATCCCATAGCGTGCAACTCAAAAGGGAGTGTGACCATGGGAGGGGGCGTAGGCGAGTCAGGGACATTCTGAAAAGTTGCACGCATTGTTACTGAATAATGGGGGTCAATGTGCCCAACTTGGATGCCAGCATTGACACCAGGTTTCAGCAGGCGTAAGTCTGGAGCCAAGTGCAATTCTATAAAAGATGTGTGCCCTTTATTGAAGCACGCATAGTGCCGACCTTTTCTAGTTCCCATTTCTGAGCGCTGTTTTATAGAAACCAAGTCTATGTGCACATAGTGCGAACTCTAATCAGTGGATGACATTCGTTTCAAACGACAACCTGTCCCTAATTTCATTGGGCTGCCATGCTCAGAACTAGTGTTAGAGGGCTCTGGACAGAGCAATTGTGCTAACCCTCCCTCAGCTACAAAGGGCCTGAAGCTTAGAACATAAGAGTAGCTATTCTAGGGCAGAAAAGTGATCCTTCTAGCCCAGTATCCTGTTTTCCAAACCGTGACCAAGCCAGGTCACAAGTACCTGGCAGAAACCCAATTAGCAGCACCATTTCATTCTACCAATCCCGGGGAAAGCGGTTGCTTCCCCATGTCTGTCTCTATAGCAGACTATGGACTCTTCCTCCAGGAACTTGCCCAAACCTTTTTTAAACCCAGATACACTAACCGCTGTTACCACATCCTCCGGCAAAGAGTTCCAGAGCTTAACTCTTTGCTTAGTGAAAAAAATATTTCCTCCTATTTGTTTTAAACGTTTTTCCATGAAACTTCCTCCAGTGTCCCCTAGTCTTTATACTTTTGGAATGAGTAAAATATCGATCTACTTGTTTGAAACTGAAGATGATACAGCATATTGATGGCCTTTGGGTCCCCACTCTAGTTTCATCCCTGGGCCTCAGCATGTTTACGCTGGGAGTTGGACTCCCTCTCAATACTCTCTTCCCCGTCTTCAGACTGTACAAAACACCGCCATTCGTATTCCCTCCAAAGCCAATTGCTTTGATTGGATCACTCTATTGCTCATTCATCACTGGTTACCTATGGCTTCATGTGTTCGTTTCAAGATTCTTTCATTTAAACATAAACTTCTTTTTCTCCGATACTCCATCCTGTCTGTCATTTTCAGTACAGTGCTACTCTCCATCTTGAGTTCTTCATTCCCTTGATGATCCGCACCTTCGGATTCCATCAGTATGTGAAGCTCATTATCAGTTGACAAAAAACAAAACCTTTTCTTTTGTAGCTCCTTCCTTATGGAATTCCCTTCCTGGAGACATATTATTAGTCTCAACAGCAACAACAAAAAAAGATTAGATCTATTACACCACATGAAAATCTGAAAAAAATCTAAAACAAACACTGGCGAAGTTCTAGGAAAATACAGGATATGTATATAAAATAAGGAGGAAATACGAAAATATGAAACAATTCTGGCCCATAAACATCACAGGGTAAAATCTGTCCTAAAGACTTGGGCTCGCTTAGATCTATTTTGTCAAGGAACCTCATAGCACTAATTAACCTTCTGTTTTGTGTTATTTGTCTAAAAGTATTGTCATGGACAGATAATGTTGTTTTGATCTCTATCTATGCTTATTTGTCATGAATGGTTGATACTGTTTGATTTCATGTTTGCTTTTGTATGTTATGTTATGAAAAAAACTTCAATAAAAATATGGAAAAAAAATGAGGAAAAGACCTCATATAAAGACCGTTACCAACGATACTGAGGCTCAAATTTGAATATAGCCACTTAACATTGTGATCGGTCAAAACATAATCATTGGTCTAGAAAAACTTCAAAATATTGTTTGATAGCTTCAGTAATACCCAAAACTTTAATTCCCATCTATAATGTCTACCAAACAAATAATTTATCAAAAAGATAATGAAAATCCAGAGTCTACATATCATGCATTCATGGGCGGATGCATTCCAGCTGAAACTCAATGCAGAAAAAACCCAATGCCTAATACTCACCTCTCAACATAACACGAACAAATTCACCACCATCAACACACCAAAACTGAAACTTCCAATTTCTGACACCCTAAAAATTCTTGGAGTTACCATTGATCGTCACCTAACACTTGAGAATCACGTGAAAAACACAACCAAGAAGATGTTCCACTCAATGTGGAAATTAAAAAGAGTAAGACCTTTCTTCCCAAGGACCGTCTTCCGTAACCTGGTACAATCAGTGGTACTCAGCCATCTACTATTGGAACGCACTCTATGCTGGCTGCAAAGAGCAAATAATCAAGAAACTTCAGACAGCCCAGAACACTGCAGCTAGACTCATATTCGGTAAAACTAAATATGAAAGTGCTAAACCCCTACGAGAAAAGCTACACTGGCTATCACTTAAAGAACGCATCACGTTCAAAATCTGCACCCTAGTTCACAAAATCATTCACGGAGATGCCCTAGCCTACATGTCAGACCTGATAGACCTACCACCCAGGAACGCTAAAAAATCATCCCGCACATTCCTTAATCTTCACTTTCCCAACTGCAAAGGTCTAAAATACAAACTAACGCATGCGTCAACCTTCTCCTACTTGAGCACACAATTCTGGAACGCGCTACCGCGCAACTTAAAAACGATCTACGAACTAACTAACTTCCGCAAACTACTGAAGACCCATCTATTTAACAAGGTATACCATAAAGATCAACAAATGTGAACTCCTACACATATATCCAGAATTGCCTTACGATATTTGCTTGTTATACTACTATCATGCTTTATCATTATCATGTTACCCAAGATCCTTATGCAATACTAAATATCTATTTTCTAATGTATTTCCACTATTCATGATGTAATGTAAGCCACATTGAGCCTGCAAAGAGGTGGGAAAATGTGGGATACAAATGCAATAAATAAATAAATAAAATAAACTTTGGGCGCACCGTAGTGTAGCTTCACTGGTAGGCACTATTTTTGAAAATGTTATATACATATCCTGTATTTTCCTAGAAATGCACCAGTGTTTTTTTTAGACATGTCATTAGAGCCATCCCACTCTAGATTTAGGTCCCTTTTAGAAGACCTACTTATTTATATAATGGAGTAGAGGAGTAGCCTAGTGGTTAGTGCAGCAGACTTTGATCCTAGGGAAGTGGGTTCAATTCCCACTGCAGCTATTTTTTAACGGAGAGGGTGGTGGAGATGTGGAATGAGGTGGTGGAGATGAAAACGGTAATGGAATTCAAACATGTGTGGGATAAACACAAAGGAATCCTGTTTAGAAAGAATGGTTCCGCGGAATCTTAGCGGAGATTGGGTGGCGACGCCAGTAACTGGGAAACAAAATGGGAGCTGGGCAGACTTCTATGGCCTATGCCCTGATCGTGACTGAATAGATAGGGATGGGCTGGAGTGTAAATTTTAAGGGGCTTCGACGTTAGCTCCAGAACTTAGTACAAGAACAGTGCTGGGTAGACTTCTACGGTCTGTTCCCTGAGAAAGGCAAGGACAAATCAAACTCGGGTAGACATATAAAGTATCATATACCATGTAATGAGTTTATCTTGTTGGGCAGACTGGATGGACCGTACAGGTCTTTATCTGCCGTCATTTACCATGTTACTATATTTGAGAAGGCTTTTAACCTGCTCTTGGACACGGCTGTTCCTCCCAGGGTCCGCTGCCTCCGGAGAATCTCTGTGTCCTCTGTCTTTTCTGTCAGTCTTCTGCTGTCACTACTACCATCTTTTTGATACTCAACTTGTTACTACTACTAACAAACATTTCTAAAGCACTACTAGGGTTCTCCGAGGACAAGCAGGCTGCTTGTTCTCACTGATGGGTTGACGTCCTCGGCAGCCCCCTCCATCGGAAAGTTTACTAGCAAAGGCCTTTGCTAGTCCTCGCGCGCCCATGCGCACCGCGCATGCGCGGCCGTCTTCCCGCCCGAAACCGGCTCGAGCCGGCCAGTCTTCTTTCGTCCGCGCTCGGTACGGTCGTGTTACGCCGTTCGTGCCCCAGAGAGTCGACCTCGCGCGTCCTTTTCGACGTGTTTTTTCCTTGTTTTTCTTTTAAAAAAGTTCGGGAAGCGCTCCGGAAGTGTTCCGGAAGACCCTTTCGGGTTTTCTGCCCTTCCCGTAATTTTCACAGCTTTTGCCCCGTAAGTTTTCTTTCGTTGTCGGGGTAGGCCTAGTTTGGCCTCGGTCGAGATTTTTCTCCCTTTAAATTTTGGTGCTTCAAATTTCGCCATTTCGGCCTTTGATTTCGCCGGCGTGATTTTTCCGCCCATGACATCGAAGCCTTCCAGCGGCTTCAAGAAGTGCACCCAGTGCGCCCGGGTAATCTCGCTCACTGATAGGCACTCTGCGTGTCTTCAGTGTCTAGGGGCCCAGCACCGCCCTCAGAACTGCAGTCTGTGTTCCCTGTTACAAAGGCGGACTCAGGTAGCGAGATTAGCCCAGTGGAACGTTTTGTTCTCGGGCTCTTCGTCGACATCGGCACCGGAGGCATCGAGTGCATCGACGTCGTCAGCGTCCGGACCATCTTCCTTGGCTGCCGCTCCATCGACTGCATCGAGGCATCGGACCTCTGCATCGGCGCCGAGGCATCGGGCGACTGCATCGACGTCGGTGGTACCGAGACTTCGTCTGCTGATGTCGTCGGACGGAGGTGCATCGTCAGGAGTGCAGGTGAGGGCTGTCCATTCCCCTGCTGGTGGCGGTGAGCCTTCGGGTGGGTCTCCTCCTACCCTGAGGGCTCCTGCGGTACAGCCCCCCTGGGATCGACCCTCTTCGGTCTCGGCCCCGAGGAAGCGACGGATGGATTCTACGTCCTCCTCGTCGGTGCCGGGGAGCTCCGGTGACATGCTTCGGAAGAAGTCGAAGAAGCATCGACACCGGTCTCCTCCCCGTGTCGGCACCGAGAGCTCTGGGTCGCCGAGGGATTCGGCACCCAGCAGGCATCGGCACCGAGAGGACCGCTCACCCTCTGTTCAGGAGGTGTCGATGCGCTCCACTCTGGACAGCCCGGAACAGCCTCCTCGCCCGGAACAGGTTCTGACGTCGACGCCTGCATCGACCTCTCAGCCTTTTTCTGCAGCCACTCTGAACGAGAGCCTCCGGGCCGTTCTCCCAGAGATTCTGGGAGAGCTGTTGCGCCCTACCCCTCCGGTACCGGCGGTGCTTGCGCCTCCGGTACCGTCGAGCGTGGCGCCGGCTGGTCCATCGCCCAGGTTGAGGTCCCCGACGTCGGTACCGCGTGCGGTGCCGACTGCGGCCACCTCCCAGGAAGGCTCCCCGACTACGTCGGCGGAGGGAGCTTCGCCGATGCGGGCGAGGGAGTCTACCTCTCGACGCCCCCATCGTGGACGTGGCTCCACGGAGTCGAGCCGGGCGAGGTTGCAGACACAGGTCCGTGAACTTGTGTCTGACACCGAGGGTGAGGCCTCGTGGGAGGACGAAGAAGACCCCAGATATTTCTCTGACGAGGAGTCTGAGGGTCTTCCTTCTGATCCCACTCCCTCTCCTGAAAGGCAGCTTTCTCCTCCTGAGAGTCTGTCTTTCGCTTCCTTTGTCCGGGAGATGTCTACGGCCATCCCCTTCCCGGTGGTTGTGGAGGACGAGCCCAGGGCTGAAATGTTTGAGCTCCTGGACTATCCTTCTCCACCTAAGGAAGCGTCCACTGTTCCCTTGCACCATGTCCTGAAAAAGACATTGCTTGCGAACTGGACCAAGCCATTAAGTAATCCCCACATTCCCAAGAAGATCGAGTCCCAGTACCGGATCCATGGGGACCCAGAGCTGATGTGCACTCAGTTGCCTCATGACTCTGGAGTTGTGGATTTGGCCCTAAAGAAGGCTAAGAGTTCTAGGGAGCATGCTTCGGCGCCCCCGGGCAAAGACCCTAGAACCTTAGACTCCTTTGGGAGGAAGGCCTACCATTCTTCTATGCTCGTGGCCAAGATCCAGTCTTACCAGCTCTACACGAGCATACACATGCGGAACAATGTGCGGCAGTTGGCGGGCTTGGTTGATGCTCTTCCCCCTGAGCAAGCCAAGCCTTTTCAGGAGGTGGTCAGGCAGCTGAAGGCGTGCAGAAAATTCCTGGCCAGAGGAGTTTGACACTTTTGATGTTGCGTCCAGGGCCGCTGCTCAAGGTGTGGTGATGCGCAGGCTCTCATGGCTGCGTGCCGCCGACCTGGAGAATAGACTCCAGCAGCGGATTGCGGACTCGCCTTGCCGTGCGGACAACATTTTTGGGGAAAAAGTCGAGCAGGTGGTAGAGTCTCTCCACCAGCGGGACACCGCATTCGACAAGTTCTCCCGCCGGCAGCCTTCAGCATCTACCTCTACAGGTAGAAGATTTTTCGGGGGAAGGAAGACTGGTCCCTATGCTTCTGGTAAGCGTAGGTACAATCCTCTTTCCCGACAGCCTGCGGCCCAGGCTAAGCCCCAGCGCGCTCGCTCTCGTCAGCAGCGTGCGCCTCAGCAAGGCCCCGCGGCTCCCCAGCAAAAGCAAGGGGCGAGCTTTTGACTGGCTCCAGCAGGGCATAGCCGACATCCCAGTGTCAGTGCCGGGCGACCTGCCGGTCGGGGGGAGGTTGATAGCTTTTCACCAAAGGTGGCCTCTCATAACCTCCGATCAGTGGGTTCTGCAAATAGTCCGGCAAGGATACACCCTCAATTTGGCCTCAAAACCTCCAAATTGTCCACCGGGAGCTCAGTCTTACAGCTTCCAGCACAAGCAGGTACTTGCAGAGGAACTCTCCGCCCTTCTCAGCGCCAATGCGGTCGAGCCCGTGCCATCCGGGCAGGAAGGGCTGGGATTCTATTCCAGGTACTTCCTTGTGGAAAAGAAAACAGGGGGGATGCGTCCCATCCTAGACCTAAGGGCCCTGAACAAATATCTCGTAAAAGAAAAGTTCAGGATGCTTTCCCTGGGCACCCTCCTCCCCATGATTCAGCAAAACGATTGGCTATGCTCTCTGGACTTGAAGGATGCCTACACTCACATCCCGATACTGCCAGCTCACACAGTATCTGCGATTTCAGCTGGGCACACGCCACTTCCAGTACTGTGTGCTACCCTTTGGGCTCGCCTCTGCGCCCAGGGTGTTCACAAAGTGCTTGGCTGTAGTAGCAGCGGCACTTCGCAGGCTGGGGGTGCACGTGTTCCCATATCTCGACGATTGGCTGGTGAAGAACACATCCGAGGCAGGAGCCCTGCAGTCCATGCAGATGACTATTCGCCTCCTGGAGCTACTGGGGTTTGTGATAAATTATCCAAAGTCCCATCTTCTTCCAGTGCAGAAACTCGAATTCATAGGAGCTCTGCTGGATTCTCGGACGGCTCGCGCCTATCTCCCAGAGACGAGAGCCAACAACTTGTTGTCCCTCGTCTCGCGGGTGCGAGCGTCCCAGCAGATCACAGCTCGGCAGATGTTGAGATTGCTGGGCCACATGGCCTCCACAGTTCATGTGACTCCCATGGCCCGCCTTCACATGAGATCTGCTCAATGGACCCTAGCCTCCCAGTGGTATCAGGCCGCTGGGGGTCTAGAGGACGTGATCCACCTGTCCACGAGTTTTCTCAAATCCCTATATTGGTGGACGATTTGCTCCAATTTGACTCTGGGACGTCCCTTCCAAATTCCTCAGCCACAAAAGGTGCTGACCACGGATGCGTCCCTCCTGGGATGGGGAGCTCATGTCGATGGGCTTCACACCCAAGGAAGCTGGTCCCTCCAGGAACGCGATCTGCAGATCAATCTTCTGGAGTTACGAGCGATCTGGAACGCTCTGAAGGCTTTCAGAGATCGGCTGTCCCACCAAATTATCCAAATTCAGACAGACAACCAGGTTGCCATGTACTATGTCAACAAGCAGGGGGGCACCGGATCTCGCCCCCTGTGTCAGGAAGCCGTCAGCATGTGGCTCTGGGCTCGCCGTCACGGCATGGGGCTCCAAGCCACATATCTGGCAGGCGTAAACAACAGTCTGGCCGACAGGTTGAGCAGGATTATGCAACCTCACGAGTGGTCGCTCAATTCCTTTGTGGTACGACAGATCTTCCAGGTGTGGGGCACCCCCTTGGTAGATCTCTTCGCATCTCGAGTGAACCACAAAGTCCCTCAGTTCTGTTCCAGGCTTCAGGCCCACGGCAGACTGGCATCGGATGCCTTCCTCCTGGACTGGGGGGAGGGCCTGCTGTATGCTTATCCTCCCATACCTCTGGTGGGGAAGACTTTGTTGAAACTCAAGCAAGACCGAGGCACCATGATTCTGATTGCTCCTTTTTGGCCGCGTCAGATCTGGTTCCCTCTTCTTCTGGAGTTGTCCTCCGAAGAACCGTGGAGATTGGAGTGTTTTCCGACCCTCATCACACAGGACGAAGGGGCACTTCTGCATCCCAGCCTCCAGTCGCTGGCTCTTACGGCCTGGATGTTGAGGGCGTAGACTTTGCCTCTTTGGGTCTGTCAGAGGGTGTCTCCCGCATCTTGCTTGCTTCCAGGAAAGATTCCACTAAGAGAAGTTACTTCTTCCATTGGAGGAGGTTTGCCGTCTGGTGTGACAGCAAGGCCCTAGATCCTCGCTCTTGTCCTACACAGACCCTGCTTGAATACCTTCTGCACTTGTCTGAGTCTGGTCTCAAGACCAACTCTGTAAGGGTTCACCTTAGTGCAATCAGTGCTTACCATTACCATGTGGAAGGTAAGCCGATCTCAGGACAGCCTTTAGTTGTTCGCTTCATGAGAGGCTTGCTTCTGTCAAAGCCCCCTGTCAAGCCTCCTACAGTGTCATGGGATCTCAATGTCGTTCTCACCCAGCTGATGAAACCTCCTTTTGAGCCACTGAATTCCTGCCATCTGAAGTACTTGACCTGGAAGGTCATTTTCTTGGTGGCAGTTACTTCAGCTCGTAGAGTCAGTGAGCTTCAGGCCCTGGTAGCCCAGGCCCCTTACACCAAATTTCATCATAACAGAGTAGTCCTCCGCACTCACCCTAAGTTCTTGCCAAAGGTCGTGTCGGAGTTCCATCTGAACCAGTCAATTGTCTTGCCAACATTCTTTCCCCGTCCTCATTCCTGCCCTGCTGAACGTCAGCTGCACACATTGGACTGCAAGAGAGCATTGGCCTTCTACCTGGAGCGGACACAGCCCCACAGACAGTCCGCCCAATTGTTTGTTTCTTTTGATCCCAATAGGAGGGGAGTGGCTGTAGGGAAACGCACCATATCCAATTGGCTAGCAGATTGCATTTCCTTCACTTACGCCCAGGCGGGGCTGGCTCTTGAGGGTCATGTCACGGCTCATAATGTTAGAGCCATGGCTGCGTCGGTAGCCCACTTGAAGTCAGCCTCCATTGAAGAAATTTGCAAAGCTGCGACGTGGTCATCTGTCCACACATTCACATCTCATTACTGCCTGCAGCAGGATACCCGACGCGACAGTCGGTTCGGGCAGTCAGTTCTTCAGAACCTGTTTGGGCTTTAGGATCCAACTCCACCCCCCGAGGGCCCTGTTTGTTCTGTTCCAGGCTGCACTCTCAGTTAGTTGGTAAATTTTTTAGGTCAATCTCAGTTATGTCCTCGCCGTTGCGAGGCCCAATTGACCATGGTTGTTGTTTTGAGTGAGCCTGGGGGCTAGGGATACCCCATCAGTGAGAACAAGCAGCCTGCTTGTCCTCGGAGAAAGCGAATGCTACATACCTGTAGAAGGTATTCTCCGAGGACAGCAGGCTGATTGTTCTCACAAACCCGCCCGCCTCCCCTTTGGAGTTGAGTCTTCCCTTGAAGTGTATTGTCTTGCTACATACTGGACTGGCCGGCTCGAGCCGGTTTCGGGCGGGAAGACGGCCGCGCATGCGCGGTGCGCATGGGCGCGCGAGGACTAGCAAAGGCCTTTGCTAGTAAACTTTCCGATGGAGGGGGCTGCCGAGGACGTCAACCCATCAGTGAGAACAATCAGCCTGCTGTCCTCGGAGAATACCTTCTACAGGTATGTAGCATTTGCTTTACGCAGCGCTGTACAATTCAAACATAGAAGGACAGTCCCTGCTCAAAGAGCTTACAATCTAAAAGACAAGAGAACAATCTAAAGACAAGTGAACAATCTAGAGGACGAGTGAACAGTTAATCTGATAGGGTGGATAGATTGGGGCATTCTGTATTTCTCGAGCGGTTAGGCGCCGAAGGCAGCATTGAAGAGGTGAGTTTTGAGCAGAGATTTGAAGATGGGTAGGGAGGGGGCATGGCGTATGTTGTAAACCCTTTCCTGTCAAATATTGGCGTTCTTTTCTGTTGTGATTTTAACTACTTGTTTTTAAATTGTGAACTGCTCTGTTATCTTTTTGCGGACGTGCGGTATACCAAGCTAATCAACCCTTAACTATTTGGCATTTGGCAAGGTTTGGACCCGCCAGGGACTCCAAACTGCCAGCAGTGCTAACTCCTCCTCCTTGTAAGTGCAGGAGCACAAACGTTGGACAACACAGAAAGGAAAAGGGATTTGCTATACCTGTGGCGTTCCTAGGGGGGGGGGGGGCGGTGGGGGTGGTCCGCCCCGGGTGCACGCTGCTGGGGGGGGGGGGGGGGGGGTGCCACGCACGTCTGTCCTTCGTTCCATGCTCCCTCTGCCCCGGAACAGGTGTGTTCCGGGGCAGAGGGAGCATGGAACGAATGAAGGACAGGCCCGCGCAGCACCCCCCCCCCCCCCAGCAGCGTGACCCGAGGGGGTCTTTCGTGGGGGGGGGGGTGTCCTTTCGCCAGAATGGGTCGCGTTGCATCTGGGGGGCTGCTGCACCCGGGGGGGGGGGGGGCAAGGCGCATCGGCGATCCGCCCCGGGTGTCAGCCCCCCTAGGAACGCCACTGTGCTATACCGCCTTTCTGTGATACAATCAAGGTGGTTTACAGGTATTTGTCCCTAGTGGGCTCACAATCTAAAGGAGAGGGGGGGGGGGGGTGTGTACTTGCGGGCAATGAAGGATTAAGTGACTTGCTCACAGTCACAAGTTCCTCCATTTGAACATGATTCCTCTGGTTATCAGGCCACTGTACTAACCCTTAAGCTACTCCTCCGCTCTGATCCTGAAAGATCCAGCTGTCTAGGGATGAGAATTAATTAATCTTCTGTCCCTGGGCTTTTCCAAATTGTGAATTTTTTTTTTTTGTTTTTGTGATGTACCCAGAGACATTATCCTTCATGTTCTATTTAATTTTTAAGCACGCTGGCCCATTTCTAACATAACATATGGGCATAGTTAATCACTGAAGTTTAATGAGGAATGTTTGTCACAGATTTCCTTGCTGTACCACGATAGGCTCGTTTTGAATCAGACCATAGCGTATTCCGTGAATCATCTTTCAGATGCCAAACACATCAAGCACTTATTTCTCACTTTTGATAATAAGGTCAACACGGATTAATTCCAGACTGAGAACGCTGACTAGTGTTTTATCTTTAGAGACGGAGCTAAAGGCTTTGAGCATTCGGCATAGCTTAGAAATTCCTGGTTCATTTAATGCACAGAGCAGTGACATCCATTACCTCAGGCTCGGGCATCGTTCTCAGAGTTGGAACCTAAAGTGAAATGAATGATATCATGCAAACGCCATTCCTGTTCATTGCTTAATTTTGTTAAGTATCAAACCAGAGTACAGCTGCTTGCTAAACTCTTGACAGCATGGGTGCATGTCTACTTCTCAGGGCTGTCCTTGTGACCCTACTCCAGTTGGATTTGCAGGCCATCTGCAATGAATATCCATGACATAAATGTGAGTATTTTGGGTCTTAAATGTATGCATGTGTCCCCTCACTCGTTGGATGCTGAGATCACCAAGATGGGGCTGGGAAGCCCAGGTGTAAATGCTATTAAATGCAAAGCAATGTGCCCCCCCCCCCCAAATAAATATTTAACTCCTGTGTATTTACTATTTGTTAAAATAAAGATTTCTTGAAGTCAGCGTTGCATTTTCATGCCCCCTCCCCTTTGTCATCCCCCAATGCCGGCATTCTCTGCATTGCATGCTCTAATGGGATATTGTAGTCATCAAGAGAGAGAGAACCTGATAAGCTCTGAGAGCTTCATTATCTGTCGAACAGTGAAATAAAGTTAGACTCTGTTGTTTAAGCGTGCTTATGAAGTGGTGGGAACAATGCCTGTTCTGTGATTTGGCCACTAAAACTTCTGGTTGGGCTCCATCCCTCCTCTGCAACATGCAGATAAGATGGAGAGAGAAGCTGTTGTGTGGAAGGATATCAGTCTTTTTTTCAGTGGTTGAAGGTGGCTTACAGCTGAGAGGCCCGGGTATCTCTCGAGTAAAGCACCTCACCTCATTTATTTTCCTTGATTGTGTCTCTTGTTCATCTTCGACTCCTCCCTCTCCTCTGCACATATTCAGCAGACTGCTAAAACCTGTCCTTTCCACACTCTTATCACCTCTCGCTTAGACTATTGCAACTTGCTCCTCACAGGTCTCCCACTTAGCCATCTCTCTCTTCAATCTGTTCAAAATTCTGCTGCACGACTAATATTCCGCCAGTGTGGTTATGCTCCTATTAGCCCTCTCCTCAAGTCACTTCACTGGCTTCCTATCTGTTTCCGCACACAGTTCAAACTCCTCTTATTGACCAATAAGTGCATTCACTCTGCAGCTCCTCAGTACCTCTCCACTCTCATCTCTCCCTACATTCCTCCCCGGGAACTCCGTTCACTGGGTAAATGTCTCTTATCTGCACCCTTCTCCTTCACTGCTAACTCCAGACTCCGTTCCTTTTATCTTGCTGCACCATATGCCTGGCATAGACTTCCTGAGCCGGTACGTCAAGCTCCATCTCTGGCCGTCTTCAAATCTAAGCTAAAAGCCCACCTTTTTGATGCTGCTTTTATTTATTTATTTATGGTTCATTTATATCCCACATTTTCCCACACATGCAGACACAATGTGACTTACAGAAAATTAGGAGGAATTACAAATTAAGAAGATACAGATAAAGTGAAGAAAAAGGTTAAACAAGGGGAGCATTGACTAACAGTGGAAAACTAAGCAGGGTGGGGAACGTAAGGGGAATATTAATCAGCAGGGGAACAAGGGGAGTAGGTTGCAACAAAGAAGTAAGTCTTCAATAATTTCTTGAAGAGGGTGTGGTCCATTTGCATTTTGAGGTGCCTCGGCAGAGCATTCCACATTTTTGGGCAGCAGTAGCGGAAAGATGAGGAAAAAATATTTTAACTCCTAACCCTTATTCACTTGTTCAGAACCCTTATTTTCTCATCCTCACTTTAATATTCCCTTATCTCTTGTTTGTCCTGTTTCTCTGTCCTAATTAGATTGTAAGCTCTGTCGAGCAGGGACTGTCTCTTTTTATGTTCAAGTGTACAGCGCTGCATAAGTCTAATAGCGCTTTAGAAATAAGTAGTAGTAAATGGTGCCAATAACAGGCTCCTTCCTATTTTGTCAGTTCATTTTACAAACCTAATAGTGGAGATGGGCCAGAAGGGTTTTCTAGTAAGGCACATGGTATGCACCAAAAGCCCTTTGAGTTGAGGCAAAAGGACATAATTATGTACATATACACCACCTGGTAATAAGAACATAAGTGTTGCCATACTGGGACTGACCCGAAGGTCCATCAAGCCCAGTATCCTGTTTTCAGCAGTGGCCAATCCAGGTCACAAGTACCTAGCAAGAACCCAGAACAGTATAACAGATTTTTTGCTGCTTATCCTAGAAATATTCAGTGGATTTTCCCAAGTCCATCTTAGTAATGGCTTATGGAATTTTCTTTTAGGAAATTAACCAAACCTTTTTTAAACCCTGCTAAGCTAACTGCTTTTATCACATTCTCTGGCAATGAATCATAATTACCTGATGCAAGGGTCCACCTTGGAGGTCAGCACCCAAGAAAAACATCTAGGTGTTATAGACAATATGTTGAAATCTTCTGCCCAGTGTGTGGTGGCAGCCTAAAAAGCAAACAGGATGCTAGGAATTATTAGGAAAGGGATGGAAAATAAGACCAAAAATATTATAATGCTTCTGTATTGCTCCACCGTGCAACCTCACCTTGAGCATTGCGATCAGCTCTGGTTGCCATATCTCAAAAAAATATATAGCGGAATTAGAAAAGGCTCAAAGAAGAGTGATCAAAATTATAAAGAGGATGGAACTCCACTCATATGATGAGAAAGGCCAAAGAGGTTAGGGCTCTTCAGCTTGGAAAAGAGATGGCTGAGGGGAGATATGATTGAGGTCTACAAAATCCTAAATGGTGTAGAACAAGTAGAAGTTAATAAATTTTTAAAAACTATTTCAAAAAGTACCCAGACTAGGGGGACACTCAAGGAAGTTACATGGAAATAATTTTAAAACAAATAGGAGGAAATTTTTTTTCACTCAATGCATAGTTAAGCTCTGGAACCTTTTGCCATAGGATGTAGTAACAGCGGTTGGCATCTCTGGTTTTTAAAAAAGTTTGGACAAGTTCCTGGAGGAAAACACCATAGTCTGCTATTGAGACAGACATAGGGAAGCCACTGCTTGTCCTGAGATTGGAAGCATGGAACGGTGCTACTCTTTGGGTTTCTACCAGGTACTTGTGACCTGGATTGACCACTGCTGGAAACAGGATTCTGGGCTAGATGGACCATTGGTCTGACCCAGTATGGCTATTGTTTATGTTATGCTTTTATGAGTTTAATTACACTTTAAGTGAAGAAATATTTTCTCTGGTTTGTTTTAAGTTTACTATTTAGTAACTTCATTGCATGCCCCCCTAGTATTTTTGGAAAGAGTAAACAAGCAATTTACCTATACCCGTTCCATTCCACTAATGTGGAACCTTGCATCATGCAGCTATAATTTTGGGTTCCTCTTTCCCGTATGCATCACTTTGCACTTGCTCACATTGAACATCAGTTGCCATTTGGATGCACAGTCTCCCAGTCTTCTCAGGTCCTTTTGTAGTTTTTTACAAACCTCCTGAGATTTAACAACTTTGAATAACTTTGTGTCATCAGCAAATTTAAGTACCTCACTAGTTATTCCTATCTCTAGATCATCTATATAAATAATTCTCAGCTTGAACATTCTGAAGCTCACTCTGTGGCAGGGACACACTGAAGCCCTGCAGTGTTGGTAGGCTAGGCTGTCAGCACCACTCACCTCATGCACCACTCACTCTTAGTCAGAGACCCACCCACAGCCACACCCCTTCCGGATATAATTCGCAACCCCAACGTTCTAAGTGAAGAAGCGGCAACTTCCTCTTTGCACGGTGGTGTAGATCAAAATTTGTCTTTTCCACACAGGACTGTCTGCCCCGCCCTCGCGTCACGACGTCGTGATGTGGAGGGCGGAGCTACCACAATCGACGAATCGCATCGCACACCAGCCCCGCTCTCAAATTCCGACATCATGCCTCGACGGCAGGTCTTGAAAAAACAAACTACAAGCGCTCTGCCATGCCTGCCCCACGCCGTCCCTCCAGCCTGCCACCCACGGAACGACAACACACAGACAGATGCCCCTTCCACGCTCCAAAACGCTGTGCCCGCCGCCGCTGCTGCTGCTGCTGCAAAAAAAAAAAACGGACAGAACCTAAAGGTGAGAGGGAGGGAGGCAAGCAGCCAGGCAGGCAGCCTCAACGTCTGAGGGAGGGAGGGAGTGAAGCAAAGCAACCAACCAGCCAGCCTGAATGTGGGTGCAAGGGAGGGAGGGAGTCAGCTTCATTATGCCAGTGGCAGGGTTGAAAACCTTGCTGCTACTACTACTACTACTACTTAACATTTCTAAAGCGCTACTAGGGTTACGCAGCGCTGTACAGTTTAACATGGAAGGACAGTCCCTGCTCAAGGAGCTTACAATCTAAAAGACAGGTGTACAATCTGAAGACAAGTGTACAATCTAAAAGACAGGTGTAAATCTAGAGACAAGTGTACAATCTAAAAGACAAGTGTAGAGTCCGTCTGATAGGGCTTACTATATTTCTCGAAAGGTTAGGTGCCGAAAGCAGCATTGAAGAGGTGAGTTTTAAGCAGAGATTTGAAGATGGGTAGGGAGGGGCTTGGCGTAGGGGTTGAGGAAGATTGTTCCAGGCATAGGGTGAGGCAAGGCAGAATGAGCGGAGCCTGGAGTTGGCAGTGGTGGAGAAGGGTACGGAGAGGAGGGATTTGTCCTGTGAACAGAGGTTTCGGGCGGGAACGTAAGGGGAGATGAGGGTAGAGAGGTAGTGAGGAGCCGCAGACCGGGTGCATTTGTAGGTAAGGAGTAGAAGCTTGAATTGTATGCGGTATCGGTATCTGTATGCTAGCGCCCGTTTCATTAGTCTCAGAAATGGGCCTTTCTTACTAGTTTATAAATATGTTAAAAGCAGTAGTTCCAGCACAAGACCCCTGGGGAACCCCACTATCTACCCTTCTCCATTGAGAATACTGACCATTTAACCCTACTCTCTGTTTTCTATCTCTTAACCCGTTTTAATCTACTGTAGAACACTGCCTCCTATCCCACGACTCTAATTTCCTCAGGTGTCGTTAATGAGGTATTTTGTCAACATTTCTTCTGAAATTCCAGATATACAATATCAACTGGCTCACCTTTTATCCATATGTTTATTCACCCCTTCAAAGAAATGTGGTAGATTGGTGAGGCAAGATTATTACATTACATTTCTGCTCTACGTTAGCTGTAAAGTTCAGTGTGGTTCACAGTTAAATAGAAACAGTAATAATTACAATAAATAATCAAAGGGAGAGAAAAAGAAAAAAAAAAAAAAGAGAATCCCTATCGACAAATGAAAAACTTTATAACAGTATACATTTACTAGCCGTTAAGCCCGTAAAAACGGGCGAGTATTGCAGCCCTCCTCTCTCCCCTGGCCTCACCCCGTCCACCGATCCTCCCCCCCCCCATATCCAGTGACCCTCCTCTTTCCCTTAGCCTCCCCCCTCCCCCCATGTCCAGCTACCCTCATCGTCGCCGCTCCCTCCCCCCTCCTTGCCGGGCCCTCTGCACTGACCTGACAGCGCCTCACACCTCCGTGTGAAAGTGCTTCCACACGGAGGTGAGAGGCGCTGTCAGGTCAGTGCAGGGGGCCCGATAGGGAGGGAGCGGGAGCGGCAGCAGAGATGGGGAGGGAGGGTGGAGGTTGTTTCGCGCGATGTTCCTTTCCAGGCTGCACGGCAGCGTCGTCGTCGTCGTCCGACAATTCGACTCCGTTTCCCTCTCTGTTCCGCCCTCTGACGTCATGACGTCTTGACGCGAGGGCGGGACAGAGAGGGAAGTCTGTACTGCGCATTTGCAAGTGAGTACGGTCACTTGCCATTTATATGTTTGATAACATTTTCTGAAACTTGCCATAATTTTCCTCAATCAATTTAGTTGCCCAATATACAAAATGAGCTGAATGAATGGTTTTATACATGATTTTCCTACAGTTAGGATAGTGAAGAGTTAGAAATTCCCTAGATAATGAACTAACAATTCTTTCAGACAAGTGAATTAGACCCTGCCTATAAATAGCAGCAATACCGTGTATAATTTGATGAACAAACATGCAGAGTTTAAATACTGAGCGTGCCTCAACTGGTAGCCAGTGTAGTGTTAACAACAGTGTGTTGTCTTTGTCCCATTAATCCATGCCTACGTATATGCTCAGTACTTTTTTTATTATAGTCTGTATCATTTGCCTGGCACCGACATCAGGCTCATTCTGGAACCCTTTATAAAAATTGATGTTACATTGGCCGCCCTCCAGTCTTCCGGTACCATGCTTGATTTTAAAGAGAAACTACATAATTAATACTAGCTCTGCGTTCATTTTTTAGTTCTATCAGTACCAGATGTATATTGTCTGGTCCGGGTGATTTGCTACTTTTTAGTTTGGCAGATTACCCCATTAGATCTTTCAGGTTTACAGTGGTTTGTTTCAGTTTCTCTGATTCATCATCATTAAATAATATTTCTGGCACTGGTATCTCCCAGCATCGGGGAACCGGTATAAATTGGAAACATCAACGGTTGAATAAGGAGTCTTTTATCTGCTTCTTAATACGTGTATAACGCTGCACAGGTGGGATTTGCGATCTATGAACGGCAAACGGAGGATTCCCACTTGAAGTGGAAGTGGCACATTTGGGACAAACACAACCAGTTATAGTACAGTGGTCATGTGGAAAGCGTAGCGTCAATCACTGCATTACTGAGTATTATGTTATTAATTATAATTGGTGTGTGAATATAATGGGCATATAACACAATGTGAATGCCGTTTACTATTGTAAACATTGTTTAGTGCAGCACAGGGTAAGAAGTATGATAGGATGGTATGATTGGTATCTTTTAAAAATAATCAAAACAAAAGGTTTTTTTTTGAAATACTGGAGCCTTTTTGAAATAGATTGTGAATTCGGCTCTGGGAATTGAGGTGTATCCCCTATTTAGTTATACTGGTATCTCCCCCCACATCTTCCTCGGTGAAGGCTAAAGCAAAGAATTCATTTAGTCTCTTCTCTAAGGCCTTGTATTCCCCAAGTGCCCCTTTTTACCCCTTGGTCATCTAGTGGTCTAACTGAATTTTTACTGGCTTCTTGCTTCTGATATACTGAAAAGTTTTTACTATATGTTTGTGTGTTTGCCTTCACTCCAGTCTTCTTTTCAAAATCTCTCTTCGCCTTCCTTATCAGTGCTTTGCCATTCCTTATGCTGTTTTCTGTTATCTTCAGTTGTATCCTTCTTCCATTTTCTGAAGGCTCTAGTAGCCTCCTTCACCTCACTTTTTAACCATGTCGGATGTCGTTTGACCTTCCTTCCACCTTTTTTAATATGTAAAATATATCTGATCTGGGCTTCCAGGATGGTATTTTTGAATAACATTCATGCCTCATGTAAATTTACAATCTATCCCTACAGAGTTGGAGGACGATGGAGGACGAAGGGTCATTATATGAAGTCTCAAGATAGTAGATTCAAGAGCAATGTTAGGAAATATTTTTTCATGGAGAGGTTGTAGATGTAAGTGCTTGAAGATAAAACAGTAACACACCTCAAGAGATAAAGGCTAAGAAACAAAAACAAACATAATGCAATTCCCTTTTATAGACCAAATACATTTTTTGACTATCTTTCGGAGCTAACACAGCCTTTCTGAGGTCAAAACACAATGAGCGAAGCACAATGACATTACCATAAAATACAAGTGAGTCCTAAAGAGTTTTCCAAAGAAAGGGATGGTCAGAATGTTGGCAATAGAATTTTATACCTCAGAATAAGATAAGCAGCCTAGATCTGAGTTCTTTGCTATCAGTGTCTAATCATGTTAACTTCATAAGTCCTACATTCTGGAATTGTTTTGGATTTCCTTATAACTGTCCTGATCATTGGTGCAATGGTCGCCTTAAAGGTGCTCCCCTACATAGGTGTGGAGTGTCACTGTGATCTTCTCTGTGATGGGTAATTTGTGTCTCTTTGAGTGGGGATATTGTATGTTTATTATATGAGAGGGTAGAGTACAAAGGTTGGGGTGGTGAGGACGATGACAGAAGTTGACTTGGATGAAGAGTGATATCACAGGTAGTCATATTTGTTTTGCTAGTAGCTAGGATATATCCGTGGTGTAGACAGGAATAACTGGGCAGATAGTATGGTCAGTTGGTATTTTTCGGCCATTAGACCTATCTTCCGCTTTTGACCTGGCAGACCATTCACTTTTATTGTCGCAACTTGCATCACTAGGAATATCGGGGGTCTGTCTTTTCTTGGTTTACCTCTTTTCTTTTAGGGCATTCCTCTAGAGCTGCCTCTTGGCCCCTGATTTGTGGAGTCCCCCAGGGCTCTGTTCTTTCACCTCTTCTTTTTAATATTCCTTAGTCCTCTTGCTGCTCTTATCCAATCCTGTGGTATTTCTTCTCACTTCTACGCGGATGATATTCTCTTACTCTTCCCCACCAATGCATACTTCCTTCCCTCCAACCCTTGCAGGATTGCCTAACCGCGGTCCAGAAGTGGCTCCTAGATCACAAATTAATTTTGAACAAGGAAAGACGGTAGCATGCTGGTTTATTGGAGGTAACCCTAGTTCGACCACTGCTTTAAACCTTTGTGGAACCACCATCACTCCTGCCTCTTTCTTCCACTATGTAAGGT
Source organism: Microcaecilia unicolor (assembly GCF_901765095.1). Lineage (NCBI taxonomy): Eukaryota > Metazoa > Chordata > Amphibia > Gymnophiona > Siphonopidae > Microcaecilia > Microcaecilia unicolor. Next base: position 746,946,035 of record NC_044031.1, read on the forward strand.
GTTATTCTAGACTTCCATTTAGCATTCCCTCATCAGATTTCTCATGTATGTAAAACTGGTTTCCTCATCCTTAGACAGTTGTGTTTAGTTAGGAGGTATTTCGACCACTAGCAGGCTTATTTTTGAAAGAGAAGGGCGCCCATCTTTCGACACAAATCGGGAGATAGGCATCCTTCTCCCAGGGTCGCCCAAATCGGCATAATCGAAAGCTGATTTTGGGCGTCCCCAACTGCTTTCCGTCCTGGGGGTGTGTCGGAAGCATAGCGAAGGCGGGACTGGGGCGTGCTTAACACATAGGCGTCCTCGGCTGATAATGGAAAAAAGAAGGGCATCCCTGATGAGCACTTGGGCGACTTTACTTGGTCCATTTTTTCTTGCGACCAAGCCGTGAAAAGGTGCCCGAACTGACCAGATGACCACAGGAGGGAAACAGGGATGACTAACCTCCTCCCACCCTAAAAAAAAACTTTAAAAATATTTTTTGCCAGCCTCTATGCCAGCCTCAAATATCATACCCAGCAGTATGCAGGTCCCTGGGGCAGTTTTAGTGGGTGCAGTGCACTTCAGGCATGCGGACCCAGGCCCATCCCCCCTACCTGTTATACTTGTGGTGGTAAATGTGAGCCCTTCTAAACCCACCCGAAACCCACTGTACCCACATGTAGGTGCCCCCTTCACCTGTAAGGGCTATGGTAGTGTTGTACAGTTGTGGGGAGTGTGTTTTGGGGGGCTCAGCACCCAAGGTAAGGGAGCTATGCACCTGGGAGCAATTTCTGACGTCCACTGCAGTGCCCCCTAGGGTGCCCGGGTGGTGTCCTGGCATGTCAGGGGGCCAGTGCACTACGAATGCTGGCTCCTCCCATGACCAAAGGGCTTGCATTTGGTCATTTCTGAGATGGGCGTCCTTTGTTTTCATTATCGCCGAAAACCGGGGACGACCATCTCTAAGGTTGACCTACATAGTAACATAGTAGATGACAGCAGAAAAAGACCTGCACGGTCCATCTAGTCTGCCCACGATAAACTCATATGTGTATACCTTACCTTGATTTGTACCTGTCTTTTTCAGGGCACAGACCGTATAAGTCTGTCCAGCAGTATTTCCCGCCTCCCAACCACCATTCCCGCCTCCCATCACCGGCTCTGGCACAGACCCCGTACAAGTCTGCCCTCCCCTATCCTAGCCTCTCAACCACCAACCCCTCTTCCCCCCGCCACCCAATTTCAGCTAAGCTTCTGTGGATCCATTCCTTCTGCACAAGATTCCTTTATGCCTATCCCACGTATGTTTGAATTCCGTTACCGTTTTCATGTCCACCACCTCCCGCGGGAGGGCATTCCAAGCGTAGAGGTTTGGGCGTCCCCGACAGTATTATCGAAACAAAAGATGGACGCCCATCTTGTTTCGATAATATGGGTTTCCACACCCCTTCGCCGGGATGTCCTGCGAGGACGTCCTCAGGAAAACTTGGGCGCCCCGTTCGATTATGCTCCTCTGTGTATTTCGTTCACTTATTCTGTAGTTATTAGTTACATATGGGACTGACGAACACGAGCCGGTTCGGGCGGGAAGACGGCCGCGCATGCGCATCGGCGCGCGAGGACTAGCAAAGGCCTTTGCTAGTAAAGTGTTCCGATTGGAGGGGCTGCCGTGGACGTCACCCCATCAGTGAGAACAATCAGCCTGCTGTCCTCGGAGAATACCTTCTACAGGTATGTAGCATTCGCTTTCTACATTGGACTATTTTACATTATTTACCTAGGAGCCCCGCACTGTGTTCTTAAGCGGCTTCAAACATTTACAAAACACTGCCATCAAGCTCCTATGTCATGTTCAGAGATTCAGATATAACAAAAGAGAGGGAACGAAGTACAAACTAAAGTCCAAACAAAAAAAAAAACAGCACCACGGGCCTTTTAAAATGGAACACAGTTCTTTAATGAATGAGCCTTGACAAAAAGACCGGACACGGGCCGTGTTTCGGTGACTAGCACCTGCGTCAGGGGTCACAGTGATGACGTGGAAAACATGGGGAATAACTCGAATATATTCCTCTACAATATATTATTCCTTACCCCACGTCTCATATAGTAAAAGCTACAAAGCATCCAAATGGATACAGAAAGTGAAATTGCCTTGGTGCTTTGTAGCTTTTACTATACGAGACGTGGGGTAAGGAATAATATATTGTAGAGGAATATATTCGAGTTATTCCCCAAGTTTTCCACGTCATCACTGTGACCCCTGACGCAGGTGCTAGTCACCGAAACACAGCCCGTGTCGGGTCTTTTTGTCAAGGCTCATTCATTAAAGAACTGTGTTCCATTTTTAAAGGCCCGTGGTGCTGTTTTTTTTTTGTTTGGATGTTCAGAGGTTCAACCATGTCTCCCCACTGTTTCAGAAATATCACTGGCTTCCTATTGATCTAAGAATTATCCACAAGCTCTTAACCCTTACCGTCAAAGCTTTTCGGATGGCTGCTCTACAATATTTATCTAATCTCGGCATTACTTACTCACCTATGCTCTTGCTCCGATCTTTTAATGACTACTTCTTGGTCATTCCTAACTGTAAACAGGCTGTTTCTAATAGAACTTTCTCTCCTGGGAAATCAGATTAGTACCTCTGTTCAAAATGTTTAAACCAGCTATAAAGACTTGGCTATTTCGCCAGTGTTTCACCACTACACAGGAGGCTTGCTGCTAAAGATCCCCTGTTTCTTTCTCATCCCATTATTCCCTTTTTCCCATGTTACACTCCCCCCCCCCCCCTTTCTCCTACCAAGGTTTCTCCCTCTTCCCTCTTACCCGCCCTACTGTTTGGATATATCTTTTCTGAATGAGTGTGTACACTTCCTTATTGCCCTATCCTTTATCCTCACCTCTTTATTCCCTTACCCTTAATTGTTCTGTCTGTTTACCTGTCTTCCTAGATTGTAAGCTCTTTGAGCAGGGACTGTCTTTTGTGTATGGTGTACAGCGCTGCGTATGCCTTGTAGCGCTATAGAAATGATAAGTAGTAGTATTCAATATTGTAGTTCCTTTCTTTCTAACATTGTTTTTAATTGTACACTGCTTAGATCTATCCATTAGTTAAAGTGGTATATCAAATTAAAAAAAATATATTTACTATGGAGATCGTATCTCTGAAATGTTGCCATGACACAGTTTATCAGTAGCTTGCATGCGGGTGATTCTATCTGAAATACTGCCGTGAATTTGTCTGGAGAATGAAAAACATTTTGACCTCAGTAGGCACATGCCCCTTGGCTATTATTGAAGAACCAGCCACGTATCACTCTTCTGTGGGGCCCTTTTATTAAAGGGTTGGTACGCAGCGCTTGCTGTGCGCCAATCTGAAACTATTGCCGGGCTGCAGGAGCCAAGTGGTAGTTCCCACCCCCAGCATGCGCCATTTCTGTTGCTATAAAAATATTTCTATTTTTGTAGTGCTGGTGGTTACACGGCAGGCCGCCTTTTACCGCAGCTTAGTAAAAGGACCCCTTAGTGCGTAAGTACAGGGCACGCCCCTGACTTACCCATATCCACATCCCTCTAGTGGTTATAAGATAAAGGAATTATGTGCTAAGATGATAGAATTATGACTAAGTGCAGTTAATGAGACAAAGCCAACATGGATTTAGTGAAGGGAAATCTTACCTCACCAATCTATTACATTTCTTTGAAGGGGTGAACAGACATGTGGATAAAGGTGAGTCAGTCAATATTGTGTATCTGGATTTTCAAAAGGCATTTGACAAAGTACCTCATGAAAGACTCCAGAGGAAATTGGAGAGTCATGAGATAGGAGGTAGCGTTCTATTGTGGATTAAAAACTGGTTAAAGGTAGAAAACAGAGAGTAGGGTTAAATGGTCAGTATTCTCAATGGAGAAGGGTAGTTAGTGGGGTTCCCCAGGGCTCTGTGCTGAGACCGCTGCTTTTTAAATGACTTAGAGATGGGAGTAACTAGTGAGGTAATTCAATTTGCTGATGACACAAAGTTATTCAAAGTAGTTAAATCGCGGGATGATTGTGAAAAATTATAAGAGGACCTTACGAGACCGGGCATCTAAATGGCAGATGACGTTTAATGTGAGCAAGTGCAAAGTGATGCATGTGGGAAAGAGGGACCCAAATTATAGCTACGTCATACAAGGTTCTACGTTAGGAGTCACCGACCAAGAAAGGGATCTAGGTGTCGTCATTGATGGTACGTTGAAACCTTCTGCTCAGTGTGCTGCTGCGGCTAAGAAAGCAAATAGAATGTTAGGTATTATTAGGAAAGGAATGGAAAACAAAAATGAGGATGTTATAATGCCTTTGTATCGCTCCATGGTGTGACCGCACCTCGAATATTGTGTTCAATTCTGGTCGTCGCATCTCAAAAAAGATATAGTGTAATTAGAAAAGGGGCAGAGAAGGGCGACGAAAATGATAAAGTGGATGAGACGACTTCCCTATGAGGAAAGGTTAAAGCAGCTAGGGCTGTTCAGCTTGGAGAAAAGGCAGCTGTGGGGAGGTATGATAGAGGTCTATAAAATGATGAGTGGAGTGGAACGGGTAGACGTGAAGCATCTGTTTACGCATTCCAGAAATACTAGGACTAGGGGACATGCGATGAAGCTGCAAAGTAGTAAATTTAAAATGAATCGGAGAAAATTTTTTTTTCACTCAACGTGTAATTCAACTCTGGAATTCGTTGCCAGAAAATGTGGTAAAGGTGGTTAGCTTAGCAGAGTTTAAAAAAGGTTTGGACTTCTTCCTAAAGGAAAAGTCCATAGACCATTTTTAAATTGGACTTGGGGAAAATATTTCTGGGATAAGCAGCATAAAATGTTTTGTACTTTTTTGGGGATCTTGCCAGGTCTTTGTGACCCGGATTGGCCACTGTTGGAAACAGGATGCTGGGCTTGACGGACCTTTGGTCTGTCCCAGTATGGCAATACTTATATACTTATGTAGTATGTAACTGCAAATTAGTGCCAATTAACACCAATCAACTCCAGTTATAGCCCATTATTGATAGGTAGTACCAATTATCATCTAATTTATCAATTAAGTTAAGTACATATCTGGCATTATTTCATAATCTATGCAAGCAAGATTATAGAACAATGGAGTCTGAATAAATATGAGTTATTTCGAGAAAGCTTCGGCATCCTGTTTCCTGGTACTGTAAAAATGAGGTTCATTCTGATGATTTCTTGGAGGGTATGGTCTGTCCCCTTTGTGTCATTGGCAGAGCGGAGGAGTGGCCTAGTGGTTAGGGTGGTGGACTTTGGTCCTGGGAAACTGAGGAACTGAGTTCGATTCCCACTTCAGGCACAGGCAGCTCCTTGTGACTCTGGGCAAGTCACTTAACCCTCCATTGCCCCATGTAAGCCGCATTGAGCCTGCCATGAGTGGGAAAGCGCGGGGTACAAATGTAACAAAAATCAAATAGATACTATTGGAGATTCTACATGGAATGTTGCTACTATTGGAGATTCTACATGGAATGTTGCTATTCCACTTGCAGCATTCCATGTAGAAGGTTGCGCAGGCTTCTGTTTCTGTGAGTCTGACGTCCTGCACGTACGTGCACGACGTCAGACTCACAGAAGCAGAAGCCTGCGCGGCCACATTGGTGATCTGCAAGGGCTGACTTCTACATGGAATGTTGCTAGTGGAATAGCAACATTCCATGTAGAATCTCAAATAGTAGCAACAGTGGAGGAGTGGCCTAGTGGTTAGGGTGGTGGACTTTGGTCCTGGGGAACTGAGTTCAATTCCCACTTCAGGCACAGGCAGCTCCTTGTGACTCTGGGCAAGTCACTTAACCCTCCATTACCCCATGTAAGCCACATTGAGCCTGCCATGACTGGGAAAGCGCGGGGTACAAATGTAACAAAAATAAAAATAGCTTTGTGACTCTAAACTGAATCACAATGTCTTGGAGCAGTTACTGTAAATTAAGGTTGGAGATTCGCTTCATTGGTAGGTCATGTCATGTCTCTCCCACAAGTAACACCTTTCCTCTAAATCTTCTGACGCTATAAAACTTAACTCCTTTTCCGCATTTCTGGCAGGGGCATGATCTTAAAACGATTTTCACTAGAAGCTCAAGGAACCTGAAACCGGGAAATCATTGCAATTGGGAACATGGATCCTCAGTAATTTATTTCTTACCCTGTAGCACTGCAGAGTCCAATCTCTCCCGATATGCTTTGGTTAAAATATATTTTACATTAAAAAAGTAACCTCCAGGCATGAATATGGTAGTTTTTCCAGACATAGCCCTGTAATATTAATGCAGTAAATATGTCTTGTGACATTGCAGAAAATCTGGGATAAACATAGCATGATACAGTATAGTAATTACCATCTTGAGTGCTGCTTTCTTTTTTTTTTTTTTTAATATTATCCAATAATCAGAAAGTATGAGTAATTCGGTTCTGGACAAGTGCTTATTCAGTGGAGTTCAGTATATTATTGATTAGGCTAGTTGTGAAAGGAAATGTATGCTGTAGCCTTTCTGGTTTATTGGTCTATCAACCCTCACTTAATGGGAAATAGGCGAGGTCCCTCCTCCAACCCCCTACCTCTGTTTTCTAAAAGGTGAATAAATACTGTGTAAAGCAGAGTCCTGGTAGCCCTGTTCATCTTGTTTAATAAGTGGCCTTTTCTTGTTTTTTTTTTGTTTTTGTTTTTTTAAAGCAGATTCTGATAATCCTTCTAAGACCCAAGTAAGGATTATCCAAAGATGCGGGGTAGGTCCCTTTTTCATCTGAAGTTGATGCATTCCATCGTGGTTGAATTAATTTTTATGTGGCTCTAGTACAAGGTGTCAGGACCTGCCAAGAAGCAAACAGCTTTCCTTTCTGAGTAAGAAGTTCCCATCTAAAGCCAAATTGGCCTTTTCTGGTGGATGCTTTTTCCATGTGCTGCCACGTACAGAGTGCAAAATGTAAATTGTATTTTAAAGTATGTGTGTATACGTAAATAGATGTACACGAATCTTGGGAGCAATGTCTCCAAATGGATTACTTTGCATATATATAGGGGCCCTTTTGCTAAGGCACGCTGAAAAATGGCCTGCGCTGGTGTAGGCGTGTGATTTGGACGCGCACAGGTCCATTTTTCAGCCCGCCTGCAGAAAAGGCCCTTTTTCTTGTGGCCAAAAATGGACTTGCGGCAAAATTAAAACCAGTGTGTGCCCCTCCGAAGGGACACCACCTTGTAAGTGGTGGAGGGGCTTCCGTGTTTCAATGACTCAGAGGGCTATGCTGAAGGGTTACCCATATCAGACAGGCCTCTGAGGAGAAACCAGACAAAGAGTGTCCTAAACTGGAGGATCCAAGATGGCGTTGAGGGAGGACGTACGTTAGTTGAGTTCCCGTTTTACACCAGAATACCTGAAGCAGTAGGCGCGCCCCCCAGAGAATGGGGAAGAAGAAAGGCAAAGCCGTGGTGTTACCCTCCTCGAACACGGCTGGGGTTCCCACCACTTCTCAGTCTACTTTGGAGAGATTCAGGGTCATAACGTCGGGGATATCGGTTCCTGCTTCGGGGAACAGCAAGGCTTTATTGCCGAATCTCAGTGGAGAGGGAGTGACTTTGAGTCCCCCTGTTGGCATGACCTCTCCAAGACCCGGAAACAGTAACGCTTCGCTATGGAGGTCGACAGTGGAAACGCCTGAAGTGGGTTAGGATTTTCACGCGATCTGAGGCGGTCCTGGCGCAGCATTGACTCCGGATAATAAACCAACTGGGGGATTGGAGAGTGAGCTCTTCCCCCCGAAGATATCTGGAGCAGTTTCTGTGGAGAAATTGGACCTGGTGAAGCCAAACAATGTCACAATGGACGCGCTATGGGAAGTGCTGCAGAGTGTGAATAACTCTCTTCTTCAGATGTCAAAAATTTTTTACGAATAAATATGTGATTATATCAATACTTATCTAACAAAGTGGAAGTCCAAGATAAAAAAATAAAGACTTTGATTTCGGAAATGGTTTCTCTACGAAAATCAGTTATTCTGGTAATAAAGGACAATTATGTTTCTTGTAAAAAGTTGGAATTTCTGGAGAACCAATTAAGGAAAAATAACTTGAGAAAGATACATTTTCCTAAAATACCCTGTATATAGAGTTATATTATTAGTGACTTTTGCCTTTGATTTAGATAGGAACAATGTTTTGAAATTGTATTTCCGACATATGGCTGATAGATTTTTGGGTTCAAAGATAAATATATTTCCTTACATATCAAGGGAATCACAGACTAGGAGATGTGAACTCTTGGCTTTTAAGCCAAGAATCATTGCCCTAGGTGAGACCTTCCTAGAGCGATTCCCTTGTAAGTGTTTTATTTCCTTATTACTTATTTGTTGAACCCAGGAAATTACAAGAGTGTGTGGAGTTAAAAGAACAGATGAAGAACCCTCTGCAGCAACTTCCTTTAAGTTACCACTGTACCGGCTGCAATTACCGATTAACCTTCCTCCCTCAGAAAATATGAATTGTAAGATTAACCATTCTGTGTTTTTCTTATTTTCTTTGAGATTGTTTTCCTGATCTTGGATCCCCCAAATGTGGACAATAACGTGGACTAACAAAGATGATATTTTTCCTTAATGTTTGTTTTAATTGATATTTTCTCTTTTCTTTCCCATTTATGTATTGGACATAAATGTAATATAAAATGAATAAATAAAATAATTAAAAAAACAAAAAAACAAAAAAACAACCCAGTATGTGTCCATTTTTGGCATGAGTCCTTACCACCATTCATTGACTTAGCGGTAAGGTGTCGTTCGTTAACCGGCCGGTATTCGTCATCGCACATACACTGCTGATTACCGCCGGGTAAGCGCCACGCGGTAGAAAATTTCTACCGTGTGTTTTGGATGCGCATCAAAAATGGAATTACCACCCGGGGCACGCGGTAGCCAGGCGGTACTTCCAATTTGACACCCGTAGGTGCCTATGTGCCTTTGTAAAAGGGCCCCACAGTGACAGTAATGAACCTCACTCTTAAGCCAGAGTATGTGGAGTATGTATTTAATTTATTCGTACTTGTATCTCACAATTATCCAAAAACTAGTTTCGGTTCAATGTAGGGTTACCATATTTTGTCACCCAAAAAGGAGGACACATGCCCCACCCCCTTTCATGCCCTCGCTCCGCCCCTGTCACATTTTCCCTTCCCCCCTGTCACACACCCCATCACCCCCTCCCCTTACCTTACTGCTGCCCTGGTGGTCTAGTGACCTTTTTGGGGCAGGAAAGAGCCCCCTCTTTCCTGCCCGGAGTGCTGCCCTGCATGCATCGTTCCTGTTGGTGATCTTGGCGCCGATTCAAAATGGCCACCGAGAGTTGAAGTCTCGCGAGGTCACTTCAACTCTCGGCAGCCATTTTGAATTGGCGCCGAGATCACCAACAGGAAGGCTCTTTCCTGCCCCGAAGGCGGAAGAGGTCACTAGACCACCAGGGCAGTAGTAACTAAGGGGAGGGGAGGCTAGCAATCTGCCCGTTTGTCCAGAAATCCGGACAAACAGGCAGATTGGCAAAACCCGCCCGGTTGCCCGGACATATCCTCAAAAAGAGGTCATGTCCGGGTAAATCCGGACATATGGTAACCCTAGTTCAATGTGGCTTTCATCTAACAGTTTATTTATTTATTTATTATTACATTTGAACCCCGCGCTTTCCCATTCAAAGCAGGTTCAATGCGGTTTACATAGTAATAGGGATGACAGATTATTGATAGTGAAACTTGATAGGGAAAATATAAGTTAAGTATAGCAGCATAATAAAAGATATAGGTGGATAGAGATGTGCAAGTGTTGGGTAAATGGGTTCATAGGATTAGTTGTTAGAGATGTCATTGATTCAGTTGCATTTACAAGGTTGTATGATGCTGTGTTTTACAGTGGTTGGCAAGATAAGTATTAATGCGTAAGGAATAGTCATTGGGTATCTTGAGGAGACATGTCTGAGTTCATTTCTTATATGAAAACAGTTAGAGGTTGTGTTGTGTATTGTTGTTCCAGAATGATTAGTGCATGTTTCAGTCTCTCTAATGTACTGCTTACGTTCATAAAGGTAGCAGTATATTGTCTTCTCTTTATCCGCAGGAGTCCACTTATTCTAGTTATTATTATTAGGATTTATTTACCTCCTTTTTGAAGGAATTCATTCAAGGCAGTGTACAGCAAGAATAAGTCAAACATAAGCAATAAACATAAGCTCTCCCTAGACCTATCCGAGCAATCCAAGACCACCTACCATTCAGGAAAGCACTAAAAACCCATTTATTCAAGCAAGCCTACCCAAAGGACCCAGATTAATCTTATGAACCCATCTACCTTGCATATACCGAAGAGAAAACGACATTGACCCAGACTCTATCTCCTACCTTACCTTCCTCTCTCTATCACCTGTCTCTACCTACCCATCCATCCTATTATTATGTTATACTTAATTTCCTACTTTACATAACAAAATTCTGTGTTACCTATTACTACGTAAGCCGCATTGAGCCTGCTTTTAGTGGGAAAGTGCGGGTTACAAATGTAATAAATAAATAAAATAGACAATTATAGCAGTAAAAATATTCAAACAACAATTTAAAGTATGGCAGAGTATACTCAGGGCTTTTTTTGAGGGGGTACTGAGTACCGGCACCTTTTCCATTGTCTGCTAAAATTGATCCATGGACCCCAAGTTTTAATGAAAGAGCTCAGGCTCTACACACCAATTCTGCCTTGTCATAGATTCTGTGACTGGTTGCAGGGGGCCTGGCTATTGTGGGGTGGATCCAGGGGTGTGCTGGAAAATTGTTAACAGGGGGCTCTCTCTCGCCAGCAAAGTAAAAGAGAATTCAGGAGGGTCCCAAGCCCACATTTTGGGATCCATTTGTTAAAGTAGCCATGGAGAACCGGCTCCCAAAATTCTTAAAAACTTAACAAATGGCTCTTGAGAGCCTGTGAGAGCCTGCTCCAGCACACCACTGGGTGGATCCCTCAGAGATCACCCCACCCCTGAAGGGTGGCCTGGCATTTGAGTACCAACACCTTTTTTGCTAGAAAAAATGCACTGAGTATACTATTTGCAATGTCAACACAATACACAATAAAACATTTTAATAGACAGCATACAGTGTAAGCAAAAATGGAACATACAGCTAGATAAAATAGATAACCCTCATAGCTTTTTTTCATTAACTTCTGTGGCTTATCTTCTGCATGGGCCTTTGAAAAAATCCACCATGTCTTTATCTGCAGCAGGGGTGTTATTTTCATTGCGGTCTAGCACCAGTCCATAAGCTGTGGCTGGGTACCTTTTCATCCTGGGGAACATGTGGCCAATATGTATTCTTCCTTTCCTAGTTGGGAGGCTGGGATAGTGCTGGGCAGACTTATATGGTCTGTGCCAGAGCTGGTGGTTGGGAGGCAGGGATAGTGCTGGGCAGACTTCTACGGTCTGTGCCCTGAAAATGACAGATACAGATCAAGGTAAGGTATACGCAAAAAGTAGCACATATGAGTTTATCTTGTTGGGCAGACTGGATGGACCGTGCAGGTCTTTTTCTGCCATCATCTACTATGTTACTATGTTTGAAATCAGTGCTGCAGGTTCCATAATAGGTCAGAAATCCAGGGCTGAACCAAAATCTCCAGCCTGGTGCTGGGTAACTTGGCATCTCTGATATTATTCAGAAGGAATGGATCCACAGGAGCTTAGCTGAGATTGGGTGGCAGAGTTGGTGGTGGGAGGCGGGGCTGGTGGTTGGAAGGTGAGGATAGTGCTGGGCAGACTTATACGGTCTGTGCCAGAGCCGGTGGTTGGGAGGCGGGGATAGTGCTGGGCAGACTTTATACGGTCTGTGCCCTGAAGAGGACAGGTAGAAATCAAGGTAGGGTATACACAAAAAGTAGCACATATGAGTTTATCTTGTTGGGCAGACTGGATGGACCATGCAGGTCTTTTTCTGCCGTCATCTACTATGTTACTATGTTATTTAGAGACAGAAGAGAAGGGTAAAGGAGTACATAAACACAAAGAGTAGAAGAAAAAAACACAGCTGGGCCTTCAAGATAGTGACAAACGAAAATCTTTTATTCTTCAAGATCCGACATGGGCCGTGTTTCGGCGCAACAGTGCCTGCCTCAGGGTTCTAATGTAAAACATAATATAAAAATCATATAAAATCATATACATTGAGAGACTACAGAAACGATTGCATACATACAAGAATGAGTGCCATTGTCCATAGCCATATTATACGATTATATGTACCATGTGCAAGTACCTAACAACATACTTAGAAAGAGAATAATAAAGCAATACATATAACATATAACAATGACGTTTTTCTATGAAGTCCATCAGAAGCGTGTTGAAATCAGAAGGGAGTGTGTCTGGGCGTTCCTAACACTTGGATGTTTTCTGCCATAATGGAAAACAAAAACATCCAGGGCTGTAAGTTGGACGTTTTGGCCTAGACCTGTTTTATTAATGAGTAAGGCACAAACAGGTGCCCTAAATGACCAGATGACCACTAGAGGGCATCAGGGATGGCCTCCCCTTACTCCCCCAGTGGTCACTAACCCCCTCCCACCCCCCAAAATGTGAATCAAAGCTCTATGCCAGCCTCAAATGTTATATGCAGGCCCATTAAAGCAGCATGCAGGTTCTTGGAGTAGTGGACCCAGGCCCATACCTCCCCCTACTTGTTACACTTGTGGTGGAAACTGCGAGCCCTCCAAAACTCACCAGAAACCCAATGTACCCACATATAGGTGCCCCCTTCACCCATAAGGGCTATTATAGTGGTGTACAGTTGGGGGTAATGGGTTTTGGGAGGGGGAGGGCTCAACAGACAAGATATGGGAGCAACGGTGAAATGTGTACCTGGGAACATTTATTTGAAGCCCACTGCAGTGCCCTCTAGGATGCCCCATTGCTCTTCTGGGATGCCTGTGTGGCCAGTCTACTAAGAATGCTGGCTCCTCCTACATCCCAATGGCTTTTTTTTTTGAAACTGGAACAAAAATATAAACACACAGAGCACAAAAACATCTAGCAAATTGCTATATTCTCCACTTGAATTTTGGACATTTTTAGCAAAACTTCCAAAGTTGAACTTAGACGTCATATCAAAAATACCCCTCCACGTTTGTCTAAGTGCTTTGAAAATGAGCCCCAATGTAATTCATATCAACGTATGGGGCAATATCACATTCAAATTACATCATTCACTGTAAAAGCAATTGCTGTCCAAACCCAGTCGTAGATTTATTCATAGATGCAGTCAATGATGTATTTTGTCATTTCCTGTTGAAACTGAGGTCCCTTCCTTTTCTGACTCTCATCCTCTGCCATTCACAGGTCAAGGGTTGTGTATTCTGACCCAGTAGCATAACAGGAAAATTAGATCCAATGAACAGTTCTAGGCATCCGTTTTCTTCTCAGTGACCCACTTTCACGACCCGTATTTCAGCAGCACGTTGGCTCTAGAACAGTGGTTTTCCGTGCTTGGTGAAAGAGTATACACAAAATGCCAAACAGGAGAAAGTAGAGACTGATCAAAGGACGGATCCAACTCAGGAGATGTAATCAAAATCTACTTTATTGATGCAGATATTCAGGGACCCAACACTGTCCGTGTTTTGGCGTATCACAATGCCTATATCAGGGGTCAAATCGAATATTCATCCGAGAGAATCTGGAGGAATGCTGCTAAATGCCAAAAATTGGAATTAACAAGCTAATTTGGCTTTGAGCGTGTAACAGACTCGCGCCCTTATTCTGTACGTGTTTCTCATGCGCATATACAAAAGGGGTGTTAACGTGGTAGAGGCATGTGCGAGTCAGGAGCAATCCGGCTATTCTTGCTCGCGAATGGTTGCATTTACACTCCCAACTGCCACCATTTACGCCAGCCATAGACATCGCACAAGTGGTCGCACCTAAAGTTTGGCGTATAACTACGGACTTACGCTAGTATTCTAGAACAGATTTGGCGCGCAACTAGTCCGTTATACTGGCTTACTGCCTAGTGCTTTGGTGTCTAACTTTTATTGGCCTATATTGAATTTACCCCCATCTGTATAACTTTAGACCAAGTTGATAGAGCATCTCTGGCTCCTCATAAATGTACTGATAAATTTTGATTATATATTTAACTTATGTGGCCAAAATGTATTCGTTGAGCATCCTGGCAAAGTACTTATGTGGTCAGCTTTGGATGCTGGTCACATAAATACTTTAAAATATTTAGGCCTTGTTATAATAGAAGCAAAACCAGAAAAAAAGCGAATTTTAATTCGTTTTAGCTTGGCGGGCAGTGCCTGGTTACGCACTGCTTTCTCTTGGTGTCTTCCGATGTTTTCGTTGTCGCAGGCAGCCCGTGAGCGTATTTCATTGCATCATGTAACTCTTAATTGGTCCAGTCCTCCTGAAAACCTCTTTTTAAGTCGGTGTAAATTCTGTCTGTTAATTAATCTATAAAGTATTTCGTTTAAGTTGTTTGTTCTGCAAAACTGTTTGCTTTAGAATCTTTCCAGCAGCGCTGTGCCATTCCACACTTAATTAGTTGTTACGGTACACAAGTGGCTGAATCAAGTCAGACTAGCAGCTGGATTGACTCTGCTCCTCTGCAGCTATGATTAATTCATACGGAAAAAAAAATGGAAAACTTTCCTCTAGAATGCAGTTTTTTATTTTTGGGGGGGAAAATTATTGCACTTTAGGGCTAGCTGGGATTCAGACTAGAGAACTGAGTTATCTGTTTGCTTAAATTCTCAGTGCTTACTAGAGCTAATTAAATCAATCCTGAAGTATGTTGCCCATATTTTGAATTTCTATATATATTCACTTAAGACGTGCATGAAAATGAAATATAATTGTTATATATGTAAACATTCTATTAATCACTCTATTGGTACTTGCTAGTAGAAAGCCTTTCAATATATATTTAATGCAAGTAGGAATCTCTCTGTATCTGTCGGAGGAAAGACTTCAGATTCTCTGCATTTCACTCTGGGCTGAATCATTCAGATAGCAGACTGCTTCCTATCCTGTTCAGATTATTATCTGCTAATTGGGATAAGGTGCAGAATCGTCATCAGTCTGAACACCTCCGTGTTTACTTTAATTGCTTTATCAACTTTTTTATATGTTATATATATCAATACGCTTCCAATCCAGAAAACAGGCTTTAACTAATTGTGTTATATGTCGTTACTGGGGACAGAGATCTTGGTTGGATAATTGGTAGAATTGTATTATAGTTGTAAGGGGGACTCTAGTTTAAGCCCAGTTCCTTAGCGTCCCAGCAGGTGGAGACTGAGAAAAGGCGTGCACAACCCATCAGTCCAAATCTGGGCCGGTCCGGAGGCACTAAAGGAAAGCAAATTAGCAGGTAAGGTCTAATTTCTCCATATAGATGGGAGTCCTTAAATCAATGTGGCCCTGTTTATTTATTTATTTATTTATTGCATTTGTATCCCACATTATCCCACCTCTTTGCAGGCTCAATGTGGCTTACAATAAATCATGGATAGTGGAAATGAGAGGAGAATTGACATTTGGTGTTACAGAAGTAGTTTAGCATGGTAATGGAAAACAAGATAATAACATGACATAAGGCATTCTTTACATTACTAGATATGTGTGGGGATTTCACAAGTTTTGGTTTTTGTGGTATATCTTGTCGAAGAGATGAGTCTTCAGTTGTTTGCAGAAGTTGGTCAGTTCATAGGTCGCTTTTAGGTTCTGTGGCATTAGTGTTTTTAGCGCACCTACACTTAGCACGCGCGCTAACCATGCAGGCGCCTCTAGGGATATTGTAGGCATGTACACGGTTAACGCGTGTTAAAAATCTTAACATGCCTATAACGCTGCTTAGTAAACAGGGCCCTGTGTTTGTTGTGAGTCCAGGGCCGGGACTGGTAAATCACCAGGAATCCATTTTTAGTATTCCACTTTCTCTCTGTGCTTCCACTTTCAGTAACTGAGTCCACTCCACAGCTAGTGTACGGAACCATCTATTTACTGAAACTGCAAAAATTCAGATGGGACAATTAGTGTGACACAGGCTGTACAAGGCAAGGTAACAGGCATCAAAAGGAAATATTACAAAGCGTCTGGGTCTTTATCGCTTTGCTTCTATTTCTTGATATACTCCACCATCCTCTCGCACCAATCCTACTGCTGGATTTAGTAGGGTGTTAGTACAGTTTAGAAAAGATTACCACTTACCAGGGGCGTAGCCAGACTTCGGCGGCAGGGGGGTCCAGAGCCCGAGATGAGAGGGCACATTTTAGCCCCCCCCCCCCCGCACCGCCGACCACCCCACCACTTTCGACCTCCCTCCCACCGCCGCCAACTGTTCCCCGTCACTGCCAGGTACCTTTGCTGGCGGGGGTCACCAACCCCCGCCAGCCGAAGTCCCCTTCAGCGCCGGTCTCTGAGTCCAGCGCGTTCGCTGATCTGGATTCTGTTTCTGTGAGTCCTGACGTCCTGTACGTTCCTACATGCAGGACATCAGGACTCACAGAAACAGAATCCAGATCAGCAATGCGCCAGAGACCGGCACTGAAGAGGACTTCGGCTGGCGGGGGTTGGGGACCCCCGTCAGCAAAGGCACCTAACGGTGGCGGCAGGACATGGTTGGCGGGGGGGGGGGGGAGGGTCGAATATGGTGGGGGAGGGTCGGTGGCGGGGGGTGAAAGCAGGGGGGCCAGGGCCCATGCCCCCGTGGCCCCACCTAGCTACGCCCCTGCCACTTACAGCATTGACTGCTGTGAGGCTCAAAAGCTGCAAGACTCCGAGTCAGATCTTCAGTGTCTGGCACTGCTGGAATAGGTTTGGGTCCTCTGAAACCATGTAGATGTGGATATTGCAAATTTTCCTTCCACCTGTGAGTTGGTCCCAGAAGGTGTCCAGGTCGCCTTGCTGAAATCACCTACATAGCCCAGTCTCTCTAAACTCCAGAATCTCTCAGAAGGAGGTTCCCCAGTCCCTCAAGCATTCGGACAGGGCAGAGGGTTAACCAACTTTTGTCTTCTGTATGTTCCTGAATCACTTCTTAGATCCTTTTACCAGCTGGGGTAGCCAGTTATAAGTAACTGAGAATTTCTGGGTCTATATGACTAGGGCTACAGGCTGACTAATTCTCTTCTCTAACACATATGCTTAACTGCTGGGGGACAGTTGAAGCCACAGGAATGGAAACTTGACTCGGGGTTTTATACTCGAGTAGGGCTCCTTCCCAAATTGGTCAGCTCTCCCCTTATTGCAATAGTAAGATGGGTGGGATCCTCCTTTTTGGGGGGGAAGCTGACTCTACAGTATTCTGTAACATTTGAAGTGGAAAAATACCCAGCTTTGGTAGGATCATAGGAGATTGCAATTAAGTCATAGAAGCAAACCCTAAGGTCTCCACACAGCCACAGGACTGGCCCAGTCGTAACACCCCATTTCTGAGTGCTAATACACCGGATTTTGTTGGTTTGTGAACTAAGGAGATGGAACTGCTCTTCTACTGCTGAACAGAAGGATCTGCATTGTGAAACTACCTTGAGAATAACGAGAGTAGGCTGTGTCTCTCATGGGTACCCACTAGTAATTGATTTCAAGTTCCTGTTGAGGCTCTTTTTATAGGTTGGCTGCTCTTTTGCTCTCAAAGTTATGCACCCATTTTGGGGTGAAAATTAAAGTGCGGCCCATGACAGATGCAGTTACTCAGATCCCTTTGTATGCGAATCTATACACGAAACAGATGAGAGGAGAAGGAACCTGTTGGTTAGAATAGTGGGCTAGGAATCAGGGAAGCCAGGTTCAAATTTCACCGCAGCTCCTTGTGACCTTGTGCAAGTCACTGACCCCCCCCCCCCCCCCCAATTCTATAAAAGTTGCCAAAAATTGCGCGTGCAAATTTGATTGAATGAGCTAATTACCATCAATAATTGGCGTTTTAACAAGCAATTATTGGCTGTGCGTGTGTCCCATTTTCGGCCCGAGACCCTGAAGAAGCAGCGACACGCTGGCCACCATCGGCTCGGAGCGGGATGTAGAGGACTACACAGCGCAACACCAGAACGAGCAACTTCCATTATGCACCACTTCTAAAAAGATAAGTTAAATTGTGTATAGTGGATACCATATAGAAGTGATATATATTTGCATGATAAATACACGTATGCAAATCCTTTCTTACTTTTTGACCACAGATATTGGAAGAAGATTGTGTTTGTGGCATTAGGTTTTTTTTGGCCTATGATGGAGCAGGGGCGTAGCCAGACCTCGCCAGGAGGGGGGGGGGCAGAGCCCGAGGTGGGGGGGCACTGTTTAGCCGCCCCCCCCCGAGCCGCTGCCGCCGCCACCACCACATCGGACCCCCCCCCTTGCTGGCCTGCCCACGATCCCCATCAACCCCCCTCCCGCCACCAACTCTCCTCCGCCGTCGCCGCCCGCCCCGTCGCCGTAAATGATACCTTTTTTGAAGAGAGACTTCCTTCCGCGCTCGAGTAGCGACTTTTTTCAACGAAGTTCCGGCGATCAGCTGTTTCGACGCCGGAACTTCGTTGAAGAAAGGCGCTACTCGAGCGCGGAAGGAAGTCTCTCTTCAAAAAAGGTATCATTTGCGGCGACGGGGCGGGCGGCGACTGCGGGGGAGAGTTGGTGGCGGGAGGGGGGTTGAAGGGGATCGTGGGGCAGGGGGCCAGGGCCAAATCTACGGGGGCCCGGGCCCCCTCAGGCCTCACGTAGCTACGCCACTGTGATGAAGAGAAGACCTTTTTAGGTCTGTTCAAGCTCTGTAAGATCATATCAGGTCTTGGAGCTCTTTGAGGCCCTTTTTCCTTCTATCAGAGTCATTTCAGAATAAATGGATTTTTCAAGCCTAAAGATTCCCAGCCGTAAGTGCTATTCTGTAAACTGTACCTAACCTTATGCGCAATTGTATAGGTCAGTGCCTCCACTTAGTTGTCACGAGGACACAAGGTAAAAGCCTACTCTATAATGGCATTTGGGTGCCCAGTATTTTATAATAGACTCTATCGTAACCTGGCGTTGACCTGCCTATATGTACACGACCACAGTTACATTAGCCATAGACCTGGCATAAATGTGGCAGGTCCAAGAAAACAGCAGGGTAACCGATCTGCAAACTCCAAGATGGAAAACAGATAAAGCAGATACGTATATGAAAACAAAATAGTATTTAATGGAAATTAAAATTAGAAAGCCCGACACAGGCTGTGTTTCGCCCAGCTGGGCTGCATCAGGGGCTAATTGATATCTGTAGGCTTTGGAGTGACTCTTCTCTTTGAAGTGCCTTCGGTTAAGTAGTTCTTTCATTTCACTTTGCATTTGTGAGTTCAACAAATAGATTTTTAAGTGGAAATTATATGAGCACACATCCATTAGCCCCTGATGCAGCCCAGTTGGGCGAAACATGGCCTGTGTCGGGCTTTCTATTTTCAATTTCCATTAAATATGGTTTTTTTTCATATACATAGTAACATAGTAGATGACGGCAGAAAAAGACCTGCACGGTCCATCCAGTCTGCCCAAGAAGATAAATTCATATGTGCTACTTTTTTTATTTGTACTGTCCTCTTCAGTGCACAGACCGTATAAGTCTGGCCAGCCCTATCCCCGCCTCCCAACCACCAGCTCTGGCACAGACCGTATAAGTCTGCCTAGCACTATCCCTGCCACCCACCACCGGCTCTGGCACAGACCGTATAAGTCTGCCCAGCACTATCCCCGCCGCCCAAACACCAGCCCCAGCACAGACCGTATAAGTCTGCCCAGCACTAGTCCCGCCTCCGAACCACCAGCCCCAGCACAGACCGTATATGTCTGCCCACACTAGCCCCGCCTCCCAACCACCAGCTCTGCCACCCATTCTACGTATCTGCTTTATCTGTTTTCCATAAATGTGGCAGGGGCATGCATGCCTGGCAGTATTCTACACACTGGCTGGAATTGAGTAAGTGGTGCCCCAAATTAGGTACCAAGATGGTATACACTAAGCTAGTATTCTGTAAATGGCGCTCCCCGCCAAACACCCTATATAGAATACTAGCTTAGGGGGGGGCCTTTTACTAAGGTGGGTTTTAGTGCACGCTAAATGTTAGTGGTGTCCATATATTCCTATAGAAGTCGCTAACATTTAGCGCACTGTAAATATTAGCGCTTGCTAAAAAAACTAGCGCGCCTTAGTAAAAGAGGCCCTTAGTGCGGATTTTACGCCTTACGTTGGGTGCCAGCATTTATACTTGCCGAAACCTGGATTAAACGTTGGTGCCCAATTTATGGCAGTTGACTATGCAATTGATAGTATTCTATATCCCTTTCTTCCCAAGGGATATATTCCGCAGCTTGGTACAATCAGTGGTGTTAAGCCACTTGGATTACTGTAATGCCATTTACGCCGGATGCAAAGAACAAATCATTAAGAAACTCCAAACTGCCCAAAACACTGCAGTCAGACTCGTATTTGGAAAAGCGAAATACAAAAGCGCCAAAGCCCTAAGAGAAAAATTACACTGGCTCCCACTGAAAGAACAAACTGCGTTCAAAATCTGTACCCTAGTTCAAAAAAATCATTCATGGCGAGGCCCCGGCATATATGTCAGACCTCATAGACTTACCGACCAGGAACACAAAAAGATCAGCACGTACATTCCTGAACCTCCATTACCCCAGTTGCAAAGGACTTAAATATAAATCAATATATGCATCTAGCTCCTCCTACATCAGCACGGAACTATGGGATGCACTACCAAAGGCCTTAAAAACAATGCATGACCTAACTGCCTTCCGGAAATTACTAAAGACCAACCTGTTCAAGAAGACATACCGTAATGAGACATCATAAATTACCTAACATCAAAATTCTACCAGAACCAGATAAAACCAAATTCTTTACGACCTGATTGCTTCAATCAATTTGTCACCAATGAACATTAACGTATCACCCCCTTTCTCTCATGCCTGAAATGAACTGTCTATCTAACTTACTTTATAATTTACTTCAACATTTATGAACTTTAACACTATTTTATATTTCTCATTCCGGAATGGCGATTGCCATTACGGCATAATGTAAGCCAGATTGAGCCTGCAAAAAGGTGGGAAAATGTGGGATACAAATGCAACAAATAAATAAATAAATAAATATAACATTGTACCTAACTTCTGGGAACACCCCTTGATCTTCCCATGCCTTTCCCACACCCATGCCCCTTTAAAGTAGTGCATTATAAAATTTAGGCGCATACCTCTATTCAGGAAATCTAGACTGCCCCAACTTGACATTTCGTCCTTTAGATTGTAAGCTCCTTTGAGCAGGGACTGTCCTTCTTTGTTAAACTGTACAGCGCTGCGTAACCCTAGTAGCGCTCTAGAAATGTTAAGTAGTAGTAGTAGTAGTAACGTTACAGAATAGGGCACAGGGAAGATCTGCACCTAAATCCTAATTAATGCTAATAAGTGATTGCTAATCGACTGATTAATTAGTTTAGACACGGATCTGGCATCCATACCCAAAATTGGGTGGCCTATATAGAGTCCGGAGGATTGTGCGTATAAGTGGCAGCTCTTGCCCATGCTCTGGCCATGTCAATTGAAAATCAATCTATGTAAGTCACAAAATCGGTGGGCGTCAATGAAATACAACAGTCGCCATTCCAGCGCTACAACTTCTAATACTTTTTTTTTTTTCAAAAAGACAACTCCTACGTTTTCTTCAGAAACCTCAGTGGTGACTCATTTCACATGTGGGATCACAAGCCAGCAATTCAGTGCATTCTTCATGGATTTCACAACATCATTATTTAAAAAAAACAAAACATTTTTTTGTTAATTATTTTAAAGATTTTTTTTTTTGGGGGGGGGGGGGGGGGGGGGGGGGGAATCCTTTTTTATACTCAGCTTAAAAAGGACCAATGACAACATGGACCGCTTTTCTCTCTGATGTTAAGCTGCATCAGGGCTGAGTCCTTATAATACTAACACTCATCTCCTACTTCCATTTAAGCTCATTTTCAAAGCACTTAGCCTCCCAAAGTTCCATAGAAACCTATGGAACTTAGCCTCCCAAAGTGCTTTGAAAATATGCCTGATTGTGTTCAAAATGGCGCCTGCTGATGCAGTCGGCTGGCCAATGTCAATGCCTTTGACGCCGCCATTACAAATGATGCTTAGGCTCCCTGTGTGTGTTTACCCATAAAAATGTTAGTGTTCTACTACTACTTATCATTTCTGTAGCGCTACTAGACGTACGCAGCGCTGTACACTTGAACATGAAGAGAGAGTCCCTGCTCGACAGAGCTTACAATCTAATTAGGACAGACAAACAGGACAAACAAGAGATAAGGCAATATTAAAGTGAGGATGATAAAATAAGGGTTCTGAACAAGTGAATAAGGGTTAGGAGTTAAAAGCAGCATCAAAAAGGTGGGCTTTTAGCTTAGATTTGAAGACGGCCAGAGATGGAGCTTGACGTACCGGCTCAGGAAGTCTATTCCAGGCATATGGTGCAGCAAGATAAAAGGAACGGAGTCTGGAGTTAGCTGTGGAGGAGAAGGGTGCAGATAAGAGAGATTTACCCAGTGAACGGAGTCCCCGGGGAGAGATGAGAGTGGAGAGGTACTGAGGAGCTGCAGAGTGAATGCACTTATAGGTCAATAAGAGGAGTTTGAACTGTATGCGGAAACGGATAGGAAGCCAGTGAAGTGACTTGAAGAGAGGGTAATATAAGCATAACGACACTGGCGGAATATTAGTCGTGCAGCAGAATTTTGAACAGATTGAAGAGGAGAGAGATGGCTAAGTGAGAGACCTGTGAGAAGCAAGTTGCAATAGTCTAAGTGAGAGGTGATAAGAGTGTGGATGAGGGTTCTGGTAGTGTGCTCAGAAAGGAAAGGGCGAATTTTGGTGATATTATAGAGAGAGAAACAACAGGGTTTAGCAGTCTGCTGAATATGTGCAGAGAAGGAGAGGGAGGAGTCGAAGATGACCCCAAGGTTACGAGCTGATGAGACACGAAGGATGAGAGTGTTATCCACAGAAATAGAGAATACAAACACACACACTTATGTGCTCAACTGGTTCGTAAATATGGACATCCAGTTTTAGAATTGCCCTTCATACTCCACATTGATTCGGATGAAGAGTTAGATTGTAAACCTTGTGGTGACAGGAAAATAACTCGCTTTGAACTATTTCTGGAAGGATGTGAGCTAAATCCAATTAAATAAGGTGGCCAGCAAAATCAATTTTCAGGAAAGGTAGGAGTTTGGAATTGTGGATGTTCACTGTCTAGATTTTGGATACTTTGAGTTAAATAGGTAGAAAAAGAAAAAAAAAGTGACTTGTAAGAAGTGACAGAATATTAAACGGATTTGCCACAGTTAAAGGGCAGCCACTCGGTCCCTGGGGAATTGCTGGTTAATCTGTTTTGTTATTTTGTTGGTGATTAAAATAAGCTTGTCCCCCCCCCCCCCCCCCCCCCCCCGTGAAATCAAAATAAACAGCTGTTTTACAAAGGGGAAACTTGAAAGGCTTCAGATATCCAAAGAAAAGGGGATAATCAGGTGGCCAAGGTAGAAATAGCAACCATAGTGCTTAATGCATGATAAACCTCCTGATTATGCATGCCTAATATAGTCTAGGCAAGGAGTTAATTACAAATTCTGAAAATCTGTTTGCAAACTGAATATGTGGAGGAGTGGCCTAGTGGTTAGCGTGGTGGACGCTGGTCCTGAGGAACTGAGTTCGATTCCCACTTCAGGCACAGGCAGCTCCTTGTGACTCTGGGCAAGTCACTTAACCCTCCATTGCCCCATGTAAGCCGCATTGAGCCTGCCATGAGTGGGAAACAGGGTACAAATGTAACAAAAATGAAATAGATACTATTGGAGATTCTACATGGAATGTTGCTACTATTGGAGATTCTACATGGAATGTTGCTATTCCACTAGCAACATTCCATGTAGAAGGCTGCGCAGGCTTCTGTTTCTGTGAGTCTGATGTCCTGCACGTACGTGCAGGACGTCAGACTCACAGAAGCAGAAGCCTGCGCGGCCACATTGGTGTTCTGCAAGGGCCGATTTCTACATGGAATGTTGCTAGTGGAATAGCAACATTCCATGTAGAATCTCAAATAGTAGCAACAGTGGAGGAGTGGCCTAGTGGTTAGGGTGGTGGACTTTGGTCCTGAGGAACTGAGTTCGATTCCCACTTCAGGCACAGGCAGCTCCTTGTGACTCTGGGCAAGTCACTTAACCCTCCATTGCCCCATGTAAGCCGCATTGAGCCTGCCATGAGTGGGAAACAGGGTACAAATGTAACAAAAATGAAATAGATACTATTGGAGATTCTACATGGAATATTGGAGATTCTACATGGAATGTTGCTACTATTGGAGATTCTACATGGAATGTTGCTATTCCACTAGCAACATTCCATGTAGAAGGCTGCGCAGGCTTCTGTGAGTCTGTGACGTCAGACTCACAGAAGCAGAAGCCTGCGCGGCCACATTGGTGTTCTGCAAGGGCCGATTTCTACATGGAATGTTGCTACATGGAATGTTGCTAGTGGAATAGCAACATTCCATGTAGAATCTCAAATAGTAGCAACAGTGGAGGAGTGGCCTAGTGGTTAGGGTGGTGGACTTTGGTCCTGAGGAACTGAGTTCGATTCCCACTTCAGGCACAGGCAGCTCCTTGTGACTCTGGGCAAGTCACTTAACCCTCCATTGCCCCATGTAAGCCGCATTGAGCCTGCCATGAGTGGGAAAGCGCAGGGTACAAATGTAACAAAAATAAAATAGATACTATTGGAGATTCTACATGGAATGTTGCTACTATTGGAGATTCTACATGGAATGTTGCTATTCCACTAGCAACATTCCATGTAGAAGGCTGCGCAGGCTTCTGTTTCTGTGAGTCTGATGTCCTGCACGTACGTGCAGGACGTCAGACTCACAGAAGCAGAAGCCTGCGCGGCCACATTGGTGTTCTGCAAGGGCCGATTTCTACATGGAATGTTGCTACATGGAATGTTGCTAGTGGAATAGCAACATTCCATGTAGAATCTCAAATAGTAGCAACAGTGGAGGAGTGGCCTAGTGGTTAGGGTGGTGGACTTTGGTCCTGAGGAACTGAGTTCGATTCCCACTTCAGGCACAGGCAGCTCCTTGTGACTCTGGGCAAGTCACTTAACCCTCCATTGCCCCATGTAAGCCGCATTGAGCGGGAAAGCGCAGGGTACAAATGTAACAAAAAAATGTCAGACTTATTTATTATTTATTTTGGCTATGCTGTTTTTAATCTGCAGCGAACAACATAAAACGACATTGACCCAGAATCTATCTCCCACCTTACCCTCCTCTCTCTATCACCTGTCTCTACCTACCTACCTACCCATCCTATTACTACCCATCCATCCTTCTATTATGTTATACTTAATTTCCTACTTTACATAACAAAATTCTGTGTTATCTATTACTACGTAAGCTGCATTGAGCCTGCTTTTAGTGGGAAAGTGCGGGATATAAATATAATAAATAAATAAAATGGAGAAACAGTTGGGATTTACACCTGCTACCTGAGATGCCTAGGTTTGAGAAGAACGGTACTCCAGTAGTGAGATTAGGACAGGTCACTGCTCGGTGGTTGATTGCCCTCCCCCCTCCCCAAAGAATGAAAAACTGGCAAGGGGAAGGAGCGGCCTAATGGTTAGTGCAGCGGGCTTTGATCCTGGGTTCAGTTCCCACCTCAGATCCTCGTGACCTTGGGCAAGTCACTTAACCCTCCATTGCCCCAGGTACAAAAACTTAGATTGTGAGCCCTCTAGGGACAGATAAAGTACCTGCATATAATGTTTACAGCGCTGCGTAGGTCTAGTAGCGCTATAGAAATGATTAGTAGTAGTAGTAGGATATTGGACTCTGTGACAGCTTTAGGAAAAATAAACATTTATGTTAATAAAATGGCTGACATAAATGTTTGTGATCCACCACATACACCTCCATGTGGGTGTTTCAGAAAATACAAGTTTATGTTGCTGTTCCGAACCCTCAATATTTTAGACATTTATGATGCTAAAATGGATGCTTTAGCTGTGCGAAACTGGCTCATATATTTCCATTTCTTGATGTGTTGTAGAACAGGCTGTACGTCGGCAGCTCCTGTACTAAAATGCTAGTGGAATTTGACATGTTCTGGCCTGGATGTCTCAATTCCAAAAGGTTGCACCGCATGTCTTAATCTCTCTTCCATTCCACAGTGTTCAGTCCTACAGTTCCTCGCTCTTAGAAAACTCCTGTTTCTCTTCCTGGCTTTCAGTGTGCTTTTAAGTCACAGGGTTGGGATCAAAGTTTTCGCACAATGTACCGTTCAATTCCAAATTGCCAGGGAAAGGTAGAACTATGAATATGGTAACAGTACTTTGGACAGAAGATGGTCACTCCCAACAGCCGAGATCCTGTCTTCCAGAAATAGTGTTGGCTATGCAGCTGGTTTCATGACGGAAACATAGAAACATGACGGCAGGAAAAGGCCATATGACCCATCCAGTCTGCCCATCCTCTGTAACCCCTAATTCTTCCTGTTCCTAAGCGATCCCACATGCTTATCCCATGCCTTTTTAAATTCTGGAACAGTCCTCGACTCCACCACCTCCACCGGGAGGCCATTCCACGCCTCCACCACCCTTTCTGTGAAATAATACTTCCTTAGGTTGCTCCTAAGCCTATTCACTCTCAACTTTGTCTTATGCCCCCTCATTCCAGAGCTCTCCTTCATTTGAAAAAGGCTCTCTTCCTGTACATAAATGCCCTTGAGATATTTAAACGTTTCTATCATGTCTTCTCTCTCCCTCCTCTCTTCCAGCATATACATGTTGAGGTTCATAAGCCTGTCCCTATAATTTTTGCGTTCAAGACCGCTTACTAATTTCGTAGCCGCCCTCTGGACTGACTCCATCCTGTTTATATCTTTCCATAGGTGCGGTCTCCAGAACTGCACGCAGTACTCCAAATGGGGCCTCACCAGAGACTTATACAACGGCACTATCACCTCCTTTCCTGCTGGTCATGCCTCTCTTTATGCCAGCAGGAAAAAGGAGGTGAATGCAAAAATTATAGGGACAGGCTTATGAACCTCAACTTGTATATGCTGTATACATGTTGAGGTTACATGACGGAGGTGCTCTTCCCAGTGGACGCTGTAATAGTAACCCTCTTCCTAATGAAGTGAAATGCTTGGTTTATTTTGATCCAAAATCAAAAAGTAGTCAATCCCCAAAACAGTATATCAGATGCCTAGAGAAATACACAATCCTGTATTTCTGGTGGTTGGGAGGCAGGGATAGTGCTGGACAGACTTGTACGGTCTGTGCCAGAGCCGGTGGTTGGGAGGAGGGGCAGGTGGTTGGGAGGCGGGGATAGTGCTGGGCAGACTTATACGGTCTGTGCCAGAGCCGGTGGTTGGGAGGAGGGGCAGGTGGTTGGTTAGCGGGGATAGTGCTGGGCAGACTTATACGGTCTGTGCCCTGAAGAGCACAGGTACAAATCAAAGTAGGGTATACACAAAAAGCAGCAAATATGAGTTATCTTGTTGGGCAGACTGGATGGACCGTGCAGGTCTTTTTCTGCCGTCATCTACTATGTTACTATGTAACACGTTTGGAACAGTCAGTGATATAGCGACAAAATCCGAGATAAGATAAGCTTGCTCCTCTCTGCTCCTTTAAATTTCTGGCGCTCTTTTGTGTATGAACACGATTTGCCACATATTTTTGGACATTGGTTTTCAGTCAACGGATTTGGGGATTTTTGTGTATACGGATTCCTATTGAATCCTTTCACACTCCTGGTTTAACATTTTTTAAAAATATAAAATGTAAGAATAAATAAAATAAGATTTGGATATATTAAAATAAATAAGGGTTACAAATATAGGGAGTATCTATAATGTAAAGAGCTTTCAAGTGAGCCGTTTGTGGCCTACACTCACTGAAATTCAAGCTCGATTGTTGGTTCGGCCTATACTGAACTCCCTCGTGTTCCCTTTTCTAACAGTGTTACAGGATTGTGTATTTCTCTAGGCATCTGATAAACTGTTTTGGGGATTGACTACTTTTTGATTTTGGTTTGCAGTTTTTTTGTCTCTCCCTTGGGTTTTATTTGTAGTTTTAGCAGTGCGTTTCTCTAGCAAAAAAAGGTTCCGGTACTCAAATACCAGGCCACCCTTCAGGGGTGGGGTGATCACTGAGGGACCCACCCCACAATAGCCAGGCCCCTGCAACCAGTCACAGAATCTACAACAAGGCAGAATTTGTGTATAGAGCCTGAGATCTTTCATGGAAACGTGGGGTCCATGGGTCAATTTTAGCAGACAATGGAAAAGGTGCCGGAACTCAGTACCCCCCCCCTCCCCAAGTACCCCCTCAAAAAAAGCCCAGAGTTTTAGTGATTTTATTTTGATTTCATTTCAGGGTGCTCAAGGACCTAGTAAGGTATATTCTCACTGTGACAGTTTGCTATGGAATGGCAGCTAAACTGTTTCTGAAGTCAGCATTAGTTAGAGATCCATTTTAAATGTATGTTTCCTTAGCGTTCCTCCGGACCGGCCCAGAGAAGACTGATGGTTGTCCAGTTTTCTCTGGGCTGGTCCAGAGGCACTAAAGGAAAGTAAATTAGCAGGTAAGATCTAATTTCTCCTTATTTAAACTTTTATGGGAAATAACCCTTCATCTTTCACAGACATGCAATGTGAATCTTATAAATAGCAGCAGCCCAGCTGCATTATTACTTTTCTTTTTTTTTCTTCTTTACAATGATAAATTAGCAGCAGTAGCAAAACGCATTTTCATTGCGTGTTCCCATAAAGATCCTTTTTATGGGATGTTGTGTAGGTTTCAAGGCTGCGTTGCTGTCTTAATAGTCTGCTGGATTGTTAGGGTCGGTCACCAAATTCATGCTGCCATATTTCAGTCACGCACAGTGATGTACTTCATGCAGTGCAGCTCAGCTGCATCATTTAGCAGGACAAAGGCCTTGACGTGTGCCCTCTAGCAATTAATAATTCAGGCAATTTGTTAACTTGCATTCCAAATTTTCTTCCTGCGCAGGGTTTAGAAACAGTACAGAGGGCTACTGCTCAGTTGAATCTTTGAGGGCGTTTGTACAAGGGTAGAGAAGAAACTAACCCCCAGATTCTATGAAGGTCACCCAAATTTGGGTGCAGATCCCTAATTTTGGTGCAAACTAAAATTTAAGGAGCTACTAATAATCAATTGTTGACATTAATTGGCACTGCACTGCACCATAGCTGCTGAGAAGGGGGGGGGGGGCAGGGGGGACAAAATTCCACGGGCCTCTGTGCTTGACCATCTGCCCCCTGCATTGAATTCGCAGTCTCACCTCCGTGAAAGCAGCGCTGCAGGTAGCAGAACGCCTCCCTTCGGCCCTCCTTCCCTCCCTGTGTCCCGCCCTCGTCTGACGTAACTTCCGCGAGGGCGGGACACAAGGAGGGAAGGAGGGCCATAGGGAGGCGTTCTGCTACCTGCAGCGCTGCTTTCACGGAGGTGAGACTGCGATTTCAATGCAGGGGGCCCTGTGGCGGACGGAGGGGGGGAGCGGTGGCGGCGGCGACGAACTCGGGGGGGGGTGGGGGGGGAACAGTGGCTGCAGCGACCTCGGGGGGGGTGGAAGGGGAGCGGCAGCGGTGACCTTGGGGGGGCGGGGCGGCGAGGGCGGCAGGAGCAGGGCCCCGGCGGCCCTGCACTGCACACCTAAATTCTCATGCACAACTCAAAAGGGGGTGTGGCCAGGGGGAGGGGCATTCCCCAAATTTAGGCACAGTGTTATAGAATAGAGTCATTTATGTGCCTAACTGCTGTTATTTGCGTGCCAGCATTCACACCAGGTTTCGGCAGGCATAAGTCCTTATTCCCTAAGTTGGGCATGGGAATCTGCGCTAAGCAGCATTCTATAAAGGTTGCTAAGCGAAGAGCTTAACAGCACCTAACTTTGGACGCCATTTACTGAATCCGGCCCAAAGTGCATTTTTGTACAGTGCAAGAGAGCTGTTGAATTGGTCATATATCAGTTTGGTGTCTTCCTTATATTGCTTTAGTTCTGATTTCAGCAACATCTTCTGTGCGTGTGATAATGCCCCAGGGGCGGACTGACCATTCGAGCAACCGGGCAGTGCCCGAGGGCCCAGAGGCTCTGTCCAGATTTCCGGTGCGCCGCTGGTGATCTAGTGGCCTCAGCGGGAGAACATGTTCTTTCCTGCCCAGTGTACTGCCGCTATTCCCCCCTCCCCCCCACCCGGCACCACCGTATTTTAGAAATGGCGGCCGAGACTCCCTGTGGAAGTCTCATGAGACTGTTGAGACACGCGACACTACCGTGGGAAGTCTCAGCCGCCATTTTGAAAACACGGTGGCGCCGGCTGGCGGGGGAATAGCGGTAGTGCAGCGGGCAGGAAGGAACATTCCCCCCCCCCCCCCCTGCAGAGGCCACCAGACTACCAGGACCCCTCAGGTAGGACCTGGGCAGCGGGGACATCGGCGGCAGGGGCAACAGTGGGGGTGTCGGGCAGCGGCTGGGCAGGGAGCCCACACCACCCTCAGTCTGCCCCTGTAATGCCCCTGTTTGTATTAAGGACACACTATTTCTGTTGCTAGTGTTCATGTGTACGTTTCACTCTTGGTGTACTGATGTGTTCCCTTTTTCTCTTTCAGGTAAGTGTTTTAACAACCCTGGAACGGAGGTTTAACTTGCAGAGTACAGACGTTGGAGTCATCGCCAGCAGCTTTGAGATTGGGAACTTGGCACTCATTCTTTTTGTGAGTTACTTTGGAGCCAGGGGCCACAGACCACGCTTGATAGGATGTGGAGGAATAGTGATGGCCTTGGGAGCTCTTCTCTCAGCTTTGCCCGAATTTCTGACCCATCAGTACGAGTATGAGTCGGGAGAAATACGATGGGGTGCAGAAGGACGGGATGTGTGTGCTATCAATGGCTCTGCCAGTGACGAAGGACCGGATCCTGATCTGATCTGTAGGAACAGAACCGCCACCAACATGATGTACTTACTCCTTATCGGAGCCCAGGTTCTGTTAGGAATTGGTGCTACACCAGTGCAGCCGTTGGGGGTCTCCTACATTGATGACCATGTGAGAAGGAAAGATTCATCGCTGTATATTGGTAAGATGAAGCTCTTTGAATCGTTTCACTATTTCTGATTGTAAACCATTACCATACCTTTTCTTTGAAAGCAATGGAGTAGCAAAAGTATTTAAACATATGTGGCGATGTTAGCAGAGGTTGTTAGGCGATGCTCTGCATAGTATTTGTAATATTGTACTGGACAGCTGGAGAAGGGGCACATAACAATACCCCTAGTTTAGGCAAGAATCCAGTCGTGATGTCTAATGGTGTGAGAAATTGGGAGAATATTGCAAGATTTTGGGCCCATGTGTGAATCGGTGGCTGTTAACTCTCAATATTGGGAACGGTACGTCATCCTATTAAAAGCCAAGTTTAACCATCCAATGCTTATGTTACAGATATATCCAGTAAGATAAATAATATGAACGTAGTATTCGATATTGTCTGCCGCCATGTGGTTTCACAGTGACATTTATGTGTGTGTCTATGTAGGATGGAATCTTTGGAGGCTCATTTTCAAAGCACGTAGACTTACAAAGTTACGTATTTAACTACGTAACTTTGAAAGTCCATGTGCTTTGAAAATGAGACCTTCATGTCTACAACTAGTAGACAAGTCTAAGATTACTTACTGTCTAGAACTGTTAATGGGTTTTCTTGTTTAATTTACCCTGCTGTTCATATTTGCACTACTGGTCTGCTTTTACTTGAACTGGTGACTGGCAAGTAAAAATCATAAGGTCCTTATAATCTACCAGTGCTCATGAGAGATTGTCAATAGGTTTAAAATATGTTAGTAGGGCTTGTTTGACTTGGTGACAGTACCGTATACTACCTTGTGGCAGGACCTGTCTTTGCATACTGACTTGAGTCTTCTGCTGTCTGGGTCAAATAGGCCTAGGGATGCTTCAGAGGCAGTGAGGCATAGAGAGTCATCACTGCTGTGCACTGGTGACACCTTGTGACTGAACTTAGATTACATGACTGTGAGGTTTTGGAAGGATGATTTTGCTGTAATGAATATTCTATGGGTGTTGTGCTTGATCCTAGCCCTGGTTCTGATTTTGATGGAAGCCCAAAGGAGGAGGAGAAATGAGTCGGAGGAGAAATGAGTCAAACAAAATACATTAGAAGAGATTATCACTTTACATGTTACAAACATTATGGAAAAAATTTTCAATAAAAAGATTTAAAAAAAAGAAGAGATTATCACATTCCTGTGTTAGTCTGGAAACATAAAATTAAAAGTTTAGTGGCGACACAACAGGGTACACAAATAAGAACTTAATTCTAGAACAAAAACGGAAGAATCTACAGATTTGTTCTCGCCAGTCTGCAATAGTTTTAATTTCCTCTTACTATTTCATTCAGGGTAAAATGTAAATTAGGATCCTAGGTGGAGTATCACATATAAAACAAATAAGTACATTGTTATAAGGACAATTCATATTTGGTTTGAGGTCCCAGAGATTCTTTTATTCAAGTAGGAAAGCCAAAACATGTAACTTTGATTAACCCTTGATTCATATGCAAATTATCTCCAGTGACTGCGAGTCTTTGTTCCTCTCCACTCCAAAAGGTTACTTCACACACTCTGCCTTTAGAATACAGGCAAACACAGTTTCAAAGCAATAGTGTCATCATATCTTCAAGTCAGGTAATATTCCTTACAGAGACATTCAGAGAGTCCTTCACAAGTAAAGCCTTATTGCTCTGCTCTTGACTTCACTCTTTTCCCCGGTACTTAAGGCAGGGGAACCTGAAATTGCACAGTCCATAAACAGCGCTTATCCACTTCATAGTTGTTAATCCACTATCCTCCACTCCTCTGGCTGTTGATGCACTGGGCAAATAATAGGACAAGATTCACTTGGTTTCTTCTTTTTAAATTCAGCTCCTTCAAGCAGGGCTTTGACGCTGCTCCAAGACTTCCTTTTCCTTTTGGCTCTCGTGGGAGTCCCTGCTTATTTCCAGCTCCACAGACAGGCTTCAACAGCCGGCCGTTCCTGGCTGAAAAACTCCACCCTTTTCTGCCAGCTGGGATAGGCTTATATTGTTCCAGGGGAATTAAAGGTTTTCTTCATTTTCTATGATGATTGGTTCCCTATAGACTTCAGGGAGGGACCTAGGGTGCCCGCCCGCTGACGGCCTCCCCTGCCCTGGTTTTTTAAGGGCCCTGGCACGCTGCTTAAACCAGAGAATACTCTCCACCTCCCCCCATCCTGCCTGAACACCTGTAAGCCCTCTCCAGGCCTATCTTACAAATCCCTGGTGGTCTCCTGGGTTCTTCGGGGGCAGGAACGAACCCCACTTGTACCTGCCTCGTGCAGCTGATCCATTGCAACGGCTGCTGAGACGTCACATGCTGCTGTTCCTGCTCGTGCTGGTTCCCGTTGCAAAATGGCTGCTGGGAATCTACCCACCATTCTGCCTTTTTCTCTCCAATTCCTTCTCGCTGGAACTCTTTTCCATCCGACATTCGGTAAACTCAATCCTAGCCCCAGTTCCGTGCTATCCTAAAGTCTTACTTTTTTTTTTTTTTTTTTTGTTACATTTGTACGCCACACTTTCCCACTCATGGCAGGCTCAATGCGGCTTACATGGGGCAATGGAGGGTTAGGTGACTTGCCCAGAGTCACAAGGAGCTGCCTGTGCCTGCAGTGGGAATTGAACCCAGTTCCCCAGGACCAAAGTCCACCACCCTAACCACTAGGCTACTCCTCCACTAGCAACATTCCATGTAGAAGTCGGCCCTTGCAGATCACCAATGTGGCCGCGCAGGCTTCTACATGGAATGTTGCTAGTGGAATAGCAACATTCCATGTAGAATCATTAGTATCTGTTTTATTTTTGTTACATTTGTACCCTGCGCTTTCCCACTCATGGCAGGCTCAATGCAGCTTACATGGGGCAATGGAGGGTTGAGTGACTTGCCCAGAGTCACAAGGAGCTGCCTGTGCCTGAAGTGGGAATCGAACTCAGTTCCTCAGGACCAAAGTCCACCATCCTAACTAGGCCACTCCTCCACTTGTTTTCAAGAGCTTTAACACAGGTTCCGTGATCTCAGCCGTGTTGGCTGCTGGCGAACTGGAGGATCCTCTCTCCCTCCTCTTGATGGTAATTGGTAGTGCTCTCTATCTTCCTTTAGTATTCATTTTTCCCTCCCCAGGATTTTTATTTCTGATTTGTCCTTTCCTTTCCTATATACATTTTTTTCAGTTTATGCACCACCTTAATTCCTGTTCTGAAAGGTGGTGTAACAAGAGCCGAATAAACATAAACATTTCGAGCGGCTCTTGTCAATCTTTTTGCGGCCAAATCAAATTGTGTGACTCCCCCCCCCCCCCCCCCCCACCAGAGGAACAGAATAATGATGCATCTATTGGAGATCCCACCCAGGTCATGACCCCATTTGGAGTTCCGACTCACCATTTGGGAAGCTCTGATTTAGAGATTTCAGTTGCTGAATTTGGCCTTAACCAGTGTAGTGTGGACCAGCCCCATGGCCCATTAGCAGCCGCTGAGCAGAGAGTTATGCTCCTTGTGTATTATTGCTCGTCTCTTGGGACTTTTTTGTTCGGTTTCCTTCTGGTTCCTGACTGGCAGGTGACATTCAAAGATCTTAGTAGGGTGTTCCAGACACTACATGTGTGTGGGGTTTTGGTGGGAGCCACCATCTGTGCCTGCTCTGCTAGGAAATTTATACTATATTTATCACATTTATACACCACATTTTCGCACTTGTTTGCAGGCTCAATGTGGCCTACAATAAACCGAAAAGGCTATCGTCAATCCAGTAGTGAAACAAATATAATAGATTGTAGTAGTCTGTGAGGATAGAAAGAGGGAAGCGGGTAAAGGTAAGAGAGTCCATAGTGGTCCATTTATGTGCTATTTTGCATAGGTTTTATGTTGGATCCAGGGGGTAGGCCTTCCGGAATAGGTTGGTCTTAAGTAATTTCCTAAAGTTGAGATGGTTTTGAGTAGTTTTGACAATTTTTGGCAACGCATTCCATAATTGGCTGCTGATAAACGAAAAAGAGGAAGCGTAAGTGGATTTATATTTGAGGCCGTTACAGGTAGGGTAATGGAGATTTAGGAATGAACGGCACACGTGCTTGATGTATTCCTGGGTGGAAGATTGATTAAGTTGTTCATGTAACCTGGGGCTTCTCCATGAAGGATTTTGTGGATTAGGGTGCAGATCTTGAAGGTGATTCGTTCCTTTATTGGGAGGCAGTGCAATTTGTCTCGAAGGGGCTCGGAACTTTCAAATTTGGATTTACTATGATCGGTGAGAGTGTGGGATTAATGCTACGTTCCCACATATAAGGACACAGTAGCTGCCAGTGGGCCGTAGGGCTGCTCCACTTTCACTGGTAAGGCCAAATTTAGGGGGCGCTGCAGAAACCTTGCATTACAGCCGTTCGCTCGCTGGTGCTTAGCAAATGCTTTCCTAATACAAAAGTATCAATATCAATATAGGGCTTATTAATGACAATTTCCCTGAAACAAGGGTTCAATGCATTCTTAACACAGTCTTAACAAGATAAGCTAAACAATCCAAAAATTAGTAGCAGCATTCAAAAAAATGTGTCTTCGGCAACTTACAGAATTTTAAGTGATTTCTGTCAATTCAAAGAATGGGAGGGAATTCCATAGCGGTACCACGATAACCATAAAAAATGTATTAAATACCTTTCAAAATCGCAAATTACCAAAATAATTGCTTAAACAATCTTGACAAATTGCCAAATAAGGATTTTAAAAGTATACTTATCAGAAGGTATGAAGCAGAACCATAAAGATTTTGATATAATAAACACATACATAGTAACATACATAGTAGATGATGGCAGAAAAAGACCTGCACGGTCCATCCATTCTACCCAACAAGATAAACTCATATGTACTACTTTTTGTGTATACCCTACCTTGATTTGTACCTGCCCTCTTCAGGGCACAGACCGTATAA
The DNA here is from genome assembly GCF_901765095.1 of Microcaecilia unicolor. NCBI lineage: Eukaryota > Metazoa > Chordata > Amphibia > Gymnophiona > Siphonopidae > Microcaecilia > Microcaecilia unicolor. Next base: position 746,982,197 of record NC_044031.1, read on the forward strand.
GTCTGCCCAGCACTATCCCCGCCTCCCAACCACCAGCCCCGCCTCCCAACCACCAGCTCTGGTACAGACCGTATAAGTCTGCCCAGCACTATCCCCGCCTCCCAACCACCAGCCCCGCCTCCCACCACCAGCTCTGGCACAGACTGTATAAGTCTGCCCAGCACTATCCCCGCCTCCCACCACCGGCTCTGGCACAGACCGTATAAGTCTGCTCAGCACTATCCCTGCCTCCCAACCACCAGCCCCGCCTCCCACCACCGGCTCTGCCACCCAATCTCGGCTAAGCTCCTTAGGATCCATTCCTTCTGAACAGGATTCCTTTATGTTTATCCCACTCATGTTTGAATTCCGTTACCGCTTTCATTTCCACCACCTCCCGCGGGAGGGCATTCCAAGCATCCAACACTCTCTCCGTGAAGAAATACTTCCTGACATTTTTCTTGAGTCTGCCCCCCTTCAATCTCATTTCATGTCCTCTAGTTTAAACACAATGCTTTAAAAGAGACATGCTCTTTTACTGGAAGCCAATGCAACCTCATCGTATGTTTTGAGACGCTAGTAAATCTATTTATCTTAAAAATTAATCTCATCAGTTTTTTGAATAAACTGTAACTTATATAAGTGCTTGGAGCATATTCCCACATACAGTACATTACAGTAATTAAGATGAGGAAGTATCAGCATCTGAACCAGAAGAGCAAAGGTCTCCATTGTAAAAAAAAGAAAATGGTCAAATCAGCCTTAATTGTCTTAAACAATGTTTTCTTCCAGAGGTGATTAACTTGTGGACCATAAGTCAATTAACAGTCTAAAATCATTCCCAACATTTGAGATTCAGTTTCTATTGGTGGTACCCTATCATCAGTCACATAGAAGAAGGTAAAATCACTTCAGATTTTTTGAACCATAAGATTTTTGTCTTGCTTGGGTTCAGTTTTAACTTATTTGACCAGGCCCATTTTTGAATTCTGTATATCCCTGAGGAGATAACTTCTACTACTACTACTATTAAACATTGCTATAGCGCTACTAGACTTACGCAGCGCTGTACAAATGAACATGAAAAGACAGTCCCTGCTCAACAGAGCTTACAATCTAAATTGGACAGACGAACAGACAGCTAGGGGTGGGGAAATTGCAGCGGTAGGGGTGATAAGTGAGAGTGTTGAGTAAGAGAGTCATGGTTAGGAGTCGAAAGCAGTAGCAAAGAGGTGGGCTTTAAGCCTAGACTTGAAGACAGCCAGAGACTGAGCCTGAGGTACCGGCTCAGGGAGTCTATTCCAGGTGTAGGGAGCAGCGAGATAGAAGGAACGGAGCCGGGAGTTAGCAGTGGGGGAGAAGGGGGACGACAGGAGACATTTACCCAGCGAACGGAGTTCACGGGGAGGAGTGTAGGGAGAGATGAGAGCGGAAAGGTACTGAGGAGCTGCGGAGTGGATGCACTTGTAGGTCAAAAGGAGAAGTTTGAACCGTATGCGGAAGCGGATAGGGAGCCAGTGAAGCGACTTGAGGAGAGGGCTAACGTGAGTATAGCGACTCTGGCGGAATATAAGACGCGCAGCAGTCTTCAGATAATTCAGAAATTGTAAGAGGTAAAGGTAACAAAAATAAAATGTCATCCACATAGGGTAATAGCTCTCCAAAATTCAGTTTAAGTAGCCCTAAAGAAGACATAAAAAAATTGAAGAGTACCGGTGATAATTGCCTCTGTAGGTCTGAAAAACAGTTTTAAAAAAGACTTTAAATTGGTCATGCGCCGTTGGCGAAGTCGCTGTACAGAGCGACTGCTGTTCACCAGTGCAAAGGTCTTTTTCAGAAACAATTCTTTAGTGTTATATTTCGACACTTCCCTATATCTCAACACTTGTTTCTGACACACCAACGTTTTATGACCCCCGAGGCAGGCACTTCTTGCCAAAACACGGTGCTGTGTCAGGCTTTGCATGTCCTTACAAGTACAAGAAATAAAGCGTTTTTGTCATTGATGATCGTCTTGGGTCCCTGGTTTTTCTCAAGCCTGCCCCAAGTTCCCACTGCTGCTGTTTGCTGGTTACGCTCTATTTGGGATTTCCTTTGGTCTTTTCTTTGGACATTTATCAGCACCTGGAGTTGCATGTGACACATCTGAGCATGTGCTGTAATGATATGCTGCGTATAAATGTTTTGCAATATCAATATTTATGCACAGGCTAGCATTCCAGCAGATGTGTGTTGTGGGGACAGAGGTGGGGAGTGGCGCTGGCGCCAATACAAAGGTTGAGTTAAGTGCCCCAGTCCCTCGAGCCGGCCCTTGGTCTTCTATGTGCTTTTCTGCATTCACGCTGAATAGCCATAAATGCCATAAAAACAACGCACGACCTAACAATTTTCCGAAAATTACTAAAAACCAACCTGTTCAAAAAGGCATACCACAATGATCCATCCTAAATACCAGACAACGAAACTCTTCCAGAATTAGACAAAACCAAACTCTGTATACCTGACTGCTTCAGTAATTCTATCACTAACGAACGTTAATACACCACCACCTTATTTCTCACGCCGAAATGAACTGATTATCTAATTTAATTTATAGTTTACTCTACCATCAATGTACTTAATGCAATACCACTTGTATTTCTCATTCCGGAAATGGCAATCGCCACTACGGCATACTGTAAGCCACATTGAGCCTGGAAAAAGGTGGGAAAATGTGGGATACAAGTGCAACCAATAAATAAATAGCTAATAGATCTATTAGCGTGGATTTAAATATGCTGTAGGTTGGTGTGTCTGCAAGTCTTTGCCCACGGTTAGCTGATGCTCCTCAGTACCTTTCCGCTCTCATCTCTCCCTACACTCCTCCCCGTGAACTCCGTTTGCTGGGTAAATGTCTCCTGTCGTCCCCCTTCTCCCCCACTGCTAACTCCCGGCTCCGTTCCTTCTATCTCGCTGCTCCCTATGCCTGGAATAGACTCCCTGAGCCACTACGTCAGGCTCAGTCTCTGGCTGTCTTCACGTCTAGGCTTAAAGCCCACCTCTTTGCTACTGCTTTCGACTCCTAACCATGACTCTCTTACTCAACACCCTCACTTATCACCCCTACCACTGCAATTTCCCCACCCCTAGCTGTCTGTCTGTCCAATTTAGATTGTAAGCTCTGTTGAGCAGGGACTGTCTTTTCATGTTCATTTGTACAGCGCTGCGTAAGTCTAGTAGCGCTATAGAAATGTTTAATAGTAGTAGTAGTATGAGCCAAGTATAGGACAGTCAAGCCATTGTGACATCACTGATGAGGTTGGCTCTTAGGCATTGGTGGACTGAGGCATTATGACATCACAATGTCAGCTCTGGTTAAATCACCGCAGCTCCTCAGTACCTTTCCGCTCTCATCTCTCCCTACACTCCTCCCCGTGAACTCCGTTTGCTGGGTAAATGTCTCCTGTCGTCCCCCTTCTCCCCCACTGCTAACTCCTGGCTCCGTTCCTTCTATCTCGCTGCTCCCTATGCCTGGAATAGACTCCCTGAGCCAGTACGTCAGGCTCAGTCTCTGGCTGTCTTCACGTCTAGGCTTAAAGCCCACCTCTTTGCTACTGCTTTCGACTCCTAACCATGACTCTCTTACTCAACACCCTCACTTATCACCCCTACCACTGCAATTTCCCCACCCCTAGCTGTCTGTCTGTCCAATTTAGATTGTAAGCTCTGTTGAGCAGGGACTGTCTTTTCATGTTCATTTGTACAGTGCTGCTATAGAAATGTTTTATAGTAGTAGTAGTAGTAGGATTTAAATGTGCTGTAGGTTGGTGTGTCTGCAAGTCTTTGCCCACGGTTAGCTGATGCACAGAACTCGTTTTTGCATTGTGCACTTGCAAAATTGTGCGCTAAGGCTGAGGTAACAGGTGTGTACAACTTAGTGAGCTTTATTGCATCGAGCCTGCACCCCCCCCCCACCCCAGCAGTTTAAATGTCTAAAATCCTTTCCCTACTTCGCACTCCAACATTAGATCTGAGTGGGTGGCTGTGATCACTGCAGAAAGCTATGTGTGCAAGTTTTGAATTCTGCCACTGTGCCCCATTACTTTGGAACTCAATCCTCCCCCCTCCCCCCCCCTGACATCCTTTGCGTTCTGACTGTTCCTAATTCACATTCAGATTGAGACTGAAGGCCTGGCTTTTCATACAGCTTTTTCCCCCTATAACACCTTGTCAGTATTGGGCCACCTCCTCTGCGTTGTGAGGGATTGGGGCAAACTCGGATTGGACGCCAACTATAAGAAACCGAAAACCGAGTCTGCCCATGAAAGAGTAAGAAACCCAACACAAACTTGGGCGTAAATGGAAATCTTTAATTGCATTCCAGAGGAGAGTGAAGGCCTATGTTTTCAGGAAGGCTTATGGTCCAGTTTTGGGGGTAGTTGGTGGGTTTGCCCTGGGTTTTTAGATTGTGGTTATTGATTTTGTTATGGATATTTTGGTGTGTTACTTTGATATTTATAATGGGCCTGATATTCAGCGGGCAGCGCTTTTTCTGTCTGCCACTGGTGTTTAACCCAGATATTCAATGTCAGGCCGTTTGTGGTGACTGGCATTGAATATATACATATATATATATATATATTATTATTTTTTTTTTTAAACCGTTAAAAAGTTATCTGATTATGCCGATATTCAGCACAAATCAATTAACTTTTTACCGGTTAAAGATAGGACAGCTATTTATGCGGTCCTGTTTAGCTGCTAAATTGAGTTAGGCACTGAGGGGCCCTTTTTACTAAAGCGTGCCGAAAAATGGCCTGCACTGGTGTAGGCGGGTGTATTGGATGCATGCAGGTCCATTTTTCAGCATGCCTGAAAAAAGGCCTTTTTTTGCCTAAAATGGACATGCAACAAAATAAAATCAACCCGCGTCTTCCTGAGATCCAGGTGGATCCAAGATGGCGTCTAGAGCAGTGGGAGCGCTTCTCTGCTCTTGAGACTTTTCCCGTATGATGACAAGGGGAAAAGAAAGGGAAAAGCTAAGGTTCTTACCTCCTCGAACCTAGCTACAGGTCCCCCTGTACGCCAGACTACATTGGAGAGTTTCGGGGTGAGAGCGCTTCGGGAGCAGACGCTTGCTTTGACGGGTTCCGCGTCTTTTGACGCGGACCATAGCATTGAGGGAGTGTTGCTGAGTCTTCCCTCTAACACAGCCCCCCCCCCCCGCAACCCAGAAGCGATTTGGCGCCAGCAGAGATGCAGCAGGCGGAGGGGATTGGTTGAATACAGCCCTCGTTTGTTGAGAGAGGGGACCCGCTAGCGCTTCGACCCCAAGCAGAATAACAACGGAGGGGATCCAGGGTCTCCTGTGCTCCTCGTCTCTGGCACGGGGTGATACTTCCAGTGGAAACGGAGGAGTGTTAATGCCAGCTGTGGTGATGCTGGAGTCGCTTTGGGATGCTATCCAAGATTTGAACACTACCTTCTTAACAATTTCTAACTCCTTTAAGGAAGACATATTGGAACTTAAACAATCTTCTCGAAATCTGTCCGAAAGTGTCCACAAACAATCAAATAAGATCGTAACGTTGGAAGGGGAAGTTACCCAACTTCAAAATATTACTTCAATGCTTATCAAGGAGAGGGATATTCAAGCTTGTAAGCTTGAATACCTTGAGAATCAAAGACGTAGAAACAACCTGAGGTTCATAAACTTTCCCAAACCACCATTAATTCCTGCTTTAGAAATGCTAAAAAAATATTTTGGTGAAATACTGGGAATACCAACAGAGGGCTTCCCGCCTATAGCTAGAGCCCAGTATATAACAGGGGCTTCAAGAATATCAAATGGACAACCTCAGTCTGTTTCGGATTTAAACCTGACTGAATTTTTGGAAAGTTCATTAGAGATGGTGACAGAACGGACTACACTATTGGTTACATTTGCCTTAGAGTTGGACAGAAATAACATTTTCCGTATCAACTTTCATCATGTTAATGCTTGCTTTTCGGGGAGCAAGATTCGGGTTTTTCCAGATTTGGCTAGGGATAAACAAAAAGGAAGGAGAGAATTCTTGGTATATAAACCAAGGGTTCTCAACCTAGGAGCATTGTTTAAGTTAAAATTTCCTTGTAGATGTCTTGTATCTCTGAACACTAATAATTATGTTTTCTTTGATCTCCCAAAATTCCTTCAATTTGTTAATTCCAAAGAAGTTAGTCGGCTAGCGGGAATTGTATTGCTCTCCAAGCTCTAATGGTACAATTTGTACTCTTTATTTTCGTTTTATATTTTTTGCCTACCGGTAGTATCTGGATCTCAGTATGGAGGACAAAGTTGAAGGGGAAAGATTTCTTTGATCGTTATTGTTTATTTCCTTTGTTATTTTCGAATATTGCTTATACATTTCTATTTATTTATTTATTTGTTACATTTGTACCCCACGTTTTCCCACCTATTTGCAGGCTCAATGTGGCTTACATAGTACCGTCGAGGCGTTCGCCAAGTCCGGTTGAGAAACAAATGCAAGGTTATATTGTGGTCGAATGAGGAAGATGTGTATCAGGTATCATGAGGGTCGAGGGGAGTGGAGATTATGTATTGTCCAGTACGATCATTGGTATTACTGTGTTGCCTGGTGTGGGGGTTTACGTTGGATCGGTGGGGTAGGCCTTTTTGAAGAGGTTGTTTTTTAGTGATTTCCTGGTTTAGGTAGTCATGGATTGTTTTCACAGTTTTTGGAACTGTTGAAAATGTGAATGTAAAAAACTAATAAAACAAAGTTATAAAAAAAAAAAATCAACCCCCGTCCATTTTGGGCCTGAGACCTTACCGCCACCCATTTACTTAGCGGTGAGGTCTCACATATTAACTGGGCGGTAATCGTCAGCATGCGTACATGGCCAGTTACCGCCCGGTTAGTGCCACGTGGTAGAAAATAGAAATTATTTTCTGCCGTGTGTTTTGGACGTGCGTCAAAATTAGAACTACCACTCGGGGCACACGGTAGCCAGGCGATAGTTCTAATTTGACGCGTGCTGTACACATGTAGGCGCCTACATGTCCTAGTAAACGGTCCCTGAATATCCCTAACCGGATAATTTGAGCGATATAGCTGGTTATATATACTAGGCACTAAACCGCAACATTTAATGGAGATAACTGGTTATCTCCTGCTGAATATTAGTGGTTATGTGCTGATATACTATTTAACCGGTCAGTGGCCGTGTCTGGCTGGTTAAATAGATTTTAATATTGGGGGGGGGCAGATGGGTTAGAAATCTGCTAAGAATTCAGAGTCTCCTGCAGATTGGCAGAAGAGAAATATTACAAACAAATATTTATGCTGAAAGCAGACAGAATATGTAAAATAAAAGTCGGATTCAGCTATATTAAATAACATTTGTCATTCTATTTTTTTAATTATTTACCTCCGTGCATTAATGTAATCAGGAGTGAGAGACTTGCTGTAGAAAGCAAATTGAACATTGAGCAGATGTATTCTTTTCTCAGACACTCAAGTGGTTTTTGCTGCTAGCAGTATGCAAGATCTTGGGGACTGTGTGGCAGTTTCTGTCAGACTTGAGTGCGAGGTCTAGCCCCTTAATGTAGAAACCGATTAATAACAATCTGGACAAGCATTTTACTACCGTAGGCACAGAAACATGGCGCTGCTGAACCCACCGTGCCTGGTTAATCCCAAGAGCTAAATCGCTCCAGGTGAACAAAACATTTATGTTCTGGTCTAGATCTAGCACAGTACATGGGTTAATAGCTGTGTAGCTTTAAGCACGTTAGTAACACGCTGTTCTTTGCGGTAGCTAAATGTTTCCTATAAATTGTTAAAAATACAGAACCAATAGTGAAAGAACAGATGTAGACTTTTTTTTTTTGCTGCTGTCTGTAACATTAATGATTTCAAATAGAACTAACAGGACACATTGTAAATTTAAATACGTTTGGGCTGCACCTGTATGGTAGTATAAGGTTCGACCACTGCACCAGTATTAATAGAGATCCAATGGCAAGTGGTAAATCCTTCCAGCACTAACATACTCTTGATAGATTGCTATTGAAATTCATGAAATCATTGTCCTGAAATTCCCTTTGATGTTTGTTTTGGCCATTCTATGGGTGTAATGCTAATTGTGATGTCATAATCTGTTCAGCCTCCAGTGTAGTCCAGGGTTCTTCCAACAACAATACAGAGATGACAAGAGGCAACAAATTTCAAGTGGGAGGTTATGACTTCACCTCCCAAATCAAGCTTATGCGCTGCCCCATTGGGTCGATACGGTATGCCTTTTTGAACAGGTTGTTTTTTTAGTGATTTCCGGAACTTAAGGTGGTCATGCATTGTTTTCATGGCTTTTGGGAGTGCGTTCCATAGTTGTTGGAATGTTGCTAGTGGAGGAGTAACCTAGTGGTTAGTGCAGTGGACTTTGATTCTGGGGAACTGGGTTTGCTTCCCACTGCAGCTCCTTGTGACTCTGGGCAAATCACTTAAACCTTCATTGCCCCTGGTACAAAACAAGTACCTGAATATATGTAAACCGCTTTGAATGTAGTTGCAGAGGAGTGTGGTAGCCGTGTTAGTCCACTCTTAAGGTTATCAATAGAAATCAAACAAAATAAAACATGAAAATAAGATGATACCTTTTTTATTGGACATAACTTAATACATTTCTTGATTAGCTTTCGAAGGTTGCCCTTCTTTGTCAGATCGGAAATAAGCAAATGTGCTAGCTGACAGTGTATATAAGTGAAAACATTCAAGCATTACTATAACAGTCTGACAGGGTGGGAGGATGGGGGTGGGTAGGAGGTATGCATGGGGACGTCAAAGCATATCATTGATATTCTAACAGGATGGGTGTGGATAGGTGAGGGGTGGGGTGATCAACAGAGACATACAGCTTTATGGTTTATAATGGGCTAGGAACCCCAGATCCTTGTTAAGTCCTTTCTGTTGGGTGTTAAAATATTCAATCTTTCTGACTTCAAAGGTCTTACGTTCTTGTATGGTTTTAAAGTTACCTTTCAGGATTCTCACTGTGAAGTCACTGGTACAGTGTCCTGGTCCTGTAAAATGCTGACCAACAGGGGTGGGAGCCCTACTGGCACCAGTATTGTTCATGTGATGGCTATGTAAATTGAATCTTTGTCTTAAGCATCTGGCCTGTTTCTCCAATATAGCATCCTTCGTTACATTTTTTACACTGAATGATATATACCACATTGGAAGATGAGCAAGTGAAAGATTCCTTTATGTTGAATATCTTTCCTTTGTGGATGACTGTGGGGTCCTGTGAAATATTTTGGCATAGTTTGCAACTGGATAAATTACAGGGAAGTGTGCCCTTCTGTTCCTTTTCAGTCTGTGATGGAAGTTTACTTCTGATTAGTTTGTGTTTTAAGTTGGGTGGCTGTCAGAAGGCCAGTACTGGTGGGGATGGGAATATCTATTTCAGTAATTCATCCTCCTGGAGTATAGGTTGTAGATCTCTTATGATTTTCCTCAGTTTTTCCAGCTCTGGATTGTATGTCACTACAAGGGGGATTCTGTCTGTGGATGTTTTCTCCTTGTACTGTAGCAGATTCTCCCTGGGTGTTTTGAGGGAGGAGGCAATATTCTTGGAGATTATTTTGGGGTTGTAGCCTTTCTGGCCAACCAAAACAAACACACACATACTCTGTGCAGATGGCACTCACGTGCTCAACAAACTAAAATGAAAAAGAAGACGCTCAGGCTGCTCAAATGACGCCCAGTTAAAAAAAGTTCCGCACTGCATGCAGGGACATGATGACATCATCAATCAAAGAAACTTTATACAAACTAACAACAACCATGCTAATGCTAGTCTATATCCTTATTCAAACCATGTGGCTCTGTGCAACCCAATTTGAAAATCCACTTACTTTTTTTTGCGCGGTAGTAAAGATTTGATATCCCCCCCTCCCCTGAGGATGGGGAACTGCTTCCACTGCACAGCAGCATAGGTGGTTAAAGCTGTGTTTCAACTTCATGCAATGTGCTACAAGCGGAACTTTAAGGTCTTTTCTCTGCAAACAGCTCCGATGTTCCTTCATACTATTTTTTAATGGGCGAGTGGGCTTTTTCCAATATAAACCAAAGTTGTCATCCATGCAGATTGTGTGAGAACATTCCAGTAGGGCAGTTTTGTGGCTACGTCACAATTGCTACATGATTTAAGAATTGAAGTTTGCCACAAGATTTCCTTCTTCGGAGAAACTTACTGACTTCACGGTAAACCTGGAGGACGTAATGGGGCAGTTCAGCAAACTGAAGAGTAGCAAATCTCCTGGACCGGATGGTATTCATCCTAGAGTACTGATAGAACTGAAAAATGAGCTTGCGGAGCTACTGCTAGTGATATGCAATTTATCCTTAAAATCGAGCGTGGTACCGTAAGATTGGAGGGTGGCCAATGTAACGCCGATTTTTTTTAAAAGGTTCCAGGGGAGATCCGGGAAATTATAGACAGGTGAGTCTGACCTCGGTGCCGGGGAAAATGGTAGAGGCTATTATTAAAACCAAAATTACAGAGCACATCCAAGGACTTGGATTACTGAGACCAAGTCAGCACGGCTTTTGTGTGGGGAAATCTTGCCTGACCAATTTACTTCAGTTTTTTAAAGGAGTAAACAAACATGTGGACAAAGGGGAGCCGGTTGATATTGGGTATCTGGATTTTCAAAAGGCGTTTGACAAGGTACCTCATGAAAGGCTACAGAGGAAATTGGAGGGTCATGGGATAGGAGGAAACGTCCTATTGTAGATTAAAAACTGGTTGAAGGATAGGAAACGGAGAGTGGGGTTAAATGGGCAGTATTCACAATGGAGAAGGGTAGTTAGTGGGGTTCCTCAGGGGTCTGTGCTAGGACCGCTGCTTTTTAATATATTTATAAATGATTTAGAGATGGGAGTAACTAGCGAGGTAATTCAATTTGCTGATGACACAAAGTTATTCAAAGTCGTTAACTCGCGACAGGATTGTGAAAAATTACAGAGGACCTTACGAGACTGGGAGACTGGGCGGCTAAATGGCAGGTGACGTTTAATGTGAGCAAGTGCAAGGTGATGCATGTGGGGAAAAAAAAAGAACCTGAATTATAGCTACGTCATGCAAGGTTCCACGTGCCCGTGTCCAAACAAGAATGAAGTAGCTTGTTGTTCTCCTCTTAAATATCAGTCTTGCAAAAAATATATGTACAAATATTTTTTTGGATGCTAATGTTTATGTGCAGAACAGCAGCTGCAGATGTGAGCTGACACTTTTGTTTTTTCACAGTCGCAGAAGAGAGGGTAAAAACAGCATGCAAGCATAAACAGAAACAGAAAAAAAGCAACACTGGGCCTTCAGGATGGAGATAACGGTCGTCCTTTAATCTGAAAATGACCCGACACGGGCCGTGTTTCGGCGTACAAACGTCTGTCTCAGGGGTCAGAATTTTGGCGTTTTTTTCACAGACGGCGTTCTGTTTGATTAAACGGACAATCACAACTTAGTGGGCAATATGCCCTAATTTCATGGTTCATTTTCATTATTCCATATTATACACACAAGAACCATTCTGACCCCAGAGGCAGGCGTTTGTATGCCAAAACACGGCCCGTGTCGGGTCATTTTCAGATTAAAGGACGACCGTTATCTCTATCCTGAAGGTCCAGTGTTGCTTTTTTTTCTGTTTCTACTTTTGTTTTTTTCAGACATGCACACAAGAAGCTGTGCTTACCGATGTACCTTTGGGCACATGCGTCTGGCAGGCTTTTCCCGATTTATTGCATGCCTTCTGCATGGTTCCGTTTTAAATTCATGGTAGAAGCCGTTTGCTCAGCCATCTGTGTGAGGCTCTATAGCGTGGCTTTCTAAGAGGGAGACAATGCCCGCTTTAATTCAGCTTAACCCTCAAGTTAAAAGTAAACTGAAAGGACTTAATAAAATATTATTTTTCGGTTATTTAATACAGGAACCACTACATGGAAATAAATTTAAGTCACCCTCCAGGCTGATGGGGCTTTGGACAGAAATCTCTAACTGTCAGCTTTTTTCCTTTTGACTATCCATTATAAGAATCTTTTTTTGAGGGCCTTTGAGTTATGACAGTCATATCTCTCTGTCTGCAGGAACTGATTTGCTGTTCTAGGAAGAGAACGCTGTCCCAGTTTTCTGCAGCCTCTTACTGTGAACCGTAGATTATGGCATATCATCTGGAAAAAGGTTAATAGGGCGCCTCTGTGCACTGCTTGACATTCATAGAAAGTGCTCTAGTCAACCCGACTCTAACACAATCTCCCATGGGGAAATTCTGAGTGTCGCTGTTATTGCAGTTTCATGCAATTGTACATATTCTTTTGAAGTTCCGTATCATCCATCCACCCGTCTGTCTCATCGTGGCTCACATCCTTAAAGTATTTGTGACCCAGGTCACTAAATTGCACCATTGTAATATATTTGCCTCGGTCTTGACTCTGTGGCTTAAGGTTTGGGATTGTGTTTCTGTGCTGCAGTAGCACCATCTTTCCTGGTACCCGTAGGAACAGCATATTCCTTCCCCATTTGGAAAGAAAGGAGAGTAGAGTAGGTGATGTCATAGAGTGGTATATGAGCCTGAATTTAATTATGGAAATTTGTGGTATACCTCTCTTCTGCCACTTAGAAGCAAGCAGGTTGCAATCTCAGGCCTTGTGGAGGGTTGGGCCCTGAAGTAACAAACTGACCTTTCTATTACATAGCTTCCCGTTATTCCAGAACCTGTGGGATAGATGTGTCCAGCAACCAACAGGTTGATGAAAGCTGAACTGAGACATATCTCTCTTGGCATCCAGTCTAGCTGCTCAGTATTTTCTATCTCCAGCAGTTAGAGTCGGCACTCGAGAAAAAGATCTAGGTGTCATTGTAGAAAATATGCTGAAATGTTCTGCCCAGTGTGCAGTGGCAGCCAAAAAAGCAAAACATGATGCTAGGAATTATTAGGAACGGGATGATAAATAAGACCAAGAACATTATAATGCCTCTGGGTCGCTCCATGGTTCTGGAATAGTGGGAAGCTATGTAATGGAAGCAGAAATTAGGTCTTACCTTATAATTTTATTACCATTAGTCCTTCCCTCTATTCCTGAAGCCCACTCAAGGTTTATGAGATTTTTAGTCAGTTCGAAGTAATGGGTCAAATAATGACATTCACCTTGCATGTTGCTTCCTGCATATGTCTTGTTCTCTACAAGTTGTCCAGAGATGAGAGAGGTTCACACATGTTTGCTCATCTGGTTAGTGTTACATAAGTACATAAGTATTGCTATACTGGGAAAGACCAAAGGTCCATCAAGCCCAGCATCCTGTTTCCATCAGTGGCCAATCCAGGTCACAGATACCCGGCAAGATCCCAAAAATGTACAAAATATTTTATACTGCTTATCCCAGAAATAGTGGATTTTCCCCAAGTCCATTTAATAACGGTCTATGGACTTTTCCTTTAGGAAGCCATCCAGGAGCGGGGGCGTGTCCAAGATGGCGACTCACACTCGAGGCTGAACGCTCTGGTGCTGCTGGATGTTGTTCTCTTTCCTTGAAATTACAAATCGGAGAGAAACCTAATGCCTCATACTAAGAGAAAAGGTGTGGTGAGGAATACGCCGTCGGTGCTCCTCACCTCTACGCCTCTCCAGACAACGCTGGATCGCTTCGTCTCGACCTGCCCTAGAGGAACCGGCGTGGTGCAAGCCGCTGTGAATGATGCCGAAGGAGCGACGCCATTCCAGGCTGTTGAAACATCTCTTTCACCGCCGGAGTTTAACACCCCGCCGTGTCCTGCTCGTGAGAGAGGGGGGATGTTGGACCTGATCTCATCGGAAGGCGACGGAGACAGGCCCGAAAATGACGGCGCCACCTCAGAACGAGCAGAGGAAATATCTTTGGAGCTATCAACCCCACCGGTGGTAACGTTGGATTCAATTTGGAAGGCTATTCAGGCCTTGACAAAAATAGTGACGAATACTGCCCAGGAGACCAGACTTCTAGTGAGTAAAGTAAATACCTTGACAGAAACAGTGGAGAAAGTAAAAATTGAGTATATAACAAAGTTTGAGTCAATTGAAACAGATATGACAACGCTGAAAGCAGTTAATATGACTATAATAAAAGATAAAACATTGATGATGAGGAAAATAGAGCAAATTGAAAATTATAATAAACGTTTAAATCTAAGGATTTTGAATTTTCCAGTGGTAGATGGTATTGCTCCAATGGAACTATTTCGAAAATACTTAATCTATATTCTGCAATATTCCCCTTCACTTATACCTCCATTGAACAAAATTTTTTATATTTCTTTGCAAAAGAAAAGTCAGGGGGAATTGAGGGAAGAAACTCAAGTTGAAGGTGGAAATAGTTTACAAGATTTAACAGCATTCTTGGAACAGTCTCTGTCAGTAATATCTCAGCGTCAAACACTTTTAATTTCTTTTGTCTTCGAGCAAGATAAGAATTCATTATTAAAACTATACTTTAAGAATTCTAAGAAGATTTTCTGTGGCTCTAGGCTTTGGATATTTCCGGATGTCACAAAGACTACACAGGATAAGAGAAAATTATTTCTATCACTGAGGGAAGAAACCAGGGCTTTAGGAGCCACTTTTTTGTTGGCGTACCCATGTAAATGTTTAACCAAATATCCGAATGTTAAATATGTTTTTTTTGAACCAGATCAGTTAAAGTTTTTTTTGGAACAGAAAAAGCTTTCCAATGTGAATCCAACATAGTTTGAACATACTGTTAACATGGGATAAGAGGGTAGAATATGAGTCAGGCCATTTTTCTTTATTATATATATCTTCTCCTGGTTAAAAGACTAACCCCCCACATGTAGTGGTCTAAGGAAGAGTAGAAATTAAGATGTATAACTGTTTGGTTTATGGAAGAGAATTCTTTATTTAAATTTTACTATCTCTGTTTTTCCTGATACAATATGCATATTCTTGTAAATTGTTAAACTAAATAAATAAATAAATTAAAAAAAAGAAGAAAAAAAAAAAGGAAGCCATCCAAACCTTTTTTAAACTCTGCTAAGCTACCCGCCTTTACCACATTGTCTGGCAACGAATTCCAGAGTTTAATTACACGTTGAGTGAAGAAAAATTTTCTCCGATTCGTTTTAAATTTACTACGTTGTAGCTTCATCGCGTGCCCCCTAGTCCTAGTATTTTTGGAAAGCGTGAGCAGACGCTTCACATCTACCCGTTCAACTCCACTCATTATTTTATAGACCTCTATTATATCTCCCCTCAGCTGCCTTTTCTCCAAGCTGAAGAGCCCTAGCCGCTTTAGCCTTTCCTCATAGGGAAGTCGTCCCATCCCCTTTATCATTTTCGTCGCCCTTCTCTGCACCTTTTCTAATTCCACTATATAGGTTAGCAAGTTGTTTAAGGCTGTTTTGTTTATTCTGAGTTTCTCTTTACTGCTTGTCTACATAAATACTGAGGAGCTGGACTGGATGCCAAGAGAGATACGTTTCAGCCCCAGTTTTCAGTTCTTTATCTCCACCTGCTGGATGATGGGTACAACTATCCCACAGGTTCTGGAATAGTGGGAAGGACTAATGGAAAGAAACTGATCAGGTAAGACCTAATTTCTCTTTGTGTTAAGAAAGTAAAGAGGAGTTGTCTATTTTTCTGCAAAGTTCAAGAGGGAACTTTTGGGCTCCTCAGAGGTTGGGTCCTGTGTACCAGCCCCGTCTTGGAGAGGTTGCGACCTTTTATATCTTTTTCTCCATAGGAAACTTGCTTTGTTTGTGCCTTCTTTTCCGATCTGACGAAGAAGGGCAACCTTCGAAAGCTAATCAAAAAATGTATTAAATTATGTCCAATAAAAAAGGTATCATCTTATTTTCTTTTCCATGTTTTATTTTGTTTGATTTCTATTGATACCCTTTAAGAGTGGACTAACACGGCTACCACACCTCTCTTTGTGTTAAGAAAGTAAAGAGGAATTGTCTATTTTTCTGCAAAGTTCAAGAGGGAACTTTTGGGCGTCTCAGAGTTTGGGTCGTGTGTACCAGCCCCGTCTTGGAGAGGTTGTGACCTTTTATATCCCTTTCTCCATAGGAAACTTGCTTTTTTTTGTGCCTTCTGAAAGACAAGTAGAGAAATTTAGTTCAAGCCTTTTCAGTAGTTGCTCAGGGCAAGCGACATTCAGGTCCAGTAGGTATTTTCTTGTCACTGGAGAGTCTCAAGAATTCAGAGCTCCAGGCTTTGAGAGATTGGGCTCTGAAGTTCCGAATCTTTGAGGTAAAGGAAAAGGAGGAGAAAACGCCTTTATTAGTGTTGCAGCGCCCAGAGGGGAAAAGTCCCCTGGTTTAGACACCTGTTTTACAGGTTAGATAGTAGAATTCCTGGATGTATATATAGAGAGACGATTGTGTTGTAGTGTCTTATAAATCAGAATTTGCTGCCTGTGGAAGAGTGGAGTAAAAGAGAGGAACATCCTGGATAGAGATAGAGGAAGAAAAGAAGACCTTCCAAGTGTCTACCTGGTTTTCATCTGTGAAGATGCTTTTTAATCATTCAGTAGTTTTATATGCAACCTGGTCCACAAGATCATCTATGGTGACGCCCCAGCCTATATGTCAGACCTGATAGACCTACCACCCAGGAACGCAAAAAGATCCTCTCGCACATTCCTTAATTTACATCCTCCCAAATGCAAGGGTCTGAAATACAAATCAATTGATGTATCTACCTTTTCCTATATCAGCATGCAACTCTGGAACGCGCTGCCACGTAGCCTGAAAACGGTCTATGAATTGACCAATTTCCGCAAACTATTGAAAACCTATCTCTTCGTCAAGATATATCACAAAGATCAACATGTGTAACTGTATAGGCTTAAAACTTTTAGACTGTCTTATAATGTGTTATAATGTCTTTCTGCTCTAACGCCCTCATCTATCTTACTACCATGTAACACAAAACCCTCTGTAAACCAAATGTATATTCAATGCTATTTCCAGTATCCATGACCAAATGTAAGCCACATTGAGCCTGCAAAGAGGTGGGATAATGTGGGATACAAATGCCATAAAATAAATCTACAGCCAATGCATTTGATCTCATTTTCAGTGAGTGAGGAAAGAGAAAATGAAGAGTAGGAGAAAGAGACACTGGTCCTAAGTGAAGCATCCGCAAAAGTTGGGGCCTTGAAGCGAGGACCTGCATGTAATAAATGTAAACTGCTTTGGTTGACCCTTTACCCTCTTCCCTGTGCCAGTCAGCAGCGGCGTAGCCACAAGTGGGCCTGGGTGGGCCTCGGCCCACCTAACGGTAGCACACATTTAGCTTGGCCAGACTTCCCCCTGATGGTACAAAAACACTGCTCTCCTCAATAGTTTTCAGCGCCTGCCAAGGTGCAGAGAAACATTTTTCCACCGGCTGAGATATTTCTTTTGGTGTTGGGGGGAGAACACTTGGTGCCCACCCACGTCTTGCCTAGGCCCACCCAAAATCTGCTGTCTGGCTACGCCCCTGCCAGGCAGGACCCATACAGCAAGGAGTACCTTTCTGATATCTCTAGAACTGACAGACGCTAAAGGGGTGTTGGGGCATTTCTTTCACCGTGTTTGCACCTGGTGTCAGCACCGCATGAAGAACAGGTCTCTCACACTGTGAGGAATCTTACTTTTCCAAACATATACCTGGGGACCAGTGTACTTAAGTGTGATAATAACAAATTTACGGTGTATTTGTAGGGGGAATTGGCTTGTGTTATATAGGGAAACTGGGTGTATATATTGTTACTGTGTTGGTTTTACTGGATTTTGTATAGAAGTGGGATGGGGTTTGAATTTGTTTTACACTTTGAGCTTGTCTGTTGAGTCGTGTGATCAAATGTTGTAATAAATCAAATATGAGACAAAAACAGAAAGGCACAAAACTGCTTACAAAACAGTAAGAACAAAAACAAAAAAGCAGGATTGGATTAACACATCTATTGGAACAATACCCGACGTGGCCACGTTTTGCCCTCAGGCTGCGTCAGGGGTAAAAACTATCAAGAGTGCATATAAATATATTATACACACTTGTAGTAGGATCAGAATAAGTTCCAGAAATCAAGTTCCACTTGTTTCTTTCATCCTCCTTCATCTGAACTGATATATTCAGCGTTCTGGCCACGTCGGGTATTGTTCCAATAGATGTGTTAATCCAATCCTGCTATTTTGTTCATAAATCAAATATGTAAAATAACAAACACTGTTTAGAATCAAATTTTTCCTTTTCAACCATACCAGATCAATCCAGAATGAATGGGTTATGTCCATCTACCAGCAGATGGAGATAAAGAAAAAATAGTCCCCAAGAACTTCGCCATCTGAAGGTATCATACAGCCTGGAAGGAACTGGTCTAAGTTACTGTGTGTGAAGCAAACTAGTCTAGGTGCAGAACGTATTATGTATTAATGGCTTGGGAGAAGAGCCAGACTTTCACCTGTTTCCTGAAGTAGACGTAGTCTTGACTTCGATATAGGCACTCTGGGAGTAAATTTCAGAGCTTAGGGGCTACTCTTGAGAAGGCTCGCTAGTAGGTATCACATCGTACATTTTCTTTTGATGAAGGTACAGATAGTGATGCTCCTTGGGTGTGTAAAGGGCCAACTTATTTTTTACATATCATGGCCCAATTTGACTGAGGACCTGTAAGGTTCTGGTAGCCGGTGTCGTTTTTGTAGAAAGGGTGTAATGCGGTCACATCGCTTGCAGCTTTATCAGTCATAGCATTGTGAATTGGTTGGAGCTGATGCAAACTCTTTTTGGTTTGACCAGTGTACAGGGCTTTATAGTAGTCTAGTCGTGATATTTATCATGGCATGGACCACTGTGGTCAGACTCATCTTTTCAATATATGGAGAGAGATTTCGTAGCTGCCACAGATGATACAGACAATTTTTAAAGGTTTTTTTTTTTAAATTTGTGGGATCAGAGTGAGTGATGAGTCTAGCAGTATCCCAAGATTTCAGGGGGAGTTCATACTTCCCAAAAGGTATTTTGAAGTCAGGTATTTGTTCTCTTGTGTTAGGTACCCAAAGAATCTCTGTTTTGCTTGGGTTCAGGCAGAGTTTATTGTTTGCCCATTCCTAGGGTTACCATATTTTGTCCCCCAAAAAGGAGGACACATGCCCCACCCCACCACAAACCCGTCCCGCCCCCTTTCACACCCTCTCTCCACCCCCTGTCACATTTTCCCCTCCCCCCTGTCACATACCCCGTCGCCCCCCCCTCCCCTTACCTTACTACTGCCCTGGTGGCCTAGTGACCTCTTCCATCTTCGGGGCAGAAAAGAGCCCCCTCTTTCCTGGCTGGAGCGCTGCCCTGCATGCATCCTTCCTTCCTGTTCCTTATCCTCGGCGCCGATTCAAAATGGCCGCCGAGAGTTGAAGTCTCGCGAGGTCACTTCAACTCTCGGCAGCCATTTTGAATCGATGCCGAGGATCAGGAACAGGAAGGAAGGATGCATGCAGGGCAGCGCTCCAGCCAGGAAAGAGGGGGCTCTTTTCTGCCCCGAAGATGGAAGAGGTCACTAGACCACCAGGGCACTAGTAAGTAAGGGGAGGGGAGGCTAGCAATCTGCCCGTTTGTCCAGAAATCCAGACAAACGGGCAGATTGGCAAAACCCGCCCGGTTGCACGGACATGCCCTCAAAAAGAGGACATGTCCGGGTAAATCCGGACATAAGGTAACCCTACCCATTCCTGAGTTATGGTTAGACAGGCTACCAGTTTATGCAAACCTGTGGGTAGATCTGGTTCAGAACTTGTTTCTGTGAGTCTGACGTCCTGCACGTTGTACGTGCGTGCAGGACGTCAGAAACCAAACCCAAACGAAGGAGGGAAGGAAGGAGACTTTGGCAGTGCTGGTGGGGGTTGGGGTCCCCTGCCAGCAAAGGGAGGTGAGGCGGGAGGTGAGGTTCAAAGTAGTTGGAGCCAGGTGGTGGTGTCGGCGAGGGGGGGGGGTTAAAGTAGTTGGGTGGTGGTGGTGTCGTCGTCTTCGGGGGGGGGGGGCTCAGCGGCGCCGGGGGGGGGCTAAAATGTGCCCCCTTACCTCGGCTCTGGCCCCCCCCCTACCGTTGAAGTTCAGATATGCCCCTGGTCTGTTCTATAAGTTTTTCCATGAAAGGAATTGCCCTGGTCAAGGGAGCTCTTTTTCAGTAAGGGGCGCCCCATAACTCTTTTTAGTGTTGGCAGCGGCCCTTCCATAAGAGAGGAGTTAACAATTTTAGTGGTCCCTTCAGTGAGGCCTATGTTCCGCTCATTCAGCTATCTTTGCTGGGCAGGTTGTAGGCCATAGACCTTGAAGGATTTTTTCCAAGAGTTTCCTCTGTGACATGGTTGAATGAGTCCCAGATGGCTGTGCATGGTGAGGGAGAGGGAGTGTTCCCCTCATTAGCTGGTGGGAACTTTGATGAGACTGTCTGTAGGCCCTGATGGAGACCTTTAATTTTATTGGCAAAGTATGTGGCAAAAATCGTTGTGGATATCTTGTGGCGTTGTAATTACCTTTTTGCCATAAACGTCTGTGTTAATGTGCAAATGTTGTAAATGAACACAAAACTCATTTGCATGTCCTTAACCTAAGCCATTCATGTAAACTAATTAACACTCATTAACGGCTAATGCGGATGCCCTTTATTTAGTACATTGGCCCTTAAGTTAATTGCATGTCTAAGGAATATGCCATTTCCTTAGTGACTGAGCAAGCTTCTTATGGTAATTGCTAGAAAAATGTTTGCTTTTGATACTGGGGCTTATATTTTAGTTTCTGTTGTGTTTCTGCATAGGTGGACTTTACTAAAACTAAGTTGCGTCGCTGTGTAAGCATCCAACATTGTTAGTCGGGGGGGGGGGGGGGGGGGGGGGGTGGTCCGTGAAAGTCCAAAAAAGCACCTATTATATAAAAACAACATAGGCATCCGTGTGCCCTTAGAAAATAAGCGCCAAAAACGACTCCTGATTGCGCAGAAATGATGTTGCACAAATTTATACCTGCTCCAAGAACATGTAAATATATACAGGTATTTGCATATTTTATAAAATACTAGTAAAAAAGGCCCGTTTCTGACACAAATGAAACGGGCGCTAGCAAAGTTTTCCTCAGCTCCCCTGCAGCCACCCATGCCCAGCGACCCTCCTCTCCCCCTGCGCCCACTGCTGCCACCCATGTCCAGCGAACCTCCTCTCTCCCCTGCCCCCCCCCTCCAGCCACCCATGTCCAGCGACCCTCCTCTGGACATGGATCAGCTGTGAGGCATGTTTTCTTTTCTCCCCCGGGTTCTGAAGTTGACATCATAATGGCTACGGTGATGTCAGCCTGATCTACGGAGCCTAGCAGACCAACTCGGAATGAGCCACGGTCCCAGGCAAGTCAGAACATTGGAGGTGAAAATTATTATATAGGACAAGTATACCTTCTCCAGTCCTGCCCAATCTATGCTACCAGGAATGCCTATATGTAATGCATGTGACAGTGTTCACTGTTACACTGGAGCACGAATTTCTGTGCGCAAATTTAGCTCTGAGATTTTTGTGTCCTTTTCTGGTAAAACATGTCTTGCACTTGGAAACCGTGTTATAACATTACCCCCTTAAAGCTTACTGATGACCTGAAACCTTGTGAAAAGAATAAATTATCCAGCTTGAACATATCTGATCTTTTCATTTGATTTGCTAGCTGGGACTGATGCATTGCAGTTGTCCCTGTTTCTGCATGATGTCTTAGGTCAGTGATTCTCAAACATGACCTAGGGGAACCCCAGCCAGTCAGGTTTTCAGGATATCTGAATATTCATATTAAAGGGCCATATAGCTTTACAATTGGAAGAAAGGCTACATTGGTCTATTTTCCAGTAAAACCCAACAGCAGATATTACATCCCAAGGTTCTGAGGATATAAATTCTCATTAATGTTTGCCCACATCAAGAAAGGTCACTTAAGATATAAATCAGAGCCATAAAGGCTTGTTTATCACAGCCAAACCAGCACTTAAAGTCCATCAGATAGCCAAAGAACTTTAAAGCATTGGGATAATTCTTTAATCTCAACAATTTTCAACTTTAAAAAAAAAAGAGATGCTGAGTCACTTGAAAATAGTCTCAAAACATGAGAAAAACAAGGTGTTTGCATGTTCGTTCAGTTAACTCCTTGTATGCATCCATTTATTAAAACGTTCCGTGTATTTGTGGTAATATCTCCCACATTGTCAAATGTCCATTTCTTGGTATTATCCACACATCACATTCTATGCACATATAAAGCTTCTTATAAAATTACCCCACAGGGCATGTAGGTGCAAAAATACAGATAAGGACAAGAAGACACATACTTTTGTGTGTGTAGTCATGTTTGAGAGAGAAGTTTGAGTGGAGCATGGGCAGGGTCACCAAAGTATGCGTGTAATTTATAAAAATATGCACCTCCATTACTATCCAATTATTCCAGAACCTGTGGGATAATTGTGTTGATAAACCAGCAGCTCAATTTTCAGTTCTCTGTCTCCATCTGCTGGTTTATGGACACAACTATCCCACAGGTTCTGGAGTAGTGGGAAGGTCTAGTGGAAAGAAAAATTTCAGGTAAGACCTAATGTCTCCTTGCATACATATTTCACTCTCATTCATTTACATCCGCTCTTGAGCGAGAGCAAATGCACATGGCTACATTTCAGCCATGTCAATTTAGCCACCATTTCTGCACGTTATGGGCCAGATTCAGAAAATTGTTCTGAAAAATAGTCATGGGAAAAATCAGTGCTCAGCGCTTTTCTATAAAGGATGCTCCAGGATAAGCACCCTTTATAGAATAGCACCTAGCAGGGATTCCCAAACCCAGATTTGGGCGCAAGAACTTATGGCTGAAACCTGGTGTAAATCCTGGCACGCAAGTTGGGCACAGATCTTCGGAATTCTGTACCTGCCTATTCCCCTTCCATGGCTGCACCCCCCTTCAGGGTTATTGAATGGACTTGGGGGAAAATCCACTATTTCTGGGATAAGCAGTATAAAATGTTTTGCACTTTTTTGGGATCTTGCCAGGTATATTGTGACCTGGATTGGCCACTGTTGGAAACTTGATGGACCTTGGGTCTTTCCCAGTATAGCAATACTCATGTACTTATGAAATAGGCTACAAATAGATACCTATGTTGCCTTCCAAACTAGATGACTTGTTCTAGAATTATCCTCTACGAGGGTAATTCTATAACAGCGCGTGACCCGATTCATTATTGGGCGCTGGAAAAAATCGATTTGGAACGCTATTCTATGATGAACGCTTGGAGTAGAGTGCGTTTTAGAGACTAGCACTTAGATCCCATTCCCGCACCTGCTGTAAATGCCAGCGTGCAACTCTTGGGCATGGGAATGGTGGTATCCTATAACCCCAGTGCACAAAATATTTGGAACGCCCCACCACACCCCAGTGCATATCCTCTTTTGATTTATGTGCTAGGGAATTTAGGCACACAGGGTTATAGAATAGTGTGCATGAAGATGCGCATGCAAAATCTAATTACTGCCAATTAACTGCAGTAATTGATTGCTGACATCAGCTTATTGCTAGGTACTGGCTTATTAGCTAATCATTTTGCACATACAGGGGGCATGCGATGAAACTACAGTGTAGTACATTTAAAACAAATCGTAGAAAATGTTTCTTCACCCAACGCATAATTAAACTCTGGAATTCGTTGCCGGAGAACGTGGTGAAGGCGGTTAGCTTGGCAGAGTTTAAAAGGGGGTTAGACGGTTTCCTAAAGGACAAGTCCATAAACCACTACTAAATGGACTTGGGAAAAATCCACAATTCCAGGAATAACATGTGTAGAATGTTTGTACATTTGGGAAGCTCGCCAGGTGCCCTTGGCCTGGATTGGCTGCTGTCGTGGACAGGATGCTGGGCTCGATGCACCCTTGCTCTTTTCCCAGTGTGGCATTACTTATGTACTTATGTACACCTTCGATCTGTGTGCAAATCTGGGTGCCATATATAGAATCCGGGAGCTAGCAGGCATTTATTGTATAAAGGAAAGTAGGTGCCTACTTTTCTGTAGGACTGTCAATGAGAGAACTGGGATTCAAACTCTGGCTTCCCTGGTTCTGAGTCCATTGCTCCCCTTCAGTACCAATGTTATTTTTTTGCCTAGGTCAAGCAAAACTGCCCATAGTGGAGTGGAGTAGAGGAGTGGCCTAGTGGTTAGGCTGGTGGACTTTGGTCCTGGGGAACTGAGTTCGATTCCCACTTCAGGCACAGGCAGCTCCCTGTGACTCTGGGCAAGTCACTTTACCCTCCATTGCCCCATGTAAGCCACATTGAGCCTGCCATGAGTGGGAAAGCGCCGGGTACAAATGTAACAAAAATAAAATAGATACTATTGGAGATTCTACATGGAATGTTGCTACTATTGGAGATTCTACGTGGAATGTTGCTACTATTGGAGATTCTACGTGGAATGTTGCTACTATTGGAGATTCTACATGGAATGTTGCTATTCCACTAGCAACATTCCATGTAGAAGGCTGCGCAGGCTTCTGTTTCTGTGAGTCTGACGTCCTGCACGTACGTACAGGACGTCAGACTCACAGAAGCAGAAGCCTGCGCGGCCACATTGGTGATCTGCAAGGGCCGACTTCTAGTGGAATAGCAACATTCTATGTAGAATCTCCAATAGTAGCAACATTCCATGTAGAATCTCAAATAGTAGCAACAGTGGAGGAGTGGCCTAGTGGTTAGAGTGGTGGACTTTGGTCCTGGGGAACTGAGTTTGATTCCCACTTCAGGCACAGGCAGCTCCTTGTGACTCTGGGCAAGTCACTTAACCCTCCATTGCCCCATGGTAAGCCACATTGAGCCTGCCATGAGTGGGAAAGCGCGGGGTACAAATGTAACAAAAATAAAATATATAGAGAGGTTGCACAGAGTCTCCTTGGCTTACATAGCACAAGATGAATGAAAGCGCCTCCTCCTAGGGAATTATTCCAAAAAGCAGCATGAGTTAAATAGGATGATTGAGAGGAAATTTGTTGTTTTTCACCTTTCCAGTGGGACTTGCTGTGCTCTGTCACTTCGTTGAGACTCATAAATGTCCAAATCAGAGCAGCTGCTACTGCGAAGAACTCCCAAGTTCTTTTAGGGATGTAGAAAGACAGAACATGACAGTAAAGTGACAAATTAGTTCCAGTGACGTGTTTGGCAGCACCCACTGGAACAAAAGAGAAAAAGCAGCAAGGGAAGAAAGCAAATGCCCGTACGCTGAATGAAAAATACTCGTCCAGGACAGAACCTTGTGCAATCAATATAGAATTTCACTTCATTTTTGATTTATATTCCGTATTATACAAAAAAAAAAATACTAAATGGATCACAGTAAAAATATTCAAAATAATGCATATAACTGAAACACACAAAACCAATACAAATCACATTAATAAAGTAAAGTAAAAATCACACAGAAAAACAATCATAGTAGTTCCCAAACCTGAATACAACTTCCAAAAGGACATCTCGTAATATTCCTTAATTACCACAGGTCAGCTTTTACCCGCTTCCTAAAGTCCATATTTTTTTTCCATAGAATGGATGGCAAAGAATTCCACGTTGTTTTCATGTATAACTTGGTGAAGTAAAGAACAGATTTAAATTTCATGTGACCTTTCACAGGAAGCTAGTGTAATTCACACAAATAAGGTGAAGTAGAACTTTGCAGTGGACAGCTTGTAATTAACCGAGCAGCAGCAATATTTCATATAATTTGCCAAGAACGTATCATACAATCTGACAATCCTACTTAAGATTATCGTTGTCAAGGAAGTTAGATGGAGGACAGGAGACAGCATGAGCTTATCTAGCCCTTTGTGGGTTCTGAAGCCAGTAAGGCGGAGCTTGCTGCCATTTTAGTTCACCCAAAACAATGGCAAGCGCTATTGAAAACAATAGCAAAAACTTATTAAAAAATAACAGACTGCCTATGCATGGTCCATCTGTAAAAAGTCTAAAGCTGTTCCAGTTGGATAGGCAGTGCCGTAAAAAATGGAGGATAAGGGTTTTTGTTTTTTAATTTGACAGCTTTTTTTTATTTATTTGAAAACTTCCCATATCTAGATATAAATATCATGAAATAAAATTGGATATCACTAAAACAGCATTAAAAATGATTGTAGCTGACTTTTGCCTTTGATTTAGATAGGAACAATGTTTTGGGGTTCAAAGATAAATATATTTCCTGATATATCAAGGGAATCGCAGACTAGGAGGTGTGAACTCTTGGCTTTTAAGCCAAGAATCATTGCCCTAGGTGGGACCTTCCTAGAGCGATTCCCTTGTGTTTTATTTCCTTACTAGTAAAAAAGGCCCGTTTCTGACACAAATGAAACGGGCGCTAGCAAAGTTTTCCTCGGAGTGTGTATGTTTGGGAGAGTGTATGTGAGAGTGACTGTTTGAGAGTCAGAGTGAAAGTGTGAGTCCAATCCATGCTCCTCTGTCACCTGGCCCCTCCATTCATCCCTATCCAGCAATTCCGCTCTCTCCCTGAGGCCTGCCCTGCAATCCATATGCATCCATGGCCATCTGTCCCCTCCATTCATCCCTATCCAGCAATTCCCCTCTCCCTGAGTCCTGCCCTTCCAATCCATGCCCATCCATGCTGCTTTGTCACCTGGCCCCTCCATTCATCCCTATCCAGCAATACCCCTCTCTCCCTGAGGCCTGCCCTGCAATCTATATCCATCCATGCCCATCTGTCCCCTCCATTCATCCCTATCCAGCAATTCCCCTCTCTCCCTGAGTCCTGCCCTCCCAATCCATGCCCATCCATGGTCCTCTGTCCCCTGCCTCCTCCATTCATCCCTTTCCAGCAATTGCCCTCTCTCCCTGAGTCCTGCCCTCCCAATCCATGCCCATCCATGGTCCTCTGTCCCCTGCCCCCTCCATTCATCCCTTTCCAGCAATTGCCCTCTCTCCCTGAGCCCTGCCCTCCCAATCCATGGCCATCCATGCTCCTCTGTCCCCTGCCGCCTCCATTCATCCTTTTCCAGCAAGTCCCCTCTCTCCCTTCCATGACCCCCCCTCGCATCCATGCTCCTCTCTCTCCCATGTGCCAGCCTGGCCTGCCCTCTTCCCCCCCCCCCCCTTCGCATCCATGCTGTCGTTTCTTCCCTGCCCTCCCGCTCCCATTGTTGTACTTTACTGGCCACCCTCTTCTCTCCCCCCAACATGCGTGTTTTTGTTTTTTTCTTGTTTTTAAATTTACCTCCGTGGCGGTTCCGGCAGCGAAGCGTCAGGGAAGGAGGCGGTGTTCCCGACGTGTAGGTTTCCCTTCGCTGTGTTCCGCCTTCTTTTGACGTCATCCTTGACGTCAGAAGAAGGCGGAACACATGGAAGGGAAGGCTAGACGTCGGGAGCGCCGCCTCCTTCCCTGACACTTTGCTGCCGAGCGATGCGATTGGTTGAGTGTCATTGCTCCGCCCTCGACGTCATCACGTTTGACGCGTGGGTGGGGCAGACACAATGCGATCTCACCCCCTTCACTTTGCTAAGAGAGGCTTCATTAGAACGTTGGAGGTGCGTTTTATATGGAGAGATTACTTATTTGTTGAACCTAAGAAATTACAAGAGTTTGTGGAGTTAAAAGAATCCTCTGCAGCAACCTCCTTTAGTTACCACTGTACCGGCTGCAATTACCGATTAACCTTCCTCCCTCAGAAAATATGAATTTGTAAGATTAACCACTTGGTGTTTTTCTTATTTTCTTTGAGATTGTTTTCCTGATCTTGGATCCCCCAATTGTGGACAATTATACATATTGTTGAGAGAAAATGTTTTTTCTTTTTCCTTATATTAATTTCTGTTTTTCCTTACATTTACGTGATGTGAATGTAATTAAGTAAAATGATTTAAAAAAATTTAAAAAATGATTGTAGCTGGTAGAAACAGCAGTAATGAACTCTGTATTTTGTGTTCATTTTTCTACACTGTTCTATAGAATACAGTAATTCATGGCCAAATTTTAGTGAGGATATCCTGTTTTCTGACGGGTACATGTTACCTGTTGTTGTAATCTACCTTGGGAAGCCTGGTGTTATAAAGATGGAATATATTGAAATGAAATGGAAGTAAAATTAAACTCTCCTTTAATTGGGGCACCTGGAATCACATCTTCACCTCATCTCTTTTGTAGAAGTTTAAATTTTAGATACACAAATGGATTATTCTGTTTTGAGCATGTTTCAGGGACAAGTGGTTTTATAAGTCAAGCTAATAAAAATAAATATTTCTCTTCATGCAGATCTCTCATTTGTTGAAACATAACTAAATGGGCTATAAGCCCTTAATGCGGTCCATTTTTATATTTTGTGCTTGTGATGACTTATACTGTGCCAAAACTGAAAACTCTTATCTCTTCTCTCTGGTCGATAATAAAAGGAGCTCATTGTGAACACTATCCACCTTAAAAGGTTGTTTTAGGTATTGTGATATTGCATATAAGTGTGTGTTTTCCTAAAGTAACAAAAGAGGGGGATCATAAGTACACAAACAGCAAAAGAAAAAATTACAAAAGAACCTTCAAGACTGGAACCAAACAAGAGTCCTTCATTTATAAAGACCTGACATGGGTCGTGTTTCGGGGTAGGGACACCTGCCTCAGGGGTCCAGTAATCCCGATGCTCTCGAAAGTGAAAACAAACAAGCAGGCAAACAGCTGTCTTGAGCAGTCCTAACACCCGGTTATAAAATGCTCTGGCGTTTCTTATTTGATCAAATAAACCACGATGATAAATGGAAATTTGAGGATGACAATTGCTCAGTTTTCTTTTCTCCTTAGGCGGGCATTAGCTTCCTGAGTGCCCCATATGGAACCAGCAGAGAAATTGTTTCAGATACACAGAACGCTGCCGGCACAGACTGTCTGGGTGTAATGTCCATCGCCTCTGCTTGTCTGCACGTTACACCCAGACAGTCCGTGCCGGCAGCGTTCTGTGTATCTGAAACAATTTGTCTGATGGTTTCCATATTTCATAAAGGAATGAATGCTGCAGTCTATCACAAAGGAGATAAGGATTATAGGGCACTCAGGAAGGAGGATTCACTCCTACCAACAAGCACCCATTGCAATCTACCTGTCAAAAAGGTTTGAATATACATATAACAAACTGCCTTTATTACATAGTAGATGACGGCAGAAAAAGACCTGCATGGTCCATCCAGTCTGCCCAACAAGATAAACTCATATGTGCTACTTTTTGTGTATACCCTACTTTGATTTGTACCTGTCCTCTTCAGGGCACAGACCGTATAAGTCTGCCCAGCACTATCCCCGCCTCCCAGCCACCAGCCCCGCCTCCCACCACCGGCTCTGGCACAGACCGTATAAGTCTGCCCAGCACTATCCCCGTCTCCCAACCACCAGCCCCGCCTCCCACCACAGGCTCTGGCACAGACTGTATAAGTCTGCCCAGCACTATCCCCGCCTCCCAACCACCAGTCCCGCCTCCCACCACCGGCTCTGGCACAGACCGTATAAGTCTGCCCAGCACTATCCCCGCCTCCCAACCACCAGCCCCGGCACAGACCGTATAAGTCTGCCCAGCACTCTCCCCGCCTCCCAGCCACCAGCCCCGCCTCCCACCACCGGCTCCGCCACCCGATCTCGACAAGGGCAAAGTGACAAGAGTCCAAAAAATGAGCTCCAAAGGCTGCACGCTCCAGAACACTACCGTGGATAGGCCAAATGGAAACAAATGCAGGCTGCCTGAGATCCAGGAAGGGTATAACCCTGTCTGCAGAACCAACCATGACAGACTGCAAAGTTCCCCTGGAAAAGGGATAAACCTAGAACACTCAGACCTCTGGAACGTACAAACCCAGGGAAAGGAATCTCCTGCCTTGGGAATCACAACAGAAAAGGTATCCCTTCCGGTTTGCCAAGTACAACAAGAAACAGAGTCTACACAGAGTCCAAAGAAGAAGCGAATGCCAAAAGGCTGATCCGTGTGAAAATAGGACTGGAGTGTGAATGGAGATACCAAGGAACTCCGCTGCAGAAAGGGAGAAGACCAGCTAGAAATCCTGCTGAAGTGTGTTCCAGTCATATTGGTCCGAGGGAAACAGAAGCACTTCAACTAGAACTGAGAGAGCTGTCCTGCCACAATGACACCCGAGAAGACAGCAAAGGTACACCTGGAGGCAAAAGCGGAGATCATGCTGTCTGCTAGAAGAATGTTTGAATGCATAGAAGAAGGAACCCTGCAAGGAAGATCCTTCAGGTTGTAGCACAAGAACCATAGTAACATAGTAAATGATGGCAGATAAAGACCTGTACGGTCCATCCAGTCTGCCCAACAAGATAAACTCATTTTACATGGTATGTGATACTTTATGTGCACACCCAAGTTTGATTTGTCCTTGCCGTTCTTAGGGCACAGACCGTAGAAGTCTGCCCAGCACTCTTGTACTAAGTTCTGAAGCTAACGTTGAAGCCCCTTTAAAATTTACACTCAAGCCTATCCATATCTATTCAGTCACGATCAGGGCATTACCGGCGTCTCCACCCAATTTCCGCTAAGATTCCGTGGATCCATTTCTTCTAAACAGGATTCCTTTGTGTTTATCATGCATGCTTGAATTCCGTTACCGTTTTCATCTCCACCACCGTCCGCGGGAGGGCATTCCATGTATCCACCACCCTTTCTGTGAAAAAATACTTCCTGACATTACTCCCGAGTCTGCCCCCTTCAACCTCAATTCATGTACTCTAGTTCTACCACCTTCCCGTCTCTGGAAAAGGTTTGTTTGCGTATTAATATCTTTCAAATTCAGTGTAGCTAAATGTTCTACAAACTATACGTATACCAAATCGCCTCCATTCAGTGTAGCTAAATGCTCTACCTGAAGCAAATGATCTAAATAGCAAAGTCGGAGGTGATATCAAGTAATAGTAACTTGCCAACCATCCCATGTGTTGTATCCATCTGCCCGTTGTCATTAGGGGAGCGCTCCCGGTACAATCAAGAAACAAATGTTCACCAGCAACTTCAATTTTAAGGCTTTTATTCCATGCAGGTTTCTAGTAGACCTGATACATGGTTCCAACAGCAGCATTCACCTTCCATCTTAAGCACATATATGCCACCTGAAAGTCTGTGGCAAATAGTCCCCTTTAAACAGTAGGCTATCAGCACATACCAGGATTCAATACAGGCTCACAGTCAGCTTCAGTCTGGGCTCTTTATCCAGTGCACAATAAACAGTAGTTCAATTCCCAAGCTAAACAGATCAATCAGTTCATCATCCCAGTTAAA
The DNA here is from genome assembly GCF_901765095.1 of Microcaecilia unicolor. Lineage (NCBI taxonomy): Eukaryota > Metazoa > Chordata > Amphibia > Gymnophiona > Siphonopidae > Microcaecilia > Microcaecilia unicolor. Next base: position 747,013,515 of record NC_044031.1, read on the forward strand.
TCACAAAGCAGCCTTTACCTTCAGGAGGTTTCAATACTTTAGGGACTTCCTCACACCCAAGGGATTTCAGCCTACTTCAGTACTTTAGGGATCTCTCTTGCCCAAGGATTTTCAGCCTGCGACTGAACTCCTGAGACTCCTTTCCACCTGCCTAATCAATCATAGTAACATAGTAACATAGTAGATGACTGCAGATAAAGACCTGCATGGTCCATCCAGTCTGCCCATGACAAACTCACATGTGTATACCTTACCTTGAATTTGTACCTGTCCTTTTCAGGGCACAGACCATATAAGTCTGCCCAGCAGTATTTCCCGCCTCCCAGCCACCAGTCCCGCCTCCCATCACCGGCTCTGGTACAGACCGTATAAGTCTGCCCTCCCCTATCCTCGCCTCCCAACCACCACCCCGTCTTCCCCTCAACTGCTCCGCCACCCAATTTCAGCTAATCCCTGGCTTCTGCTCTCACAACCAATCATTCTCCTTCCATTAGCTTCCCCCACACCCATAGCAGCTGAGTTAAACATTAGGCTAATGATGAGCTCCTGCATACAGGGTTTCCTATCTCTCTTTCCCCCTAGTGGCAGCCACTCAACACATCCTGCCAGCTTACACCCATGTCTTCCGCTATTGCAGCTAGGAGTCCAGTCCGGGTTCTTCATCTCACCCTCTGGCTCCTTGCCTGCAATGCCTTCTGGGACTTCTATTTCAAACTGAAACTGCCTTAACCCAACTATCCTGGATGTAGCTATCACACCGTGTAACCAGGCAAATGTTAAGACAATCATACTATTCCCTTTCCAGAAACCACCTTGAAACGGATCCAGCAAGGCTTCAATTTTGGATCTGAGACCTTACAGCCAGCCATTGATCTACCGGTAAAGACTCATGCGGTAACCAGGCGGTAATGACCTACGTGCGCTAAATGCCACTTGGCACGCATCCGTTACGTGCGACCAAAATTAAAAAATATTTTTCAGATGCGAGTAGCAGACGTGTGCCAAAAATGAAATTAACTGCAAGAGGCACGCGGTAGTCGGGCGGTAACTCCCTTTTGTCGCGCGTAGACGCTTAGTAAAAGGGCCCCTTAACTAGCTGATAAGCGCTGATAACAGCACTTAACAAGCATTAATGAGCACTAATTGGCACTGATTAGAATTAAGGTGTACAACTCGCTAAGCGTTTTCTGTAATGATGTGCGCTGAACTTCTAATGCGCACAGGCAAAAATGGGCATGGCTATGGGCGGGGAAATGGGAGTTTCGTGGGGGTTCCAAAATTTAGGTACCTAGTTATAGAATATGGCCTAGTGCGCCTAAATCTATGCGCATAGGTTTAGGTGCTGAAATATCAACTGAGCCTATTCTATAATTGGCGCCTAACATTTGGTGCCGATTTATAGAATACATTTAGTTGTAGGCACCATATATAGAATCTCCTTTAAGTCTAATATTTATTAGAGGAGTTGTATTTCAATCCATGGTGACAGTGACGTAGCTATGGGTGGGCACAGGCCCACCCAGCTACAGTGCCACACTGCTCTCTTCCCCCTCTCCTTCGCAGTGTCCCGGCATCTGCACTCCTGTCTCTGAACCCCTTCCCTCCCCGGTGTCGGTACAGGTATCCTCGGCGCCTGCAGTGATTCATTCTTGCTGCTTGTGCTGGCCCCGCAGGCATCCATCTGCCGCATTCCATCAGACAGGAAATGGGAAGTGATGTCAGCGAGGGTGAGACATGGCAGATGGAAGCCTGCGGGACAAGTGCAAGCAGTGAGAAAGAATTAGGCCAATCCATTTTTATTATTTATTGCATTTATATCCCACATTTTCCCACATTTTTGCAGGCTCAATGTGGCTTACAATATATCATGAATAGTGAAGATATATTAGAAAATAGAAATTTAGTGTTACAGAAGAATCATGGGTAGCAAGATAATGATATAACATGATAATAATATAACAAGCAGATATTATAAGACAGTTCTGAATATATGTGGAGGAGTGGTGTGTGTTCACATTTGTTAAGGGGGGCCGCGCACAACAGGGCGGAAGGCCAGCGAGGACGGGGAGGGGGGAGGGGTTGGGGAGAGGGTTGGGTTAAGAGTAGGGAAGGGAGGGAGTGGTGAGTGAGGGGTTAAGGTGGAAAGGGGTGGGGAGGAGGGTGCATGGGAAGAAGGGAGAAGCGTAAGGAGAGGGGGTCATTTTGTGTGCAGCAGGCAGGAGAGGAACATCGCTGGCCCGCCCACCCGCCCATGCGTCCAAGTGTCAGTTGTCGCAGCGAGGCGTCAGGCTACGACAGTTATGCAGTGACAGCGCCGGGTACACAGCCCTTAGCAGGAAACGTGGCTAAGGGGTGTAGTAAATACGTGTTGAAAATAGTTGTTTGGCAGTTGCAACATTAAGCAAATTGTATGCCTGCATGTTAGCAGGTTTGGGGAGAACAATGTGGACACAGCTTGTCTCCTGGCTTGGACGGCCGTGGGGCCTAGAGCTTCGGTTTGGAAATGGTAGGTGCATCCTTCCACGGGATGCATCAAGAGACATCGGGTGCTATGACAGACAGCACTGAGGAGAAGCAGGGTGCTTGCACGGCACAGCCTGTGGAGCAATGATAAGGAATATGGAGGGAGCTGTGTACCCAGGTGAAAGTTATGATGATAAGTGCTATTTGAATATCTAATATAATAAAACGCACCGTGAACATTCTAATGAGGACAACGTTCTGAAGCCATCTGACGTCACTCCCTGGCTGTAGGGTTCGTGGCGTTCGTGGTGTGAAGCCACCCAGCCGTCTCTGCCCCGCTCTCGCGTCAAACGTCATGACGTCGAGGGCGGAAACAAAAACAAACAAATCCGGCAGCGCAGCGTCAGGGAAGGAGGCGGCGCTCCCGACGTCTCCAGCCTTCCCTTCGCTGTGTTCCGCCTTCTTCTGACGTCATCCTTGACGTCAGAAGAAGGCGGAACACAGCGAAGGAAAGGCTGGAGACGTCGGGGGCGCCGCCTCCTTCCCTGACGCTGTGCTGCCGGAACCGCCACGGAGGTAAATTTAAAAAGAAGAAGAAAAAAAAATAGAAATAGGGGAGAGAGAAGAGAATGGGCAGTAAAGTTGAACAATGGGAGCGGGAGGGCAGGGGAGAACGACAGCATGGATTGCGAAGGGGGGGGAGCATGGATGCGAAGGGGGGGGGGGGAGAAGAGGGCGGGCCAGGCTGGGATATGGGAGAGAGAGGAGCATGGATGCGAGGGGGGTCATGGAAGGGAGAGAGGGGACTTGCTGGAAAAGGATGAATGGAGGCGGCAGGGGACAGAGGAGAATGGATGGCCATGGATTGGGAGGGCAGGGCTCAGGGAGAGAGGGGAATTGCTGGAAAGGGATGAATAGAGGGGGCAGGGGACAGAGGAGCATGGATGGGCATGGATTGGGAGGGCAGGGCTCAGGGAGAGAGGGGAATTGCTGGATAGGGATGAATGGAGGGGACAGATGGGCATGGATGGATATGGATTGCAGGGCAGGGCTCAGGGAGAGAGGGGAATTGCTGGATAGGGATGAATGGAGGGGATGGATGGATATGGATTGCAGGGCAGGGCTCAGGGAGAGAGGCGAATTGCTGGATAGGGATGAATGGAGGGGACAGGTGACAGATGGGCATGGATTGGGAGGGCAGGGCTCACACTCTCTCATATACAATGTCTTTCTGACTCTTACTCTCACACACTCTGTCTCACACTGTATCACATTCACACTCTATGTGCCACACAGTCACTCACACACTCGCTTGGTCTCATACACTCACTCTCACAGAGAATCTGTGTTTCACACACACTCTCTCTCTCGCCCACACACACACACACTCTCTCTCACACTGTGTCTAACATACACACTTGCACACACTCACATTCTCACATTCTCACACACACACTCTCTCACAAACACACTCACACCCAGACTCACTCTCTCTCACACACACACACACTCACACTTTCACTCTGACTCTCAAACAGTCACTCTCACATACACTCTCCCAAACATACACACTCCGAGGAAAACCTTGCTAGCGCCCGTTTCATTTGTGTCAGAAACGGGCCTTTTTTACTAGTGTTATATGTTTTATGGTTGAAAATGCAACGTTGAAGGCCTGTCTGCGGCCTAAATAAATCCAAATTTATCAAAGAAGTGGTTTCTTGTGTAGTATTGTGTATCAGAAATTGGGTATGTCTGAGTGTGTGCCGAATGCCCGAGTTGTGAATTGCAGGCGCCGAGGACACCTGCACCGATATCAGGGTAGGACGGAGTTCAGAGACAGAAGCGCAGGTGCCGGAACGCTACAAGGAGAGGGAGAAGATGTGGGGTGGGTGAAATAACAAAAATCCTCTTATGTTCTTAAAAAAAATATCTCCAGGAAGATATTTTTGATGTGTGTATGGGGGGGGGGGGGGGGGGCACATGCGTGTGGAAGGGCCCATCCAAGATGTCCAGTCTGGCTAGGCCTCTGCGTGGTGATAGACAATGATCTTGTGCAGTTGCTGTGATCTCCGTTGGATATTTTATAGCAAATTATTTCAAATAATTGTACGCTGAGGGTTAACTATTGGTAGCGTACATTTTGCATCTGTTTGAAATGTTATTAGCATATGACAGTTTGTTGAAGAATATGTGCAAATTGTATAATTTTAGATTTTAAATAAGGAACAATACAACATATTGTGAATGTCACTATCTTCCTGTGTGGGATTTTTTTTCTTGTTTTTATTTCTTTTGATTCTCCTTTACTCTTTATTATTGGTGTTTCTCTTTCTCTTATTGTCCGTGTGCTTTATTTCATTTTGTTACTGTTGAGATATAAAGTTTTTCTAGACCAAGTAAAAAAAAAAAATGTTATAAGAATGTGCCCATGAAACTTAACCGCAGATACTTAGACGGTCGCACCTTCCATTAATCTTTTCACAGAAAATAATATGGGCAGATTTGGAAATGCAATCAGCGTGTATTATTTTCCTCTCTTAATGGAAATTTACCCTGGGGAATGCCTTCTTTCTGTGTGGTTGAAAGTACTTTTTTAAACTGCGTTGAGAGAAGGAAGATTTCTGATGGCTGATTTGTGTTTCGTAGGTCTCCATTTACATATGTAAATGACTTTGAAAATTGCTTTCCCCCTGAGCATTCTGATATAACTCAGGTTAACCTTTCTTCGCACATGTGGGTTCACAGTTGAACGTTTGAAGGGCTGTTTGCAAAGTAATTTCCGTGGGTAGACGCATGATTATTGCTCTAGCCATATGGAGTAGAGTTCAATAGATTCTAACAACATGAATGCCGATATCAAACATGGACATAGTAATTGCAGGCCCACCTATTCTGCCCTGTTTGCCTCTAGCTGCAGTATTGCAATACACCCTTCTCAAATTCTTAAAATACTAGTAAAAAAGCCCCGTTTCTGATGCAAATGAAACGGGGGCTAGCAATGTTTTTTTCTGTGTGCATGTGGGAGTGTGTGTGTCCCTGCCCTCTGGCCTCTCTCCCCTCCCCCCTCTGAGTCCTTCACTGTTACAGAGCCAGCGATTTGATTTTGTGCTCTGCTGTTTTCCTTCACTGACTGTGTTACAGAGAGGGCGGGGCAGACACTCATAGGGAAACCGGATATCTCGCCCCCTTCACACTTCCGGCTGGAGGCGTCATAGAACGTTGGTTTTGCCTTTTATATAGAGAGATTTCTTCTTTGCGTGTACATACGAGTCACTGGATTAGTTAAGGGAAACAGAACACCTTGTGGTTGGTCCCATCCCCCAAAGCTCTCTAGTTGCTGATATTGGTGAGGCCCCACCTGGAGTATTGTGTTCAGTTTTGGAGGCCGTACCTTGCGAAGGATGTAAAAAGAATTGAAGCGGTGCAAAGAAAAGCTACGAGGATGGTATGGGATTTGCGTTACAAGACGTATGAGGAGGGACTTGATGACCTGAACATGTATACTCTGGAAGAAAGGAGAAACAGGGGTGATATGATACAGACGTTCAAATATTTGAAAAGTATTAATCCGCAAACGAACCTTTTCCGGAGGTGCGAAGGCGGTAGAACGAGAGGACATGAAATGAGATTGAAGGGGGGCAGACTCAGGAAAGATGTGAGGAAGTATTTTTTCACGGAGAGAGTAGTGGATGCTTGGAATGCCCTCCCGCGGGAGGTGGTGGAAATGAAAACGGTAACAGAATTCAAACACGCGTGGGATAAACATAAAGGAATCCTATTCAGAAGGAATGGATCCTAAGGAGCTTAGCCGAGATTGGGTGGCAGAGCCAGCCGGTGGTGGGAGGCGAGGATAGTGCTGGACAGACTTATACGGTCTGTGCCCTGAAGAGGACAGGTACAAATCAAAGTAGGGCATACACAAAAAGTAGCACATATGAGTTTGTCTTTTTGGGCAGACTGGATGGACCATGCAGGTCTTTTTCTGCCATCATTTACTATGTTACTATATTAGGTTGGGCAAAATGTTGGTTAAGCCATTGTTCCAATAGCCCACTCATTCCACTGTCTGTGGATTAAGCTGTTAACATCTCAGGCACTAGACATTTCCAGCAACCTCTCTGTATATGTCATTGCCGTTCTTCTGAGCCTTGTGCCTTCCGGTTGTATTTCATGGCTGTTGTATTATAAATTGCAAAAAAAAATTGCCACTAAAGGTCAAATATGCTGAAAGGGTTTTCGTACTTTGTATGTGTAGGCAGAAGTGGTTAATTCATCTGTGTGTATGCTTTTATTTTTCTCCTCTTTGGGGTTTTTTTTTTTTTGTCTGGACTCTCAACATTTTCCTTGTGATACTACTGGTTGCAACATAAGCCTCTTATGTCTTCAATGCCTCTTATGTAGCTGAAAAGAGAGCAACCACCGCATAACAAACATTCTCTACATTCCTGCTATCAAACTTAACAGTCGGCACACGAAAAGCTACAAAGATGGCTTACGGTATTATGCTGGAGGGCAAAGGTCAGCAAATTTTCCATAACTGCGTACTGTCCTGGCTGACTCGTTTTAAGTGTTTTCTCTGCTGTGCCTGATTTTCAAAAATATTGTGTTGTACCACAATCTATTTGTTCAGACCGGAATCGGCTAACGCCGCTAACGGTAATATGTAAGCCACGTTGAGCCTGCAAAAGGGTGGGAAAATGTGGGATACAAATGCAACAAATAATAATAATCATGATTTTTTTTTTTTTAGTCTCATTTGTCATGGCTATGTTTAAAAGTACTTAAAAAAAAAAAAAAAAGCCTGACTTTTCTTCCTATGAGGAAGAGTTAGAGTATCTTCTGTAGCTGAGAGAGGGCTGCTGCTGCTTCTGAACAATTCACCATCTGTAGTGCCTCCCACCCAAGTACTATACAGGACGTTCCCTGTTTAGATTTCGGATATCAATTTTATATGTAGTCCATATTGTACTCATTACTCAGATGGCTTACTGGATTCCAGGTCCCCACTCTCATGAACTACCTTGAAGAAGAGCTGACATGGATTCTCTGATGTGTGGAAGGATTTTTCAACTTTGAGGCCCTAGCATCGTTCCCTCTCACAAAGTCACTCAAGATTAATTTTGATGGCCGCAGACTTACAAATAATACACCAAAATTGGAAATTGAGCAGTGCAGTAGAATGGTGGAAGTCCCTTTCTTCTGCATCTTAACCCTCTTCCCTTCCTTCAGATAAACAGGCTCGCTTTCTTTCCTGGATTCCTTGGCCCCCAAGGACCCTTTTTGTTGGTACATGAACATCTCAGTTTTGCACTCTCTCCACCTCTACTTCTTGGAATCTGTTAGCCTCTCGAGGCAGCTCCTGGACTCCTTCTTTTCAAACTGGAAGATAAGTACTTCACTTTTTCAGGACTGGAAGCATGCACCTCTCACAGCCTTCTCTCTAGGATGCTTTTCTTCTTTGAGACTTCCTTCCGTCTTGGGTCATTGACAGATGGCTTCCCAGGCACAAGAGACTAGAAGCATTATTTGCCCGCAGTCTCCAGTTTCATGAGCCGAGAGACATGATTTCTGGCCTGTCCCTTTGGAGCTCCATAACAAGCTTCTACCAACTTCCTGAAACTTGACATGGATACACTGACGACTGGTTGGAGTGTACCATTTATAGTTCTTCTGCAGGAGGTGCACTGTATTGGTTATTCCCACTTGGTAGTATATTCCATATGCCTTTTTGATGGAGAAATGGGTATTAGCAAGGGAAAATAAAGGTCCTCTTGCATATAAATGAATGAATGGATAAATGAATAAATAAATAAATAAAACAATTAAAAAAAATACAAACCTTTTCCAGATATGTGGTAGAACTAGAGGACATGAATTAAGGTTGCAGGGAGGTAGACTTAGGAGTGATGCCAGGAAATACTTTCTCACAGGAAGGGTGGTGGTTGTCTGTAACACCCTTCCATGCGAAGAAATGCAGAGTGATGCACTTAGGGAGTAGAAATCCAAGGGAGACGTTTGTGTTAGGCGGGGAGAGTCTGATAGGCACGGACGGGGAGAGGGATCTTGGGGTGATAGTATCTGAGGACCTGAAGGCGACGAAACAATGCAACAAGGCGGTGGCAGTAGCTAGAAGATTGCTAGGCTGTATAGAGAGAGGAGTGACCAGCAGAAGAAAGGAGGTTTTAATGCCCCTGTATAAGACGTTGGTGAGGCCCCACCTGGAGTATTGTGTTCAGTTTTGGAGGCCGTATCTTGCGAAGGATGTTAAAAAAATGGAAGCGGTGCAAAGAAAAGCTACGAGGATGGTATGGGATTTACGTTCCAAGACGTATGAAGAGAGGCTTGCTGACCTGAACATGTACACCCTGGAGGAAAGGAGGAACAGGGGTGATATGATACAGACATTCAAATATTTGAAAGGTATTAATCCGCAAACGAATCTCTTCCGGAGATGGGAAGGCGGTAGAACGAGAGGACATGAAATGAGATTGAAGGGGGGCAGACTCAGGAAAGATGTCAGGAAGTATTTTTTCACGGAGAGGGTGGTAGACGCTTGGAATGCCCTCCCACGGGAGGTGGTGGAGATGAAAACGGTAACGGAGTTCAAACATGCGTGGGATATGCATAGAGGAATCCTGTGCAGAAGGAATGGATCCTCAGAAGCTTAGCTGAAATTGGGTGGCGGAGCAGGTGGGGGGAAGAGGGGGTGGTGGCTGGGAGGCGAGGATAGGGGAGGGCAGACTTATACGGTCTGTACCAAAGCCGGTGATGGGAGGCGGGACTGGTGGTTGGGAGGCGGGAAATACTGCTGGGCAGACTTATATGGTCTGTGCCCTGAAAAGGCAGGTACAAATTCAAGGTAAGGTATACACATATGAGTTTGTCTTGGGCAGACTGGATGGACCATGCAGGTCTTTTTCTGCCGTCATCTACTATGTTACTATGTTCCAGTGGAAGTGATAAGAGTTAAAAACAGTGAGTGAGGACTTCCGGTTGGGGAATGAAGCGGTGAGACGGAAGATCGCACTGCTCCGGGACTTGGAATAAACTGCACTCGCAAACAGCGTCCGAACTCCGTAAAAATATACGGAAGGCACTGGGAGAGAAGCGCCCCCAAAAGCCCCGCAAGGAACGGCGAAAGACGCTGGATGGCGGCGAAATCAGGGAGGAAAGAACCCAAAGAGAGAGCGAAGCCCGTGGAAGCTAAGATGGCGGACAAAAGCGCGCCAGACTCACCGTCGCCGAGCTCCCTGTGGGCAGCTGAAATCACCGAAGAAGTAAAACTGGCGGTGGAGCAAACGGTGGGGCACAAGTTGCAGCTCATCCTAGACAAACTAGACGGGATGGAAGAACGGCATGCAGCATTGGTAACGGATATGCACGAGGCACAGCAGCGCTTGGGGTAAGCGGAAGATGAAATCCGGAAATTAACGGAGGTGCAACCCAGGCATGAATCCCGGTTATCGGAATTAGAATCGAGGTTGGAGGACCTAGAAAATCGTTCTAGGAGGAATAACCTGCGACTGGTAGGACTGCCAGAAGCCCTGCCTGAAAAAAACCTTGGCGCCTTTTTGGAAAGATGGCTGCCGGAAGCGCTAGAGGAACCAGGTCTGGAGGGCAGGCTGAAAATTGAACGGGCCTACAGGTTAGGGCCACGAAGAGATACCGCAGACAGACCAAGGGTGGCTATATTGAAGATCCTAAACTACTCCCATAAAGTTGAAATCCTGCAGAAGCTGAGAACCGGGAAGCAGCTGGAGTACCAAGGCAGGAAAATTCTGTGCTTTCAGGATTACTCCCTAAAAGTATCAGCAGCCAGAAAGGAGTTTGCTCCTCTTTGCTCCAAACTGTTTGGGCTAAAATATAAGTTCAGCTTGTTATATCCGGCTCGGCTGAAGGTGATCAGCAATGGGCAAGTACTCTACTTTGACTCCTTTAGAGCGGCGAAGGAACACGTGGATAAGCTGACCATGGACACAACTGGAATACATGGGCAAAACAACGGTTGAGGCCTGGTGGAATTACAGAATTGACGCACTACAAGAAGCTTTGTTGGCGGGAGGAGAGGTGCCGGAGTGGAGATTTCGTTTGGATGTTGTACCCGTTGGTGCAGACTGGGCATGCGGATATAATATATACGTTGTTGAGCTAATGAAAGAGCAAGGTCAAGTGACCAGGACAAGAAGAGGGGTTATACCCTCGCAGACATTATGAGAAGTCCCAAGCCCTGAGAGGGAAGTTCGAATGCCAATTGGCATGGAAGGGGTAATGTATGAGGGGAGGGAGAGGAAGGGAGGGGTGAGGGAAGTTCTGGGGGGGATGGTGGGTGGGGGGAGGGGTGGGAGGGCAGGGGGAGGGGAGGGAGGGAGACGGAGGGGGGGAGGGGGGAGGCAGGGGTACGAATGTGGATGCAAGATGTGAGAATGTGGAGAGAAGGAATAGTTGGCTTCCCATATAGGAAAGTTGTAGAACGAGATTGGGGAGTACACCTGGGGGTGGAGGCTGGGACGCCCTCTGGGGGAGTGAGTTGCAGAAACAACGGACCAGAGAGTGGGATATGGAGGGGGGATGCCAGTGTTAAACATCGTAACATGGAATGTAGGAGGTATACATTCCCCCATCAAGAGATATAAAATTTTAAAGGCACTCAATGATCAGAAAACAGCAGTAGCCCTCCTTCAGGAGACCCATCTATCTTAAAACGGAGCATGAGAAATTGAAGCGCTGTGGGTGGGTGAAATTGTGGAGTCACCAGCGGTAGATGGAAAAGGGGGGGTGATTATCTTGTTCCGGAAGGGAATCCAAGTGCAAATTAAAAAAACAATTAGGGATAAAGGGGAAGGTTTGTATTGGTGTCGGTGGAATTGGAACAGACACCCTCTGCTGTATTGCAACATTTATGCACCTAATAAATTTGCGAAGCAGTTCTATAAGCAACTTATCTGCAGGATGCGGGACATGGGTGAAGGGCAGTGGTAATGGGAGGGGACTTTAATGAGGTTATGGACCCAAGATGGACCGATCACACCAACAGCACAGGCGCTGTCTAGAACTTTGCGAGGACTTGGGATGTTAGGGGAGGCATTGGACGTGGTGGACGTTTGGAGAACTTTACATCCGCTAGAGCAGGACTTCACGCATCTCTCACGTGCACACGCTACGCTTTCCCGCATTGATTATATACTAGTAGGCAGGGATATCTTTACTCGGGTAACGGCGGCTACAATAGGTCCATAGCGGTCTCTGACCATGCATGGGTCTCTATGGGATTACATTTGGATAGGGAGGGGAGGGGAGAATTCCTATGGCGTTTTCCCGCATTCTTATAGAGATAGTCAGGTTTATGCAGCACCTGAAGACATGTTGGGCTAACTTTCAAGGGGATAATGCGGGACATAGGGACGATCCAGTATATTCTGGGAGACAGCTAAGGCGGTTCTCAGGGGAGAGACCATAGCATACGTGAGCTTTAAGAAGAAGGTGAGACAGAAGGAGGTGATGCGATTGGAGAGAAGGGTGACTGCATTAAGGAGGCAATATGGAAAGGTTCACTCGCAGGAGCTGAGGTCACAGTTATTAGAGACACAGCAGGCGCTCAATGAGCTGTTGCATCACAATGCGCAGAAAACAGCAGTATATTATAAATACCAGCTATATCGATTTGCCAATAAGGGAGGGCGATTTCTAGCGAGGCTCATAAATAGAAGGGAGGGCCCACGAAAGGCACTCACTATGACAAACACTCAGGGGGTGAGGGTGCACACTGATAAAGATGTAGCTGGGGTATTCAAAAAATTTTATGAGGAATTATATAAGCCACAGGAGGAGATTGTAACACCTAGTAGAGCTTACCTGGACAGTGTAGACCTACCCTGTTTGGACAGAGAAGAGCTGCATATCTTAAACGCTCCCATAACGGAGGACGAAGTAGATTGGGTGATAAAGCAGAGCCCACTAGGTAAGGCGCCTGGGTCTGATGGACTCCGAAATGAATTCTATAAACTGCTTAGATCAGAAATAGGCCAGATACTATCAGAGATCTTTAATGTAATAACTCGGGAGGGAATGATGCCCACACATATGAATCAGGCCCATATTACAGTACTATTAAAGCCTGGTAAACCGGCACATCTCCCGGACTCCTATAGACCCATATCACTGCTGAACACAGAGACCAAGTTATTGGCTAAGATTCTGGCCAACAGGTTATCCCGGTTCCTACCGGCCCTGATTGAGGAGTCTCAGGTAGGTTTTGTTCGAGAAAGGAAAATCGCAAAGAACATGAGAAAGATCCTAGGGGCGCTGGAATGGGTCAGAAAAGAGGGCCAAGAAGCTATGTTAATTAGTTTCGATGCAGAGAAGGCCTTCGATAGAGTGGACTGGGGGTTCTTGTTTGAGGTACTGCAGGCATATGGCATCGAGGGGTTTTTTGCGGATGCAGTGGCAACACTTTATAACGGGCCTATGGCGCGAATCAGTGTTATGGGATGTGCTCAGAATGGTTCTCTATTGGGCGGGGGACTAGGCAGGGATGTCCCTTATCACCTCTGTTATTTGTACTGACCTTAGATCCGCTTTTGAGGGAATTAAGGAGGAATGCGGACATAAAAGGAGTGAGTATTCAGGGTAGAGAATTCAAAGCAGCAGCCTTTGCAGATGATTTGCTGGTGTTGATCACAGAACCCCAAACGTCACTGCGCTACTTAATGGAAAGCCTACGAGAATATGGAGAGTTTTCAGGGCTCAAACTCAACTTGGCCAAGTCGGAGGCTTTGGCTAGTGAGGGGGTGAAACAAGCAGTCTGGGATCAAGTCCCCTTGCGGCAGGCGACAGAGGCATTCAAATACCTAGGGGTGCAGCTGCCGCTTAACCCGATGAAAACTGTATAGTTATAATATTCCCCAGCTGCTTAGGGATACCAAAATACAACTATCTGCGTGGCTTCGCTACCACTGTCCTTTATGGGTAGAATACACTTATATCGTATGGTTATATTCCCGAAGTGGCTATACGTGCTGCAAGCATTGCCGCTCAGACTATTGAGGAAAGACTTGAGGAGATTACAAAGTCACGTGGTGCGGTTTTGCTGGGCGGGGGAGGAAACCAAAAATGCGATGGCAACATTTACTTGGAGCCCAGAGGAGGGGGGGAATGGGCATGCCCGAGATGAGCGCTTACAATCAGGCTTGTCTGTTGAGACACTTAAGGGACTGGATCCTGGGAATGTCCACCTATACAGATCTTGGATGGGAAAAAGCTTACTTTAAGCCCTGGTCTATGAGTTATTTGCTGCATGCAAAAAGTGAGGGACTTCCAAAGCAGGTTAGGGATAGGTGCTTTTAAAGCCCATGCGACACGTTTGGCGGATTTTATCAGGATATTGGGGACAGAATCCGGAGAGTAGTGGGCTGCTGTCAGTTGTGGGGAACGCAGACTTTCCGGCAGGAAGAGATAGCCGGGTCTTAGAGACTTGGAGAGGAAGGGTGTGTCCCTGCTGGAACACTTTGTTCAACCTGATGGGAAGGTAATACCATATACGGAGTTCTCTGGGAGATATGCGGGAGGGCCTATGACAGAACTGGCATATATGCAGCTGGCACATTATATTCGGGGTCTGCCCCAGTCCACTCTATCGACGGAATTTGGGGGGAAGGTTAGGAATTTCTAGCCGGAGATGCAGCGGGACAGGTGTCAGTATCATGGTTCCATAAGGTCCTGAGAGAATTTAAGCCTCAGAGGATGTTAGTGAAGTGGTCGATCGCTGGAGGAAGGAAGCAGGGGGCGAACATAACAGAAGGGAAGGTTTTTAACAGCACTCAAAAGAATTCCGGAGGTGGTGCACAGTGCAAGAGCTGCAAGGAATGCCATTTCAGATCAATGCACAGGCATACTTTTCAGGCAAGCAGGCATGGCGAGCAGGGTTAAAGACTCGGATAAATGCAGGAAATGTGGGGCGAGCATGCCATCGTTAACACATGGGCTGTGGCAATGTAGGGCCATTCGGAAGTTCTGGACAGCTCTTGCCCGATTTTTATCGGGGATTCTAGGGCGGCGAATACCCATCTCATTCGATCAAGCACTGTTCAGTTCGGGAGCAGTGTGGCCAATAGGGAGTCGAGAGGAGAAATTGTTCCTTAGTAAGTCCTGCATCCTGGGGAAAAAATGTATACTCAACCATTGGATTTCAAGCACCCCCCCCATCCTATTGGTATTGGAGGAATAAATTACATGCACTGATGCTATGGGAAGCACAAGGGCCCGTCATTCTGGGAACAGGAGGAAGTTGTTCATTAGGAGTATGGGGAGCTTACTTAAACATCATTGCACCTAGATCCAGAAGTCAGGTGATGAATGTATTGGGATGAATGTGGAGTGAATGAGATGGGCGGGGGAGGGGGGGGGGGTCAGAGCTCTGGGGGGATGAGAGACCTTATCCTATTATACCAGTTAACTGCAGGGAGATATAAGCTCATTGAGGGGCGCGTTAGGGATCACTTTGTGATCAATCACTGGCATTTTCATGAAGGTTGGCCGAATAGAGGATTGGGGGGTACTAAGGGAAAAAGGACCCCTCATCTGGAATTTGCTGTTGTCCACACTTGAAAGTTGCCCATAGTGGAACGACACATATACTAGGGCAAACGATCTCATAATTGGCTGGGGAAACATCTACCCTGGGGACTGGGGGATGGGTAGGGCAGGGAGGGGAATGTTAAAGGTTGACACTGGGGACAAAACACTGCTATAGTACTAACTTGTTGAATATTAAGGGGGGGGGGAGATAATAGATAAAGCTTGCTGACTGATATTAATGTTCTGTTGTGGGGGAGCAAAATTGATGTTTGACCTATGTACATCGCACTTGTTGGAGATGATTGTTCTGTCATCAATAAGCGAATTGTTGAAACATAAATAGTTGAGGGGGAGGGTTAAAATGTAAAAAAAATTTTTTGATGACTATCAATAAGGATGAGTGCCAGTTGTGTTATTGTCATACATGATATTAATGTGTTATGGTAAAGTTGTATTTTCTGATTTGTCATCAATAAAAACCGTTGAAACATAAAAAACAGTGAGTGAATTCAAAAATGTGTGGAATAGACTTGGGGGATACCTAAATAGAAAGGATAAGCTGGGCAGACTTCTATGGTCTGTGTACTGCAATTGCAAAAGACTGGTGAAGATATCGCCAGATCCAGCATTGGGGAAACCAAGGCTGATGCCGGACACACTTCTGCAGTCTGTGTCCCGCAAATGGCAAAAGGACAGGTGAAGCTTCTGCAACTCCAGTGTTGTAGATCACTTTTTCGTCATGTTGCTGCGAGTGAGGGTGGTGTGTGCATCTCTGGGGGGAGGGGAAGACATCTTGACAAGTTGAATAGTGTCAGCAATACTTGAGGATGATATATGGTTATAACGAAGACTCCATCGTGTTTTGGCTGCCTATATGGTTGGCACGGAGGAGCCTTGCCAACCAGTGTTTAAGACTGGGTGGCTGTGGCCCGCACAGAGTGGCGGGTGTGGCTCTGACCACCTTCTTAGATGGACTGTCGGGTCTTTATCTTCCGTCATCTGCTGTGTTAGCTCAAAATGAGCTGTCTTCAGCCATGGAATGCTTTTAAACACGCTTTGTAAACGATTAAATAACATAGTAACATAGTAGATGACGGCAGAAAAAGACCTGCACGGTCCATCCAGTCTGCCCAACAAGACAAACATATGTGTAAACCTTACCTTGATTTGTACCTGCCTTATTAGGGCACAGACCGTACACAAGTTGCGCAGCAGTACTTCCCGCCTCCCAACCACCAGTCCCACCTCCCTCACCAGCTTTGGCACAGACCGTATAAGTCTGCCCTCCACTATCCTCGCCTCCCAACCACCAACCCCTCTTCTCCCCACCTGCTCCGCCACCCAATTCGGCTAAGCTTCTGAGGATCCATTCCTTCTGCACAGGATTCCTTTATGCATATACCACGCATGTTTGAATTCCGTTACCGTTTTTCCTCTCCACCACCTCCCGCGGAGGGCATTCCAAGCATCCACCACCCTCTCCGTGAAAAAATACTTCCTGACATCTTTCCTGAGGCTGCCCCCCTTCAACCTCATTTCATGTCCTCTCGTTCTACTGCCTTCCCATCTCCGGAAAAGATTGTTTGCGGATTAATACCTTTCAAATATTGAACGTCTGTATCATATCACCCCTGTTCCTCCTTTCCTCCAGGGTATACATGTTCAGGTCAGCAAGTCTCTCTTCATACGTCTTGAACGCAAATCCCGTACCATCTCGTAGCTTTTCTTTGCACCGCTTCCATTTTTTTTAACATATCTTGTCATTGTCATAACAGAGCTGTTGGTTCCACATCCTTCCTTAATTTTGCCCTAGGACAGTTACTAGCTTGAATTGGACCTGTAAAACTGCATCACTGGTTACAGGTCATAGCTGGAACAAGGACCCAGCTCATCACCACACCCTGCCAAAGAGGAACAGGAGAAGTACTAGAGGAGATCAGAGAAGATTCCCTGGAAACCTACAAATATAACGAACCCCCATTGGGGAAGGACCCATCCACTAAGGACATTTACCTTGAGTAAACAGTCCTTAAACTGAGCACAGAGGCAGATTCTGCTACATTTCTTTACAGTGGGTATCTCCAACTAAATGTCTCTCTTACCCTAAGGACATCCTTGAGTGGAGGAGTGGCCTAGTGGTTAGGGTGGTGAACTTTGGTCCTGAGGAACTGAGTTCGATTCCCGGCACAGGCAGCTCCTTGTGACTCTGGGCAAGTCACTTAACCCTCCATTGCCCCATGTAAGCCGCATTGAGCCTGCCATGAGTGGGAAAGCGCGGGGTACCAATGTAACAACAATAAAATCGATACTATTGGAGATTCTACATGGAATGTTGCTACTATTGGAGATTCTACATGGAATGTTGCTATTCCACCAGCAACATTCCATGTAGAAGGCTGCGCAGGCTTCTGTTTCTGTGAGTCTGACGTTCTGCACGTACGTGCAGGACGTCAGACTCACAGAAGCAGAAGCCTGCGCGGCCACATTGGTGATCTGCAAGGGCCGACTTCTACATGCAAGGGCCGACTTCTACATGGAATGTTGCTAGTGGAATAACATTCCATGTAGAATCTCAAATAGTAGCAGCAGTGGAGGAGTGGCCTAGTGGTTAGGGTGGTGACTTTGGTCCTTGGGAACTGAGGAACTGAGTTCGATTCCGGCACAGGCAGCTCCTTGTGACTCTGGGCAAGTCACTTAACCCTCCATTGCCCCATGTAAGCCGCATTGAGCCTGCCATGAGTGGGAAAGCGAAGGGTACAAATGTAACAAAAATAAAATAGATACTATTGGAGATTCTACATGGAATGTTGCTATTCCACTAGCAACATTCCATGTACAAGGCTGTGCAGGCTTCTGTTTCTGTGAGTCTGACGTCCTGCATGTATGTGCAGGACGTCAGACTCACAGAGGCAGAAGCGTGCGCAGCCACATTAACAGTGGAAGAGTGGCCTAGTGGTCAGGGTGGTGGACTTTGGTCCTGAGGAACTGAGTTCGATTCCCGGCACAGGCAGCTCCTTGTGACTCTGGGCAAGTCACTTAACCCTCCATTGCCCCATGTAAGCCGAATTGAGCCTGCCATGAGTGGGGAAAGCGCGGGGTACAAATGTAACAGACAAAATAAATAGTCTAGGCCTTCACACCAAATATGCACTGTAATTAACAACTTAAAATTGTATCCTCAACATCAGCAGCCAATGCAGCCATTTTAATATAGACATTACTTGACTCCTTCTTCTTGCGTTCTTCATTTACTACAGTGCTTTCTGTATCTGCGGTCTAGCCACTTGCTGTTTAATTGAGTCCATACAAAGCAGATTGAGTTAGCAATAGCCCACGTTGATAATTTTCCCCCTTAGTGGCCCTAATTAAACGGTTAGACACATTCACTAGAAGGCATAGAGAAGTGAATAAATCAACAACTTATCTCTTTACGGTAGCCACAAATTCCAATATTTAATTTAAGACGTCTGCTTTTTTTTTTTTACTCCAAATACACAAACAGATTACAAGTGTCAAACCGTAAATATAATAAAACACAGGATCATCAACTTAAAATTTCAGCTAGCATTGGGTGCTGATAACATAAATTGGCTTGGATATCGACCTAGCAGAGCAAATTTGTCATTAATTCTTACATCATTGGGAAAGCTGCAAAATATACGGTAACGAACACAGTTCACCTACATTCCCCCAAATGCGCTTTGTATTGACTCAATTAAACAGCAAGTGGCTAGACCTCAGATACTGCAAAGCACTGTTGTAAAATGAAGAAAACAAGAAGATGGAGTTACCGCCTGTATTAAACTGGTTGCATTGGCTGCGACTGATGGTGAGGATACGACTTAAGTTGTTAATTACAGTGCATAAAGTGATTCGGGATGAAGGCCTAGAGAGTATTAAGGAGAAGGGATATCCTTAGGGTTAAGAAGAGACATTTAGTTGGAGATACCCATTGTAAAGAAATGTAGATGAGCTTGTCTCCGTACTCGGGGCCAGATGCACTAAACTTAACGAGCAAGTAGTAAACCGTGGCATGCACTAAAGGCTTCTCCGAGCCATTTTCCGATCACGGTAGCAGCTAACGAAAAACGAATGCAGATGATCCAAGGCTATTGCAAGACTATAATGAGATGCACTACCGTTTTCCGATCCCTTACAGTGGAAAACCTAACGGGAGGTCTACACCTCTCGTTGGGGCAAAGGAAAGAATCGGAAGAAAAAAATAGTGTCGTCAGGGACATCCTTTTTGGATGTCCTTCACCTGTAAAAAAAAAAAAAAAAAAAATCCACTCCAAAGGCGTTCTTTTCGGACGTCCTTTACAGCTCAGGAGGAGGATAGCAGCAGCAGAGCCCTAACACAGCACTCATCTCCTGTACACACACACACAGAAGGGGGAAGAGGAGGGGGCGAGTCATCACAGTCATAAACAGGGGGGGGGGGGGGGGGGTTGTGGTCGATCTGCACAACTCCTGGATCAGTGTTGGAGGGTTTTCTGCTGTGGACCTCCGGGGGGTGCTCGTGAGGGACTTCCTTGTTAGGCACTTTAGAAGGACGTCCCTGACAAGCAGGACAGGCTTTTTTTCAAGGGTGCTCGATTATGCCCTCCTTCAGGTCTCTCTCAGCCATCACAGCGCGTTTAGCCTTCTTCTTGGATTCCCGGACTAGAGCAATCTCTCCCGTTACAGCAGCCGCTGACAGGCTGAAAGTTCTGGGCAGCCAATTGGATCACACACGGAGGGAGGGATGCGAGCGAGCCAGGACACCGGGGCAGGAGGAAGGGAGGGATCAAGCGAGAGAAAGAGACCATCACAGACGGGGAGGGAGCGGGGCGAGGAGTAGTCGCAGAGATGCACAGGCAGGAAACCAGAGACGATGCTGGGGGGCAGCTAAGCCCTTGTGCAGCGGGATCGGACGAGCTGGTCTGCGCATGCTCGACCGGCCGACTGGCTGACTGTTTACCGATGGAATAGAGAATGCAAGTGAGCTACATTCCTTTTCCTTGATGCATGCCCGTTCCTTACCGATTTGCTAAGGGAATCGGTAAGGGAAGGGCTTTAATGATTTTTTAGTGCATCTCCCCCTCAGTTTAAGAAGTCAGGACTGTTTACTAGGTATGCCGATAGGTTGGTGGTAAGAAACTCCGTTTATGGTTTGTTTTTTTTTAAGATTAGATGTGCTTAGTTAGGAAAATTTGTTAGTAAGATGTGATTGATTGATTGCTTTTAACTGTAAATTCTGGTAGGAGTTGTATTCTATTCATTCGTTTTTATGTAACCCACCTTGCAAAGTGAGATCTACATGCTGTTTAAATTAAGTTTTGTTTTGAATGTGAATATGGTACATTATTTAATAGGTTGTCTACCCCTAATTTTAGTTTGAATTCACCAGATAATTACAGTTTTCCTAATTAGATATTTTGCTTTCTTCCTGGCATTTAGTGTGTGTTCCTGTTTCCAGAATTGGTTCCCCGAGATTCTGTTCACATTTTCCAGTGCAGTACTGTTTACTGTGGTGGACTGCTGCCCAGGCTACCGGCTCTTCATAAAATTCTGTTCATAGTGTTTTATGGTAAATTAGTCATAATAAAACAGCTTGAGGAAAACAGTGAGAAATTCAACAGAAAACGATTCTGTAAATCATATGTGGCTGCTTCATTTCTTCTGTGTTGTCCTCTCCATTATAAAATTTTATTACTGTTCTTTGAACACTTGTTAGAGTGGAATTTTTGATTGATTTTATTGTGTGTATTAGAGCAATTATTGGATTTCTTTTGGAAGCTTCCCCCACACCAGCAGGCTGTAAGTTTCTGAAAATAAATCAGTACTTCCCTGATCTCATCCTTGGCCTTTCCCCTACCTTTAACATCCTTCCTTTGCGTACCATGCAAAGAGAATTTTGTAATATACACAAAGGTTTGGGGGCAAAGGTGTCTGGACATCACAGTCATATTTATTATTGTAACGCCTGTGCCATATGGTATGTTCAAGAAGAGAAGGATCTCCTCTTTCCATTACGTAGCTTCCCACTCTTCTAGAACCTGTGGGATAGTTACGTCCATCAACCAACACGTGGAGATAGAGAACAGAGAACCGAAAACTGAGCTGAGGCTTATCTCTCTTGGCATCCAGTCCAGCTCCTCAGTATTTTCTATCTCCAGCAGGTGGATGGACACACTTTTCAGCGTCCGGTTCTGAGTGCTTTGCTCCTGGTCCGGTTGATCAGCTGGTCTCCAGTTGAACTTTGTGGGGGCTTGAGTCTGCAGAGTCATATCTGGAAGGTCTTCAGATCCCTGTCTTTGATGCCCCATAAATTTACTTCTATCCTCCCTTTACTTCTCCCTTGTTTCCTGTGAAGCTCTCCTTTTTCCAGCACAACAACCTACAAAAAAAAAATTAAAGAAAGGAGAAGGAAAGAGATTTACTGGAGAGCAAGCACAGAGTATCAGTCCTGATTTCTTCTCATCTGGGGTAAGACTTGTGGAGACTTTGAGCTTGGGGGAGCAGTTGGCAGTGGCAAGTCTGACTAAAGTTTGACTTAGAACCACTTTGAGGGCTGCTTGTTCTACTTGGTGCAGGGCTTTGGTAATGCGTTCCACAGTTGTGTGCATATGTAGGAAAAACTGGACGCGGTAAGTTGATTTGTATTTGAGTCCTTTGCAGCTGGCCTCTCCGGCAAGACTGGTGCACAGTTGATGCAGGAGAGTGGGGGAACTGGCGCCATTTTGTCGGAGCGACTGACTATGAGGAACAGCCTCTGTCTGATCACGCATGATACGAAGGCAAAAAAGGAGGTAAAAAATCCTCACGACACCGTGAAGATGAAACAAAAAAGTGAGGAGAATGGATGAGGATACCAACTGTTTTATATTTATTCACTTAAAAAATTCACTTAAAAAATTACATGTGCATAAACAGCGACCCGACACGGCCGTGTTTCGGCACAATGGCCTGCTTCAGGGGTCTTTATAACCTAAATTAAACAATAAAATATATTAAAAAAGATATATTGATTTAACAAATATTTAATGAACATAAATATAAAAGACTAACATTATCTAAAATAGTAGCATGGATTGTACAAACTTGTGAATTATCTTTGACTCGTTCAAATAATAACATGTTAAATATATATAAAGTTAAAAAGGTTATAATGAATTGTACAATATTATTATAAAAAATATTGCCATGAAACTTATGTTATAAAACCACATAATTAATATTTTTGACAATACATGATTGCATGAAATGTTTCTAATTGATCAAATAAACATAAAATTACAATTGAAATTGTATAATTAAACATTATATGTTTTAATTAATGCTTAAATTGTGTCTAATTGTACAAATGAACAATGTATAAGTGTAAATGAAATGAACAATGTATAAATGTGAATAAAAAATTAATTAACAATGTATAAGTGTGAATAAAAATTTTTTTAAAGATTAAACAATGTATAAGTGTGATAAAAAATTCATTTAATTGAAAATGATATGCTTCCAAATGAATTTTTGTTGCTAAATTGTGTCATGAATATGATAAAATATTTTAAAATGAATAAATAGATTGTAAGATACCTTGAATGATGTAGTTTAGAATGTTTGTCCAAGGGAAATAACAGGAAACAAATCTCTCTGGTCTAAAATGATGAAAGGATAATAATGAAGCAAATGAATAACTGAGAACAAGTATCTCTGGTGTGTGTATATGTCTTAAGGATGAATAAAATAAAAAAAATAATAAAAGATAAGAAAAAATAAAAAATAAGAAATTATATATTTTTTTATTTTTTATTTTTTATTATAGTCACAAACATCTTAAAGGGCTGAAATGTGGAACATACTTATATGTAGCGAAGAATGAACCTAATTAAGCTAAACTTAAAATTGAAAAATCTCAAATGAACAGTGATTGATGTGGTTACTGATAGGATCTAAATATACTAAGATGTCTGTGTATTAATTTGAAAATTCTATTATTCATTAATTGATTTATTTTTATTTTTAAATTTATATTTTAAATGGACCATATAAAGAACTTACCTCCTCTCTTCAAAAATAATATATATGAGATATATATATTTTTTTTAAAAACGAGCATCTAAAATACTGAAAAAAGATGGAAAGAGTAATGATTAAAAATGAAAAGGGGAAGAAGCTGATAATGAAATAAAATTGATAAAATAAAATAAAAAAAATAATAAAAAAAAAAAAACGTAAATATGGTAATTGAATTGAAAATTTTTTTTTAAAAGCCATAATTAAATATGTATTAAATTATCTATTATGGTGTTTATTAATGATATATTATATATATGTGCATTAAAAACGCTAGAATAATGCCATAACGTAGATTTAATCTCTACTATTGTAATCGTTTTGTATTTGCAAACATTCCACACCAAATTGTATTTCAGCTGATTACCTTACGTCTGCAAACCAAGGATTCAGAATATATGAGTTAAGTTAGGCTTCACTGGAAAAAATTTTTTTGTGATATAATTGTATGAATACTATGTCTTTGAAAATAATATTCTGATATGACAATGAGTTATTACCTGTTTTAAAAGAGTTGTATATATGGCAGTTTTATCTCTAAAATTGCCTCAACAATTCCTAGTCTTAATGTTTACCTCCTCTCCTAAGAGTTATGTACAAATTGTGAAAATGCTGAAAAATGGCGGGTGGTTACAGCGTTTCTTAAATTATAAATTTAAAAATAAAAATAAAATCAATTAATGAATAATAGAATTTTCAATTAATACACAGACATCTTAGTATATTTAGATCCTATCATTACCACATCAATCACTGTTCATTTGAGATTTTTCAATTTTAGTTTAGCTTAATTAGGTTCATTCTTCGCTACATCTAAGTATTGTTCCACAGTTCAGCCCTTTAAGATGTTTGTGACTATAATAAAAAATAAAAAATAAAAAATATATAATTTCTTATTTTTTATTTTTTCTTATCTTTTATTATTTTTTTATTTTATTCATCCTTAAGACATATACACACACCAGAGATACTTGTTCTCAGTTATTCATTGCTTCATTATTATCCTTTCATCATTTAGACCAGAGAGATTTGTTTCCTGTATTTCCCTTGGAACAAACATTCTAAACTACAATCATTCAAGGTATCTTACAAATCTATTTATTCAATTTTAAAATATTTTATCATATTCATGACACAATTTAGCAACAAAAATTCATTTTGGAAGCATATCATTTTCAATTTAAATGAATTTTTTATTCACACTTATACATTGTTTAATCTTTAAAAAATTGTTATTACCACACTTATACATTGTTAATTATTTTTTATTCACATTTATACATTGTTCATTTCATTTACACTTATACATTGTTTCATTTAGTACAATTAGACACAATTTAAGCATTAAATTAAAACATATAAGTTTTAATTATACAATTTCAATGTAATTTATGTTTATTTGATCAATTAGAAACATTTCATGCAATCATGTATTGTCAAAATATTAATTATGTGGTTTTATAACATAAGTTTCATGGCAATATTTTTTATAATAATATTGTACAATTCATTATAACCTTTTTAACTTTATATATATTTAAACATGTTATTATTTGAACGAGTCAAAGATAATTCACAAGTTTGTACAATCCATGCTACTATTTTAGATAATGTTAGTCTTTTATATTTATGTTCATTAATATTTGTTAAATCAATATATCTTTTTTAATATATTTTATTGTTTAATTTAGGTTATAAAGACCCCTGAAGCAGGCCATTGTGCCGAAACACGGCCGTGTCGGGTCGCTGTTTATGCACATGTAATTTTTTAAGTGAATTTTTAAGTGAATAAATATAAAACAGTTGGTATCCTCATCCATTCTCCTCACTTTTTTGTTTCATGATCACGCATGATGCCATTTTACAACCTCAGGGCCTGACAGAGTATTGCATCGAGGTCTTTGTTTTTGACAGAGTATATATTGCTCTTACACTTGGCTTATTACTGAAGCAGGGACAGAATTGCTGCAAGGTGCTTCAGTTTCTCACCTCTTTGCCCCTCCAGCTCCTAAGAGATCTTGTTTAGCATATTCTGGTCCACTCCTGAAGGTCTATCTCTGCTTCTCCCTCCTTATCTGATGTGGCCTTGATCTATGACAATGTTATTAAAGCTATGTAAGCCACTAATCACTCCCTTCTCCTTTCTACTCCTTTACTTAATCGCCACACATCACTAACTGTACTCGACAAACTGAAATAACAATGTTATTAAAACTATGTAAGCCACTATGTAATTTAACAAAACTATGTAAGCCACATTGAGCCTGCAAATAGGTGGGAAAATGTGGGATACAAATGCAATAAATAAATAAAAAATAAAATAAATATTCAGAGGAGCTATCGTTGAAGGAGCCATTAGAGGAGGGAGAGCTCCGCCCAGAGGAGGGGGATAACCCCAAAGTACTGATGTTATTTCATATGGAGGATCTAAGTATTCTTATTTCTGAGGTGTTGGCGGTGCTTGGCGTCAGGAGTTCTATCTTCGTCAATCATGAGTGGGCTTAGAGGTCCTTCTGAGGCCTTCCCAATGCATCCAAACATTCAAGACCTGATTACAGCAGAATGGGTCTCACCGGACGTGGGGCTGAGAGTAGGAAGAACCAGGCTCACCTCTACCTGTTGGTTCTGGAGGAGAACGAGAAATTGCAGCTTCCCAGGGTGGACTCCTTTGTTACAGCGGTGACTAAGAAGACTACCTTGCTGTTGGAAGAGGGCATTGCCCTAAATGACCTTCAGGATAGGAAGCTAGAAACTCACTGAAACAAGATTTTGAAGTGGCCTCTTTGGGCTTTCAAGCGACCGTGTGCAGCTCGTTCGTTACTATAGCATTTGTCTACTGCTATCAGAGGCGTCCTCCTGTCCACTGCAGGTACATGACCAAATATTGTTGCTTTTTCTCATCAGACATCAAGGTTTTTTTTTTGTTACATGCAAAGGTAAGAGACTGGGCTGTAATGTCATATATCACTGTGGAAACTTGATTTATATTCTAGTAACGATGCATTTATCCCTGCTATGGGATGCTGTTGGGTAGCGCCTCTGATAGCAATAGACAAATGACTTGATTTTAAAACTCAGTCGCCTACATTGTGGTGAATTTGGTAGTTTGATCTAGAGGCTTGTTATTGGTAAATAACTTTCTTGGACTGGGGAATATATGCACATTTTCACAGAGTTTTGTTAACATGGGAAAAAGTAGCTTGAAAATATTTTCAAAGAGTGGCCTAATTGTTAGAGCAGCAGGCTAAGAACCAAGGAAACCAGGGGTTCAAATTAGAGAATGACACGGGGACGAGGACTGATCCCACGGGGACGGGACAGGGATGGGGACAGAGCCCGTGAGGACAGGGACAAACTTTGTCCCCGTGCCACTTTCTACTTTGAAGCCTGTTGAGAGTGGAGGAGTAGCCTAGTGGTTAGTGCAGCGGACTCTGATTCTGGGGAACTGGGTTCAATTCCCACTGCAGCTCCTTGTGACTCTGGGCAAGTAACTTAACCCTCCATTGCCCCTGGTACAAAATAAATACCTGAATATACGTAAACCGCTTTGAATGTAATTGCAAAAAACCTCAGAAAGGCGGTATATCAAGTCCCATTAACAAGATTCTGGAATGTTGCTTCTATTTGAGATTCTACATGGAATGTTGCTACTTTTGGAGATTCTAGATGGAATGTTGCTACTATTGAGATTCTGTTGCTACTATTTAAGATTCTACATGGAATGCTGCTATTTCACTAGCAACATTCCATGTAGAAGCCTGCCCTTGCAGATCAGCGACGTGGCCGCGCAGGCTTCTGTTTCTGTGAGTCTGCAGGACGTCAGACTCACAGAAACAGAAGCCTGCGCGGCCGCATTGCTGATCTGCAAGGGCAGGCTTCTACATGGACTGTTGTTAGTGGAGGGTAGCCTAGTGGTTAGTGCAGAGGACTTTGATCCTGGGGACCTGAGTTCAATTCCCACTGCAGCTCCTTGTGACTCTGGGCAAGTCACTTAACCCTCCATTGCCCCTGGTACAAAATAAATACCTGAATATACGTAAACCGCTTTGAATGTAATTGCAAAAAACCTCAGAAAGGCGGTATATCAAGTCCCAGTTCCCTTTCCCTTAATGGACTGTTACTTATGTTTTGGGTTTCAACATTTTTATTAATGAAGCACAGAAATAATGCTCAAAAATGGTGGTTACATCTTGTAAATGTCTCTACAAACAATCAACACACACCAAGTATTGAAATTATACAATATTGCTTATCTCCATTAATCTTTTTACTTTATCCCCCCCCCCTCCTATATTATTAACTAACATGTTATCATCAACCTCTAATAACAACAAATTCTCCCCCTCCCTTTCCCCCCAACTTTCCTTACTGCCAATTGACACCGTGTGTTCAAACGCTGGGCCCCCCAAATTATACCACCTGCCTGTGTCAACTGTGCAACCACAAAGCCTCAAATTAGGATCAAACCTTACTATACGGGCTATACCCCTCCACAGGCGAGCCAGGGGCCTGTGCTCTGATGGCCCCCCTACCCCCCTACGGAGGACATCCATTTCACCCTGGGAAAGGACTAATAGAATTCCAAATAAAACAGTCTCCACTCCTGCC
Organism: Microcaecilia unicolor; assembly: GCF_901765095.1. Taxonomy (NCBI): domain Eukaryota; kingdom Metazoa; phylum Chordata; class Amphibia; order Gymnophiona; family Siphonopidae; genus Microcaecilia; species Microcaecilia unicolor. Next base: position 747,041,214 of record NC_044031.1, read on the forward strand.
CCCCTCCCTAAACCCTCCCTCCCCCCCCCCCCCCAGCCATGGTCTGCTCTACCGTCTTGTCAGTTGCTAAAGGGTTGGTAGAAAAAGATCTCTATTCCCATTTAATTCCCATCAGTTGCCGGTGGAACTTTAGACAATGCTCCAAGTTTATTAATAATGTGGCTCCTCGCCCTATGAGACAGGGTGTTAATATAACCTTCCCAGTAAGGAAAAATAGCCTTGTGTCCGAGGGTTAAGCAGGGAGTCCCGGAGCTCCATCATAAGTAAGTCATGTAAGCGATTCCTCCATTGCCAGAAGGAGGGGTTCATTTCTTGCGTCCAGTTAACAAGTATGCACTTCATGCCCACCAAAAACGCCTTATGGGCCATTATGTTCTGGTATCTCGTACCCCCCTCTACTGGCGCGTGGCAACCCAACAAAATGGTCGTAGGCTGCTGAGTAACCTTTTTCCCTCCTATTTTTTCTAAATATTTAACTATTCTTGTCCAGAAGGCTGTTATAGCTGGGCACTTCCAAAAAGCATGGTAGAAGTTATTGTCTGGCGCATTACAGCGTCTGCATTTGGCAGATTCTATATCTCATCTGACACAGACGCGACTGAGAGGTATAAGCCCTGTAGATCACTCTGACCTGGCATTCTCGAAGGTTTGCGTTTTGCGTCCATTTCAGGACTCCCCTCCACCCCTTCAACAAATCTCCCGGGATGATCCTTTTTTGTATGTCAGCTGACCATTTTGCTGCCACTCGTGTAAGGTCTCCCTGTGGTCTAGCCATAACAACCTTTTATGTAATACTGATATCGAGATAGGGTCCTCTGTTGTCGTCTCAAATAATTCCCCCATCTTAGTGGACAAATCAACACCAAGTGCAGCATGGGGGAGTGAAGCTATATAGTGTCTAAGCTGTTCATATGCAAAACATACCCCCCAGTCTGCTACATCTAGGTTTAGTTCGGCCATTGTTTTAAGCTTACCGCTGGGCTCCAACCAGTAATGTATAAGTACTTTGTCCCCTTCTCCCCAGGAACTCACTATAGGATTTTCATCCCCCGGACGGAACGCTTCATTCCCTATAAGGGGTAGTAATCTACTGCATCTAGGATCGAAGGACCACAGCCTAGCCAAGTCCTTCCATACGGCCTTTAAAGGCCACACCAAAACACTAGTCCGCAGTCCTGCAGGTAGGTCCTTTAATGCCCCGTGTAAGACATACATCAGGCCCAAGGGGCTGCACCTTGCCTTTTCTATCTCCAATGGGGTGTAATCCTCCCTCTGCAGATACCAGTCCCCTAGATGGCGCAGTAAACATGCCACATTATAGCGTTTAATATCCGGCATCCCCATCCCCCCATTTCTCCAAGGCCTCATCAGATGTGAAAATCTTATCTGGGGACGTTTCCCAGCCCACAAAAATTTTGTAAGCAGTTTTTGTAAAGATCTCACTTCCTGGTGCTTGAGATACAGTGGAATTGTCTGTAAAAAGTATAGCCATTTAGGGAAAAGCACCATATTAAACAAGGAGATGCGTCCCACCAGCGATATCGGCAGCCCTGCCCATCTTCCCAATGTTCTCTTGGTGTCTTCTAACAGGTATTCTACATTTGCACTATATAGCAGCTTGGGTCCTTGGTGAGCTGTATCCCTAAGTATTTGAACGCCTCCCCCACTCTCTTAAGTGGACAACACAGATTTCCCACTGCCCCTCGCTCATTTGAAGTGTCATGACCTCAGATTTGTCTAAGTTGAGACGAAAACCAGAGTAGTCCCCAAATTCAGCAAAAATGTCCAGTAGGGACGGCAAAGACACCTGGGGATCCCGTATTATAGTTAAGAGGTCATCAGCAAAGGCTGAGATCTTAAAGGAAGTTTGCTGTATCTGTACCCCTCTCACCTCCTCCATATTCTGGATTTCTCTTATAAGAGGGTCAAGCACCAACAAAAAGAAGGGGCGAGAGGGGACATCCCTGTCGGGTACCCCTGGCAATCCTGAATGTTTCCGATGCTTGCCCGTTTACCCATACCTCTGCCATAGGTCCCTGGTACAACGTTTCTATGGCATGTAAGAAAAACCCTTCCATCCCAAATGCCCTCAGGGAGGCGAACATAAAGTCCCAATTAACCCGATCAAATGCCTTCTCGGCGTCAAAACTAATTATTAAGGCCGGGGTTGATGATTCATGTAAACTTTCCAACGCTCCCAAAATTTGTCTCATATTGCGGGCTACTGATCTTTCTCGTACAAAGCCCACCTGGGCCTCCTCCACTATCTCCGGTAGTATCCGTGCCAATCTGTTTGCCAAAATCTTTGCCAGTAGTTTTGTTTCAAAGGGAAGCAAAGATATTGGTCTATATGAACTGGCTAAGAGTGGGTCGCGGCCCGGTTTTAACAAAACTATGATTTGTGCCTTCCTTAGGGACTCTGGTAGGCCCCCCCTCTCTATACATTTATTGAAAACCTCTGTCAGACAAGGTATAATATCTGATCTGAGGAGCTTATAAAACTCAGAGGAGAGTCCATCCACTCCTGGGGACTTATGCAACGGACTGGCTCGTATACCCCAGCACACCTCGTCCTCTGTTATTAATCTATTAAGGCTACTTTGTTGTATCGCTGTGATCTGTGGGAGTGATTGTCCTGCTAAATAACACTCTGCTTGAAGCCCCTGGTCCTCCGGCGGGGAGTACAAGGCCTCATAGAACTGCCGGAATACTTCATTCACTCCCTCCAGAGAATGCTGAATACCCCCTGTGCATCTCTAACTTGTGACACATATCTGGAGCCACCCACTTGCTGTATCAGTCGTGTCATCAATTTCCCTTGCTTATTTGCATGTTTGTATAACTGATATCGATAATAGAAATTTGATTTTTTAGCTTTGGCGTGTATTAACTGGTTCAAAGATGCCTGAGCCTCTAACAGCCTTGATTTATTCAAAAGCGTTGGGTTAGCTCCAAATCTCTGGCGTGCCTGCTCCACTTCTTTCCCCATCCTGACTATCTCTGCTTCTCTAGCTCTTTTCTTATAGGAATGATATGAGATTATGGCTCCTCTCAGCACAGCCTTGGCCGCTTCCCAAAATAGTATCGGGTCTAAGTGATAACTATTCTCATTAAACTCTGAGTATTCTTTCCACTGGGATTGTATATAGGTGGCAAATTGTGGGTCATAGAACAGTTCTGTGGGAAAGCGCCACCTAGGCTTCTGGGTTCTATCTCCCCCACCCCCAAATGTGATCCACACAAAAGCATGGTCTGAGACCTGTGTGGGCCCTATTTCAGCCTGTTGCAACCAAGGGGTCCTATTTGCTGAAACCAGAATATAATCAATTCGGGATAGTGTATCATGTGCCCTGGATAAATGGGTATAGTCCCTCTCTCCCGGATGGTACAGGCGCCATGCATCAACTAGATCTAACATCGAGCACAGCCGTGGGATTCCCTTTGTCAAGTTCACTGGCCCTACTCTAGAGGTTCCAGTGCTATCCAATAATGGGTCATAGACTGCGTTAAAATCTCCTCCCATAAGTATAGGCATCTGATCAAAAGAGTGCACATGTCTCACCAGGGTCTGATAGAACCTCTTGTCATATTGGTTTGGAGCGTAGACATTAATTAGTAAAAAAGGGTGATTATTTATATGGGCTTCTAAGAAGACATATCTACCTAGTGGGTCCACAATTACTCGCTTTTTTGTAATATGTAGCCCTTTGCGAAATAAGATAATAACTCCTGCCTTCCTATTTGGTGACGGGCTTTCCACATAGTCCCCCACCCACCACTTACACAGCTTCTTGTGTTCCATTGCTGTTAAATGTGTCTCCTGTAGCATTGCTATATGCGCTTTTTGTCTATTTAGGGTCTGTAGAATCTTACTCCTCTTGATTGGGGAGGAAATACCCCCCACATTCCAGGATATTAGCTTAACCATAGCCATGCCTAATTGGCTCACATGTGTTATTAAACCCATAATAAAGAGAAAGGTGTCCCAGCCTACACCTCCCTCCACTTTTTTGTATACTCAACACTTCTTAGTTTCCTTTTCCCACCATATTTACATACCTTTTTCAAACAGACCTGCTCCCCCCCCTCCCCTATTCCCCCCCTCCCCTCCCTTCCCCCCCCTGCATTCCCGCCCCCCCCTTCCATTCTGTAAACCCTTGAGTTCCAGCAGGGAACTCATCACGTATAGTGTCCTTTCCCCCACTAATGTAAATTACCAACTGCTCCATGGGGAGACCCCATCCTGTAGTATTTATGCCTGTCTCCAATGATCGAGACCGGGTAGTTACCCTATGTCCCTCTGTCCAATTATTCCCTTGAACCCACAGTTTAGGTATAGAGATGTCATCTCTAATCATACTTAACAGTCTTCTAGTCCATGTCCAAAATCTCTTTCAACACATATGTCCGTCCCCGGACTTCTTCTAGATGACGCCATTTTTCCACATCAGGTTGCCGGTTCCTGTATAACACTCTTGAGGAATTCTTTAGCTGCAGCCACCTCTTCAAATATTTTATCTCCTCCCTCGTGCTGCACCTTCAATTTGGCAGGGTATATCAGTGCAAACCTGATTTTTCTCTCATGTAAAACCGTGCACACTGGCGCAAACTCCTTGCGCGCCGCTGCTACACGTGCTGAATAGTCCTGGAAGCAAAGGATCCTCTGGCCTTCATACCGAAGCTCCCCTCCTGCCCTTACAGCCTGCAAAATCGCCTGTTTATGGCCGTAGTGGAGGATCTTCATGATCACCGCCCGTGGTCTCGCCGCTCCTTGGCGCTTCGGCCCCAGCCGATGTGCTCTCTCGATGCGCAGTGGCCCCGGCAGATTGTTCATTTTTAATGTGCTCTGAAGCCAGGTTTCTAAAAAACTACCCAGCTCTGAGTCCTTTATATGTTCCGGGAGCCCTATTAGTCTTAAATTATTACGACGAGACCTGTTCTCTAAATCGTCTAGTTTGTTCTCTAGCTCCACTATTTTCTTCTTTAAAGCCTCCACGGTTGTTCAGTTGCCACTGCTCGGTCTTCCAGGTCACTTATCCGCTGTTGCATATGGTCCAGATCGAGATGGAACCCGTCAAGCCGTTCATGGGCAGATTCTGCGCGGTCAAACAGCGCCTGCAGTTTTTTATCAAGGGCCGCCTCTACCGCAGCTGTCACCTCCGCGGTGATTTCTGCCGTCCATACTGAGCAGACGCTCGAATTCGGCGATTGCTGTCCGGGCGCCATCTTGGATTCGGCGATCTTGCCTTTTTCTTTATCTTTCCGGAGCGTTTTCGCCGCCATTCTTCCGCCCAAGGTTAGTAATCTCAAACCACCCGGTCTCCAAGTTGTTAGGCTGGCGATGTTAAGGTTCGTTTTTTCCCCTTTGAGGCTGTTAATAGCGTAAGATGATGGGGGAATCGCAGGAGCTCAGTTCCAATGCGACTTCACTCCTGCATCACACCACGTGATTCCTGTTACTTATGTTTAATTGATGCAGACGACAATATTTTTATTTTTTGGAAAAACAGCTAGCAGAATTTGCATGGGGGGGTCCTGTACTTCCTGCTACCAGCACATCTTCTAAGGAGACATCTTCTATTGCAGGAGGGACTGTGGAAGACAGGAGAGCTAGACTGAATCCTGAGATTGTTGATGACGTCTTATTCATCCACAGTGCTTCATAGGGCATATTTCTCACTCTAGTGAATACAGAACGGGTTGTATTTTGTACGCCTGGACATTTTAACAGGGTGGATTAGGATTCCTTCGGGTAGTAGAAGTCAGTTATTGTTGGGGTTGGAAGGGT